>NC_142135.1:21642500-22355000 GCF_024610735.1 Ursus americanus
CCTCTCTTCATTTGTTTCAGTCTTAAACTTCAAGTCTTTTTCTTGACTCAGTCTGAGATGGTGGGGCTCCTGCCATAAACTCATTTTATTACCCACTCCTTCTAGTTTGGGCTGAAGCTGTTCAGAGAGTGTGTCCCATCCCCGCTCAGCAGATATCTAAGAAGTCTTGTTATTTTCTGTCTTAGCACTTAGCTGTTCCTACTTCCCATTTCAGAGCTTTTGGTGGAGATACTGTCTTTTTTTTTATAATAATATTTTTTTTATTATATTATGTTAGTCACCATATAGTCCATCCCTGTCTTCTAAGAAACTATTTAAATATGAAAGATAATTTTCCAAAAACAGGTTTCCCTAGACTATGCCCTCAGCTTTGTTCTGTTTTAAGGATTCTATCTACCTATTAATGGCACGTTTGTGCCAAGTAGCATGGATATAAATTTTTAAAGGTCAGGAAATGAGTTCTAACCAATAAAGATCTTAGTGACATTCAGTGACCTATATCTGGACAGTGCACTATTAGTCCATAGAGACTGGCAATATAATTTCAATAAGGAAAAATGCCTGAACGTGTTTCGAGAAAGAATACGCAGATATGGGTGACAGGGTTATGTGTGCGTGCACATGAGTCTGGGAATGGAAAGGATTGGAGATGGTGTGATCCTTCTGTTGTATTTACAAGGTTCTCTAATTAACCTTGAGCTTATTTCATCTGTGTCTGTCTGGACCTGACTGCTATCAACTCATTGGGAAAACTGAGGCAGGTGCTAGAATCCCCCGGCCTTTTATTTCTGGCTTAGATCTGACAAGAGGTTGGTTTTCCCCTGTGTTGACCTTAAGTCTTTTCTCTTGGTCAAAGTTTTATTCTTGACCTTCATCTGCCCCCACTCAAACTTGGATCCAAAGCCTATTCTCCTCCAGACAGACCCACCTCTCACCCTCAGCTGCAGAAGGGTCTGGTGAGACTCCTTCCCTCCATTCACTCATTGGCTCCCTCCTCACCTAAGAATTTGCAAGCTTCTCCTATTAGGTAACCGACGTTTGAACTTTCTGGTCCAACTGACTTAGACCACATTAGGCCCCAAGGGCAGGTACCAGTCATTTCAGGCAGGTGAGAGTACTGTAAAAGTTCAATAAATAAAAATTTTAAAAAGCTTTCATTTGCATTGTGCTTACATTCCCCAGTCTGATAAGTTGCCAGTGATACTTACAGGAAAAAGGAAATGCTGACATTCTACGTGTCAGAAGGAAAATTTAGGCAGCAGCTAGGAAGTCATGACAGGAAGGCTTTAGAATATATGTGGATGCAATCCCAGGGTGACTGATCCGCTTCCCAGTACCTTAGTACTCCATACTCTATGCCCTCACTGAAGGCTATCTATACAGCCGGTCTCTATGCGTACGTTCATGACGTTAGAGGTCGTCACGGTTTTTCCCATTATTTCATCACTTCATGTGAGAATGCTCAGATAACCACAGCAAGGTCTGTCGAACCAGAACTCGAATGACAATCACCTTAAGGTGAGAATATACGGGATATAGAAAGAAAATACTAATTGGAGAAACAGCAAGCAAGGAATGTCGATTTTAGTGACGTTTGGAATGTAAATCAAAATGATATCCTAAAGGAGCTGGCGAGGGGACCCTGCTAGTCCTGTGATTGCTTTGCCGATATTAGAAGTCGTGCTATGAGCCCAGCAACTGCTGCTGTCGTTGGGGGAGCCAATTTAGGATTTGCTTCAGTAGCTGTAATTTAAGAGTAAGGGCGTTGGGATTTGAAGCTGAGCACTCCACAAGCATAAAACCAAGGAGATTTCTATCCGCACGGCAGAACCCATGGGCTCCCACCACAGCTTTTCCATTCTCTGTCATCTTTTTGCAATTAGAGAACAGACCAAGTAGAAGGAAATGATCACCTACCAGGCCCTTCTGAAAATTAGCAGCTCTGAGTCCCCGTGTTAGCTCTTTGAGCTTTCCTCCCTGGAGAGAGCCTGGTAACCGGGCATTTCCAGGCACTGACTGAAGCTCATTATCGCCAAAGTGGTTCTGTACTTCCATTTTATCCACCCCATTTCACAGATGGCCAAATTAAGGTCCTGTGAGGTTAAGTAGCTGGTCCAGTCTCACGGCAACTGAATTTCAAAGTCCTTGAACTGGAGATTAAGGTCTGTGCTTTTTACACCAGAAGCCATTTTCTCTCTCTCATCACAATATTTTGAGAGAATCAGAGGTAAGTAAAAACTGTGGTGTGAGTCTTAGGGCTCTAAATAAAATGCTCTGCAGAATCCATGTGAGATTTGGGAGCTAATGCTTTTTACCAAACTATTGAAAACAGACTCGACGGACTCTGGCTTGTTCTGGGATAAAACTCTATTTCCCTTCTCCTCTGCAGTCCTTTACCATTTCTGTGAAATACGTCCTATCTAAATAATAATTTCGATAGCTCTGACACTATTAACTCTTTCTCTCCATCATTCTAGTCTCACCATCATGAAGGGGAAAACATTTCTTACCCGTCGTAACTAGAAACTTGAGTTCCGTTCGGTGCAGGAAGGCAGGGGTTTTGATGTCCTTCCGTCTGCTTGTACATTGAGGATGACAAACTGAATACTATTAAGAATTTCACATCATGTGCTCTTCACGCGTTACCTCACCTCCAAAATAAGGTTCCAGCTGCATTTTTGAGGTTCCACAGAGTTGTTTGAAAGATAAATTTGATGGTACATGTAAATGATTTAGCAGCACTGAGTTAAATCTGGCATACGTTGTCTGTTCAATGTTAGCTTTATTTTTTTGTTTAAAAATATCCATACCTTTAGTGTAATATGATAGAAATTACATTTAGAGGGGCACCTGGGTGGCTCAGTCGTTAAGCATCTGCCTTCAGCTCAGGTCATGACCCCAGGGTCCTGGGATCGAGCCCCACATCAGGCTCCTCTGCTGTGAGCCTGCTTCTTCCTCTCCCACTCCCCCTGCTTGTGTTCCCTCTCTCGCTGGCTGTCTCTCTGTCAAATAAATAACTAAAATCTTTAAAAAAAAGAAATTAAACTTAGCGCTAATGCAGAGAGTTAGGGTCTAGTCGTGGATCTACCATTGCGGGCTCCCTTGTCTATCTCTAAAAGACCTCTTTCCTCTCTCTCACGTGGCTACCAGTACCTGTTCAGTCTTCTCAGATTTATAGGAAGAATCAAATAGGCTCATAGTTTTCAAGTACATTTTAAAACAATAAAAATCCACGCATGCAAGTGTGAGTACTTATTCCAGGCACTCTCATCATTAAGTCACTGCTATTGATAACAATGAGTCCATTGCCTTAAAATGGAACTGTGTGGTCATGCGAGAAAGAATGTAGCAAACTTTGGCTTTAGATTTAGAATGGAGTTCAATCCCAGCTCTACCATTGATTTGTTTTGAGGCCTTGGGAAACTCATTAACCTCTTGGATCCTCAATTTCCACATTTGTTCAGTGGGGCTAATAAAGGCTTTTATAATAGAGGTTCCCATAAGAGCTGGGTTAGGGCTAAGGCTCAGACATCCTGAATATGGATCTAGGCAGCACTAGCTCTGCCTTCTGTCTGCATCCTCTGTTTGCATCAGACAGAGAGAAAACTTGAATCCAGGCTATAACTGGGGTTTCAGTCAGTGTGGACGGAAGCCAGATTATAGGAAATGAATACTGAAAGAGAGAAGAATCTTAATAAGTGAGGAAGAATCACTACTAAGCACAAACGAACCACTAAGTAAAGGAGACTTAACATACCCTGTATTATCCTGAAATGAAATTCAGAAATAATAGAACCGGCCTATACACATAAGGTTCTTAAATGTCCATATGTCCATAAAATGGCTTAACTATAACATGGAGAAATAAAAAGGAAAATATTTTATAATAAAACCATTTGGACTTCAGAAAGTGAAAGCTGGGTGGTGATAACACTAGGAGATTAAATGAAATAAGCAGAAGCTTACACCTTTGTGTAGAATCCCACTACCACAACCCCGCTGACTCACAAGTCTATAATATCGGCAACTCACACATCACGAGTGGTGTTGCCATTGGTGATGTGATTTTCTGAAATAAACAAATCCTGATGATGTTCTGAACAAGAAGAAATGTAATGTTTTCTCAGTTTATACAGTAGTTCTTAGGAAATTCAGTGTATAATAAAACTGTGCCCCCCAAAAAAGTATCATGCTGATAAAAAACAATGTTTTGCTCCTAGGCTTAGATAATGATGGTCTTTCTTAAAACTTTTTAAAAATGATTTATTTATTTTAGAGAGCTAGAGAGCATGAGCAGGGGGAGGGGCAGAGGGAGAGAGAGAGAGAAGCAGACTCCCCACTGAGCGCAGAGGTGGGGGGTTCACTCCCACAACCCTGAGACCATGACCTGAGCTGAAATAGAGTCAGAGGCTCAGCCAACAAAGCCACTCAGGTGCCCCTAGATAGTCTTTCTTTAATAATTGTCTAGGTAGACATTGAGAAGTTAGTGGGTACAGGACAATTCATTTTGGGGGCAGAACTGTCCCACATACCACAGGACTTCTAGTATCCCTGCCCCAGTTGACAAAGAGCTTCCCTGATCATTGTAATGACCACACCAGTCCCATAAACTTCAAAAACACTCCCTAAGGGCTGGCGCCATACCCACTGAGAACTACTGACCCCATCAGTCAGTATGATCTTAACAAAATCATAAATGATAGTAATCAAAGATCTTCACAATCTGTCCCTTTTTCCTGGCTCCTGTTTCATCCTAGAAATCCTAAACTACTTTCCCTCTTTCTGTCTCGTTTTAAATCAGAATCTCTTTTTAGATTATACTCTGACCACATGGAGATTCATATTTGGCAAGAATACTCTGCCGTTTTTCTGTGTCTTTTACCCACAATTATATGTTAATACCCTATCCATCTGTAATTTTAGTCCCGTTTCATAGAGGAGAAGACTGAGTAAATAAATCCGGGTAACTCACGCAAGGTCACGCTTTAGCCTGTCTGCAGAGATTGATTAGAATCTATCCTTTGGGTCTGACCACTGAGCCCCTTTTCCTCCCCCTTCCCTCACAGACCTGTAACTTCATTACCCTTTTAAAGAAGGAGTGGGTGGGAGAGCAGGTAAAACCTCAGTTGCTGTTTGCTCTATGTTAATTCCTTTAAGAAGGAATCAGTGGTGGAGGAGGAAACTCCCCCCCACAAAGGATTTCCATTCATCCAAGCTCCACCCTTCCTCCCTCTTCTGCATGATTCATTGCAACCTAGCTCTCAGAGAGCTGCTAGCCGCCACACCACCCTGGCTGCTGCTCCATTGAGAGCAAGTCCGTCATTGAACCTGCTCGAATGTTCCAGTGGATGATGAACACACCCGGACTTGACAAAGCAGGGTCGGGCCACAGACTCATTCAGCCGGGGACAAGACGTGCACCGTGCTTCCTGTCTCCCTCCTTTGCAGAGATGTGGCAGGGAGTGTAATAAAAAGTAATGATGTGGAAGAGAGCATGCTGTTGCCTTCCAGGGGTCAAGTCAGTACAATTTGTGCAAGGTCCTGACATTTTCACTCTTTTTTAGTACAGGAATACTGGACTAAAAAAATACAGTGCCAAAGAAAAAAAGAACAAGAAGAAGTAAAGGCACAAACCGAGGTCACCTGAAACACTGTAAAATAGATCCTATATGAACCATCCCAATATATCATGAAGATTGCTTTTCAGAACGAGAGAGGCAGCTTGTGGGGACGGCCACACTGTGCCGTCTCTGTGAGTGACAAGGGTCCCGCTCTTCTGTGGGCCATTCTCATGAGCAGCTATATATCAGCTTTCACTTTTGGAAAGCCGTTTTCTAATGGGCCAGGTGGGTTCTTGCTTATTCTGATAAAGAGACCTACTAGTTCATGAAGTGATTCCAAGGATTTATTCAGTGTTTTCTGAAGAAGGGCACAGTGCCTACTTGGGAACACACATCAGGCCGTAGGTAAAGATGATGGCAGTTTATAAAAACATTTTCAAAGCTTCCGAATGACTGATGTATTCCTGAGGGCTCTGAAAATGATAAGTAGAACTTTGCAGTCTCCAAATTGTCATGATTGTGGCGGGGACCTCCTTGGATAGAAAATGAGTCTTTTAAAGGCTTGACTGCAGAGTTTATTCAGATTTTATCATCATCTAGATGTAGTCCAGCGTCTGAATGCCAATATGAACATGCTATTTGCAACATTAAGAAAGTTAAATAATCTCTCCACTTGTTTCCATAGCTATATACACGCCTGCTTCATAAGGTTATGGGGAGGATTTTATCAGTTACAAATGGCTGACGTGTGGACAAATCTATACAGTAACCATCAGGGAAGCTAAGACACTATTAGAGGCTGATGTCGGGCAGACAGGATAGAAATATGGCTCCAGACATTTTCATTTGAGGGCTATAAAGAGGCCTTAGCTACCCCCACATCTCCTGGGGTTGTCATTATCCTTGATACTGTTAATAGCTTCCGCTTGCTTAGTGACTTCTAGCTCACAAAGTCCTCATTTTATTCTTATTTAACTCACCCTAAAATTCTACGAAGTTATCTACTATGATACGGACAGGTAAAACTCTCTAGTCTTTAAATTAAGGCCTATGTTTCTAAAATACCCCTTTTTAAATTTTCGGTAAGACCAGCACTGGTGGAAATTTAACATTGGCCGTGAAGGCGGCACATTACGATCAAGATTTATGTCTCTGTTTACTATGCTCATGCTCACCCTATAAAAGAAATGGGACCGAGATTGTTTTTTAATCCGATAGGGAATGTTGTAAGGGCAATGATCTTAGAATAACACAGTCTTATTTTTAGCAATGAACATTATGTTTTTAGGCTAAAGATTTATTGCATTCACTCGTTCAACAAATACTTGTTGAGCACCCATGCCAGGCACTTTGCCAGGCAGTAGGGACACAATGGCCAACATTTTTGTTCAAATATCCACAGTATATTGAACCATTCTACTAAACCAGACAGAAAAAGATAAGAAAAATAAGGTCAGGCTGTTTTAAAGATACTGAAAATAATCCTAATCAGCAGCATCTAGTGATCAATGAGGCAGTTCAGCAGAAGGATAAGAAGCATAAAGTGTTACCATAATAGGTACATAAAGATGCATTTTTGAACAATTAGGATAATTAAAGCATTTGAAATAAAATGGCAGAGATACAGGAGGGGAACGTGAGAAAAGAAAATATCTTGATGCCATTCTCGTCCTCTGTCCTCTCCCTCCAGCCCCTGACCCAGCCTGCCAATCCTTGTTCTGTCCAGCAACCCTTTACTGGCCTCCTGACCTCAAATCTGATGAGCACATTCAACCAATTCTTCCCAGCCTAGTTAATCACACTGAATATATGCAATATGGTCGTCCTTGGAAGGGAGTGATCTCCAAGGTCAGACGAGACCTGAAGATCTGTGGCCGGCAGATCCACTGTCAGATCCTGATCTTTTTGAAGTCTTGACTGTCAAGGTAATTAAGGACCATATATAGTACTTTTCAGGGTCATCCTACATGTTAGACTTGGGAGTTTACGTCCTGAGACTGTGCCAAGTCACAATCTTCAGAAGGGCTTTCAGCTTCTGAACCTCCTGGACCATGTTGGACCCAAAAGCATGTTTACAAATATTATTGGTATCTCATTGTCTCTAGTTTAAAGGGAAATTAGGGATAGAGCTTGAGCTTTCGATGCAATCCAGGACCTGTCACTCAAAAGCTTTGTGATCTCAAGCAGATTATTTCATCTAGCCAGGCCTCAGTTCCCTCATCTGTAAAGCAGAGAAATCTCTGCTACCCTCATAAGATCATTATGAAGATTAAATAGGGTGATACTTGGGAGAGTGCTTTCACCAGAACTTGGCATTCAAGAGTTTGCCAGACATGCATATGGTACCCCATCCTCCCACATCCCCTCCAGAGAGAAACTGGCTTGCTACGCCCCTACTAACAGCCACTTTGGTGACCTGACACCCCACCTTCCACTCATCCACAAGGACATAGTCATCTGACCCAAAAGCAGCCAATGCCTAAGCTAGTAGCAACCATGACCAATCAGACTGGCTCAAAAACAAACAAATTAGCAAGTAGCGTTTATGAAAGTCTTTTCTTTGGAACTTAGATTTAGAAAAAGGGAAGGCTGAAATAGTTAACAATGAAGAAGGCAGAAGATAAAAGGAAGCTAAATGTTTTGGTGGTATGGCAAGCCAAAATTATGGGTGGACATAACTTACAAGCAAGCAGAAAATGCATAGAGTAGAGACCAAGAACAGCAGTAGAAAAAAGGAGAACAAAGCAGACATGCAAAAAAAGAGAAAGAGTTTGAAGAAAGGACACAACCTTCTCTCAGTTCTCGAGCTTTCTGATCTGATTCTGTTTCTGTTCTATGGGAATCCTTAAGAATAGCCCCCTTTTTATTGAGATAGCTTGGTTGGGGCACAAGAGGTCTGATGAGGCACTTGATAAATGTTAGTTCCCTTGTCTTATTATCTTTTTAATTATTTGTCCCATCATTTATTCATGCATCCATTCATTAATTTATTAAGTTAAATAATTCTTGACCACCTGCTCTGTGCCAGGTACATTCTATCCCCATCTTTGTACTAACAGCTTAACTTGTATCTTGCTGAAATGATAGATTGTATTTATCTAGGCATCCGAGAGGGAGATGAGAAACACAGAGGAGTGATAAGTGATGTAATGATGAGGGTGATTATTTGGTGAATTAGTGGAAGGCTCATTGAACTGGTCATGGAAGGGACTGCCCTCTCTAATTCTGAGCAGCTCATCCCAGCTAGCTCCAGCCATCAGCCCCAGAGGCCAGAGGAAACAACCAGGCTAAGATCTGAAATTGTTCCTTCTATGCCTCTCCCAACATGCAACCTCAGTGGGTGCAGGGAGGGACCTTCACAACATCTCCCCCTGATCCTGCCCTCTGAGGCTCACGAAATGTGTTTCTTTTTCCCCTGCTCATTCCTAAGACTTTCTCATATGCCATCATCTGTCACAGGGATGTTGACAGCTCAGAGTAAACCAGCTTTAATTCTATAGATTATTTTCCTCTGTCAGCTTAAGGGGGAAAAAAAAAGAAAAAGAAGTCTGCTCTCCTTGAAGGTGGGTAAAGAACCAGAGACATAAAGAGACAGTGTCAGAGATCTTGGGGCAATCAGCTTGTCTGAAGAGTTCTGTAAGCTCAGGTTCACATTAGTGTCCAAATGTTAAACAAACAGATGGCTTGTCTCGTGGATGTTTGTTAGTTTTACAGCGCTGCGTTGGCCGTGTTTGAAAAGAGCTGCTGCTGAGAACAGATATACATCGTACTCTTACCCTGTAGATTCCTGGAGTCAGCCCATCCAGGTCACAGACTCCAACCTGGTTCTTCAAAACTGGCCACGGGAGTGGGTAGCCTGTTTTCAGTATTTCCAAAGCCTAACAGGTACTGCCTGTTTATCCGCAAGAAGACGGAACGCGCTGCCAAAGCATCCCACATCTTCAGTTTGGGCTGGGATGATATTAACCCAGGCTGGTTGTATTTGTCACTTCCCAGCAACCAGTAACCTGACTTGGCAATCATGGGCCTCTTTGATTCCTGCCCAGTGGGCAATACATTAATCGTTCGATTAAACACAGATCATTTGTTGGATAGGTGAGAATCTTTCAGAAACAGGATGGGAGACCATGAAAGGTGAGATTGGTGGGGAGACAGATGGAAATATTCCACCAAGACTTTATTGGTAGAGCATTTCAGCTTTCCTGCATTCAGGCTGTGAAAAGTACCCTCAAGGGGTTCCTGCCG
Source organism: Ursus americanus (assembly GCF_024610735.1). NCBI lineage: Eukaryota > Metazoa > Chordata > Mammalia > Carnivora > Ursidae > Ursus > Ursus americanus. Next base: position 21,652,307 of record NC_142135.1, read on the forward strand.
TGGAAACACTCAGTTAATGGTCCAGACTTTCGCCTTCCAGCATGTTCTAAAAGGTCCAATCAGGGCTCCATGAAGGCCGGGCTGGATCCCAGTGAGACCACTGACAGGATGAACCTTCTTCAAGAAGAAAGAGGATGAAAAAGGGAATGTTGTCAGTAGGGAAATTTATTCCTGGCTGGCCACGAAGTGTTAAATCCCCTCTTGGATTCTCTGCCTCCTGTTTGTTTCATGCTTCTTGCTGATGGAGCCAACAGGAGCACTGCAGCCGCTGCAGGCAATTAGCCGCTGCTCCCGAGGTGGGGGAGCCTTCCCGACGGTAGATGGCAGCACAAGCCTGTGTTTGAAGCCAAGGCTCTCCTTCAGGGCAGCCGCATTAGCCCACCCCAGAGGTTTTTATTCCCCTAGAATTTTAACCAATTGTGTTACATCTTTTGTCTCCAAAAGGACAGAAATAGGTTTCCCCTTGCTCTGTAATTGATTTTAAGTTTCCTTTTGCTCTAGCTCTGCTAAAAAGAGGAAAGAACCCTATTTCAAAGGTTGACCTGCTTGAGACTTCCATTAACTGGGCCAAATAATTACACCCCGAAGACAAACCTGTCCTCTGAAAACCACTCAGGAGCAATGCTGGTGCTAGTTAACCCGCTGACAGGCCTCTGGGGAGCAGTCGTCTGCCCTGGGGATGTTTTGGCCTTTGATTCCAAACCAAATTGTTTGCTTATTGAATGAGAATCATCTGCTGTTACCATCCCCTCCGGACTGGTTGGCATATTTTAAAAAGGGATAAATTTGCCCTTTGGCTTCAAGGCCCCATGACTGGATTCTCAATTGCCTTTTTTTTTTTCAAGTAATAACATCACCTATTGAGGACAAACATCCTCAAATGTGTATTCAGTTATTTGTTCAATAAATAAACAATATTATCATTTTCATGCTCTTCCTTCCGTGACTCCCTGTTGCTTGTGACAGCAGCTCCCCAAACAAGGATGAGTCCTCGGCCTCGGCTTTCTTCTAGCTTCTGGAGAGGATGTGTGCATGCGGCTACGCTCTTCCCCATCCCTTCACTTGGCTCGTGTCCCTACATTCTCCAGTTCTCCATTTGTCACTTTCTCCCATACATCTGTCAATTGTCAAGGTCAAGTCCAGATAAGATACCTCCCATAACACCCTGAACTTGCATCATTATTGTCTTTTTAACATTATGTAATGGCTACCTATTGATGAATCGGTATCTTCCCCCCACACCCCCACCCCAAAGATTATAAGCTTCTCAAGAGCAATGTCTCCATCTGGCTTACTTTACCTTATAGCCCATAGCATGAACGTGCTTCATCAATATTTATTGAATTAAATCATTGTAGTACTAATAACATAGTGTGACTTGGAAGCTTACTTTTTCCTTTTTTATATCTTTTAAGAAATATTTTATTCGGGTTCCCAATTGGCAGCCCTTACATTTATTCTCTTACCTCCTAATTTTTTATTCTTTTATGTAAATGTAATTATATATGTCATGTATTGCAAAGTCTGGCTTGCCTATAATTACAGGCTTTAGGAGAATCCGCTGTGACCTTTATCTTTCTGAGGTGAATTAAGACCAATTGTGTTGTGCTGCTTGTTTTAAAGTGATGCAATCTCCTTTCTCCCTAGACATTTGGCTGGTATCATCCAATTTTGCCAGTTTAAAATGATAGGCAGATTCATCCAACCATTTAAAAAGCAATAAACTTTAAAATCGATTATAATAAAGTGGCCAACATCTAATTTGGGGACTCAGAAAGTCCCCGTGTATGTATTACTTACCCTGCCTTGCCACCAGGGAGGGATCAATTGTTCACCTTCCTAAAATGATTGCCCCGAAAAAGAAACAGAAGGCATACCTCTGAGAGGAAGCTCGCAGCCTTGGGCTCTGGGCCCTATGAGTCAAGGCGGGACAGATGACTTGGGCCTGGATCCTGAGGATGTGGACGTGAGAATGGGAATGCTCCCCAAGGGCTCTGGTGCTTCTGGAAGGTACACTGCAGAGAAGAAGGTAAAAGGGCCATGAGGATGGACCAATTAAGAATAAATCCGGTCCTGACTTAGATTTGGTGATTCAGTTTAGCAGATCTGGGAGACACGGAACTGGGAGGTGGGGATCCAGAATGCATCGTGGCTTAGGCCCCCTTAGGGTCAGGGGGCTTCACACTTCAGCCGCCTGGTGAGTGTCTCTGACGAACAGAAGGCGGGTTCTGTTCGTGGTTTGGTGTTTTCTTATTTGAGCTTGGTTCCAAGCAGCATGCTGGCCTGAGAGACAGACTACCCTCTCGTATGCGAGAACACACAGTGGGGCTGCCTGTTTGCCTTCAGCTGGGTTTGAGTTGTGCTCACAATTTCAAAAGCAGTGGGGCTAGGGTGGGAGCCATGGGAATAGACCAGTCTCCCTGGCCTTGGAGTGTGCCTTGAGTGAGCATGGAGAAGGGGAGAAAAAGGAAATTTTTGCTAGCCCTGGTGTGCTGCGAGGCATTGTATTTTTCAATTTAAAAATTACATAGTGAGCGCTGAAGTATTTGAGCATCGGTGGGGTACGGTGGGAGCATTTGAACCGGGGAGGCGGGGGCCTGGGTTTGAATATTTCTCTGCCAACTTCGTGAGCCCTCGGGCAAAGCGTTTAGCCTTTCAGTTTTCCTTATCAGCAAAACAGATAAATATGCCTCGCTTCCGAGATTATAGTAGGGCTTAAAAATTAGTGGATGTCCATGCTATAACATGGATGAATCTTGAAAACATAATGTTGAAGAAGTCAGTCAACAAAGGGTCGCATTTATATGATTTCTTTTATATTATGTATCCAGAATAGGCAAATCACGGAGACAAAATAGGTCTGTGGCTGCCAGAGGCTGAGCAGGTGGGGCAAGTGGAAAGTGACTGCTAGTGGGTATAGGCTTCTTTTTGATGTAATGAGAAGGCTCTAAAATTAGATAGTGATGCAAGTTGCATGGTTCTGTGAATGTACAAAGTGAATTGCACACTTCTTAAAAAATGAGCTGTATTGTATACAAAATTATATCTCAGTAAGACTCTTTTAAAAACTCTCCACAACATTAAGAAAAACAATGTATATCAAATATTTGTGGCCCATGACATGTGCTCATAAATGTCCTTGATTCCTCTTTTTTAACTAGGTTTTTTAATGTTTTTTATTTTTTATTGAGGTATGACTGACCTGTCGTATTGGTTTCAGGTATGCAACATAATGATTAGATAATTGTATATATTGTAAAATGATCACCACAATAAGTCTGGTCAAATCAGTCACCTTACGTAGATATAATTTTGTATCCTGAAATTTGACTGAATTTGTTTATTAGTTCTGTTTTGGGGTGGGGTCTTTAGAGTTTTCTATACCAAATAACATGTCATCTGCAAATAGTGACATTTTTACTTTTTCTATTTGGATGCCTGTCTTTCTTTCTTTCTTTCTCTTTCTTTCTTTCTTTCTTTCTCTTTCTTTCTTTCTTTCTTTCTTTCTCTCTCTCTCTCCCTCTTTCTTTCTTTCTTTCTTACTTATTTCCTGCCTAATCACTCTGGCACAGGCTTTCACGACTAGATTGACTAAAAGTGGCAGGAGTGGGCATCCTTGGCTTGTTCTTGCTTTTAAAGGAAAAGTATTCAGTGTTTCCCCATTGAGTATGATGTTAGCTGTGGGTTTGTTGTATATGGTCTTTATTATGTTGAGGTATGTTCCCTCTATACCCACCTTGTTGAGAATTTTATCATAAATGGATGTTGAAAAACTTACTTTTTCATATAACTATGGATCCAGTGTATTATTTTTTGAGACCTCTTATTCACTTGAATTTCAATATATTGTTCTGTTTTCAATTGGGGGAGGAGAGAATTATAATTAGAAAATACAGAGAACTGTGTGAATCACTAAGTCATTGGAACATGTCATGGATATCATCTGTATTATGGTTTTCTATGAGGGAAAATTTGTCTGAGTATCACAGCTTATAGGATCAAGTTTAAATACCCTTCTTGGGCATTGAGTTATTCTAGAATCTGGGCTTATTTTACCTCCCACCTTTCTTGCCCAGTTGGTACTCTGCTCCCCCATCAGGTATGTCACTCACTTTTCCAGATTTATGCCAATCTCCTCTCATTTTTGTGACTTATTCTAACCCTGGTGTGACATCCCTGGTATTTCTGTTCATGCAAGTCCCCCACAAATGCGCTCAAGTCCTCTCTCTCCTAAGAAGTTTCTCCCTACCACACTGATTCCCCATCTCTAAGAGCCTACCCCTAAGGATCTGTATCCAGTGACCACGACTTCTGGAATCAAAATCACAACTAGGTTAAAATGGACAATGCTCGGAAAACAGGCGTTATGCTAACTGGAAGTATAAACTGTACATTCTGGTTTTTTTCTCTAATTATTTCTGGTTTATGACCATGTTCTCTCCAACCGAAACATAAGCTACTCAAAGAAAGCTTCATGTTCTTTGTCTCTGGTATCTTGCAAAGTTCCTGATATGACCCTTAGGCATACAGTACAGACTTCAGAAGTTGATTTGTATGGAGTGGACCACTCCATAAGCTGACCGATCCAGAATACAAAATTAACACTAAGCAATCTATTATTTCATCTTTTCCTAGTCTCAGACTTATCACAAGAAGAGTGGGACCTAAGAAGCCAAGAGGTGCCAGGCCTCTGTCTCTTCCTGATACCAGGACTTTGGGCTTGCACTTTAACAGGGATTCGGTGTTTCCCTTGAGGATACCTTTCCCCATCCCTGCCCCATCTCCTGTGTAGATAGGTACATGTGAGAGTCTGCAAAACCCTCTCTGATTTAGGCATTGGACAAATAAACCTGCCTGTGAATGGGATAGTCACTTAATTCTGCTCCATTTCCTGAGCATTCAACCAAAGGAAGATGTAAAGTGCGATGGCTGTGTCTCTAGATGGCTCACAAATTAAAAACCAGAAGGTTTTCTGCAGTTTCCAAAGCAAAACCAGAAAAACTGAAAGATGACTGGTAGGATTAATACATTTATTGGCATTAGGACATTGTTATTTTATTGCAGGTATCAGAGTGACATCATTTTTCATAAAGACGCCGTAAGTGCCTTTGAATGTCATAAAAGGTGAAATTCATTCTCATGAAAATTGAAGAGAACATTGCAAAGCTTTAGTCAAAAGGGGACTAAATGATACAAATGATAAAATGTACTGGCTTTAAATTTCTGTCCATAAACCAGGAGTGAAACTACAGAGAATTAGGCTTGAGATGAAGACTGTAATATCCTCAAATTAGTTTAGGCATTCCTCTAATCTCATTTTTTCATGGTGTAGAACTATTCATTGGGAAATCTGTTTTCCTTCATTGGCCAATATTTCAGCTGCCTACCGCCCGAGTGAAAATACTAAAAGGGGGGGGGGCAAGAAGATGTGAATGGAAATAAGTCTTATTGGAGGTGGCAGAAGCAGCTCACTTCTCACTAAGGCCCACGAGACCAAAGATAGAAAGCAACCCATGTGTAAAAGTCCTTTGCTCAAAATATTTAGGCTCTCGTCGGCTAAACAGTCAGAAATTCTTAAAGACAAATCCTAGAATCCATCACACACAAATTCCTTTTTCAACTGGCTAGAGTGATAAAGTCTGGACAAGAGTCTAGAAATTCCTTGCTATTATGTTATGTCATAGTTTCTCCCCACCCCCAACTTGAACCCCACTAGAAATTCCTTCTGCTGCCAAGAGACTTGGAAAACCTTTACATTATTAATTTTTCCATGGATTCATTGTGTTTTGGAAGCCTCACAAGCTGAGCACAGAGTTTGAGGGCAATAAAACAGTCAGGACAAATGGCAAGCACACAGCTTGGCACCACGGGATGGAGCGTGCATCTGTGCATTCCCGTCTGTGCTGCCGGGAACGTCTCAAAGCTGGTCCTCACTTTTAAGTTACTCCGGCAAATGGTCCTTTGGTTACTCAATGGTAGGAAGCCTTTAAGGAGACAGGCAACATTACAGCCAATGGTTCTCAGTTTTCATGGGTGTATAGCTAGTACCTGGGAGGCTTGCTAAATGCATACTGTGATTTGTCAGGTGGGGGTCTAGGACCTAAGCACTGCATTTCTAATAAGCTCCCAGATAAGGCTGATGATGCTGGTTCGTGGACCACACTTTGAAATGAAGGGGATTGGCTCGCCTTCTATACCAGGCTGGGCTTCCTGCAATTTACTCAATGTTTGCATTTGACTTTATTAAAATAAATTTGAGATTAGTCCAGTTCACACTGTTGGAAAAAATAAAACCCAGTTCATTTCCATTTGGGGCCAGTATTTACAAGGAAGTAAAATAGGTATTAATTAACCCAGGGAAAGAGGTGGGTGGGCGAGGAAGAATCCTTTGATCTTTTGCTTAAGCGTTTTTCATTCTCACTTCCCAACTGTATATTTTGCTTCCTTGTTTAAAGTAGCCAGTGCCAATTTTATCTTGCAGTTTTATTACAAAGCACATCTTAGCTAAGTAAAAATCAGTCCCAGAAATGTCACCAGAGCCCATGTGCGTCAGGCACAAGGATTAGACAGAGCAGAGCTTTGCATGGCCTGTTTTATTTTGCTCACCCAGAAAGAATCTCATGTTCAGTCCCAACGCAGATGTCATTTGGGGTGATATTTTATAGAAATTCCAGTAATTAAACTCACTAAACTATGACCAGCTGGTGTTAACCCTCCTGTTAGGTCACAAATTGCTTCCTTCTCTTGTATAAGAAGATATGTAAGAGTTCCTCCGTTCTGAGTTAGTTACAAGCTCTCAGGAAGATGACCGCAGAAGGCACGAGCTCAGCATACAGAGTGACCAGAAAGGGATCTGTGTGCATATGTGTGTGTACTGTCCACGGGCATATCCACATACACAGGCTACTGGAGATTTTAAAAAACAACAATAGTAAAGCCTGAATTTCAGATGTTGTTGCAGCAATATTAGCATCATTACCTAAGGGAAGCATCTCCCCCAGGGGGGAATAAGAAAGTAGTTTACCAAAAGGTCCAGAGAAGGTCAGAAGAAATCCAAAATCCATTTTAAAAATGGCATTGAACCCTTTGATCACTCTCCCAAATCTCTCCCGTCTTTGAACTTCTAGCATTGAACCTGCTATTTAGCCTCAGTGGCCGTTTCATACTCGACAGCCACACGTGAAAGTCCTGAAGGCCAGGAATGATTTTTAATGCTTCCTCGGAGACCCCTATAAACCACCAGGGGAGAAGTGCTTGTAGGAACCACATAACCTGCTATCTTTTAGATTACAGTCATCTTGTTAGTTGTACAGGGAAATTGTCTTAAAGCATACAGAAAATGCAAAAAGAAAATAATTCAGATCACTTGAGACAAAGTCGCTTAAGGTTGGGAAGGGTGTTGGGCACCAGGCATTCTCCGAAAGGCATGATAGCATAACTTCCCCTTTGTGTAATGCAGTCTTACTAAACTCATTGCAAGTTTAAATTCATATACCTTTGAACGCCTCCAGTTCTCAGAATTTTTTCTACAGTTATGCCCATGTATGCAATGATCTATGGACAAGGATATTCATTGCAGCATTGTTTTGGGTAGCAAAATACTGAAAATGTGCATTAGTATAGGAATGATTAAATGAGTTCTGGCATGTTCATCTATTAAAGGATGATGCAATCAAGAAAGAGAAGGAAATGAGCTCCAAGACACACTGTTAAATTGAAAAGAAATCAAGGTATATAACAGTAGACATCATTGATACATTTCAAAAGGAATGTATATACACAGAACTCATTATAAGCGCACAGAATTTCTTTTAAAAGATATACAGTAGGGTGGCTCAGTCGGTTACGTGTCTGACTCTTGATTTTGGCTCAAGTCATGATCTCAGGGTGCTGGGATCGAGCCCCACATGGGGCTCTGCACCCAGTGGAGAGTTGGCTTAAGTTTCTCTCTCCCTCTCCCTTTGCCTCTCCCCCAGCTCTCTCCCTCTCTCGCTCTAAAATAAATAAATAAAGCTTTAAAAAATTTTAAAAATAAAAGATGTACAATAAACTAGAAACAATAATTGCCTCTCATAAGGGAAATGTCGGAGTTAGAAAAGAGCCTTCAGTGATCATGTAGGCCATCCTGAATAGTTTGTGTGGTTTTTACCCCGTATCTACATTAGTTTTTAAGATGCGTTTTATAGAATTACTGCTCAGGAGAAGAGAACATCCTTAGGGTATTTTGGATACCATGAAAGGAACGGCGTCGTGCAACACGCTGGTCGTCATGTCCTCATTCTGCCTCAGGATGGCAGTCTAGTTCTTCCGCACTTTCATCGCTCCCGTGAAAATTTAATTTGGATTTCCTCTGGATGTTCTCTGACTTCATCTGCAACGTCTGAGTCCACAGTGAATTCAATTATTAAGGAGCTTCTTCCCCAGAAGGAAGACTTTGATTTTATTATATTTAATCCACCTGATCTTTTTCTTTTCTTTCTCTCTCTTTTAAACTCTTGCCAGCACCCTACTGCCCCTCCCCAATACACCCTCTAAAATGGGGTTTTCCCCTTCCCAGCTGGATAGGTGGTCAGTTTCCAGGCTGTTCCCACGGCTAGGGAATACCATTTAGACACCTACCTGTGATGTATATGCCTTGTTTTCTCATTATTTTAAGTGGTGTTTTTATTTGTATTCTCTTCTTAACTCCATTCCTTTAGTTCTGTATATTCCATCTATACCCATTATGGTATTTTTTCCCCAATAGACTATTTCCTCCAACAAAATTTTGTGTGAATAAATAGGGTCAACAAGGGCTTCTCTGGGTGGGGGGTTTGGGGGAGAGACAGACCCACCAACATGCTTTTTCTCCCCGCTGTACGCATGCCCCTTTCTCTGCACTCTTTCCCCAACCCACCCTGTGGACAGTTTTAAAGTGTCACCAATGGGTGCCTGCGTTTCCACAATAAAGTTTGAAAGTCCCTGTCCAGAGCAAGGAAACAGCAGTAAGGGAAACTCAAGCTCGAGTCAAAAAAAAGGGGGAAAAAAGGCAAAGAAAGAGAAAGGCAAAATATCATGGTGAGCTAGGAGAAAATGTAGCTCCAGGATTCAAGTCCTCTTGTCTGAGCTGCAGAGAACGCCGAAAAACATTTTGTGCACCAGCCTTCCAGGAAAACCACAGCACATTAGTTGAAAGACAGCTGAACAGGCTTCTGCCTGCCAAAAAACCTACTATTTTTTAAAAGTGAGAATAAAAGGGTTTTTAACTTTTTTTATGATTCCAAGAAAAAAATGTTATCAAATAATTGGTTTCTTGACAATTTTTTTTTCCTTTCAATTAATGAATCTCTGTAACTCTTGACAGGCTCTCCTTCTCCAGTCCCAGGCAGAACAGCCATAGGGTTCTAGCCTTTCAATGGACAGCCCCCTTCTGAGGTAGGAATATTTAGCAGAAAGCACCAGGGCCATGGAGCCAGCTAAACTCCAATCTCAGGTAGGCCATGAATTTGGGCATGCTACCTAGCCACATTGAGCCTCAGTTCCCCCCTTATAAAATGAGGCTAATGTTTGGAGACAGCTTGGTGTAGTAGTCAGGAGACAGAGTCTGAAATCCAAATCCCAGCTCCTGCACTTTCTAGGTGTGTTATGTTGGGAAAGTCTTAACCACCCTCTGCCTCAGTTTCCCCTTCTTCAAAGTAAGGCAAATACCCTACCTACCTCAAAGGGTTATTTAAAAATTCAGTGACGTTATTTTTCTAAAGTACTTAATAAGTTCTATGTAAGTGTTTGTTAGATATTAATGCCTGGTAGTATTACATAGTGATACTTAAATTATACCAAAAGTAAGTAGAAGAGTAAATGGCAATTCCTGTGGATCAGGACTGGGTGTGAGGAGTATTACAAATGTGTGGTTCTCATCATAAGTCCTTCTATCCTCTAAAATGTGATATTTTTATTATTATCCATATACAGGCATTTCTTTGATATTTTAAAAATAGTTTTAAAAAAGTAAATTCATAGTACTAGATATGAGATATTGGTTAAGTTACTTAATCCTCCTGAATGTGTTCCTTCTCCCATAAAATTATGACAATATCCTCATTCATTGCTTGGTCCCTTCCGATCTCTTTCTTTCTGGAAGGAAGCACTGTTTCCAAAACACAGAGGATGACTAAGGATGTGCCCTTGGAAAGTAATGTAATCTTTCTCACTCTATTTTCATCCAGACTGCACTGGATCTCTGAAGTTCTTTTCAGCAGCAAGGCCAAAGCCTGATACATTGTTACCTTTTTTAGCTAAGAAAAATACAGTGTATCATGTTACAGGTGTGTAGGTTTGAAATCAACACAGGTCTCACCAGGCTAAAACCAAGGCCATGGCAGAACTATGTTCATTTCTGGAAGCACTGGGGGAGAATTCATTTCTTTCCTTTTCCTGCTTCCAGAGGCTGCCCTCATTTCTTGCTTCTGACCTTTCTACATCTTCAAAGCCGGTGAAGGCTGGTCCAGTCCTTTGACCTCCTCTCAGTCTGACCTCCTCTTCTACTTGTTTTTTCTCGGTCTTTAAACAACCCCCCCACCCACGCACACTTTATTTATTTTAATGGAGGTGAAACTCACATAATATAAAATTAACCATTTCAAAACAATGTAGTGACATTTGGTGCATTCACAATGTTGTGCCCCCACCACTACTTTCTAGTCCCAGACATTTCAGCATCCCGAAAAGAAATCCCATGCTAAAGAAACAGTCGCTCCCCATGCGCGGCTCTCCCTACCCTGTGGCAACCACCCATCAGCCTGGTTTCTGTCTCTATGGATTTACCTATTCTGGGTATTTCATATAAATGGAATCATATAGTATGTGGCCTTTTGTGTCTGGCTTCTTTCACTTAGTGGTTTTGAGGTTCACCCATGTTTTAGCATCTGTCTGCACTTACCTCCTTTTTATGGTTGAGTAATATTCCAGTGCATGACCTAGCACAGTTTCTTTACCCATTCACCCATTGGTAGATGTCTGGGCTGTTCCCACCTTTCAGCTACTGTGAATAGCGCTGTCATGGATGTGTTTGTGCATGTATCTGACTGCCTGTTTTTAATTTTTTTTTAGATAAATACCAAATAGAGTCATTGGGTTGCATGGTCATTCTACTTTTAACTTTTTTTTAAGGAACCACCAAACACGTTTTCCACAGCAGCTGAGCCAACTTACCCCTGATTTTAGTACATCTCCCAAGAGCTACAGTCCCTCCCTTTCATGTAGCCCCCTTCTGCTAATATCTCCCAGGATCACAGGGGTTCCTCTGACATTTCCTAACACAGAAAGCCCAACTAAAGAATATCCTACATGTGCAAAACTGCCAGAAACTCCTAGGAGATTGACAAGACTTTCTAAGGAGATTTAGACCTTTAGAAACTTTGGTACAGAGCTGCTCTGTAACAGACACAGGCTCCAAATATGTTAGGTGTTTTGAAAGTGTGAAAAATAGTGTAAGGTCAAATGAGCCAGCTGGCTTTTAGAAGTTGAAAAGCAAAACAATGACAATTTCACAGTCTTCCTATTTCTTTACATCAAACCTCTTATTCATTTAGCAAAAACATGTTAACTGCCTGCTATTTACGTAGCATTGTGCACTGATGAAATAGCCCGATCCCTGTTACCAGAGAACTCGTGATGTAGATAGGAAAACAGATGGTAAACAGATAATTATGTGCGAATGTGACAAGTGCTAAGAACAGGGTATGGACAAAGTGTTATGGGGGTGCAGATGGAGGAGTTGATCATGCCTAAGAAGCTGAAAAAAGGCTTGACGGGAAAAGAGATTTTGAGCTTGACCGTAAAGTGGGTATGGGAATGTGGTCATCAGAGTGGCTGAGGCGTAGGTGGTAAGATCAAAGGCCTGGGAGTTCAGCAGTTACAGGACATAGTTAGGGATTCCTTAAATAGTCAAGTGTATCTAGAAATAATGGGTGTGTGGGGGGAACTATGAGATGGTGAAACAAAAAGTAAATGTTTTCTTATTACCAGCCAGCACGTGGCCCTCCCCTTGTAAAGCAGCCACTCCCGACAGTGGGAATCCTCTGGGGTATCTGTAGCCCACACTGGCTTAGCATTGCACATGTAGGAATGTGTGCCCTCCTTCTGGGGGCATCATCTAGAAGATTCAAGACCTCACAGTGGTATTTCTCTGATTTTCTAAATGCATTTGTCAAAATCCTAGAAAGCTCCGTAGTGGAATATATAAACATTTAAGCTTTGGAATTAAACAAGCTGGGGTGACTGCTATTTTTAAGTGTCAGTTTTCTTACCTGTAAAATGGGCCTCGTGAAAATATTTGCCTCGTGAAGTTTTAAGAGGATTAAATGACCAAAATGTGCATACAGTTCTTCATACAGTACTAAGTACATGGGGAGCGTTTATGAATGTGGCCTAATGTTATTCTTAGTAAGAAGCTTTAGGGATTCAAACTGATTTGGTACCTGAGGAAAATGATATAATTCAACTTTCTTTGGGTTAATTGTGGCCTCAAAAGCTTCATCAATGAAATCCTGAGAAGATCTGAGTTTTTTCTTAGGAAGCTTAAGAGGAAAAATCTATGATTTCAGGTTCTTTGTAGAGCCCTAAATAGATTGCTTCTCGTGAGACTTTTCTAAGAAGTATTCTCAGCTGAGAAAGCACACATCACTGTGATGATATTTTCTATATTTCTTGGGCATTTCCCTGAAAAAAGGTCAAGAGTGACTAAGGAGAGAACTCAAGCTTTTAATAACAGTAGTTTCCTATTGGCTAACAGAATTTCAAGTGTATTACATTAGTGCTTGCTATTCAAATCCTTGCAACTTTTTAGACTTGTACATTGCAGACCCAGCAAAAGCAAAACCTGCCTTGAGGCACTCTGTCCTCAGGTGAATTTAAATTTTGAAAAGGGGAGATTATTCTGACACAGTTTAAAGGCTTTTCTCCAAAATCTGTCACACATAACAACTGTGTCCAGGCAGAAGTTCATTCCTTCCACTATGACAAAGAAGACAGACCAAAGAGATCCAGTTCACACACTGAGCATGCTTTGACTTCACTCAAAAAAGAACTGGTAAGAACCTTGGAAATATTACTAAATTTACATAAAGAGAAATATGGGCAGACAACATAAACAGATCATGGCCATATATGGGATGTAGGAAACATGTCTGGTTGATAATCAACAATAAATTTAGGAGAGCAGAAAATACTCTGTGTGTGTGTGTGTGTGTGTATACATATATATATATTTTTTTATTTTTTATTTTTTATTTTTATTTTTTTTACATAAAAAGCATCTTTTCCTGATGAAAGATTTTTCTGGTTTTTGTTTTATTTGTTTGTTTTAACGAGAGCAAGAAATGCCCACCACCATGGCAATATATGGCTAATTTGCCTAAACTTATTAACCATTAGCAATTCATTGATGTATAACTCTATTTCCTCTGATAAACCAATGAACAACTCAGGATCACTTCTTCATTTGCTCTATGGCTGTTTCAAGGCTATCCTTAGGCCTATAGTCTGCAGGAAATGTGCTCTGAAAATGTCTCAGATCTGCCCTCCTGAGTGTTGCATTTGCATCACGCTTACAAATGAGGCATAAGGTCTTTAGTTTAAAAATCAAACAAACCTTGCAGCCTTTTGGAACTTCCATACTTTAAATCTTGCCATTATATTTAGAAAATCATCCGCTTCGTCTTTTTTAATAGTTGGTTTCCAACTGACTGCTCAAAGAGTGGATTTTTCTTCAATGTCAAATACTCCGACATTGGCCTGGGTCATTTTGAATCTGTTCGCAGTGTTAGATGCCTCCAAACAAACAAGAAAACTTTGTACAGAAGAAAAACTATGTCTTAAAATTGGTTTTCTGTTCAATTCCAATAATTTACTTGTTTATAATTATCTTTCTATTACACTGGCTGTTTGTCTTTAGGTGAGAGACACTGAGCCTCATTAACCATCACAGCAAGCAAGGGGAATGTAGACCTATTGACCCACTAGCAAAGCCCTTGGGGGGTGTGGGGGTGTTGTAATTATGGGTTGATAAATTAAAAAGCTTTCACTGTAGTTTTCAAAGCAAGTCAAAATTATCTAAACAAAATAGTTTCTGTGGTTGCCTTTTTTTTTTTTTGAGATTTGCTCTGATGTCCTAACCTTGAAGATTTATCCCTAAACTAAATTTCTGATTATACTGTAATTCTCTTTAAAAATAAAAAAATAAATAAAAATAGTCTGCACTAGAAGCACTGAAATCCCACAAGAGGAAGGTGACTAGGTTACCAGAATAGAGTGCTGAACTTCCTACAACGATTTCAAGGGCCTGAGTACCACCCTCTAACCAATAGAAAGGCTCACAGTAATTAAGGTAATTAAGTGATTGCAATAGCACTACCTGTGAATAAATGGAGCAGACAGCGAGTAATTCTGGCAGAGCCAAAGCACCTTACCTTAGAACATGGATAACCTCAGCCCTGTGGGCAATGGACATCAGCCCCATTTTGAAAATGTTGAGGGATGCTTGAGTGGCTCAGTAGGTTGGGTGTCTGCCTTCGGCTGGGGTCGTGATCCCAGGGTCCTGGGATCGAGTCCCGTGTCGGGCTCCTTGCTCAGCGGGAAGCTTGCTTCTCCCTCTGCCTGCCTTTCTGCCCGCTTGTGCTTGCTCACTCTCTCTCTGACAAGTAAATAAATAGTTAAAAAAAATAGAAAATATTGAAAATAGCAATTTTGCCCTTACTTGGCCTTGCTGTGTGGTATCTCTTTCAATGAATGCATTTTCCCACCAACATTGATTTCCTTTGCAGGAGGTTATGGGGGGAAAGATAAAACAATAGTGACATTATTTTCTCACAAGGAAGTAATATGTCACTACAGCAGATGAAAATTAGTCCTGATTATCTTTCTGATAAGCTGAGACTATCTCAACTTGTCCTTAACAATGTCCTGCACTATCATTTTAGACAAAGTTATCAATGATTGGATAACCTTTATATATTATTTGTATTTTTCTTTATTCTATATTCTATGATATATTTTATATCATATACAGTTTTCTTTATATGTCTGTGACTATATATACTTACATATACATGTTTATCATATTTATAGCCTACGTAATCCTTCCACCTGCTGATTTAATCTAAAAAGAAACGATTCAGGGGCTCAGAGACTAGGTTTTTCATAGGTTCAATTTTGCATGAATAATTTTTTTTTACTTCAACAAAAAGGACATCTCTTCTTATAATAGTGTTCCTAATTTAGTATCAGTTACAAAAATAAGAAACTGAATGTGTTAGGAAGGTGCAGAGATCCATTCGCATCAGAAAAATCCCAGGAAAGCATTAAAGCTGGCTTATTTTTTTTCCTGTTTTTTAGCTATATTGAGGAATAATGGCTAGACCAAAGAAAATGCATACATTTCATGTGTACGATCGGATGAGTTTGGACATAGGCACATATCTGCGATTCCCGATCCCAGCAACCTTTTAGGATCCAGAGGTGGGGACAGAGGGCCATGTTTGTGCTTCTTGAGGTTTTTCTGAACCAGTTCAAAACATTTCTGTCATATTCATATTTCATGGCAGTGGTCTATGTGGTTCTTTACATAAAAGATCTGAAATTTTCTGAAGGTTTTTTTGTATCACTATCTAAATTTTTCATCTTAAATTGTATTTTTTGTGCCTACTAATAGCGTAGCAGATATCAGGGATTTTGACATGAGATCATATAGAAACCCTTGCCCCCCAGTACACGACCATCTCATCTAAAATCAACCTTCTCCCTCTTTCTTCACCTTTCTTTTCCTTCAGCACCAACATATAAAACAATAGCCAACTAACAGCATCCTTCAAGACTAAAATTTATTTCTAAGGAAGTCAAATTTCTTAGGAAAAAGAAAAAAAAAACAATTCGCCAGACACTGTTCTAAATTCTTTGCAAGTGTCTTTATTTAAGCATGGCTAATCTTATCAAGTATTTTCTACGTAAAGAAACAGGCTCAGAGAACTTGCTTGACATACCCCAGGTCACACTGTACCAGAAAGATTTAGGATTTGACCTGTTCTGCGTTAACTGCAAAGACCTTATTCTTCCCATAACTTTCCCCTTCTCCAAAGACAGTGGTAAGAAGCAGAGTGGTGGGTGGACATTAGAATGGAGGGAATAACCTATTCAGAAATGAAGAAATGAGAATTTTATTATCTCGTTCCTAAAATAGAAGTGATTGGTAGGAATCACCGTGAGACGAAGAGTATAGGTTAGCATGTCACGCAGGACCCCGCCCAGGGTTGTCCTCTAAAGCACTGTCGTTATCTCTTTACTCAACTCTAATTTATCAGGCACTAAGTAAGAACCCAGCTCTGTGAGAGTCACCAATATAGCACAGTGAACAAGAGGGCTATTCAGAAGAACCAAACCATTAACAAGTAACAAACAAAAATAGACACAGAAACTAACAAACAAAAATAGAAACAAAACAGTTGAGGGATCTGGGTTTCTCTGCAAGTTGACATTTGGTTTGAGACTAAAGAATAGGAGGAAAACAACACATGCAAAGGCCCTAATGCAGGAAAGAGCGTGATTTGGAAAAAACTGAGCATCAGGCTGCTAGTGTAGCCTTGGGAGCCCTCCCAGGTGGGTGATAGGAGTTGGTGCTGGAGTGGTAGATGGGAGCTGAGACCCAAGCAGGGTCTTTCAGCCAAGATGAGAGTGTCATTCCTCTCCCTGTATTCCACTTTCTTCCTTCTGTTACCAGCCAAGCACTAAGCTTTTTATTTTGCACAATGCCCTCCATCAAGAAACACACTGTACTTTTCATTCCAGCTCCTTCTGCAGAGTAGAACCCTCAGTTAACCACTAGAAGTGCTACTTGGGCACAGTGCCTCACATTTGCATGGGTTTTACAAATGACGACACACTTTAGGGCATCTTCTCTCTTTCTCACCACAACCAGAGTATTATTAGTGCAGTCTAGAGTCTAAGTGCCTGGCCTGGCAGGTGGTAAGTGTGCAGGGTGTGCATGTATTGTAAATGCCCCCCCCCTGACCCAACCCCCCCACTCCTACGCCCCCCCCCCCCCCCGCCATCCTGCAGATAGGGAACCTGAGAATCAGCGAGATAAAGCTACTTGTCTAAGATCACATATTTAGAAGAGGCTGAACTCAAATTTTGGATATTTCTTCTAAGTGCTTTTTCCCCCTCTACCACAGTGAATGAGTGCAAAGTGAAAGGAGGTTAATAAACCTGTTTCCACCTTACAGGAAAGGGTATCATGTACAGCGAGACGAAGGTCAGTTTCTGGGAGTGTGGTATTAGTTGGGGCATTGCTCTAAAAACTCTTACACAAAAATGTCTTAAGGGCATACTTGCTTTCCATTAAGCATTTCTCTTTGGTGTTTCTGCTGAGCAAAAGAAGGGGGGAAAAATACATCCTGCCCATGCTTTTTTTTTTTAATGTTTTTTTTATTATTATTATATTATGTTAGTCACCATACAGTACATCCCTGGTTTCTGATGTAAAGTTCAATGATTCATTAGTTGCGTATAACACCCAGTGCCCATGCTTTCTTAAGAGGAAAAAAACAAATGGAAGTTTGTTGAAATTATGTGGGTGCTCTTGACTTATCTTTATCCATCACCCGAAAATGTGCCCACATGGAAGATAAATAGTGTTATTACATCGAATGCTTAGTACTAAGTTCCAAAAATGCTGACAAGTCACTAATCCCAATAAAATATATGGAAGTTAATTATAACTGAAGACACAAGAGTCAGCTAGGCGATGCAGTCGACAAGATTCACTGATGAGCACTTTGTTCTTCCTGTGAAGGAGACGCCATGCTCCATCCTTGCGCCCTTTTGTGCCCGCCTTCTGCCTTGCCTACCTCCATCCTGAAGTGTAACTCCAGACTGTGAACACGTGTGCTGTCACCCTGAGAAAGTGAGGAAGTGTTTCTCAGTGGCTCATGCCAGGGGACATTCTGAAAGCCCAGAGCCTGCAGATAGCCTGGTGCTATCTCTGTAACGTTAAGCTCCAGGCCATTTGGCGCCATTTCTTCTCCCAAGGAGAGTATCCATCAGGCATTTGGCATAGTAGCATCTTTCCCTGGGATGTGGTTAGCTTACAAGGCCACCAAAAGGTCAGGCAGGTACCAGTTGCTAGTAAAGCCTTATTAGTCAGACTTCAAGAGCTGTGGTTTGTGTGAAATGGCAGAGATTGGGTCAACAGCCTTGAATCAGAGAAAAGTATGGGCCAAGAGAATGTGAATGGAGCTGCAAGTAGGCATGTGGGCTTCTGCCGCTCATTCCCTTTGGCTGTCTGGAGGGACAGTAGTGATGTCGTTGGCCCTACCCCACCAATCAACTCATTCACTCACTCAAAATATATTTTATTATATGATTAACTGTGCCCAGGATATGATCTTCTTAACATGTATCCCAGAGAACATTAGTCATCCAAGAAACTCACTGAGAAATCTATTTTTGTGATTTGAGAAATAAATTTGGAAATGCTGGCTACTCTGGTCTCTTCCAGAAGACTCGCAACGCATGAGTTCTGAGAGATTCTGCATTCACATTAATGCAAACCAGTTTTGTTTATTCCAGCATTTCTCAAACTTACTGGCTTACAATCCCTCTCCCCCTTTGCAAATAAACCTATTGACAACTCATGGAGCTAATGTCATGAAGCAAACTTTAGTAAAGGCTACATACAAGTCTTTATCTGATCAGCCCAAATTATTATTTTTTTTTAAGTAGGCTCCACGCCCACTGTGGGGCTTGAACTCATGACCCCAAGGTCAAGAGTTGCATGCTTTTGTGACTGAGCCAAACAGGTGCCCCCTAAATTATTTTTTAAACTTCCTAAATTTCATACTAAATCAAATTGCTTTCCTGCCTAAGCTAAGTACCAAAGAATGAATACCTAACTTCTTTGGGCTTTTGATAGGAAAATTGAAATCCTGTGTTTCCTTGATTGAGCTTAAGAGTAATGATGGGCAGGGACTTGCAGGGGTGGGTGGGTACCATAGGGATTGTGGTCTTGCTCCCTGCCTCTATGGGGTCCCAGAATAAGCCATTCTGCAAGAGGAGTCTCGCATATGGCCTCTCAGCAAAACGTGCAGTGCTATCAGCACACACTTCCTCCCTGTATTTGGGGTCATGAAATTGAACACACACCCATAGATCCTTCCCTCAGAGAGGTCACAGGCTGGTGTGGTGATAATGCATACGCAGTAAAGATTCTGTCACATGATGGCAAATGTGATTGCCGTAAGGAAGGTGCAGGTTAAGAGCAATGAATGATCTGAGGAAGAAATTATACTTAACTTGGATAAGAAAGAGATCATGGAAACTTTGTGTAAAAAAATAGCATTTGAGACAAGACTATGGTAGGTACGCATATTTCAAAGTCAGAAAGGTTTTGATTTTAGGAGATCAAAGAATTAGCTGAAAACTCCAAAAGAAAAATCAAATCTATTGGAATGAAAAATGTGTAAAAATACTATTTCTCAAAATTTAAAAGTAAAGACATTTTAAAAATTAAATTAAAAAACATCTTTGTCTTTGCAGTCTATGAAGGGAAATGCCATGATGTAAAGGTCCTTCTCTTCAAAATAACTAAGAGTCTTATTGGATGAACGGTATCTACCCAATAGCAGAGCAGCTGATTATTTTTAAAACATGAATACAGAGAATCTGGCCATGAGTAAAGATTTTGTGCTTACGTTATTAGATAATTGCAAGTTTTACTCGTGGTTGTACTTTTACCCGATGCCAAGTATAAATGGAAAATGAAAGGCGAACAGTTTTTAAATATGCCAGCAGTTGGACCAGACTGGTAGTCCTATTAAAAGGGAAAACCCAAAGCCACCTGGAAGGACTTTGAGAATTTTTCAAGTTAGCCAGAATGATAATGTTTCTGTTCTCTGAGATAATAAAGGAAACCACCTCCCCCTCTTTAACCCTACAATCCAATAGGGCTCTCTCATTTATGAGAGGGACATTAAAAGCTCTTTGTTCCAACCCTCTTCTCCCCCTGTTCTGACATTTGAATCTCGCATTTCACATTCCATGTGCTGAAGCCTATTGGCCATTGTCTTTTTATCATCTTGTGCCCAGCCTGTGGCTTGTCTTATCTGCCTGCCTCTGTGAGTACTTGAGATCTTAGCCTTCTGAATAAGACCAGAAATTGTTTGGGAGTCCTTTGAAAACGTGTGCTAGATCTACTTTTGGGGCCTCACCTCCTTTATTTGCCCCTGCCAGTCATATCACAGGCATTAGCATTTTTTCAACAATCTATTCAACATAGAGCATTTTTATCTAAAGCAATTCAATTTTAAAAGAATATGTTGCATTTCAACTATTTCTAGGCATTGTGCTGGTTATTGGTAAAGAAAATGGAGTAAAATGGATCCTATTTTCTGGGGCCTCAAAGTCTTTATGGTAATTCTTGTAATTGTCTAAATTAAGCGTCTGAAAACTTTTTCTTAAAGGACCAGAAAGAAAATATTTTAAAACAAAGCCTGTGCTAAAATGTAGGTGCTTATGTTTAAAGCTGTTTAAAGCTTAACCATGTTAAAATGTAAAAACAATGCTTACCTGGTAAGCTGTAAAACAAACAAAAAGTGGGTTTCCCTATTTGGCCCAAGGGCAACAACTCATGAACCTGTGGTCTGGACACATGCTGCCCAGGACAGGGGCCACTAGCCATTGTGGCTGCTGAGTACTTGAAAAGCCCTGAGTCCAAACTGAGATGTGCCGTAAGTGTCAAATATACCCAGGATTTTGAAAACTTAATATGAAAAACAAGAATGTAAAATATCTCAGTATTTTTTCATATAATAAATGATGTGTTGAAAACTGGTATTTTGGATATATTATGTTAAAATATATAATTAAAATTAATTTCACCTATTTCTTTCAATTTTTTAAAATATTGCTACCAGAAATCTTTTTTTTTTTTTAAAGATTTTTACTTATTCACTTGAGAGAGAGAAAGAGGCAGAGAGAGAGAGAGCAAGCACGAGGGGGGAGAGGCAGAGGGAGAGGGAAAAGCAGACTCCCTGCTGAGCTGGGCGCCACTTATGGGGCTGGATCCCAGGACCTGGAGATCATGACCTGAGCCAAAGGCAGATACTTAACCATCTGAGCCACCCAGGTACCCCCGGCTACCAGAAATCTTATAATCATGTAAGTGGCTGATGTTATGTTTTGATTGGGCAGTGCTGGTCTAGATAACTTCTCTGTTGGGTGGGAAGCCATAGTCCAAAATGGATTCATTTAAAACAACAAAACAAGACAAAACAAAACACCTCCTCTCTTCTGCATCCCTTTACCCAACCAAGAATCTTCTTAGCCAAGTCTTCCCTGTCCTTGGGAAGCCAATCAGATTTAGACTTCTCTCTGTCAGTCAGTCATGTATCATGTGTGTTACTTTATTTTCTACACAAGTATTGCTGAAATTTTCATATTCGTCTATTTCCTTACTTACTCTCAGCCTCCCCGAACTAGATGTCAGTTCCACCATAGAAAAACCTTTTCCCATCCTCTTCTCTATAGTCTCAGAGTTAGTTGGCACTAAACTTTTCTTTTGCCTTGCTTCCCTTGGGTCTAAAACAATGGCAGGCACAGAGTAGGTGTTTAGTAAATATTTTGATTGAATGAAAGAACTGTAAACATGGAAAATAAGAAAGATTCTTTGAGGAAACTGAGTGAAAAATTAAGTAGTGAGGTGAGGAAACCTTTCATTCTAGTAGTTTTTTTATTCAAGTATAATTAACATGCAGCATTATATTAGTTTCAGGTGTACAATATAGTGATTCAACAATTCTATACACTACTCAGTGCTCATCACAATAAGTGTACTGTTAATCCCCTTCACCTGTTACACCCATGCCCCACCTCCCCTCTGGTAACCATCAGTTTGTTCTCTATAATTAAGGTCTGATTTTTTTGTTTGTCTTTTTTCTTTGTTCATTTGTTTTGTTTCTTAAATTCCACCTATGAGTGAAATCATATGGTATTTGTCTTTCTCTTATTTCACTTAACATTATACTCTCTAGATCCATCCATGTTGTTGCAAATGGCAAGATCTCATTCTTTTTATGGCTGGGTAATATTCCTCTGTGTGTGTGTGTGTGTGTGTGTGTGTGTGTGTGTGTGTGTGTAGCACATCTTCTTTATCCATCCATCTATTGATGGGCACTTGGGTTTCTTCCATAATTTGACTATTGTAAATAATGCTGCAATAAACAGAGGGCATGCATATATCTTTTTGAAGTAGTGTTTTCATTCTAGTATTATTTAGCAGTTTCAGAAAATAAAGCAAAGAGCTTACAAGCAGCTTGATATTAGAACACGAAACAAATCTAGTCCAAGACACTGGTCCCTAGGACTATGTTCTTTAACATGAATAATCATAATGTTAACATTAGCACTGTGTTGCATTTACTTCATGCCAGGTACACTTCTAAGTGCTTTTCATATATTAACTAATTTAATCTCTAAACAACCCTATTTAGTGATATATTGGTATTACCTTCATTTTACTGTAGGTAATGACTACAGTAAATAACTTAATAAAACTAAATACTTGAGACATAGAAAGAGAAGTTTCTTACCCGTGTTCTCTCAGCTTATAGGTCTCAGAGCCAGAGTATAAACCCAGGCACTCTGATTCTCTTTACCATATGACTATACATTAAACCTTACTGTTTTTCCCTGATTGTGTTAGTTACCCTGTTGTGAACATGTTTGAAGAGTATGACCTAGCATAGATTAGAAACATCTTTTTATAATCGATTTGGATGGGAGTATTATTGTAACAATGTACTTTAAAGCTTCAGAACAAATGGAGAAAAAAGAAAACCTGTTTTTCATTCTGTCTTAAGCATCCATTCTCATAACAGAAAGAAAATGAGGCAAATATTTTCTGTTCTGCCTGAAGTTTATTGATACATTTTAATCTCTTGCCTTGTATACTCATCAGAGCAATCTTTCTGTTCTTTGCAAACTTTCCATGTAAATATATGTGAAACTTGTACCATCTACTGATATTCCCTATTAGAATGATGGATATATCTGTTTCCAGGGACAAAACAGGCAACTCAAAGTAGAAACTAAACTGGCAGCTGTTGAGGCACATTTTAACAGGAGAAGCAAGAAATTTGAGAGTCATTAATTGGCAGCAACCTCAGCCTTGATATTCAGCTGAGACCCGCCTTGCTCCCTGCCCCTCCCTTCCCCCCACTCTGTTGAGGTAGGCTGGTTTCCCTCCCTCTGTGGAGCCCAGCCCACTCACAGCCTGATGTCATGTCTGATCTTCAGAAGAGAGCGTGTGTAAAACCCCCTCATTCAAAAAGCCTTTGGTTAAATATCAACTTCCATTTGCTGTTGGTATCCATTCATTCAGTGAATATTTACTGAGTATTTGAGGTGCATTAGACTAGATTGTTTTCCTAGATTCTTATTCCCCAAACTATTTACTGGGCACCTATCCCCTTTTTTTTTCTTCAGTATCCCAGATGTGATTTCTGGTTTCTTCTGCCTGGTCTGGACAGACAGCCTTGTGTGGTTTCTCCAGGATTAGTTTACCTAATTTAAGATGGTCTCTACTCCCAGTATTATCTCGCTTCTCTCGCTAATGTCTACTCCTGGGGCTTCTTATTCAAGTACATGCATTGGACTTCTCCTTCCTCTTCTCCCCAATCATTACACAACTATCACTTGTACCTGAAGTTGACCTACTACACAAATGCTTCTGCACACTGATTCAATAAATGACCTCACGGCTACCCCAAATGTATCAGTTACTAGAAGACGAGTGAAATAGCACGTAATACAAAGTAGGACCATTTGAAGAGAGGAATGAAGCTTAAAGTCATCCTCTGTATTTAATACTTCCTACTTAATACAAATTATTCTGCTTCAGGCATGTGTCCCAAGTGTGTCCCAAAAACAGTAACCTTAAGAGAGGTACCACAAGAAAAAACGTTCTGCGCAGGAAACCCTATAACCTACATTCACAAACTGGTTTGACACAGGACCCCTGCTTTTTTTATAATGCCCATTAATGTCCCATTGAACCCACCGTAGGAAAGTCAGTTTCCTCAAAAGGAGACAGATGAACCAGGTATATTTACCACCTTCAAAGGAACTTGACCATGAATGGAGCATAAAGACGCATGGCACAAAACAAGAGCAAACAAAACACAGGTGTGTGTGTGTGTGTGTGTGTGTGTGTGTGTGTGTGTGTGTGTGTGTACGTGCACGCATGCACATGCAAAGAGCAAGGATTATGTGTGGGCTGATTGCTGAGTTTCATTGTGAGGTAATTGGCCTTTTGTTGGAATGATGATGTTAGAGCTTGTGTCCTGAATCCATACCCAGTCTAAGACATAGAAAGTCAGCTGGAGGGAAGTTTGTAAGAAGTTTTATGGTTGATAGATCCTCAGTTTTCCTGTTTATGCTCCTGAGAGCTGATTATTAGCTCGTGGCACTAACTTCTGATACCTTTACTCTCCCCTAAGAAGAATTTCCAGCTTTATCCCAAAGTCTAACTCCACCTCATTATCTATATGGTTTTAATACTACACGTTTATTTTGTAATGCATCCCCTTCTAGACACTTGTTTCACAGTCAGTCTTAAAGGAAACTAAAAGACCTTCTCATACTCATATTTTATAGGCTCAGCATATTTATGTGACTCCATCATATTTAAACAACTAGATCATGGCAGGCAAGGGAATAGGATCAAAGTACACAAAGTCCCAGCCATAGAGCTGTGTTGGTTGCTAGGGACCCATAACTGTCCTCTCCCAGAATTTCCCTCTACAAAGAGAGTTCCCTCAACAAAGCAAAGTGCCTCACCCAACGTTACGCTCCCCTAATAAAAGATATCAAAAGTCCCATCACCTTCCCTTAATTTGGGAGCATGCAAAGAACTGGCCGTGGTGTTTTCCGAGGCTTCTGTTGCAACTGCATCCCACTTAAACGTCGCACCTGCCCTATCCTACTTCCCCCACTTCCATACAGGTGTGGCTCCCAAGCATACCTCTGAGAAAACTCAGACACAAACAATTCCATCTCAGATTCTGTTTCTAGAGAACCAACATAAAACAAGTTCAAAGCCTGTGCTGTTGACCTTTATCATAAACTACGTCTTCAATTCAAGTCTGTTGACTTTGCCTGCTTAACTCCAAAGAGATACTGTGAAATGAATCATGAAGTTTTGAAAATGAGTAACTTCCAAACAGGGGACCAAAAAAAGTGTTCCCATGACATCCTCAGAAAGGTAGCATAATTTTATGTGAATTGTGGACCCCGTCATCAATTTTTCAAGGTAAATATTTTATGTTCTCTATTACAAAGCTGAGCAGAAGGCCTTCATCATATTGGTTTACTCTTTCCTGTCTTCCTGGCAAATTAAACTGTTTGATGAACAGCCTGCATTTAGCAGCTTCTCCTTTATGGAGTTTTACAGCATCGAGCTTGCCTGCACATCAGAAACAATTTAGATACAAATTGTTTTCCTAAAGAGTAACCACGAAGGCCTGCACTCTCAGGTCACCGGGAATTTGTTAATATTCATTGAGCCTTAGTATGATAAATAGGCACAAAGTTGCCGTTCCCTGATCTTATAAAAGCTGAGTTACCACAGAAGTCAAATAAGAAAAACTTTTAAGAAATGGGGGCATCTAGGTGGCTCAGTCGGTTAAGTGTCTGACTCTTGATTTCGGCTCAGTTCATGATCTCCGGATCGTGGGATCGAGCCCCACTTTGGGCTCTGTGCTCAGCAGGGAGTCTGCTTGGGATCCTCTCCCTCTACCCCCTGCCATGTTCTCTCTTGCTTTCTCTCTAAAATAAATAAAATCTTGAAAAAAAAAAAAGAGACAAGAAACAAATAATACTTTGTCCATCTAGTCCTTGAGGGCTTCCTCAAGTAAATCTCCTTTTTCTAGAATTTTCACAAAACAGTCATTTCTTTTTCCTTCTCTCTCAATATTTTTTAATAGGAAAGACTGGCTGCCAATGCTATGATTTCCAGATTCCAGAAAGGGTCCCCTGATCTTCCAAACATCTCTCCTCACTGACTTGAGTAGAGTTGCAATTCCACCATTAGAAATTCTTTCTTAATGTCAGTCAAAGATGGCCAAGGCAATTGGAACCCTTTATACCTTTTTCATCCATTGCAACTCAGTATAGCTGTGACTGAGTTTACCAGCAACTAAACAGGGGATTTTGATGATTTAGGGTAAAGGAAAGGGGTAGGGGGCCAGCATGGTGAGAACAGTTATTTGTTAAAGATACTTTACAGACACGATCTCATTTGATCCTCAGCAAACCCTGTATTATCCTTATATTATTCTTTCTTTATTGGTGAGAGAATGAAGTTTTAGAGAAGTTGGTAAATTGTCCAATATCATGTAACCAGAAGCTATCAGACATGGGCTCCAGATGTGGGCCTGCCTAACTTCACTGCACCATCCTCTAAAAACATTAGGCTCATAAGGGGAGAAGAACACATCATCAAGGTAGAAAAGTGAAGAAGAAATAAGAACTGAGACACAAATACTTGGCGTCATCAGCCCATTGTACCAGGCTCTGGGACAAAGGCAACATGACATTACTACACAGAGCATGTCGTGAAGTTGAAGGGGTCCTGGGATAAATGACTCTCTCCCAACAAATAGACGGATAGTCCCCATGAAGTAGAAAGGCCACTTCCTCTGCAAACAAGGCCAGAAACATCTATAAATTCATTGAAAGCTGTGGTGCCAGAGATGGTCTACTCTGGATTATAGGTTCTTGGCCATTTGATACAGCAGTCTTACTAGTAGTTTCCACAGCCCACCCCAGAGTTGGGCTGCTCTGATTAGGACTTTGGAGATAGGTGCAGAGGGAACTCAACGTATCTGTTGGAAGTGCTCCTCTCATTAGGTCTCACTGTGAGGCTACAGCTTCATTCCCAAATAAAATAGTATTTTCTTTGGGATTATTTACTGCTAAAGTTATCCACAGTACCACTTTCTACAACACTAACAACACTTAAGAATTTGGAGTAGGAAATTTATTTTGAGGTACAACTTTAGTTCTCCAAGTATAATAGGGTCCTTATTAGTATTGTTGGGTTTAGACTAAGTTGACCCAAGATCCGAAATATTTATACAAGGATGTATATTCATTAATCACAATTCAAGTACTAACCCTTTCTCATCGTGGAATGCTAGCACGGAGCTCACATAGTATTATGTAGATTAAGAACATGGGTTTTGGAATCAAATAGCCTTTGATTCAGTCTCAGTTCAACTGTTTACTAGTGGGTGGCCTTAGATGAGTTACTCAATTTCTCTATGCCTTAGTTTTCGTAAGGATAAAATGGAGATCAGTAGGTGGCCATCGGACTGCCATGAAGGTCAGGCATGTAAAACTTGGTGTTCTCTCTTTAGTTCTCACAAAACCATGAATTCGAAGGAAGGGATTGCAAGACATTTACCATGAGATTTTGCTCATCTGCCAGGTAAGCACATGGCTATTCAGAAGGAAAGTACATGAGCTTGACTAAAGGAATACTCAAATCACTAGTTTCACCTGCCTTCGAACAAAAATCCAGGATCCTTAACTAAAGGACATGTTTCCAGCTCTGAAATCTCAGTTTACATCTTCCCAAAATAACCTACTTAAAAAAAAAAAAGATAAGAGGAAGAGAGATTTTAATTTTTATGAAGTCATTATATATATATATAACTTATCAAGAAACAAATACCTCCAAAGCCTGTTTCATGACACATAAACAAAAATAATCTTGTAGTCTAGAAAGTTAAGTGTTTTTTAAATCCTCTATTTCTCTTTTTTACTTGTAGCAACATGATAAGCAAGAGTTTATCTACCTATGGGTACATTTTCAAATAGGACATGTTGCCTCTGAGACGATGTGCTATAGCATAGATTTTAGAATTCACATTACTTGACTCAAATCTCAGCTTTGCCACTAACAAGCTGCATGATGTTACTTAGCATCTCTGAGCTTCAAGGTTCTCATCATTAAAATGGGGGGATGTTACTTCCCAACTACACCAGGCATGGCGAACTGCTGAGCCAGCAGCCAGTCTTCCATGCTTTTTCTTTCTTTTTTTTTTTTTTAAAGATTTTATTTATTTATTCATTCGACAGAGTTAGAGACAGCCAGTGAGAGAGGGAACACAAGCAGGGGGAGTGGGAGAGGAAGAAGCAGGCTCATAGCGGAGGAGCCTGATGTGGGGCTCGATCCCATAACGCCGGGATCACTCCCTGAGCCAAAGGCAGACACTTAACCGCTGTGCCACCCAGGCGCCCCTTCCATGCTTTTTCTAAGGCAGAAAAGCCCTCCACAAAATAAAGAGGCCAAGATTATGAGATGCTGGCTTCCCCAGCTTCTCTCACAATTAGGGATAGACTTATGACTCTTCTCTGTCTCCTGAAATGTAAGAGGAAGTCTGAGAAGGTCTTCTGAAGAAAAGGTTTCCTCTTTACTCAAATGAAACACACAAGAAGAAAGGAACATCTTCCCTCCTTTCCTGCTTTGTGAATAGCAAGGTGAGGGCATGATGCTTCGCGTGGCTGTGGCCATCTTGCAACCATGAGGGAGAAATGAATAGACTCACGCTGAAATAGACTCAGAAGCCCTAGCAATGTTGAACTGCTAACCTTATTCTGTAACTGCCTTCCTAGGACTTTGAATTATGTAATACATATGTTTATAGTAAGTTTATATATGTCTATTATGTGTTTTATATATATAGTAAATATAGTAGTATAGTATATATATAGTATATATGTGTGTGTGTGTGTGTATATATATACATATATATATATGTATATATATATATATATAGTATATAGTAAGCCACAATGGCTTAAGTCACATTTGGTTACATTTTCTGTTAATTGCAGCACAAACATCCTAACTTCTACACTACTTCCTTAGAATTGCTGGGAATAATAAATGAGGCAGCCCAAGTGGAAGCTCAGAGATTTGTAGTACCTCTTGGTAACGCTACCTTTGAACCTATTACTTATAACATCAATTCCATTCTTCACAGTAGTTCACCTAGTGATTCAGCTACCTGCTAGCTAGTTATTTAACTTGCCTGAATCTGAATTTCAGTTAGTAATACACATTTCGTGGAGTTGCTTCCAGGAATATGTAAATTGAATGCAGCCTCTATCACTGCAAAGTGAAGTGGTAAATGCTGATAAAAGCTCAGATTTTCAAGCAGGTGGTGACGTTACATTAGAACACTGGTCAGGTTCTTTGCAATACTATCCATAAAGGAGGATATGGTGAATTAGACAAGTTAGCAGTTGAAGAAGAAAAAAAAATGATAAGTATTTCAAAAGAGAATGCCTCTAGGTAGAAATGTAAAATGGTGTAGCTGCTTTGGAAAAGAGTCTAGCCATTCGTCAAAAGATTACACATAGAATTACCATATGACCCCGCAACTCCACATCCAGGTACATACTCAGAAGAACTGAAAATAAGTATTCATACAAACACTTGTACATGTATATTCATAGCTGCACTATTCAAGTAGCCAGAAGGTGGAAACAACCTAAATTTTCATGAACTAATGAATGGATAAACAACACGTGTACACCCATACAATGGAACACCTTACAATGGCATCAAGTACGGATGCAAGCTACAGCATCGGTGAGCCTTGAAAACATTATGCTAAGTGAGAGAAGTCAGTCACAAAAGACCATATTGTATGATTCTATTTACATGAAATGTCTGGAATAGGCAGATCTATAGAGACAGAGTATAAGTTAGTGGTTGTCTGGGGCCAGGGGGTAAGGGGCACAATGGGCCATGGTAGCTAATGAGCATGGAATTTATTTTTGGATGATAAAAATGTTCCAAAATTGATTGCAGTAATGGTTGCACAACTCTGTGAATATGCTAAAAACCCTTGAATTGTACACTTTAAACAGGTAAGTTGTATGGTATGGGAGTTATATGTCAATAAAACAGTTACACTTAGGAAGGGGAGGGGACTCCAATATCAGAGGATTGGGACGCCCTCGGAAAAATAGATCAGCCTTTGAATATTTTTGCAAAAATGCCCCTGTTTATAACCAAGTCGCTAAAGGCAAATGTACCGTGGAAAATGATTTTTGGTGCTATTATATGATTTACACGGAAAAATTACAGTAAAAAGAAAACTAAAAACACTTGGTACATGCTTCGTTCTAATTAGGGCAGATTCATAACCTTCACTGTATTAAATATAAGCTAGAGGACCTTTATTCACATTCCAACGAAACCTTTTGATGATTGAATGATTGATTAACTATTCTCCGTGAAATGTTGGTACCTTGTGGAGGGGCTTTGCTTTCAAAGCTCCTTTTCTGGTGCCAATTATCCTTGGATAAGAAGGAGTTTCTGTCCACTGAGATGGGAAATTGCTTGTGGGTGTCATCAAAAGCTCCTTTACATTTGATGACTCATGTCTGAGAACTCAAAGATCCCGAGAGGAATTACTTTCTAACAAGTGTTATATACCCTCAGCTTAGTATGTATTTCTCACGGCTTTCTCAAAGACCAGATATTATAACAGAGCTGTTTTGAAGAGGACTGAAAAAGATCCATTGAAAATGTATCTTCCAGCCCCTTGTCTAGACAGATTTATTCTACAATACCTAGGTGACATTTTAAATAATATATCCCTTAGCTGGGATAGGAATTTTAGTATGCAATCTCTTGAAGAACAAAACTGAGAACATGTACAGATTGTGAAGGCAATTTAAAGGGCCACTGTGACCATGAATAGCCCGTGAACTGGATATGGGTGTGTACAGCCAGGATGGGAGGTATGTAATCAGGGAGTGGACGATGAAACACTGCTGAGTTTGGCTGGAACTTAAATCCCACAAGTCATTTTCAATTTTCAGTATTGCTCACCATGTCTTGGACTTAAACAAGATATATGGATGTCCTTTCAAATAATCAGTAAAGCCATACTGAATAAAGTGGGTCTTTTAACATGCAACATCCAACATTTTGGCTTTAATGGAGGCATTCTTCTAAGGATCAAAAATTAAGAAAGGAAAGAAAAGACTCACAGAAATTGGTAAGAAAAAGCAGAGATGCCACTTTTTTTTCCATTTGGCCTACTTGACAAACATCACTAATTGATTGCAGCACTCTGCCATGAATTATTGTAAATAATTTAATAGGGAAACCTATTTGTCATCACTGCGTATGCTACCAAGATTCTAAAGAGCCTGGAGGAAAAGTAAATTGCTGGTTATTTTCACTCACCAAAATCCTACTCATCCTTTAAGACACAGATCAAACGTCATCCTTCCATGAAGCCCTGAATGTCCATGATGAAGAATGGGTTTCCCCCCCTTCCCAAGTCCTTTAGTCCCAATTTTCTCTATAATACATTAAAAAAAAATCAGCAGAATATAAAGGATAGCTCAATAGACCTTACATCAGCGTTTGAGTCGTGGCTCTGCCCCTCATAGCTAAATGACTTAATTTTGCCTTTCAAGTGAAATAATGACAACCAGTGATAACACATATCGAAACCTTAGAATACATAGGTGTACCTGGGTGGCTCAGTCCATTAAGCCTCCAACTCAGCTTGATTTCAGCTCAGGTCATGATCTCAGGCTCGTGAGATTGAGCCCCACGTCAGGCTCTGCATTGGACGTGGAACCTGCTTAAGATTCTCTCTCTCCCTCTACCCCTCCCCTGCTCGCACTCTCTATCTCTCAAAAAAAACAAAAACACCCAAAAAAACCCTTGAAACCTTACAATACACAAAGCCTTCTGAGCAATACAGATTTTTCTAATCCTCACAACAACCTACAAGGTAGTTATGATTATTCTCCATTGTAAAGCTGAGGAAAGTGAGTAGTTAATTCATGGTAGCACATTTAATAAGCTAGTCTTCAAGCTTCAACAAGTATGTATATTCCAATTCATTATCCTACCTTTTTCACTTCACCTGCCACTTAAGGGGCACTCAATAAATAGTAGTTCTTATTACATACATGCTGACAATATCCACTTGTTTACTGATTAACCGTAGAGGCCTTGATGAGAAATTTTAGTCTGTATTAACCGCTGTGCTCTCGGAGGGCTTGGGATGACATCTACCGTTGGCAGTCTGCGTCTTGAATTTTACACGCAGCAGTGAAAGAGCTGTAGCAGAATGTATCAAAGGCTAAAAAATCAGTAAGATTAGATACTTGTCATTTCCCTTTTCTCCTTGGTGAAAGTAAGGCCACTCTTCATGGACATGAAAAACTTTCGATTATCATTTACTATATGAGATCAAAGTTGACTAATATGAGCATGACAAAACATTTCAAAATATTGCAATTTCACAGTTACTGGATGCTAAAAAAATGCCATGTATCAATAGCAAAAATTATTGAAACCTCATTATAAATCATAGATTTTTATTCTAGATATTTTTTAAGACAAATTGAAAGGATGTCATTTTTATAGTCATTTCAAGGTTGGGCAAGAATTCCAGCACTTTATTTGGAATAACCACTTATGTCTGGAATACAAGTTTTCAGCTCTCTTTTAAAGTCCTTGGGGTAAGGTATGGATGTCAGCTCAAGGCGTGTAATTTGTAACAGAAAGAATTCCTTTGAGGGCTACAAACTACTTGAGCTTAGCAACCTGGAGTTTATATATCTTATCTTGCTCTTGGCAATAGTCTAAAAAGTCTAGGTTCTAAAAAAAATGGTCAGTGTGATCAAATTAGGAATTGACTCAGATGAAGCTAAGCTTTCTTAATTGACAGCTACTTGCCTTAGATAACAATCCAGTAAATTAGATCAGTGGACAGACTTTTACTAATAATGGGATGGAACATTTGATGCATGAAAGCAATGTAGTATACTGACAGGAGCAAAGACTTTGGACGAAAGCAGACAGGAGTCTACACCCTGGTTTTGTATGTATTGGGGCAGTTCATTAACATGCAGCAATTATATATCGAGAGCTCAGCTAGCTCTGGGTACTTTTTTTTTTAAAGATTTTATTTATTTATTTGACAGAGATAGACAGCCAGCGAGAGAGGGAACACAAGCAGGGGGAGTGGGAGAGGAAGAAGCAGGCTCACAGCGGAGGAGCCTGGTGTGGGGCTCGATCCTGGGATGGAGCCGGGATCACGCCCTGAGCCAAAGGCAGACACTTAACCGCTGTGCCACCCAGGCGCCCCTGGGTACTGTTTTAGGTACTAGGCCCTAAGAACTACTGTCTGAGCTTCTGTTTCCTCATACGAAATAATTAAAAGAAAATGTAAGCAAAGCACCTAGCAGAGTCCCTGGAGTACAGCAAGTGACAGATAGCAGCTGATATACTGCTATTGTTTCTACGGCGATGGAGTTCATCTGAAGGACTCTGACCTTCACGGTTTGATTTTATTTCTTCTCCATCTCCCAATCAATGTAGCTAAAACTCAATTTTATTATTTCAGAAGTACGCTCTTAGCCCAATTTTAAAACGTAAACGTTCACGAGAAAAAGGAAAAATTAATTTAGTCACCTGAATACGTTTCACAATGCCACTAATTACCATCATTTTAGAATGAGTCAGCTATTTGGCATGTGTGATAGTATTGTATCAGGGTACTTTTAGTTGCAGTTGAGAGAAAAACTTTGGTCAAATAGCCTAAGCAATAAGGAAAATGTATTAGCTCATAGAACTGAGAAGTGGAGAGAGAGTGTGGCTTCAGGTGCGACTTGATTCGGTTGCTCAGTGATTTTACCAATGACTCGATTTACTTCCATTTCTACACTCTGCCTTGAATGATGCCAACCTCACAAAAGGTGCCCCTTGTCATCCGATGTGGTTATCAGCCACACAAAGGCTACATGCTTTCTCATCCCCCCAATGAGCAAAGAGGAAGCTCCTTCATGAAAAGATCTCAGCAAACTTTCCTCCTACCTTATTGGTTTAAATTAAGTCATCAGGCTAGCCCTAAAATAATACCTGTGACCAAGAATTTGGGAGAACCAGCCAATTTCTGTAGGCCACTCAGAGATCATGCCTGACACAGAAAAGATGAGGGTTCTCTCACACAGATTACATAGCTGAGAAATTTAAGATGAAGTAATTTAAGAAACTGAAAAAGATGAAGGAAAAATGGATCCTGGAGACGGAATCAACAAATGTCCCTACGGTAGCTAAGACTTATTAAAAGCTTGTATATGTGCCAGGTACAGTATACTAAGCACTGTATTTTATCACATGTCATCCTCACAATGAGCACGTTATCATCCCCATTTTATAAGAAAGAAATGAAGCCCAAAGAGGATAAATAACTTACCAAGTTCACACAGCCACTGTGGGGTGGAGTCGACTGACTCTGAAGTCCATTATACTTTCAAATCACTTGGAACAGTTTCTGGCACAGAGCACCCCACCAATATCCGCTTTTAATCATAATCACTAGACTATTTTCCTTCCTAAAATACAGTGATGCCATTTTTTTCATTTTCTATCTTACAGAGTGTTGTAGCCAAAGAATTTGGATTAACATGCTACATTATAATTATTTTCATTTCTCATGTCAGCAAATGTCTGGATCTAGGCACAAAGCTAAGAGCATTGGAGGAGATCAAATATGTACTCTTACTTTAAGTTTATAGTTTATACATTTCCATAACTCTTCAGAATTGACAATGGGGTAGTGCCTGGATTAGCTTGATTTGGTCCTTAAACAAAGCTGGTCAGAATCCCTCTACTCCTTTTTTTTTTTTTAATGATTTTTTATTATATTATGTTAGTCACCATACAGTACATCCCCGGTTTCCGATGTAAGGCTCGATGATTCATTAGTTGTGTATAACACCCAGTGCACCATGCAATACGTGCCCTCCTTACTACCCATCACTGGTCTATCCCATTCCCCTACCCCCCTCCCCTCTGAAGTCCTCAGTTTGTTTCTCAGAGTCCATAGTCTCTCATGCTTCATTCCCCCTTCTGATTACCCCCCCTTTCTTTATCCCTTTCTTCCCCTACCGATCATCCTAGTTCTTATGTTCCATAGATGAGAGAAATCATATGATAGTTGTCTTTCTCTGCTTGACTTATTTCACTTAGCATTATCTCCTCCAGTGCCGTCCATGTTGTAGCAAAAGTTGAGAACTCATTCTTTCTGATAGCTGAGTAATATTCCATTGTATATATGGACCACAACTTCTTAATCCAGTCATCTGTTGAAGGGCATCTCGGCTCCTTCCACGATTTAGCTATTGTGGACATTGCTGCTATGAACATTGGGGTGCATATGGCCCTTCTCTTCACTACGTCTGTATCTTTGGAGTAAACACCCAGTAGTGCAATGGCTGGATCATAGGGTAGCTCAATTTTTAACTTTTTAAGGGACCTCCACACTGTTTTCCAGAGTGGCTGTACCAACTTGCACTCCCACCAACAATGTAGGAGGGATCCCCTTTCTCCACATCCTCTCCAACAATTGTTTCTTGCCTTGTCTATTTTTGCATTCTAACTGGCGTAAGGTGGTATCTCAGTGTGGTTTTGATTTGAATTTCCTTGATGGCTAATGATTTTGAACATTTTTTCATGTGTCTGTTAGCCATTTGTATGTAGAATCCCTCTACTCCTGAACCAGACTGTCAAGGGTCAGGGCCCACATTATGAGCAGACTGGCTAAAAATCTTCACACAGGATTCGAACGTGTGTCCCAGGCCTGGTCCAGACCACGAGGTCATGGTAGTTTTCATTGCTTCCCCCCATTGCCCCACCCCCACCTCACCAGCCCCACTCCTGATGCTAAAACCAGTGCTAATTTTAAGAACTGACAACACTATCCATAACACAGGAGTCCGAGCTGGTGCTGCTTGGGTCTGAGTCATGGTATTTAAAATAGAGCGACAAGGGACACCTGGGTGGCTCAGCTGGTTGAGCTTTGGACCCTTGATTTCAGCTCAGGTCATGATCTCAGGGTCATGAGATCGAGCCCCATATCAGGCTTTGTGCTTAGTGGGGAGTCTGCTTGAAATTCTCTCTCTCTTGCCCTTCCCCTCACTCTCTCTGTTCTCTCTCTCTCTCTGTCTCTCTCTCAAATAAATAAATAAATCTTTTTAAAATAAAATAAGATAAAATAAAATAGAGCAAGAAATTCAAGCAGCTTGAAATAGAAGAGGATATTTTGGGCCCTTTCCTGGTGCTTTCTGTAGTAAGTGTAAGCATGCCCCCCAAGGACCAGATTTTCCACCCAGAATCTCCCAAAGACCAAAGTATGCAGGGCCATCTTAGCTCACAGAGCAGAAATCATCCCAGGAGCTACTTTTTCATGGACAGAAACCTTTTGGGAAAATATTTCTGTTGTAGTTCTCTCTGCAGCTAACAAATCTTTATATAATTATTTTCATATGCATCTATTATTTTTTCATTTCTGCTTGCTGTGTTTCATAATTTATTTTCCTTTTTATGGATGTAGAACCTAAATTTATCCCTGAGCAACCTAAACATAATCATTTTCAGGTCTATATCAATACAAACGATCATTGGATTGATAGTGTAAATGTGGGAAACTTCATTTATTGGTGAGATAAATAAGTGGAGTCTGTATCAGGCCCCACTGTAGAATTAATTTCATCCGAAGTAAATTTATGTCGCAATAGCCGATTTTGTTGGCCGTTTTTCATAAAGCTGGTGTTCTTCATGCGTTTCTGAATACACGTTTGCAGGTTTATTTTGAAAGCAAGTCTTTCGGGCTGGGTTTGGATTTGGGTGCTAGTTCTCAGACATCTGCATGTGAAGCAGTCTCCCTTACCTTCTGTGTAGTCTCTCTTGCTCTTGCTGTCTGTACTCAGTTGTGTCTCTCCACGCCACCACGTGCCTCTCCCTCCATGGTTTCTGAACATGCCCCCAGTCTGGAACCAGGTCTTTCAAGGGTTTGGAGGTTTGGGACATATATTAGTTTCCTAGGGCTTTTGTAATAATCACCACAAACACAGTGCTTCAAACAACGGAAATGTATCTCACAGTTCTGGAGACCAAATGCCCAAAATCAAGGTGTCAGCAGGTCCATGCTCTGTCTGAACACTTTAGGAAAGAACCCTTCCTCGCCTCTTCCTAACTCCTAGTGGCTCCCAACACTCCTTCACTTGCAGCCAGTTAATTCACTCCAATCTCTTTCTCTGTCTTCATGTGGCTTTCTCTTTCCTGTGTCTCTGAGTTTTCTTCTCATAAGGACATCTTGGTCATTGGGTTTAGAGACCACGCTAAATTCAGGATGATTTCATCTCAAGATCCTTACCCAGTTACATCTGAAAAGACCTTATTTCCAAATAAGGGCACATTCTGAGGTTCTAGATGACCATGCGTTTGGGGGAAGGATCTTATTCAACCCACTACAGGTCAGGGGCCCAATGATGATATTGATGAGAACAAAGACACTGAGCTCCCAAGCTACTGGATAGTCTCATTCAGTGCCCAATCACGAGGCTATTTCTAGGTACCTTGACCCAGGCAGTAATTGACAGCATTTTTTCCAGCCTTTTTTTTTAATGATGTGAGAGAGATGTCTGTCTCATGTAGAGGACCCTCAGAAAGAACCCTCTTTCTTGATGAAGCCAAGCTCCTGGCCATCACTGCCAGTTGAGGGCACAGCATACATTTACTCTCGTCCTACCATCTGTTCATATTTCTGTTCCATTTTCAGTTCTCGAAGATGTTTTCCTTGTTTTTGAACCTAGCCATGTCTGCTAAGCTTTCCTTATTTACATTTTATCACTCATTGCTGCGAGTTTGGGTGCATCAAAGCACCAGTTTACTACATCATCTTGATGGGTTTCCCCTTCATTTTTTTTTATACAATCTGTTTAAAACCAACAAAATAAGCATTGGTCACTTTGCAACCACTGCTTGGCTCAGGTGTTCCCAACTTGGGCAAGTCTTCCCAGATGCCACAGACAGACAGGGCATCCTCTCTGCTTTATATTCAGCTTCTTCGCAGCAGTGACCTCCTGATTGCATCATTTCCGTGTGCTTATCTCACGTTTGGAGTATGAACCACTTGAGAGCAGAGACCCTATTTTTTCGTCATTATACCCCTAATATCTAGCACAATATGTGGTTCCCAGTAGCCTCTTATATACTCACTGATTGAATGAGCAGAGAGCAACATCAATAATTTCATGAGTCTTGGGTCTCATTTCATCACATTTCTGCCTTTTTCCTCATTCCAAAGAAGTTCCTCCAATAACTATGCCTCATTTTCAAACCACCATCTGGGGTGTTTTGCTATGTACCCTGATTAAAATAAAATTTCAAAGTCCTATTTTTAGATCAATTTCACTTGGCAATTAGGTCTTGGTAAATAAATTTCATTCCCCTGTTCAGGTTTTAATTCAATGTAAAACATCTCAGAAACACTTTACCTTTTTTAAACTGCTTAAATTTTCTAATGGCTAAACCGCTATAACTGTTCATCATGACCCCCGTAAATAATCTAGCAGCTGTGAACATCCTATACATCCAACAAAGAAATATTTTTAATAGAGGATGGGGGAAATGTTGTAAATAATGAGAGTTATTGTAAAAATTAATGTCTTTGCATTTTACGGTTCATCTGCAATGAATTATAGATTACATTTTAAAGCATGCTCTGGACTCCCATCTCGTAAAGACTGTCGGAATAACAGGCAAAGTGTTTAGCTCCTCATTTTGTAACCCACTGCCCTCTGGATGGTCACGCTTCTGGAGGTGGATGGTAAGTGTAGGAAAGGGCATTATGAAGCCAATTTCACACCTTTAGACTTCTGCTTCTGGCAGTTCAGTGTGCAAACATGTTTTCGGAAATTGTGCTCGAGCATCACTCTGGTCATGAGCCCCTTTTGAGACATGAATGCTGCACATATTTTCATTGCTCAATTGGATTTTGAAGGGCAAGCTGATGCGTAAGGACACCTCCACCTTGAAGGACTCCAAGCTTTCATATTAAATCATTTTCTATTTAGGAAACAGCACAAATAATGCAGTTTTGGAGTTGAGCCATGTTTCCATTTGCTTTTGCACTTTTCGTCAGTTGAGAATGTTCTGAACACCTTTCCAAATGGCCTGTAGAAGCCATCGTACATGCAAAACATCAAACTCTCAAGGCTCCATGGCTCCCAGACAGCTTCCCCATGTCTCACAAGCCTACATCTCATGGAACAGCATGCACGGGGTTCGTCTGTATACTAATGGATGGGTACGGTGGCTGAGACCTGCTCAGGGTAAGGGTATGGTCGCCCTCTCTGACCAGGGAGAGGGAAGAGAGAGAGAGACAGGGAGATGGAGACAGAGGGATCTGGGAGTAAAGAGGACCATGGCAAGGTGTCCAGGACTGAGAGTCTGAGGCACTAAATTCTCACCCAGCTCACTCTCCGAGCCTCAGTTTCCTGCATGAAATGCAAACTTAAGACAGTTTCAAGATCTCTTTCAGAACTAACATTTCATGAATCTAAAAAGTATCTACAATCTATTTTACTTATTAGAAACTCTTCTATTTTGAGGATACGGAGCCTTGGACAAAGTGGCAGCCTCCCACGCCTCCGGAGTACCCAGTGCCCAATGCATCAGCTTCCCCCACCCCCACCCTGCCCCAGGCTCTGATCACAGTGTGTGTCTTAGCCAGAGTGACACATTACAGACACTAGAGGAGGTTTCTAAAGAGACACATCCCATGGCCTGTACTTCCAGATTCAAATTCCATAGCCAAGGAAGAATTTGCTTTGATAGTATCATAACTGTGAGTTTGCTATCTACTGCCAGTGGAGAATCACGTGTAGTGTGGTATGAAGTCTTTGCACCTTTGAGATGTCATTGTGAACTGACCAAACAGAGGTATAATTTGGCCTTCGGTGGCCTATTTAGGTACTTATCTAGCTCAAAAGCCCTTCAGATCTAAAGTCCATGGGTCTTTCTAATGACTTCTTGGCATTTCAGGAGCTCACCATACCCAAGCATCTCCCAACAGTTTACAAACATGTCTTAAACCTCACCCTGAGGAAGAAAAATTCATCACAGCCATCTCGGGGTAGGGCAGAACCTGTTTAGAGGCCAGGGTCTCTCTCCCAGGCAGCTCTGTGTCTGGGGTACTCCTGGATGCTTTGTCACTAACATTCAAAGAGGCATTAGCCTGACCTTCCAAGGACTTAACTAATTACAGATGGGAACACATCCAGAAATGAAAAAAAAAGGAGAGAAAGAGAAAACAAACAGTAGTTTAACATTAGTTGTACTACATTTTGCAATCTTGCTTCATAATCAAGTTGATAATTCATTTAAGAGATCCCTTCTTATACAAGCTAAGACAGATACATGATATTTTTCCATGGCCTCAGATAGGGATTATGCATGTTAAATTTTGAGGATCTACTTTGCTTTGGGGAGGAGAGAAGGGAGCTTCCTATTGAAGTATGATATACAAACAGAAGGACTTAAGTTTACCATTCAATTAATTCTTACAAGTGATCCATCTGTATAACCCCTTCCTGGATCCAGGAATAGACTATTTCCAGTAGCCTGGAGGCCTCTCTCTCTTCACACTTCCTGGAATCACCCTTCCACATAGTATTAGTCTTTGTGCCTGTGTGTTAACATGAACAAATAGAATCCCGTAGAGTTTTAGGCTGTTCTTTGCCTGCTTTATTTCAGCTGACAATATTTCTATGAGATCTGTTAGTGTTGAAATGTGTAGCTGTAATTTCTTTTGCTTTGCCGTATAGTATTCTATCGTGTGATTAGATCACAATGTATCCATTTGACTCTGCCTAAATATCTGGGTTGTTTCTATCATGAATAATGATGCTATGAACATTCTTCTTCATTGCTTTGGCTGCACATATGTACTCGTATTCATTGGGTCTATATCTAAATGTCATATAAAATGGTCATGGCACCTACATATGTTTAGACTTGGTAAACATTTTCCAAAGTGGTTGCACCAATTTACATTCCTATGCAATTTATGTGAGACCAGCTGCTCCATATTCTCTCTATTTTTTATTTCCTCGAATCATTTCTATGAAGTTAGTTATATTTTTTCTTAAAAGTTTGGAAAATTCACCAGTGAAACTATCTGGGCCTGAAGCTTGTTTGTTTGTTGATTTTTAATTTTAGATTCAATTTTTTAAATAGATATAGGAATGTTAAGATTTTCTATTTCTTCTATCAGGTTTCAAAAGTTTTGTCTTTTAAGAAATTTTTCCATTAAATCTAAAAATTTTAAACTTATTGGTATTACATTTTTATATTCTCTTCTTATTATCTTGATATTTTCTGTAGGCCCTCTACTAATGCCCCTTCTTATTCCTGCTATTCTACTTTTTCATTATTTTTAATATATATTTTTATTGAGATATAATTAACATACAACATTATATTAGTTTCAGGTATACAATATAATTATTTGATATTCGTATATATTGCCAAATGCCCATCACAATAAATCTAGTTAACATCCATCACCATAGATGGTTACAATTTTTTTCCACGTGATAAGAACTTTTAAGATCTGTCTTAGCAACTTTCAAAATCACAATACAGTATTCTTAACTATACTTACCATGCTATACGTTACAGCCTATAACTTACTTATTTAGTAACTGGAAGTTTCTACCTTTGAATTATCTTCACCCATTTTGTCTAGCCCCCTCCCTTGCTCCTAACTGTTCTCTGTATCAGGTTTTTTGGGGAGTTGAGAAGTTTGGATTCTACATATAAGCAAGGTCATATTGTATTTGTCTTTCTCTGTCTTATTTCATTTAGCATGATGCCCTCAACAATCCATGTTAACACAAATAAAAAGATTCCATTCTTTTTATGGCTGAATAATATTCCACTAGTATTTATATACCACAGTTTCTTTATCCATTCATCCATGGATGGACACTTAGGTTGTTTCCATATGTTGCCTATTGTAAATAATGCCACAATAAACATGGGGGTGCATATATCTTTTCAAGTTAGTGTTTTTGTTTTCTTGGTGTAAATATCTGAGAGAGGAATTACTGGATCATCAAGTAGTTCCAGTTTTAATTGTTTTAGGAACTTCCACACTGTTTTCCACAGTGGCTGCACCAATTTACATTCTTACCAACAGTGCACAAGGGCTCCCTTTTCTGCACATCCTCCTAACACCTGTAATTTTTTGTCTTTTTGACAACAGCCATTCCGATAGGTGGTATCTCATTGTGGTTCTAATTTACACTCCCTTGACAATCAGTCTAATGAATTTTTTTCTTATCAGTCACAATTATTAATTTAATAAGATTTTCTGATAACTAAATTTTGACTTTATTGTTTCCTCAGTTGTGTGCCTGTTTTCTGTGTCATTGATTTCTGCTCTTATTTATTAAATTCCATACTTATTTGCATCTAATTTGTTCATGGTTTTCTAACTTCTCAAATTGGATAATAGATCACTGGTTTTAATCTTTTTTCTTTTCCAGTATATACATTGGAAACTATTAATTTCTCTCCATCACTGCTATAGCTGCTTTTAATACTAGTTTTGGTATATTGAGTTTGCATCATTATTCAGTTCAAACTATTTCATAATTTCCATCCTATTGATCCATGAATGGATCTTAATTTCTAAACATTTGGATATTTTATACTTCCTAGTTTTGAAATGTAACTTCATTCTAAACTTGACAGAGAACATATGCTGCTGACTTAAATTATTTGAAATATGATGAGACTTGTTCTATGTCCCAGAGTGTTATGTTTCCCTAAATAATCCAGGTGCACTTGAAAACAATTCATATGCTGCAGTTTTAGCTTTAGCATTATAGTATTTTATGTATTGTGATTTAATAAAGTCTATTAATTATATTGCCCATACCTTCTATATCTTTCTTGTCTACATATGCTATCAGTGAGAGAGAGATGTGTTAAAAATCTGCAACTACAATTATAGAGTTGCCTCTCTTTTGTTTAGGTGATTTTTTACTTTATATATTTTGAAGCTATGTTATTAGTTGCATTTACACTTAACATTATTACATTTTCCTGCTGAGTCAACCCTTTATCATTATGAAATACCTTTCATTATCTCCTATATTACTCTGCCTTAAAGTCTACTTTGAGTGACATAAATATTGACATACCAGATTTCTTCTGGTTAGTGTAATATATGCTTTTCCATGCTTTTAAACTCAATCTGTGTCTTGATTTCATATGTGGTTCTTATAAATTAAATGAATATGATAATTTTCATCTTGTATTTGGCGTGTTTTAGTCCCATACATTTAATATAGTTACTAATATAGTTGAGTTTATTCCTGTTATTTTGATATTTTCCGTTTGTTCCATCTGTTCTTTGTTTCTTTAGTCCTCCTTTCTGCATTCTGTGAATTAATCAAGTCTTTTTAATATTTTTGTTGTATCTTACGTATTAGCTATTTTGTTATACTACTTTGAGTATCATTCTCATAGGGGTCACACTACAAATTACAATATGCCTCCTTAATCTATTATAACATACTTTAAATTGTTACCTTTACTACTGCCCAAACAACACAAGAAATTATATCTATTTTTCTTTCATTCTTTATCCCATTGTTGTCACATATTTTACTTTTATTGATGTTATGGATGTAAAAGTCTTTTTTTATTGTTTTAATCAGTCAATATTCATTATAATTACATGTTACCTTTTATGATATACTTC
The DNA here is from genome assembly GCF_024610735.1 of Ursus americanus. NCBI lineage: Eukaryota > Metazoa > Chordata > Mammalia > Carnivora > Ursidae > Ursus > Ursus americanus. Next base: position 21,696,001 of record NC_142135.1, read on the forward strand.
ATTCCTTCCCATGCTCTCACGCTTTCATCTGGGATCACTTTCCTTCCATAGGAGGAACTTTCAGTGTTTCTTGCACTGTGCGTCTGCTGATGACAAAATCTTCCAGATTCAATTTGTGTATATTTTGCTTTCATTTTTTCAGAGATATTTTGCGAGGTATAGCAGTTGAGGTTGATTTTTCTAGCACTTACAGTTATCATTCTATTATTTTCTGGCTTCCATTGTTTCCATTAGAATTCAGCTATTAATTCTAATCCATTTTCCCCCCCTGGCTGCTTTTAAGACTTTTCTCTTTTCAGATATATCATTTGCAAATATCTTCATTCAGGAGGTTGCCTTTTTGTTTTGTTGATGGTGTTCTTTACTGTGCAAAACCTTTTAATTTGGTGTAGTCCCAATAGTTTAATTCTCCTTTTGTTTTTCTTGCCAGAGGAGACATGTCTAGAAAAATGTTTCTACAGCCAATGTCAAAGATATTACTGCCTATGTTTTCTTCTAGGAATGTTACATTTTCAGGTCTCACATTTAGGCCTTTAATTCATTTTGAATTTATTTTTGTATATGGTGGAAGAAAGTAGTCCATTTTTATTGTTTTGCAAATTATGTATCTGATAAGGAGTTAATATCCAAAATACATGAAGAACTTCTACAACTCAACACCAAAAAAACTAAATAATCCCATTAAAAATGGGCAGAGGACATCAATAGACATTTTGCCCAAGAAGATATACAAATAGCCAAGAGACACATGGAAGGACGCTCGACATCACTAATCACCAGGGAAATGCAAATCAAAACCACAGCAAAGTATCACTTCATGCCTGTCAGGATGGCTAAAATCAAAAACACAAAAAATAACAAGTGTAGGCAAGCATATGGAGAAAAAGGAACCCTCACACACTGTTGGTGTGAATACAAACTGGTGCAGCCACCATGGAAAACAGTATGGAGATTCCTCAAAAAATTAAAAATAGAAGGGAACCTGACTGGCTCAGTTGGAGGAGTGTGTGGCTCTTGATCTCGGGTCTTGAGTTCAAGCCCTGCATTAGGTGTAGAGATTACTTTAAGTAAGTAAGTAAGCAAGTAAATAAATAAATAAATAAATAAATGTATGTTAAAAGTAGAATTACCATATGGTCTAGTAATTTCACTACTAGCTATTTACCCAAAGGAAATGAAAACACTAATTCAAAAAGATATATGCACCCCTGTATTTATTACATTATTTACAATAGCTAAGATATGGAAACAACCCAAGTGTTCATCAATAGATGAATGGATAAAGAAGTGATATATATATATATATATATATATATATATATATATATATATATATACACACACACACACACACACACACACACACAATGGAATGTTACTCAGCCATAAAAAGGAATATGATCTTGCCAATTGCAGCAACATGGATGGATCTAGAGGGTATAATGTTAAGTGAAATAAGTCAGGCAGAGAAAGATAAATACCATATGATCTCGGTCATATGTGGGATTCAAGAAACAAAACAAATGAACAAAGAAAAGAAGAGAGAAAAAAAAAAACAGACTCCTTAATACAGAGAACAAACTGGTGGATGCCAGAAGGGAGGCTGGTGGGGGTATGGATAAAATAGGTGAAGGGGATTAGGAATACACTTATCGTGATGACCACTGAGAAATGTATAGAATTTTTGAATCATTGTATTTTACACCAGAAATTAATGTAACACCTACGTTAATTATAACATAATTACATTATGTTATATATACATATATATATAATATATATATATACATAATGTACATAATTGTACATTAAAAAATATTTTTCTCTTTGTCTTTGAATTTTAGAAGTTTAACTATAATTTGTCGGGTGTGGTTTTCTTTGTATTTGTTTTGCTTGATATTCAGGTTCTTGAATTAATGAAGTAAAATCTTATTATCAGATTTAGGAATTCTTGGTCAATATTTCTTTAAGTGTTGTTTCTGTTCCACTTTATCTCCCTCCTCTTTTGGAGACGTCAATAGTTATGTAGGCCTTTTGATTGTACTCTTTCATTTCATGTTCTATTTTCTTATTATTATGTTGTCTTTCAAACTGAATATTTGCTGTTGACATGTCTTGAGTCTACAAGTCTTGTATCCAGTCTGCTTTTATTTTTTTTTAAGACTTTATTTATTCATTTGTCTGAGAGAGAGAGAGCACAAGCAGGTGGAGTGGCAGGCAGAGGGACAAGCAAGCTCCCTGCTGATCAAGGAGCCCAGTGCAGGACTCAGTCCCAGGATCCTGAGATCATGACCTGAGCGAAAAGCAGACGCTTAACCAACTATGCCACCCAGGTGTCCCTCCAGTCTGCTTCTAAACTCATTCAATCCATTCTGATTTCAGATACTGTACTTTGTAGTTCTAAAATGTCCGTTTGATTCTTTTTTATAGATTCTGAATATCTGTTAGTATTCTCTGTATTTTGGTTTATTTCCATCTTCTATGTTTTCACATAATAATTGTGGTCATTTTGACATGATTAAATGCTCACTTCAGCATCTGGATTATCTCTGGGTCTGGTTCTGTCTTTTCTTTAAATTATTGATCACTTTGCATGCTTTTTTGCATAGCTGTAATTTTTTAGGCATCAGAGATGCTTTCAATTATATTTTGTTCATCTCAAGAATGTTGTTTGTTCTGATAGACAGTTATATTACAAGTAAATCACCTTAATCTCATTAAGACTTAGTTTTAGGTTGTAGAAGTGTGGGTTTTAGGTTTTAGTTTTGCCCACATTCGTAGGGCATTGTCCTTACTTCTAAAGCGTGGCCTTATTGCTGTCCCATCTGAATTCCAAGGTATTTCTGAGGTTTCTCCATTCTGTCTGGATTTTGACTCCAAACTGTCTCTCAGCACTGTGCAACCTCTAAAATATTTGCTCAGTCCTTACGCCTCCCAACTATTCTCTGCTAAGCTTCCCAGGAGTTGCCCACTGTGCCTGTGGTTTAGGAGTAGGACAAGGATTCAACGGGGTTATTTACTCAGACGTGGGGAACTTTCCCCCCTAATAATTAGGTTGCCTTTCTTCTGGGACCAGCTTCCAAATCCCAGACACCTTGGCAGTCTGAAATTTCCATCTCTATCTCCGTCACTTAGCAAGACCACAATTCTCTGCTTAGGCTCCATTTTCTTGCTCTGAAAATTGGAAACTTACCATCAGAAAGAAAGTACTAAGAATGTGGGGATCATGTCTTATGCTTTTCTTCTCTCAAGGATTATCCGCTGTGCTATTTGCTGTCCAGTGGCTGCAAATTGTTATTTTACATAATCCATCCATCTCTTATATAGGTTTATAACAATAGGGTAAGTGATACCAGATGAAAGAAGTCCCTTCTTCTTAGGTGGTAGCCTCTTAGACTCCTCTCTGCTTAGTTTCTAAGCTTCTTGTCCCACACGTGCCATCCTTTGTAAGTAGTAGACACCTCATGGGGAAACTGCGTACGAACTCTCAGACTCACATTTTCGTGACTGCCTTGGTCATCCTGCTCTCCCACTTTTGTCTCCCCCATCCGCGAGACTGCCACAGGATCCACGACACGACCCCTTAGCTTCTAAGCCTCATATTGCATGTAGGCAAATGCTCTTAGGGGATAGAATTATGACAAACTTAGGGCTTATGATGTATGTTCTTTCTGTATTGAATCTTGGTCCCGGACTTCTGGTCACCTTGGTTGCTTTCCAATACTTTCAGACATCAGCTTTTTGCTTTGTTTTGTGCTTTAATTCAGCTTTTATAGTTGTTCTCAGCAGAAGGGTTAGTCAGATACAAGTTCCCCTGTCACTGCAAAAATCCCTTGTTTGCATTTTCATTTTGACTTTCCACCAGAACCATTTTCAAGTTCTGGCCCGAGAGTTCAAATAAGCTAAAATCAAATCAAGGGAAGAGATGGCGTGACTGGTTTTTCTAAGCTTTGTCACCTTGTTATTTCTGAATCCCCTCCTACATAATTTATACCGAGTTTCACCTATAATATAGTTCACTGATGCAAGTAATTTCACTGCATTTTAGTCAAATAAATCTCCCCAGTGAAATATTCTTAGTTAATAACTAACACATAAAAAGCCAGAAGTATTTGCCAGAACCATAAATTTTAAGTTAATTTTATAGCTGTTGAAGAGCAGGATGTTATTCCAGGTTGTAGGCCCTGCCCTGCCAATCTTCAGGGCCACAAGACACTTACTGCGGGATTAAACGGACCTTGATAAGCATCATCAAATGTGGCTCTCATGTTATCCTTTTTCCACATTAGCAGTAGACCCTTGCATGAGTCCCTCTGACTATAAATCAGAGGGAATATGTTTTTCTAGTCAGGAAAAGTAATTTAAACTTCAATATTATGAATGTGTACCAACTAATATCAGCGGGAAAATAAAAGACAAACGGGCCGAATTTACATATCTATTGTTAAGCCAAATCTTTTATTTGGTATAAAGATTAAGATTCACAACTGATGTCATGAATGATAAAAATGTGTCTGAGTTTTGCAAGTAAATTGGAAGAAAATAGAAAGTAAAGCAGTTTGGATTATCATATGAAAATGCAGGCAGACCTCAAAAAAGGATAGATTCCTGATAGAAGATAGCGGAACTAGTATTTGAAAGTAGAGGAAGTGCAAGGAAAGTGGTGACTATTCCAGCACTTCATTTATAAAGAGAAAAGGAGGGAAAAAAATTCTAACTGCCCTAAGATGAGGAAGACTCAAAAATAGAATGGTGAATATTAACTAAACAAGTCACCAGTAGCACTCACCTCACGAAATTCTCCTCAGACGAAGTATTCTGAAGCCTAGAGTTCCGATCTATAGTATTTGAACAAATGTTTAGAGCGCATGTGCACACACAGCAGACAAGAATACACACACTTCACTAACAAATTTTGTGTAGTTGTTGGTTTTTAAACAAACCGTTTGTTTTAGAATGAGTATAGATTTACAGAAAAGTTGTAAAGATAACAAAAGGTTCCTCACCTGGGGTATCCCTCACTGGGCTTTCCTTAATGTAACACCTTACATTGTCATGATACATTTGTCAAAACCAAGAAGCCAACACTGGTTCCTTGCCATTAACTAAACTTCAGACTTTATTTTATTTTACCAGCTTTCCACTGACATTCTTGTTCTGTTTCAGGAGGCCACGCTGCAGTTAGTTGTCATGTCACCTTAGACTCCTCTTGGCGCTGACAGTTTCTCACTCTTTCCTTGTTTTGCATGACTTTGACAGTTTCGAGGAGTATTGGTCAGATAAGTTGTAGAATGCCCCTTAATTTTGGTTTGGCTGATGGTTTCTTATGATTAAACTTGGAGTTAAGGGGTTTGGGGAGGAATACAAAGTGCCCATATCACATATCAAAGAGTACATATACCAACATGATTTATGATGGGGGATGTTCACCTTGAGCAGTTGGTTAGAGAGGGCTTGCCAGTTTCCTCCACTGTAGATAGATAGAGATAGATAGATGATAGATAGATAGATAGATGATAGATAGATGATGATAGATAGATAGATAGATAGATAGATAGATAGATAGATAGATAGATAGATATCCCCCCCCTCTCTGCGTGCTATCTTTGGAAGGGGAACGGGAGAAATTAGGCTCTACCTCCTGAAAGGGGCAAGGAATAAGCATGAAAGAACAAAAACAAACAAACAAAAAAACCCACCTCTTTCACTCAGTGCTTTATAATAACTCCAAAACCAACTTATAGTATATCTTACTGCAGAACCCGGTAGAATAAAAACCTAAATACCATCGTTTTAACCTCAGGAATTAGGAATTAGTTTTGAGTTCTTGCTATTCAATTGCATGACTAGGTAGGTGCATAGTCCTGAGCTGGCGAATCCAGGAGCTTGCTGTCTCCGTCCTCATGGCAGACATCACTAACGAAGCAAGGAATCTTTTCTAATCCCATCCAATGTAGCTTTGGAGCTCTTTAATTTATTAATTGTGCTGGTAGTAGATGTGCAAATAGAAGCCTAACATCATTTTTTTTGTTTCTCGCAGTGAAGAACACTGCTGCAAAATTTACCATCCTGCTTCCGCAAACAGTTTAGCATTATTCAGTGGTCTTTCTTGAGAATCTAGATTTGCACAACACATTCCAGAATTACTTGGGTATCTTTATTCATCCCCTCCTCCGTGTTTAATTTAGCAAAAATATACTATGATTCTAGGAAATCAACAAAGGCGACCCTGCTTATTATCTATTTTTTATGCATTCAAAAATTTTTTTGAAGATCTGCTTCATTCAATGACTTGTGATAGGCTCTGAAGAAAACACAGAGTTTCACAGGATAGTGCTGCTGCCTCAGAGAATTGATTCTCTACAAAAGGAGACATCTGCCTAAATCAGGGAACACCATGAAAAATCTGTATAAATGGGAGAGGGTATTACAAGCATTAGGAGGATGGGGATCTCTTTGCTCTGAGAAAATCCAGAGGAAGCAGCACAAAAAGCAAGTATACTTCCCCATGCAAACGTGGGTTTATCCAGTCACTATTTATCACATATTTATCAAATTCCAAGTGTATGCCCGTGGCTTCCATAGATGCTGGGGATTGTAGTACAGTAACAATAACAACAATAATATCAATAATTACTTTTAATTAGAGCTTTCTCTGTGCTGGATGAACAGAATTACAGGCATGGTCTTCGACAAGTGTTCTGAGAGGAGCATGCATAAGATGCTAAGGAAACACAGAGGAAAATCATCTGAAAAAAGAATATATGGTCAAGAAAGGTAAAAACTCTAACAAGCTTCCTAGAGGAGTGACTCTTCAGCCAAGTTCTAAAGGATGAATAGGAGGTAACTATATGAATAGAACCAGAACACCACTCAGGAGAAGGAAGAGTTTGGGGCAAGTCTCCAAAGCCAGAGGTTCCATGACGCACATTGAAGGAGACTTGGTGTAAGGAGAGGAAAAGACACTGCCTGTGCAAAATGGCACTGGGGAGCTGGGTAGTGTATGGAAGGAAGAATGAAGATGAAGACCCACGCTTCATAGGACTCAGCCTGCCAGCTGACTGTGTACTGTAATGCAACAGTATTAAAAACGAATATCTTTTAGTCACCTTCCATGAGCTCCTTTGGATAACAGTATTGCCTCCAGAAACCCATTGAATGTGTTACCCACCGAGATCACCCAACATCACATTTGCATGGATGAGTTCGTCAGAGTAAAAGTGATCAGGGCAGAGAGCTAGTGGGGTCAGACAGGGCCCAGGAAGATCCTAATGGTGGGGAACATGGTCCTGGGGTGTAAGTCTAAAATATAGACCTGAACCCTAACTTAGTAAAGTTCTAAATGGGATAGCTCGGTTTAGGTGTGCGGAAAAGAGAGCATCCACCGAAACAAATTTTTTTTTTTAATTTTTATTTATTTATTTATTTTTTTATTTGAGAGAAAGAGACAGAGAGAGCGACAGAGAGCACAAGTAGGGAGGAGAGGAAGAAGCAGGCTCCCTACTGAGCGGGAAGCCTGACTCAGGGCTTGATCCCAGGAACCTGGGATCACGACCTGAGCTGAAGGCAGATGCTCAACCATCTGGGCCACCCAGGCGCCCCTCACCAAAAAATGTTTTAATAAATTTAAATAAATAAAAATATTAGATCAAACTTTACTTAGTTCACAGGCAATGGATATATTTTTATTTTCTTTTTATTTGTTTTTTGTTTGTTTGTTTGTTTGTTTTTGGTACATGGTGGTGAGATGCCTGGATCTGAGGCTAATCAAACAGCTAATGGAACTTCTCAGTGGTAGTGACTTGAAAGGGGGATGCAGAGAGTTCTTAGGTGTGGAATTTAATTTTTCTGGGCCCAGCCCAGAAGATGTTTATTTTAGTCACCTGTTCTTCACAGAGCCTTCCCGCCACTATAAAAAGCCTTTCAGAAAGATATCCTACAGAAGAAGTTTTATACCATGACGTGGATGGAAGCTGGATTCTCTGGCTTGGGCAACACTTACCCTGTTTCTAACTCTGAGAACTGATTTTGCTCCTACGCCCATGTGCTACTGTCGGTGGGATAGCATATTGTGTCTTTTACTCAGAGATGTGTTTTCACAGACGCAGGCTATATGGTGGTGCTATAGATCCGTAAATGCCTGTGTGACCTATCACTTTATCATCTCTCCTAGGCAGTGCAAGGTGGTGAAGTAAGAAGAATAAAGATATATGGAGTAGAGCAGTTTGATTTTTCTCAGGTCTACACTTGTGTTCATCATAACTAGTCTTTTTAAAAATAGAAAATGCTCAGGGGCGCCTGCGTGGCTCAGTCAGTTAAGCCTCTGACTCTTGGTTTCAGCTCAGTCATGATCTCAGGGTCATGAGATCCAGCCCTGCATCAAGCTCCACATTAGGTGTGGAGCCTGCTGAAGAGTCTCTCTCTCCCTCTGCCCCTCGCCCCGGCCCCCCATTCATACATGTGCTCTCTCTCTAAAAAACAAAGAGAAAGAGAAAGAGAAAGAGAAAGAGAAAGAGAAAGAGAGAAAGAAAGAAAGAAAGAAAGAAAGAAAGAAAGAAAGAAAGAAAGAAAGAAAGAAAGAAAAAGAAAGAAATTAAGAAAGAAAGAAATAAGAAAGAAAGAAAAGAGAGAAGAAACTGCTCATTCATAAGGACGTTCCTTACAAATTGTGGTGAAAATCCACCTCACACCATATGTCTATTTATAAACCCCCTGTGTGCCTGCCCTGCCCTCCCCCTGGGCTTGCCCTGTGTTTGCTAATGGCTGAGAAGGCAGTCACTGTTTGTTACACAACTTTCCCGACTGGGGTATGACTGGTTAATTCTTTTTGAACACCATACAGAATGAGCTGCTAATTTTGTTTGTTTTTAGGCCTATCTGCTGACTTGGTGATTGATTCCCACTGCAGACCATCAATGAAAATTAAGTGTTTTGGTTCAGCTCTTAATTTGAATTTTAATTAAGTTTTCGATCCGGCTTCTGAAATGTTCAATAAGTAGAATTGTCCTTTATATCTAATCATCTGCTCATAAGGATGGGATTTAAGCATGCCCTCCTCTGTCTTGGCCTGACTCCCTGTGCTGGAGTCTTTGGAGGCTCTTCCTGGTTGATGTGAGCACTAGTTTTCTCTGGCCCCTCCCCATCCCCACATCAGACTGTAGGTCAGTAGATATAATCCTCATATCCCCAGTGCCTTAGGCCTACGCCAACTAGATGGTAAATAAATAGTCCTTAAATAAACAAATGAGTGGATGGATGAATGGATGACTAAACCACAAGAAAAACTAAGAAGAAACTATTTATCGGATATTCCTCTGTTTACAGACAATCTTCCCCCACTCTACAACTACTAGATGATACACTCAGACTTCTGGAACTTTGCAGTGGATGGGATTTTTCCTCCTGGTGATGTTTGAGGAAGCCCATCATCTCCTTCGTAGCACAACAAAGCAGAAAGTTGCTGGCTTTCCAGAGCGTAAAACTCATCTCAGTTGGTTTAGAAGTGTATCCTTCCTTCATTTTATAAGACCTTGGTCATCACATATTCCAAAGAATTTGAATTTTACAGAGTTAGATATAAAACTGTGCTCTTTAACAATCCTATAGACCCCCCCACACACACACACACTCACCATCTCTTAAATCTATTTAGAAGTCAGAAAAACCGGAGAGCATTTTTTACTTTTCAGAGAGGCAGAGAATAAAAAAACTGGGTAATTTCCAGAGTAGGTGAGGAGATTGGGAAATTAGCACTTCCGTACACTGTTAGCAGGAATATATTTTGATGATCCATTTTTATCTTTATTTTTTAATGATTTATTTATTTATTTGATAGAGAGGGAGAGAGTGCGAGTGGGGGGAGGGGCAGAGGGAGGGAAACTTCAAGCAGACTCCCAGCTGAGCATGGAGCCAAATCTCACAACCCATGAGATCATGACCTGGGGCGAAACCAAGAGTCGGACACTTAACCGACTGAGCCACCCAGGTGCCCCAGTGCTCCATTTTTAAAGGACAGTTTGCCAATACCATCAAAATTCTCAAAGCATGTACCCTGTAATTTAAGAATTTTACGTACAGGAATTTATTCTTCATAAATACTTGTACGATTATACGTACAAGAAAATTTATTGTGGCATTATTTAGCATGGCAAATAAAACTCCCATAAACAACTTAATTGTCTATTATTAGGAGAAAGATTATATAAATTATGGTTTATCCCTGCAGCTGTTAAAAGTAATGAGAATGATCTTTATGTACTGCTGCAGAGAGATACATCAAGTGGAAAATACTGTTATGAAACAGTACATGCCCTATAATCCCGTTTGGGTTTAAAAAAAGATAGTTGTGCGTGTGTGTGCTTTTATGTGTTTAGAGAAATTTTAGAAAAAATTGACAATGACTATCTTAGGAAATAAGATGGGCAGTAATAAAGGCCATTTTGTCTTCAAATTTTACCTTCTTACAGTTGAAATTTTTTCAAAGATTTTATTTATTTATTTATTTGAGAGAGAGAGTGAGAGAGCACAAGCGGGGGCATGGAGCAGAGGGAGAGGGAGCAGCAGACACCCTGCTGAGCCAGGAACCCATCCCCAGCTAGTTCCTGGACCTCCTCCGGGATCATGACCTGAGCCAAAGGCAGCCGCTTAAGCAACTGAGCCACCCCGACGCCCCCACATTTGAAATTTTTTAATGGGCATGTGTTACTTTTATAAATTAAAAACAAATTAGTAAAGAAAAACTTCTGTCTAAAAATGGGTTAATTTTATAATTTTGGGATGGAGAAGGCTTTTCTAAGCAACACATAAGCCCAGAAACCATAAATGAAAAGATAACAGATTTGACCATGTAAATCTATTTTAAAATTTTAACACCAAGTGGGAAAAAAAAAAATTAAAAGGTACTGTCTAGGGCTGGGTGAAGGGTTTTTAGAGTTAATACCAAGAATATAATTCATAAAAGAAAAAAATGATACTTGGTTTAGATAGAGAGTAAAAGCATCCTTTGTGAAAAACCCAGTGAAGAGGATGAAAAGATCAACTACAGATTTGTAGAAAACATCTGCAAAAAAAAAGAAAAAAAAGAGCAAACAACACTTGCCAATTGCTAAGCTTACCCGCATTTTTATCCTTGGTTTGCAACGCTACTGATCATCTCATTTAGGTCGGGAGCCTGCTACGAAGATGCTTTATAAAGCATCAGGCATAGTGCTCGCTTCGGCAGCACATATACTAAAGCATCAGGCATAGTGCTTGCTCAAAACAGATGTTAGTGCTTCATGGCTGATGCCCTTCTATTCATTCCTTCTACTTTTTGGTAAATGATGTCAGTGTTGTTCAGAATTCCCTCCCACCCTCCCAAACAAATCCTGAATGGTAATACAGATTTTCAGTACCTGTTCCCCATTCAGCAGGTCAACAGCATGTTTATTGTTAATAACAGCAAATACTGAGAACGGTATGCAAGCTCCTGTGCCAACTTCACACACGTCACCAGTATGCCAAAGACTCAGACTTCCATGTCAAGAACTAGAGTAAGTCTCCACTGGCATTAAAAAATGACCAAAATACAGCGGCTTAAATGAGAAGGTTATGTTTCTCATTAGGACAGTGCAGAGGGGGACAGGCCAGAGCTGGCAGGATAGCTCCACTATCCTCAACTTGCAGACTCCAAGGGTCTTCAAGTAGAAGCCATTTCCCATCGAGCAGAAAGGAAGACAGGGAAGATTCATGGCAAGCATCTTATCTTTCAGCATGGCAAATAAAAATACAACTAGCAGAGCTGAGAAAAACTGAGCTGAGTGTATTTCTTGCCAGGCAAAAGAGAGCCACAGTACTCAACAGCAAGGGTAGATCTTTGTACAAGAAGAACGCTTTGTCTCTACAGGGCAAGATTTGGAAGGATTCATCTGATTGCTTAAAAAGAGGATAATTAGTCTCCTTCAGGATGGGTCATTTCTGATTTACATCACAAAAGCATAGGACGAGTTCTCAGAAGTCCAAAATGGCATTGCAGGCCCATTGGCATGCACATCAGTCCACATGTCCAACGAAAACTCTAGGGGGCTTATTACTAAAAGGAAGATAGGGAGACTGGGTGCTGAGAAACAGTTATTGATGCCTTCTGCATTCTGCCTTGCTGACCACCAGTGTATCTATGATCACCCTTCTTCCAAGTCATAAAATACCCTTTCATTCTCCTAAGGAAATAAATCTAAATTCTGTCCAGTTACCATAGCCAGCCCAATCCCCAGGGTGTCTAGGTGACGTGCAGTAATCTGCATCAGGTCTGAGGTGGACTTCTGGTGGTCCAGTGACTTCAACACTGGTAGACAGGTGATTTGCACCTGCCTGCTTTCCAGATCCAGGGGACAGTGGTAAAGCAGGAACAGCATATTCCCAGTAGAAACTCCTATTTAGAAGAGGAAAGAATGGGAAGCACTGGGGAGTTGTTGTTGTTTTGTTTTTTAATAGTCTAGGGTCCCTAGCCCTGATGACACACTGCTAAGCAGGAATTGTGAGGACCTCCTGCTTGTCCTGAAGGGGGGCAAGTAACTGGACTGTGCTCTCTCCTGCTGTCTGTGACCCTAGCTTTACTCTCTGAAAGAGTCTTCCTTATCCATGACTTTCTGTGGCCGCATCTGAAGATGCTCTATAGGATGATTCATCTCCTCTTTCGTAGTGTGAGAGCCCGGTGGGTAACTAAGGGATGAGAAAATGCACAGGCCTTTGTAAGCCAGTCTTGGGTGGTACAACTGCTGCCAAAACTCAGAAAGTACCTGCCCCCCCTTTTTTTTCTTTTTTTTTTTTCTTTTTCTTTTTTTTTTTTTTTTTCCAGTTTGTTCCATGCAGGGCTATGCTGGGTCTGGCTCACACCTGCTTGCAAGAACATACTGTACGCATCTCTTCCCAACTCCACATGATTCTTGACATCATATGGGTGCTTAAAATGGACTGTGGCAGGAGTATTTACCCCATGAGTATCAGCAGACACTAAAAATCCAAGGTTTTTTAAACATAGAACTGGTTATTAAATATTTACCAGCTGGTTCCATGTGGAAGTCATCACACCCAAATTTCTTCTGAAGAACCTTCCTAAGCCTGCCCCTTCCTGTTCCCTATAACTAGCTCAGCCCATCTTCCTCTCCCTTATTTCAACAACTACCTGAAGGCCTGATTCCGGAGGCCATAACTACCTCCCACTAGCCAAACAGTCTCAATGGGACACGCTAGAGAAAGGCTGTGAATGCATCTCATCTCCTGCTCTTTCAGGTACAGATAAAGTTGGCTTGTCTAACCTTGCAGGCCCCAAATTTCGAGGCCTTCAATCTGGATGATAGACAAAAGGCAGAGAAAGTTTCCATTAGCCCAGCTCCATTTCCTTTCATCTCCAGTATCAAATTGGCCAGTTCTCACCTGGGTTCATTTCTTTCTTCTGAACTCTTGCTAAAAGCAGCAAGAAACAATCCAAACACAGAGTCAACCTTTTGCTAATCACTTCCCTAAAGGTAAATGGTCCTCCCTCCATGTCATTTCAGGTGACAGTTTTACCAAACATATTCCCAAGGCATTAGAGGAGGGTCACGAGCCTCCCAGCCTTAATTTATTTCTTGGTTGCCTTCTACCCGACCACTAAGATGGGCCACATGTTTTAGGTTTTTGTTATAATAGCAACATAATTTCAGATACTAATTTCCATAGTAAACAGGGCACAGGTGAAGCTTTACAGCAGCGATACCAAAATATACAATGTCTTAAATAAATACGGTTCATTTTTCCTACAATATACTGTCCCAGAGCTAAGCAGTCTAATGCTGGTGGCCTAGCTCTTATATCCAAATTATTTCATTCATTGCCATTCCCCATCCATAAGAAGGCTTAAATAAAACAGATCGTTTTTAAGACAGTGACCTAGAAGCTCCCGAGAGCACTTGCACCCACACGCATTTGTCCAAACTTAGTTATACGAGCACACTGAATTGCAGTTACAGCTGGAGAATGTAGTCACTAGTGGGCATCTATGTGACCAGCTCAAAATTAGGGGCCTTATTACCGGTGAGAAAAACAGTTGGGATGGAATCCTGTGAACAATTAGTGGTCCCTGTACAGGCCTAAGTGGAAAACAAGGTATTGTTTATCATATGTCAGCATCGGAATATCAGCTCTAGGGAGCAGCTCTTCTCTGACCACATGGGTGAAATCTAGGGGCGGTCCTATGATTCTGTGGTCACTCTCAAATATTCAGAAGTCTCCTGGTCACTTTGGTCCCCCAAATAGTCTCGGTTCACTAATTCATATGTCTAGTTAAGTGTAATAATGAAAACTCAAAACATCCATTAAAAGTTAAAGTGTCTTCTCCGTTGAGCTCAGGTCTGTTGAAAGTAGGAAACCTACATTGAGAAAAGAGTGTATGGTTGACTTTCTTTTCCTTGTAGTCCTAACCATCTTAACCAGCTCAAAAATAGCAGCCCCTTATTCTTCCATGGCTGAGGTCATTCACCTGTTGACTCACTTCCCTGCCTCAGGTCAACAAGAGTTCACGGACTCTACTTCACTTACTTGGTGGAGGCCTGCAGAAATCAGGTCCTGGACCTCTCATTCAAGGCTGGTGCCTGGACAGCATTTTCAGCAAATTTATAAGTTGTTCCCCCCAGACACCTGAATCATGTGCCACCAGGAGTAGGAAGAAAGTTGCATAATATTTCTGATGAGTAGAAGATGAGGTATAAATGCATGATTAGACATGTTTCATGGGAAGGAGGAGAAAGTAAAAATTTTTTAGAAAAGAGATTGTGTAGGTGGTTCTTTTCTCACTCAGCAGTGCTTTTGCTGTATCTGAAATGAGCAGTTATGGGATTTGAGCTAGTTTTTCGCTAGGCTGCCTGCCTTATGGTAGGAAAGATTGTTCTAGTTTAAACATTTATTTGCATGAATATCTCAGTTTACAGATACCTCTCCTTACCTAGTAAATTTCAGAGGTGCTATTTAAAGGAAATCAAGGCTGAAATTTCAAGCAGAATCTGTAATATAGGTAGAGGAAATAAACCACACCCAGTTTGCACTATAGAACCACCATCATTACGGCGATGAGACCACGTGCATATTACTGTTTCAGTGGTATTTGGGGATTGCCTATTCGGTTATTCCTCAGAATAGAGTATGAAAGTAGTGCAAGGATGCAATGCTCATTTTCTTTTTTTTTTTTTTTTTTTTTTTTTTAAGATTTTATTTATTTATTTGACAGAGAGAGAGACAGCCAGCGAGAGAGGGAACACAAGCAGGGGGAGTGGGAGAGGAAGAAGCAGGCTCATAGTGGAGGAGCCTGATGTGGGGCTCGATCCCGTAACGCCGGGATCACGCCCTGAGCCGAAGGCAGACGCTTTAACCGCTGTGCCACCCAGGCGCCCCGCAATGCTCATTTTCTAAGGAAACAAGCCCATGAGGGGAAAAAGAGTAATGTCCATTACCAGAAACCAGTATCTTCCTGAATTTGATGCTTTGAAAACATAGAAAAACATTCCAAAACGACAAGTTACTTTGCCTAAAAACTGTTGAAAATGGAAATATCAAAGGTCTCAAAACAAGGAAGAAAAGTGAGTGGCTTATGCCATAATGTGAGCCATCATATCTTCCTTCCACTCCCTCTCCAAAGACTGATGATTGTAGGACAAAAGAAGAAGGTGATATTGAATTTTGCAGAGAAGGTCAGTTGACTGAGAGATGTGGGAAATGTATATACCATCCCCCACCAGAGCTACTTTAATTTGATTTGTGTTTCCTACAGGGGGTACCTCTGCAACTTTACTCTCTCCTCAGTGTAACCAGTGATAGTAATGACAGCTAATACAGAGTACTTACTATGTGTGTCAGCTTTTGTTCTAAGTAAATATATACACACGCATGACCTCGTTTCATTTCTTACTAATCCTGTGAGAGATGGTAGATAATATTATCCCGATTTTCCAATTGAGCAAACAAGCACAGAAAGGTTAAGTAAGTAACTTTTTTAAGTTCCTATAGCAAGTAACACTGGAGGTGAGATAAAAACCCAGGCTTAGAGTCTATGCTTTTACTGACCATCCAGTGCAGCCTCTCTGACAATAGCAATAATTATTATGGTAGATTGTATTATTGTTCCCAACTATTCATTCCCTCTTCCTATCAGAAAATGAAATGTACTCATTCATTGCCATGAGATTTAATGTCTTTGGGGAAGAAGTATACCTCCCTTTCCCATTCTCCATTAATGGCAGTGTTGGCCACGTGACTTACTTTGGTCAATGGAATATCAATATCTGTGGGTCAAGTTCCCACAGAAACTTACAGAGCCATCATGTATTTCCTCCAGGTCCCTCAATCCTCAATCTCCCTCTCTCTGTGTCTCTCTCTGCTATGAATAATACAGGTTCTCCACAGATGGGGCTTCTCTAACTTGCAGCTGTTGACATGTAACAGGGACTAGAATAAATGTATGTCATCTTAATCCACTGAGATTTGGGGCTTATTTGTTACTGTGACACAGCTGATTAATACAATAAGCATCTCCTGAGTGCCAGTGGGAGCTGAAACGTACTCTCTGATCTTAAAAGTATAATACATTGTTCTTCAGAATTCATAAGGGTAATTGAATAAACCAAGAATCTTCACAAGGTTTATTAGGAAAATATCATTACCCTCACTCTGTAAAGGGAAAAACAGATCTCAACTTCAGTGTCTTGACCAAAATCACAGCATTAGTATTGCAAAGCCATCTCCAACCCCTACCTATCTGTATGATTTCAAAGCACAAGTCTGTCTTGATAGC
This sequence comes from Ursus americanus, assembly GCF_024610735.1. Classification (NCBI taxonomy): domain Eukaryota; kingdom Metazoa; phylum Chordata; class Mammalia; order Carnivora; family Ursidae; genus Ursus; species Ursus americanus. The sequence goes on from NC_142135.1 coordinate 21,712,802, forward strand.
ACATCCCATCTTCTTCCAGGAGAGAGAAGATCTCAGGAAACCTCTATTACCTATAGAGAGTTTGTGACACTGGAGTTTGAAAACTCAGAATCCCCAGCCTACAACCAGCTTGAGCTGGAAATACCCCTAAATTGCTGGATGTGTCCCAGCCTTTGTTCTCCTTACCAATCTGAAAAAGTACAATTTGAGTTATGCTGTTTAGAAAGAATTATCGCTTCCAACTCTACCTGGTTATGCTTGATAAACCTATACGCTACCGTGAGAAAACCACTATATATTTTTATCAGTGTTAATCATTTTCTTCTACAGACTTTCATTTATTTAGGTACATACTCCTTCCCCCTGTGAATACTGAAAGACAAAGTATTATCCTTTGAAGATTATAAAATCCAATTGAACTTGATGGTTCAAAGTTACAGAAGTGAAATGTAGCTTGCCCAACATGGAAATTAGAAAGTATCACACTCTTGTTAACTATCAATGTCCTGAGCGGACAGTCTCCAAGGCAACATGGAGAAAAAGGTATGATTGGACAACTTGCTTCATGGAGTATAGACTAGTGCAAATTAAATTAATTCCCCCAGGCAATTTAAAAATCATATGGAAAAGATATTTGGTTCTTCTTCAATGTTTTGTGCTAACTTTTCATTACCTCCTCTCTTCTCTTCCATCTCCATTTTCAATATAAGCTAAATTGGAGCCACCAAGGTTTTAATGGGTTTTATTCGTGTGTTTAAATTTAGACTACCACTTAAGACTGAAGAATCTTGAAAATGTGTTCATTCTACATTTTTAAAAGTCCATTCCCTGACTCTGGGGGATTTTTGTTTGAGTCATCATAATGTCTTAGTCGTTTGTATAAGTCACACCTTTACTTTTCTCTTGTGACAATGGCAAGATACAACTATTTATTGTGAAGGTTTAAAAGTAGGAGCTAAACAGTTAGAAACATTCAAGGAATGAAAATAGATTGCTGCAAATTATCCTGAATCTCCCTTTGGTGAATGGGTCAGAGACATTTCATTCAAACTTTTGGTCCTTGTATTTAGGTGCGTGTGTTGGAGATGGGGGGTTAGCAAGAGTGTCTTCTGGGACTCTGCTTCGTTGTCTGCATGGCACTGAAGTAACAATTTTCTTCCATAATTGGACAAGTTTTTTTATAAGAATCTGATGTCACCTGGGAGTATTGCTATTCTCATTCCTATTTTATAAAACAGGTTACCCGCGGGCAAATGCGTCAGAATCTGTATCTCCTTGTAATTCATTGATCCTGGAGAACCTAAAATGTGACAGTTTGAGAGGCTGCCTGTGATTACAAAAGCTAGAGAAGGAGGAAGAGGGCATCATGAAAAGGACTCACAGATAGGACAGACTCGTGGCATTGCCTTTAAGGCGAAACATATTCCTGGGGTGATGGCCTCAGCCACTGCTTCTGCTCCTACTGGATGAACTTGGGGGTTAGGGGGGCTGGAAGCTCCAACTGTCACCTCGAGGAGGCCTGAGGAAGGCAGACACAATCAATGGGGAGTAGAGAGGTGTCAGTGGGTAGCAAGGTAGAGTCCAGGATAAAAGTCATATATATTTAAGGAGCCATTGAACTGGAGCAAGCCAGAGCCCACGCTGATCCACTGGGTTCTCAGCTGTAAAGACTTTAAAGTCCCCAAACCTCCGTGTCTTTCTTCTCTTGCATGCCCCCTCTCCATGGACTCCCAGGGATTCGAATCAAGCTCCCGACGACACCCTTAGTTCACTTCACCTTATTAAGAATTAAAAACATTCTTAAGGAAGAACCTCTCGTAAGGAGACTTCGTAGTAGTAAAAAGCTGGTTAGTGACAAGAACTATTCAGGGATTTTTCTGCTCAAAGTTCACATAAAAAGAATAAAAGGTTATTTAAGCCAAAGTTGACTTGAGCCAGTGAGTTTATTCTTTATTGCCCTAGGAGACACTGTTGGGGGGGGTTGAAGGGGAGAAAAAGTGGGGGAAGGAAGAAAAGGAAAAGCTCCACAAACAACTATTTCAGAAGAAGCTGCAGCTTAGAGTCAGAGAGAAAGGTAAGCCCCTCAAAATCTGGGGAAGACATGGAACTCACAGGGAACAGAATGACTTCAGCTGACATCTAGGTAGTGGGCAGCTAGGTGTAATATATCTTTTAAATAATCTGATGTATATATTGGCTTGGAGGAGCATATTTAAAAATTTTTTAATATTCATTATTGGGCTTATTTTTTTTTTCTTATTTGATTAGAAGTCTACTGGCATGTTAGCAAGATCGCAGAGTTTGAAATGAGCTATCCTTTGGTTTGCATTTCACTTTTGCCAATTATTTATCCTTTGGAGACCCTGTTTCTTCATCTCTAAAATGAACATGAAAGTACTATCTACTTCACATGGTTGTTATGAGGATCTAAAATAAGAAATACACAATACATAACACATAGTAGGTACTAAAAAACTTGATGCTTGGGAAACCTGTTCGGTGTTTTCTGGGTTAAAACACGTAAAGTCTGTGAGGCACCTTACCCAACACGGAGCCTGCGTAGGTTATGGAAAGATGTTGTGTAGCATCAGGCAATTTTGAAATTGATGAAGTGGAGACGAGACAGAGCCGTCAATATCTTATTTTTGGCTTCTGTGCCTGCTGTGGGAGCTTCTGCTGACACGTGGTCCATTACATACATCCTGGGTTGATTCAAGTCTAGGAAACAGATTTTCCTCAGAGTCTGGCATCCAGGAACCCAGATGCTCTGGGGAGAGGTGCTACATACTTTGCTAAATTGATGAGCTTCCCGAAAGCACCGTGTGAGCCAAATATATAATAGGAGTTCTGTGTCTTCACAAGAGTCTTTAAAATACTGTCTAGACCCACAAAAATAGTTCTAATTTGTTTTTCACTTGCTTATCTCTCAGAAACCATTATTAAAGTCTGCTAAAACAGCAGCAAACATCATCTACTCAGCCATGCTTTTGCTTCTGCCTTGAATTAACAGTGATCTTGGGTTTCAGTTCATTAGAATGTTCTGAATAGAGATAAATTAATTAATGGATTTAACAACCGGAATCAGCGTGCCCATACTTCAAAAGGATTGCACTTTCTTTATGCCTCCAATATCTCATTAGGAAAAACAGGTCAAATGGAGGCAAACTAATTCAACTCAATTTGTCTCCTTTCATCTTCGGGTCTTCCAAGATTGTAAAAGCTTACACCTATACAGATCGAATTTCATGTAAATTTATTGAACTATCAAACTCCTTGCAGACTACACTCTAATGAATGCCTGAGTACATAATATGTTTAATTTATATAAAGGCTGCTTTTGGAAGGCCTTGAACAGTTTCACAAAGATTATTAGTCCTCAGAACAATCTTTTGAAATTGGGAGAGAGAATAATTTACCAAAACACAGGGTAGCCTTGAAAGAAATACTTTTCTCATTAAAAGTAAGTCCAGTAAAATGGTGCAGCTGCTGTGGCGAACAGTGTGCAGCTCCATAATAAGCTAAATATAAAATTACTGTGTGACTCAGCAATTCCATTTCTGCATAGATGCCCCCAAAGACCTGAAAACAGGTGTTCGCACAAAAACTCTCACATAGATGTTCATTAGCAGAGCCATTCTCAATAGCCAAAAAGGACCCCAGTGTCCATCAACTGATGAAGGGATACACAAAATGTGGTATATCCATACAATGGAATATTATTCAGCCATAAAAGGAATGAATAAAGCATATGTTCCTATATGCTATAATGTGCATGAAATCAGTATGAAACTTTGAAGTCATTACGCTAAGTGAAGGAAGCCACACAAAAAGCCACATATTGTGTGATTCCATTGAGGTGAGATACCCAGAATTGGCAGATCCATAGATACAGAAAGAAGACTAATGGTTGCCACAGTCTGTGGGGTGGGAGAAATGAGGTATGACTTCTCAGTGGGTACGGGTTTCATTTTGAGGAGATGAAAATGTTCTGTAACTAGATAGGATGGCTGCACAACATTGTGAATGTGTGAAACATCGTTAATGGTCGATTTTGTGTATTGTACCACAATTTTTTTTTTAAAGTATTTTTTTGAGTAAGTTTGATTCTCATGTTTCTGGAAGGGTATCACTACAAGCCTGCCTGAAATCTAAGGGGGACTATTAGACAGCCTCATGGTTCCCTTCCAATCTGGTGTTCCAGAGAAATAAATGAAGCCCAATTTAAGTAATTCCCAAGTTCCATGAAGTGAGCTTTCTCCTTCTAGGCCTAAAGATCTCCTAAGTTTTTAAATAAACTACCTGACATCTCCTACTCCTGGTCCAATTTAGGGGCTGACGTAATACCTAAATAGAGGTATCCTACAGTACGTGTATTAGTATCACCACATTATGTCATAACCATTTGCTGGCTCATCTCCCTTCCCCAGCAGACTCTAAGTTGCTTGAGTCTTGCATCTTTTTCTGTGGTCCTTGCATTCTGCCTTGACACACGGGAGGGATATCAGAAATTACTCTACCTCATGCATTAAAATGACAGCCATACACTGCTGCCAAATTATTAGCCTGATAATGCACCAGATAATCCTTCATAAAATAGCATGTCCATTTCCCTTCCATGAACTGAAACCAGATCTTTGCAGGACAGCGTTATGCAAGGAAAGTAGTGCTTTTAGACATGGCTGTGGTTATACTATTTACTATCTTGTAGTTAAATGTGTCAGGAGCAGCATGAGATTTTTGGACTTTTGTTGATCATTCTTTAATTTTTATTTCTTTGAAAATGAACCAACTACTGACTAAACCAACTACTGACATAAACTCAAACTGCCTCCAGACTATTGATGCTCATAAAATGTCACGACTTTAATGCCATGACTAGAGTAGGCATCAATAAGAACAGTTTTGTGATGGTTTGAGAGAATAAAAGCTATGATGGGGTAAGATCTGTGTTAATGTCTTGACATCAGTGTAGAATAAGAAGGTTGAAACGGAGGTGGGGAAAAGGGAGATTACTTAAAAGAATTAAGATAACCATTTTTTTTTTTTAATATGGAGGAGGCATCCTTTTACTGACGTCACCAAAAATTGGCCTACACAAAAAATGGCTCCTTATTTTTAGTTACTGCTCTGTAAGGCCTACTGTTCAACTACCCTGAAGCCAAAAGTCATCATTTCCAGCAGCTTTCATTGGACCTAATTGCCTTATGGTTAATGAGCCAATAAAATGAGTTAGCTTTCAGTTCCTAGACACCTGTATTGCAAACAATTTGTTTTCAATGGTACGCCAGAAGTAGACTAGGTTATCTTTTTGTGTTTATTGTTGTTAGCTGTTAGAAACCTTGCAGCTCAATATTCAGCCCATTACTTGTAAATACTCAAGACAATATTTCGAGTGCTGACCTCACCCTCGTGTCAACTGTTGGTCCATTTGATTTTTCTTCATCTCACTTTTTCATTTGAATCTTATTCTCTGCCTTTACATTGTGTATATTTTTGTACGTTGACATAAGTCCTTTTAAAACAAGTTATTTCTTATATATAAATAGAGGAGACTCAACTATGTCTTGAATGAATGAGAGATTGAATAAACAACTATACTTTGCCAGTTTCCCTCCCTCCCTTTCTTCCTTCTTTCCATCTTTCCTTCCTTCCTCTCTCCCTCCCTTTTCTTTTCTTTTTCCTCTCCTTTCCTTTTTTCTTTTCTTTCTTTTTTCTTCCTGTCTTTCTTTTCTTTCTCTCCCTCTTCCCTTCCTTTACTCTTTCCTTCCTCCCTCCATTTCTTTCTTTTTCTTTCTTTCTTTCTTTTCTTTCTTTCTTTCTTTCCCTTCCTTTCTTCCTTCCTTCGGTCCTTCAGTCCTCCAGTCCTTCCTCCTTTGCTTCTTTCTTTCTTTCTTTTGTTCTTTCTTTCTCTTTCTTTCTTTCTTTCTTTCTTTCTCTTTTTTCTTTTTCCCTTTCTTTCTTTCTTTCTTTCTTTCTTTCTTTCTTTCTTTCTTTCTTCTTTCCCTTCATTCCTCCGTTCCTTCCTTCATTCTTTCCTTTCTCCTTTCCTTTACTTTGTACTAAGGACACTGAAGAAATCTTGGGGACATTCATTGTTTAAGATAGGAGAGCCATAAAGAGCAAAAGCATAAAACAAGTTACAACAATATGCAAGCATTAATATCTTCCACATTTTTTAAGACAAAAATCAAAAAGAAGAATTTCCTAACTTTAAATTTTCATTGAAGATGTGGAAACCTGCATTTCCCTCAGTTCCTCGAATATGATTGCTTCAGCTTCTGTAGAATTCTTCCAGATTCTACCCCCTGCATTCCTAAACAAGTAGGCAGAAATTATGAACACACTTAGTATCTTAAAATACTTGGCCAATTACCTTAATGAACTTCTAGAGTTGTTTTAAAAATAACCGATGTGTGAATAAATGCAACCATTCACTGCCTCTTACCACTATGTTGCATGTGGAGACCTGTCTGTGGACTTCTACAAAAAGGAATCATTTTCCCACTATACTAAAATTGGGGAGAGTGAAGGGATTTGAAGGAGTGGGTATAAGAGGTCATCTTATAAGAGGTCATCCACTCTGTCTAAAATCAACGAAAGAAAGAAGCGCACTCATATTATTTAGAATGTCAAAGAACTGAAGTGGTTCCCTTTGGGGCAGTATGGGGTCAGGGTAGGGATACCATTAGGGCACCAACAGTGCCCTTTTGTGTAAGCCTTTATTATGTTTTATGTGTTACTCACATGTACCACTATCATAAAAGTTAAATTTTAGAATATCCTTTAATGGCTACCCTTGCTTCTAAAGACAACATCTGAAACCCAAAGAAGAGCAGGAAAGGCTGTCATCATATAGCCACCTCTGCTTACTGCTCCAGGTGTGCTGCTTGATACCTTACCCCTCCCTCCGAAGCTCCAATTATACTGAGCTTTTTTCACCTCCTCTTGGTATATGATGACTTTGCTCACTTCTGGGACTTTCCACGGGCAGTTGTTTTTGCCTAAAATTTCTCTTCCTTTACCAGCCTTCTCTTGGCTATGCTTCTGGAAGCTTTCCCCTTCCCATCACATCTGGGTTAAATGTGCTTCCTATTTACTTACTCCTTACCACTCTGAATTTTCCCCTACCGCAGCATGTATCATCTGTCCCCTCATCTAGAGTGTAAATACCATGAGAAGGAGAACCCCATCTTCCGTGTTCATTGCCCTGTATTCAGCACCCAGCAAGATGTTCATTTCAAAGTGCATGCTCAACACATACCTAGAATAGTGCCTGACACCCAGTAGGCACAAAAAAGTTGAAGGACAGGAAGAAAGGAAGAGAGGGAGGGAGAGAGAAAGAGAGAAACAAGGATGTTTGGACCTTTAGATTCATGTTGTTAATTGAACTTAAGGCAAAATTATAAGGTACGGATAATTTACGTGTAGTATCTTTTCTTTTTTTTTCTATTCCCTTCCCTTCATCAGTTGTTCACTATAGGTACTCTAGAACTCAGTGTTTTCATATCACCACCTAAGCTAATTCACACTAAGGAATCAGCAACAACATTGTATTGAAAGATTATTTTAAAAGCACAATAATGCTAAAACCAAAGAATCTTAAAGATCATTTCGATCTCAACTGCTCACTTTATAAATGAGGATATTGAAGCCCAGAGATATCCATGAGTCACCAGACATCACACAGCAAGTTCAGCCCTGAGCTGACCCATAGTGGAGTCTCCTGACTCCCCAAATTTCACTTTTTCCAAGAGGTAACACCACCCACCTAGGGAGGGTGACATCATAGGAAGCCAGCTGAGCGTGATATTTCCAAAATCAGCCAGGCAAGCTTTCTTGCTGCCCCCTGAATTTCAACAGCCTTAAGCAACACCGACCTCAGAGGGTTGGTGTGGGTTTAATGAGCTCTTGGCCATGGCAGCACCCAGAAGACTGTAAACTGCAAAGCACTTGACTAGCTAGAAGGCCCAGGGTAAACTGGAAACCATAATGTCAGTGCAAAAGCTGGTAGACTCCAAAGGACATTGGTCATGGGCCCAGCGACCTGACAATCCCATCTCGAAATCCTGAGAAATTCCTTTGCAGGATGATTGCTAACTGAATCCTGTAGAAGTTTAGAGACACTAACATCCTCAGTACCAATTTAGAAGTGATTTTTGCAGAAACTCAATTCCAGGTTGTTTTTTGCTAAACTTCCCTGATATAAAATTTTAAGTGCTGATGAACAGTTGGTATATTTTGCTGCCAGTTCACTCCTGAGACACTTTAAGAAATTATTTCATCCCCACTTCTTTCAATCGCTGAAAACTAAAATGGCTTCCCTGACAGAATTAGATAGGTAGTAGGTTCCATAGGCATTTGGATATCCTTAATGGAGTTAAAAAAATTTTTTAGAGTTTATATGAGCAAAAATCGATTTGGATCGGGCAGAATCCAATCTAGCAAATAGAAAGGAGCTCCAAGGAGCTATATAAAATGAAAGACTTTTATAGGCAGAAGGGAGTGTGAACAAGGAAATTATCCTGGGCAAAAATGTGCATTAGTTATTGCGAAGTTACTTCCCTTTCAGGGTTGGCAAGGGTCTATCAGGCTGATTACCTACTAGTGCTGACAGGCGATTTCTGACTGACTGGTTCAAGATTCCATTTCTGGGAGCGCCAAAACTGTAAGTCTCAGTTTGGTGATGTGGGGCTTAGCATAGTTTGGGGCTTGTTGTCTTGTTTTTAACAGTGTAAGAATGAGGAAATTTTTTCAACAGTCAGAATATTTATTGTGGAATTCCAGAGTCTCCTCCATAGGGTTCCAGAAGGGGTTCCTCTCAGACAAGTCTTCCCCAATATGCTTTAATTGGTCTCTTACTGCATAAGATGGGTCTTCACTACAGGCATGTGTGAGACCCTTAAGCAGCTAGATGGTGTCTCTGGGGTCCTTTGCCCATAGTTTCTGGTGATATCCACATTTGCAATCAGACAACGCCCAAACCTTTATCCCAGGAGGTTGTTAAGTGTGTCAGGGTGCTCCAGATGCAAGAAACTGAATGCCCAAATAAAAGTGGCTTAAACAATTGGATCTTTTTTTTAAATATTTATTTGAGAGAGAGAGCACGGGCATGTGCACATACCGAGTGGGGAGGGGCAGAAGGAGAGGGAGAAGCAGACTCCCCGCCGAGCAGGGAGCCTGATGCAGACTTGATCCCAGGACCCTGAGATCATGACCTGAGCCGAAGGCAGATGCGTAACCGACTGGGCCACCCAGGCGCCCCTAAACAATTGTATCGTGTTATTGCCGCTGCCTCACAGGTAAAGACTAGCCCTAGGGAGGCAGCCTGAGGGTTGGCTCAGCAATTCAGCGATGCCATTAGAGACTCTGCTGCTTTTCATCTCCCCATCTCCCCATCCTCCAAGTGTCCCTATATCTCCCACGTGGGTCACAGGGTGGCTGCAGCAGGTGCAGCTTTCCCACCTCATGTGACGATGTTCCTGCGCAGGAAAAGAAGAAGTAAGGAGGAAAAGAGCTTCCCTCCTGTCTCTCCTTTTGTAAGGAAAGCACATGTTTCTCAGAAACCGCCCCCCAACAAACCTCCCCTTATGTCTTTTTGGACAACACTGGATTCCATAGCCCTCCTGAGCTGTCCGAGCGTCTGTGAAAAGTGAAACTGTCAGTCTCAGTCTCTGTCTTGGAGTCAGGCTCTTCCAGCAGGCAAGAAGGTTGAGCAGAAGGGTTGTTGGGTAGGCTATTAGAATAGACACTAGCTGAGAGTGTTCTCAGCACTTCACGCGTATTGATCCGTCAGAGCTTCACAACAACCCCAGGGGGGTGGGTGTGATTAGTGCCATTTTACAGAGAAGCAAACTCCACTCAGAGACGGTAACAGAGCAAAGCAGTGAGGAAGCCCAGATTCGAACTCTATCGCCTGACTCCAGAGGCTGCACTCCTAACTACACATGACACTGCTTGTGGCCTGTCGTGTCTGCCACAGCAGGCAATCCACCAGGCTGCTTCTAGAATCTAATACATGAAAGGTCTGAGCAGTGCCTGTCTCCCTCTGAAGTGCAAATGTGACATTTCCCCTGGCTGCAGTCACATATGGGGGAGAAGAGCAGAGAGGCTTCCCAGAGTGACAAGAATTGCTTCCTGTCATCATCAAGGCTGCAACAGCTGGGGCTGTGATCAGGGCAAGGGCTGGGGCTGGGAGAGTCCACTTCCTGGCCGGGGCCGTGGATCGAGTCCATGACCCACCGGGCTACCACAGGTATCAGAAAGTCAGGGTGAGTGATTGAAGAGTCCAGTTTCAACAGGCAGGATTAGACTAGAATAGTTTCTAAATTAGAGGGGTGTTTCACAGGCCACTTTCACTCTTTCATTTTTAAATGAGAAGAGTGAGTCCCAAAGAGGGCAGTGTAATTTGTCCAAGATCCCCCAGCTAGTTTATGCTGGGGGGAGGGGGGCAAGTCCTCAATGATGCCTTCTTTGTCCCTTGCACAAAAGCATCCCCGCACTTCATACATGCTTCTGTTATCATTTCTGTTACACTGCTGCATTTATTCATCTGTGCGTGGGTCTCCCCCATCACTTTGGAAGGGGCTCGGTAGCGAGCCCACGCCCAGCCCTGGACCCTAATCTTGTCTGCGCTGCCTGCCAGCCGAGTGACCCAGGGCAAGGTGTATAACTTCTCAGTACTCATTCTCCTTCTTCTACAAAAGGGCAGAAGTGGTGATTCCGACTCACAGTGCTGCTGAGACCATTAAGCTTTAAGCTGCGCATAGCACTGTGTGCCAGGCAAATTCAGGGTTTGGTAAGTTGTGGTTACTATTCATTTTGTATCTCCCTGGTGCCCACGCCCAAGTTTGGCAAATCAACGTTATCAATCAGCAGAGGAGCTGGAGTCAGCGCCCCAACAGAGGGCAGGCAGCACAGTATCCCAGAGACACAAAGGTGCAGTGAAGACGGAGGCAGGCACCGGAAAGGTCTGAGTCCCCGAGGGTGGGAAGGTCATGCACAACGGTGCCCCGGAAAGAAACACACAGGAAATAGAAAAGCCCTCACTCACGCAGTCTCCCAACCCTGCGCCAGCACTCTTCAGTTTGGGCTGCTCACGGTTTAAGTAAGAATGGTACTCATCACGAGATTTTTCAGGTGGAGCTGAAGAATTAGCTTTAGCCCAGAGAGTTGGTGTCAAAGCCAAGACTAACTACTGAGGCCAAATGCCTCCGAAAATGTGTTCTACATGCCTACAAATCACGGCGAGGATTAACGAAGCTATTACACAGGCAGCTCTGGGCACGACGCCCAGCACAGGAGTGGCGGCTCCCACCATCGCTGGTTTCGTTATTATCCTGACATTGCAGGGCTCCTCCTGCCCCGGCCCCCGCGGGGAAGGATGGGGCACTGCCACTCCTGAGGAAGAGGTGGAGTCTCCTAACCCCAGCCTTCATGAGGGTCAGATCCCGATGCAGCGAGGGCACGGCCCCCTGAGAAGCCGTACCCAATTCAGGCTGCTGCGAGGCGCACGGGTTCTGCTGCCCAGCTCTTGGTTCCGGTGAGACGAGAAGAGCCTGCCAGATGCAGAGGTAGGCAGGGTGGCAGAGGTTCGGTGTAGACCTGCACCTATTTCTAATCCTCCCCAGACCCTCCTTAATCGCACGGCCAAGAGGCGGAGGCGGTGGCGGCGGCAACCCTAAATGCATCAGGAGAGAAAGCAGCTGGGACTGGAGGGCCTTGTGCCAGGCCCGCGGCCGGGAGGGACCCCAGCAGTGATGATCGCGGTAAATAAACGCAGCTGATGGCGGCCCTGGGGCCCCAGACCCTGCCAGCGAAGCGCCCAGGGGAGATGGGATTCTTGTGATGACACTGGGGTAGGCTCAGCCATCGTGGATTTACTCCGATTTGTCCCCAGGCCGAGCGCTCCAGAAACACCTGTTACAGCGGAAATCATTTGGCAAGGCAAACAAAACGCGGACTCATCCAGGCCACCTGTAAAGGCATTTAATACCTAACAACCTGTGCAGAGCTCCTAATTGTCATAATTAATTTGGCGCCTCTTCACCGGTAGGTGCCAACCAAGTATCACACTGTCTAGGGAAAGCCCATTTCCTGCAAACAGGGTTTTTCCCTCCATAATGAAAGCTGTGAGAAATTGTGTCATTTGAGAGGAAAAAAAAAACCAAAACAGTAACAGCATATTTTCCTCGCTAAAACTGTTTAAGTTGCTCTTTTTTTGGCCCTCTCCATCCACTATCGGTAGGAACATTTGACTTTCTTTGGCTTATCCCGTTCCTGCTTCCCTATTGCATAATGGAGGTTATAATTATTTTCTCATTTTCCCCTCCAGCTGGCAGCAGTTTGGTCCCTTCTACCTCGTATTTCTTTAAAACGCCACACTGTTGCTCTAGCTTATTTAAACACTCTGGAAAGCCAGGAAATGTAGCCATTGTAGGCACATCCCCACACCCCCCAGAAAAGTGTCCCTGCTGTCCTTGCGTGTGCCATGGCAGGACCAGAATCCAGCAAGCAAACAACAGCTGAGAGCCACTGTAAGGAAAAAATAGGAAAATAGTCTGGCTTCTGCTACTTTAAAAAATCAAGCAAACCCAAAAAGAAGGGATGTCATAAGAGAACAGAAGTCACTTTATGAGGGGAAACAAAGCAAAAACATTGAACAACAGTAGTGTCCCACATATCATGCTCTCGTCGAATCTCGGTCTTGACAGCTACGATCACAGGCCAGTTCCACTGGTTAGGGTTCCCGAAGTCTCAGAGGCTTTTGAAACAAAGAGTTTCTTACTCTGTTTCTGCATCTGTGACTCCTAAAAGATACAGGGACCCAAAGCTTATCGCTAGAAGATAGGGAAAGTAAGGACCGAAATCTTTACAACAAATTGATCAGCACTTTTATATCTGAGAAGGGGAAAAACAGGGATCCACTTTCAGAAGTTCTCCTTTAAGTTTCTTTTGATTCCTGATACAGCACGTCATCCGTATAATCGAGTTATTCACGTGAAAACTAATCAGTGTTGGCTTCTCTGTGTTTAAGGAACAGAGCTTATAAAATGAATCATCTTGAATATTTTCTAAACACAAAATCACAACTTATAAATATTAACTTTAAAAATGTACTTGAGGGGGCGCCTGGATAGCACAGCGGTTAAGCGTCTGCCTTCGGCTCAGGGCGTGGTCCTGGCGTTCTGGGATCGAGCCCCACATCAGGCTCTTCCGCTATGAGCCTGCTTCTTCCTCTCCCACTCCCCCTGCTTGTGTTCCCTCTCTCGCTGGCTGTCTCTATCTCTGTCAAATAAATAAATAAAATCTTTAAAAAATAAAAAAATAAAAAAAAATAAAAATGTACTTGAGAATGACTGGCCCGACAGTTTTTTTTTAACGAGGCTATTTTTCAAAGAACAGATCACAAGGAATTCCACAAACTCTTCAGAATATCTCTGTGAGGAAGAGACATATAGAAAATCTATTTTATAAATATAATTTAAGAAATCAGTCTGGGGGTGCCTGAGTGGCTCAGTCAGTTAAGTGTCTGCCTTCAGCTCAGGTCACAATCCTGGAATCCCGGGATGGAGCTTCTCCAGTCAGGCTCCCTGCTCAGTGAGGAGTCTGCTTCTCCCTCTCCCTCTGCTCTCCTCCCCCAGATCCCCCCTGCTCGTAACTCTCTCTCTCTCTCTCACACTCTCAAAATACATAAAAAATCTTGAAAAAAAGAAAAAGAAATCGGTCTGTATATTTATAAGCCAAGAGTTCATATGCAGAATTTCTCAAGAAATCCAGAGACCGGATAGAATGCTACCCATGGCTCATTGACAATGTCCTGTAAGTTGAATATAGTAATACCTCAGTTTTACAGAGGAAAGAAATAAAGTCCCAAAGGCCTTGAATAATTCACTTCTAGTGGGAAAAAAAAGTTAAGGACAAATAAAACATGGTCCAGATAATCCTTAAATCCTCACACACATAAAACAACTTGTATTTATTTTAAGAGAAAGATCATGTCTGTTCTGTTCTTCTTTTCTTCAACAACTAATTTTTATTAAATACTAAAATTATGTCTTAAAAATTAATTTTTATTTTTACAGATAATGACCATTATGAATATTACTTAGATCTGCAACTATTTTTTATTAATTTTATTTTGTGCATTACAGAGGCAGTACTTTTAAGATAAAGATAGATATTCTATATTTTTTTATTACGTTCAGTTAGCCACTGTATAGTACATCATTAGTTTTTGATGTAGTGTTCAATGATTCATTAGTTGTGTATAATGCCCAGTGCATTCTAATTCAACATGAATCATCTTCACTCCTAAAAACTTAACAAAGGAATTGTGTTAGGAATCTTTGGGGTACAAGTCATAAAAATCCAACTGAACTGACTTAGGCAAAAGGAGATTTTATTAGGAGGAAATTAGGGTATTTTCATGTATCCAAATGACAGCAAGCACTGGGATTTTATGCAGCTCAACCCCAAGGACGAGGAAGATCAGCTCTCTCCCTGACTTTTGTGCACTCTGGTTCAGTTTCAACCTCCGTCACTAGAGCTGGCACTTTCTCACATGGTGGCCACCAGCAGCTTCCAAGCCCCCCATCCCAAGGCTTCTACCATCAGGGAATACTCATCCACTCCCTTCGTTCTACCTCAGAAGTTCCTAGGACAAGCTGATCAATCTGCCTTGATCTGAGTGACTATATCCAAGGGAGGAGGGCCATCGTTATTGGCAGACTCTACCCTAAGGGTATGGTTAGAGTCTAGGTGGAGGTAATTCTCAAATAAAAAGGGGCGGAGGGGTGGACACTGAAAACGAACTGGACAGATAAACCAAGAATAATCAAGTAAAACAAAACCGTGCACAGATTCCAGAAGTTCAGGTAATGTCAGCAAGTTGAGATGGCACAAGATAAAAACCTGCCTTAGGCATTCTTCAATATATATTATTTCACATGTATTTCCCAGCCAAAACTCTAAAACTTGATAACACACTATTTTCTCTCTCCCTTCTCTTAAATGCTTTCTGTCACTTCCTGACAGCATCTAAGTTTTTGGCCTACAAACTGCCCCTAAAATCTTATGCAAAGCATCCATTGTTTTGGAGTTGTCTGTGTTATTTTAGGGTTCAGATCTGCGAGTGTTGCACTTCCTTATTCCAGATTCACAACGTCATCTTCAGAGCTTTGAGATTCGGATACAATTTCCAGTTCATACTCCTTTTCAATTGCTGCATTTTCATGTTTAAATCCAGTAAAGTTTCTGGCCAGCTGGCGGTTTTGGAAATGCATTTCCAGCTAAAAGTCAGAAAAAGAATAAGGATTTTTATTAGCCTGAGATAACGGATCAAATGAAACCGCTCTCTGCACAGGAAAAATAAGGACTTTGTGGGAAAGGAAAATAAGATATCAAGAAAGATGTATTTCTCATCTGATACTCCATTTCCGACTGTTTGGCCTGGCTATAAAACTGACTTTCTATGAGACAAGGTAAAATCCAGATATACAAATAGCTTTTGAAATGGCCTTGAGATGAAAACAAAAATAGCTGACGCACAAACCTGTCCACATGAGAAATTCCTGTGCATGGAAGGCTGTTTTCAAGCAATGCCATGTGATCTGCAATGAAATTATTTATCTATACGAGTTTTCTGAGCTACAAGATAACTGCCCAAGGCCACCTGAGCTTTCAGGACCTGGGCCCATTTACCTGATAACTTGTCATTTCAAGTTTTTAGGATTTTAAATGGCCTCCCTGTCGAGCAAAAACATTTAATGGCACCTTGGAGGCACATGTACGGTTATATGTACTTATATAATCTAACAATTTTCACTCTAGAGTGAAATCTGTTACACAGCAAGGCTGATTTGTACCCTCCTCCGGGGGGGGGGGGTTATGAAGGTCCTCACGTATTAAAAAATAAATCTCTAGGGCAGTTTACCTAAAACACTGCCCAACAAAGCTTAATCCAACACAATCTTTATTTTGTAGTTGAGAACTAATAATTAAATATTTGCAAATATCTTCAATTAGGGTCTTGTTTAATACATGAGGACCTTGTTCTCTGCCTAAAACCCTCATCAACTCATCAAGGGTGAACCAGGGTGTTCCATCCGTGAAAAAGCAAATAGTGGTCCTACCCTCCCCCAATTTACAAAGTAAAGTCATCGGATAAAATTTTCTTTTAGTTTTCCTCTGCCACATTTTTCTTCATTCTTCAGCACCTGGGAACACTTTTCTGATAGCAAAAATTTGCAAAGAATAAAGCAAATGAACACAGAGCAAACTAAGAGTAACAACACAACCAGCAGCACAGAAAGCCCGTGGCCCAGGCCTCCGTGGGGGCTTCCGTCCTTTGGTGTGGCACAGACGTTCTACAGTCCTGCCCTGCTCTTCCAGCCTCCTTGCCTGGCACCGTCTCCACACCAGCCCCCACCGCAGCTGGTCAGTAGTGCACTTCATGCACATCCACATTTGACATACAATTTTAACTATATGGAACTCCTGAAATTCACTCACAGACCCTAGAAATCAATGCACCTTATTAAGAAGACCAGCTCAATCAACAAATAATAGCACAAATGACATAAATAGCAACATCTCTAAATTAACTGAACCTGTTCATTGTTGTCCCTTACACAAGGACGACCCTAATGCATGATACATGGACATACGTGTACGGTTGTGTGCAATTCGTAACGACGTCTAGTTAACAGCCTTTTATCAGAAACTGCTGCTTCTAGCGGTCGTGGTGTTAAGGTTAAGAAAGCCTCCACACCCTTCTGCCTCTTCCTCATGACCAATCATATACCATGGTGAAAATGTTGACCGAGATGTTGACCATGGTCTGTAGCCCAGGAACAGAGCGTCTGTGCATGTGTGAAATCCCTGGCTCCTTTCTGGAAAAAAACTTTGATCTTTCATATCTGTGTATTTGTCATCTTTTCTTTTTCTTTCTTTCTTTCCTTCTTTCTTTCTTTCCTTCTTTCTTTCTTTCTTTGGCTACAGTCTTCAAGGTCTATAATAATTATTATAATAATAAAAGCCACTGAATAGTGCCTATGTTCTAGGTTCTTTATATAACATTATCTCATACAATCCTTAGAGCAATCCTATGAGGTTATTACCTCTATTTTACATGAGTAAACTGAAACCCAAAGTTGCCCATTACCATTCCTAAAGTCTTAGGGCCAGTAGGAATTAGAAGAGCATGTAAATGTTAACGCCGGTATTTGAACCTTCATTTGTTGGGAATTTTATTCTCCACGTCCTCCCCACCGCCCACAGGCAACTTTTTATTTGGTAGAAACTACAGAACAAGTTGGGGAGGGGCTGGTTACGGGGGTCTGGGGTGTGGCACTAGTAGACTCCGCGCCGGACAGGTGTCAGCACCCCAGGTCCCGCAGGGCTCCTTCCTTCCCTCTCGGATGCCGCTGGGGAAGTAGGGGCATCAGCACCGAGTCGGGACACGAGCCGACGGCTGGCCCCAGAACACCGACGACCGGTTCCCAGCTCACCCTAACTGTGCGCTCTCATCTCTTCCTTCCCGCGAAAAGCTCCTCGCGGCCTCGAAAGTCCTCGAATGGCCCACGCGGCTCTGGAGGCCCAGGAGAGGAGGAAGGCAACAGGGTCCCCGAGAGCCCGCCGCGGACGCGCGCTCTCGTCAGGTCGGCGCGCAGCCCAGCGAGGGCGCTCCCGATGGTCGCCCTGCTCGGCTCCTCCCGCGGCGCCTCGGCCTCCGCCTCCGCCCCCGCCCGCCGGCGCCTGGAGCCCCCGGGCGGCAGAGGCCGTGGCAAGGCGCGTGCCCGCCGTCGGCGGAGGTCTTCCAGCAGCCGACAGGCGGCGTGGGCCTCCTCCTGGCAGTGCACGCTCTTGCTGCCCCCCGGGGAGCCGCGCGCGGGCCCAGGGGCTGGGGAGCACAGCACGACGCTGGCTGGGACTCCGCCGGGTCCGGGGAAAATTGCCTCTCTGCGGCGGTCGGAGTCCTCGGGGCCCATCTCGGTGACGCCGAGTCCCGTTCCGGGCAGGTATTGCTGACCATTGGTTTCCAAGTGCGAGAATTAGGGCGGGTGAGGGCGGGGCCGGGCGTGACCCCTGCCAAGTGGGACGCCGCTCCTCCTAGCCTCATCTCTGGCCTTCTTCCCTTCTTTAGCAACAGCCGAAGGAGGCGGTCCCCATGACTCCGAGAAGAGGTTTCCACTGGATCACTTCTTGCTCCTTGGAGTACCTTCCTAAGAGGAAGACTTGTATCTATCCAGGTAGGTGGAAGTTGAGGTACAGATGGAAAAGTTTGAGACCAAAGGTAGAATATTTTGTCGTAAAGGCTGCCCCGGTTGCCTTTATTTAATGCTCCATTCCTTTAAAATACTTTTTTCTGACTTTCTTCTGCTGGTTCGGCACTGTGTCAGGCGTTGGGGTTTTAGTCTAATTAGGGCCTTACCTCTCCACAGGTGTTGCGCATGTAGGGGAAGCTTGTCTCTCTGAGTTAGAAAGAATAGTCTTTCCCCGTGCCCAACAGCGCGGAAAGCACCTGATACTCAGAAACTCTGTGCCCCTTTTTATATTTGACTCATTTCTAACACCTTCGCGTTTATGAAGGGGTTAAAATGAAAAATAAAAAATCCTCTTACCCCAAAGTTATTGTCTTATAATTCCCAATTCAGTGTAATTATAGGCCAATATTACTTATATATCCTGTTCCAATAAATATACTCAACTGCCTCTTTTTGATGGAGAATTTCTAAAAAGGAATAAACAAAACTTTTGTGTCTTCATGAATACAATCCCCCTGTCCTCTCCAAAACGTGTCAGAGATGTTCATACAATATCTTAGTTACTCATTTGTTCAATAAAGATCTACAAATCGCCTGCAATGTTCTAGGTCCATGGTAGGCTTTGATGGCATTAAGAACTAATTTTTAGCGGCGCCTGGGTGGCTCAGTCGTTAAAAGCCAGCCTCTGGCTCAGGTCATGATCCCAGGGTCCTGGGATTGAGCCCCGCATCGGGCTCCCTGCTCCACTGGGAAGCCTGCTTCTTCCTCTCCCACTCTCCCTGCTTGTGTTCCCTCTCTCGCTGGTTGTCTCTCTCTCTCTCTGTCAAATAAATAAATAAAATCTTAAAAAAAAAAAAAAAAGAACTAATTTTTATTAGTGCTTACTATGTGCCAGGCACTTTTTTTTAGATTTATATATTTGAGAGACAGAGCGCACAAGTGGGGGGAAGGGCAGAGGGAGAGAGAGAACAAGAGAGAAGCAGACTCCCTGCTGAGCACACAACCCCATGTGGGGCTCAATGCCACAACCCTGACAACCCCATGTGGGGCTCAATGCCACAACCCTGAGATGACCTGAGCCGAAATTAGGAGTCAGTTGCTTAACTGATTGAGCCACCCGGGTGCCCTAGCACTTTTCTTGTACTAACCCATTTGATCTTCACAACAATCCTATAGTGTGGGTACTATTTGTTTCTGCATTGTACGGATGAGGCAACTAAGGCAGAGGTTAAGCTGTATGCCAAAGATCACGACCCTGGTTAAGTGGTCTAGTGAAGATTTACATCTAGTAAGTCTGGTTTATGCTGTAAACCACTGGGACGCACCTAGGTATATACTACCTCCTCAAGAGGGGAAAGTAGTTGCTCAATTTACATGTTGTGTGAGTGTTCAAATTCCCTATGCTCATAAAATTCAGCTCTAAAATGGCATAACACTTGGCTAGATAAGGAAGAATTCAGATTACCAGGCCTCTGTAGCTAACTTGCCAAATTCAACACCTTATAATAGTTTACAACCTAAACACAATCAAACTATCATTAGGGGCACCTGGGTGGCTCAGTCGTTAAGCGTCTGCTTTCAGCTCAGGCGTGATCCCAGAGTCCTGGGATTAAGCCTGCATCGGGCTCCTCTGATGGGAGCCTGCTTCTTCCTTTCCCACTCCCCCCGCTTGTGTTCCCTCTCTCACTGGCTGTCTCTCTCTCTGTCAAATAAACAAATAAAATCTTTTTTTTTAAAAAAGCTATCATTATATATTGTTTCATAAAGATTCTCTAGAACATTTGAAGATGGGTTCTATTGATGGAAATTATAAAAATCCATAAAACGTACAAGAAGCCGATAGAGTATATAAATTTAGGGGGTTTTTTGTTTGTTTTGGTGATAGATTCACTTCTGTTTCTAGATTGTTTACTTCAACAAGAACTTCAGTTAAGTTTGATTTAATTCAACAGTGAATGGGACCTGTTCAGTGTCAAGCATTATACCTGTGAGGAAAATAAAAAAGATGAATAAGACATAGTTTTTGCCCTCCAGAAGCTTAGAGCGTGGAGGAGCAAATTCAGTCATGCATTCATCCACTCAGCAATATTTATTTAATGTCTTATTATATACCAAGTATTATACAAGGTGCTCAGACTGCAAAGGTAAACCAGAAAGACAAAATGGTGTTTTAAAATAGATTGGTGTTACCAAAAATTAATAATTTTCTTCCATAGATTGATTTTTTCAGTTGTACATCTTGAATTTTATATATTTTTAATAGAAGTGAATTGAGGCATTGGTGAATTAGAATGACTATAATGTGTAGAGATATTTGAGTTAGGAAATGTAGTTATCCATTGCTGTATAATAAATTATCCCAAAATTTATTGACTTAAAACAACAAGAAATGTTTATTATCTCTCACATTTTCTGTGAGCAAGAATTTGAGAACAGCTAAGGTTATGACCTGGGACTTTGATAACATGGTAGTCAGATGTCACCAAAACTATGGTCCTCTGAAGCTGGATGTGATTGGGGCTGGAGGATCTACCTGGAAAGTATATCACACACATGGCAGGCACTGGTGCTGGTGGTGGGTGGGAAGCCTCAGTTCCTCTCCTCGAGAACCCTTTACCAGAACTGCTTGAGTGTCCGTATAGTGCCCACCCTCCATTAGAACAAGACAGACAGATCAAGAGAAAGCCAGATGGAAGCTCTTTATATGTGTTCTGAACTACATTTTAATGACCTACTCTTAGAAGTCACACAGCTTCACTTCCACCATATTCTGCTTATTAGAATCAAGTCTTAGTCTGGACTACATTCAAATGGAGGAGAATTAGGGTCTACATTTTGAAGTATGGAGTCTCAAAAACTTTGCAGATATGTTTTTAATCTTTCATTGGAAAAATATGGTACAGTACTTCTATGCAAATAATAATTCAAATAACTGCTGATTTCCTATTAGAAAAACTGAAGGCCAGAAGATATTAGGACAATATTTTTTAGATTCAGAAAGGAAAAATTTAACAGATATTTCTATATCCAGTAAAAACATCTTTCAAAGGCAAAGTAAATGTGTCAGTATAGCAGAAAATTAAGAAAATTTGTTACCAGTCTATCTACATAACTAGAAACACTGAGGGAAATATCACAGGTTGAAGTAAAATGATAGGAGAGGGAAACTTAGATGTATAGACAGGAATGAGGGTTATAAAAAATTGTAAATGTCAGGTAAATATATAAGTGATTCTCATTCCTCTTTTTAAAAAAACCATATGACTTTAACCTCTATACCCAATGTGGGGCTCAAACTCATGACCCCAAGATCAAGAGTCACATTTTCCACCAAATGAGCCAGCCAGCCAAATTATGGAAACAGCCCAAGTGTCCATTGCTTGATGAATGGATAAAGAAGATGTGGTCTGTACACACAATGGACTATTACTCAGCCATAAAAAAGAAAGAAATCTTGGGACACCTGGGTGGCTTGGTCAGTTAAACATCTGCCTTTGGCTTAGGTTATGATCCCAGGATCTTGGGATTGAGCCCTGCATTGGGCTCTCTGCTTGGTGGGGAGCCTGCTTCTCCCTCTGCTGCTCCCTCTGCTTGTGCTTTCTCTGTCAAATAAATAAATAAAATCTTTAAAAAATAAAAAGAAAGAAAGAAAAGAAAAGAATGAAACCTTGCCACTTGCAATGACATGGAGCGAGCTAGAGAGTATTTAATGCCAAGCAAAATAAGTCAGTCAGAGAAAGACAAATACCATATGATTTCACTCGTATGTGGAAGTTAAGAAACAAAACAAACGAGCAAAGGGAAAACGAGAGATGGGGGAAAACCAAGAAACGGACTTAACTATGGAGAACAAACTGATGGTTACCAAGAGTCTTGGGGATAAATGGAGCTATATATTTTATGTGAAGTGATATGGTATTCACCGTAAGTACACTGTAAAAGATTAAGAGCATATATTTTAAAGCCTAGAGCAATCACTAAAAAGTAGTGCAAAGAGCTAAAGCTAAGAAACCTATAGAATGAGTGTCTATGTAGACAAATCTGAAAAAAATCAACAAAAAACCTCCTGGAACTAAGAAACTGTTACATCAAGTTTGCAGGATGCAAGTTAATCACTTTCCTATATATTAGCAATGAACAAGTGTAATTTGAAATGTAAAGTACACATTACCTATTACGTTAGCACCAAAAAGAGAGAGAGAGGGAGGGAGAGAGAGAGAGAGATTATACTTAGGTATAAATCTAACAAAATATGTACAAGATCTTTATGGGGAAAACAACAAAACTGCTGAAAAAAATCAAAACTTAGCTGAATAAATGGAGAGATATTCCATGTTCATGGATAGGAATTCTCAATATTGTCAAGATATCAGTTCTTCCCAACTTGATTTATAGAGTCAGTATAATCCCAAACAGCAAGTTATTTTGTGGATATAACTAAACTGATTCTCAAGTTTATACAGAAATTCAAAAGACCCAGAATAGCCAAGATAATATTAAAGAAGAGCATAATTTGAAGATTGACACTCCCTGTCTGTAAAACTTAATATAAAGCTATAGTAATCAAGAGGGTATGGTATTGGCAAAAAAATGAACACATAGATCAGCATGACAAAATAGCCCATAAATATACCCACATAAATATAGGCAACTGATCTTTGACAAAAGAGCAAAAGCAACATAATGGAGAAAAAACAGTGTTTTCAATAAATAGTGCTGGAAAAACTGAACATCCATATGCCAAAAGAATGAATCTAGACATAGACTTACACCCTTCACAAAAATTAATTCAAAATGGATCATAGACCTAAATGTAAAGTACAAAACTATAACACTTTTAGAAGATAAGATAAAATTTGGATGATTTTGGATATGGTGATGACTTTTTAAATACAATACCAAAGATGCAATCCATAAAAGAAATAATAAACTGAACTATATATTAAAGTTAAAAACTTCTGCTTTGTGAAACACCCTGTCAAGAAAGTGAGAAGACAGACCATAGAGTAGGAATAAATACTTGCAAAAAAACGTATCTGATAAAACACTGTTATCCAAAATATACAGACTACTCTTAAAACTCAACAATAAGAAAATAAACAACCCAATTAAGAAGTGGGTAAAAGATCTGGAAACCCCACCAAAGATACACAGAAAACAAGCATATGAAAAGATACTCATCATATGTCATTATGGAGTTGCAAGCTAAAACAATAACGAATTATCATTACTACCAATTAAAATGGCCAAAATCTAAAACACTGACAAAACCAAATGCTGACAAGGATGTGGAACAATAGGAATTCTCATACATTGATGCTGGGAATACAAATGGCACAGCCACTCTGGAAGATAGTTTAGTAGTTTCTTAGTAAAGTAAGCATGCTCTTACCAAATGATCCAGCAGTCATGCTCCTTGGTATTTGTATAAAGGAGTTAAAACATGTCCACACAACAACCCGAACACAAATATTTATAGCAGCTTTCATCATAATTGCCAACATTTGGAAACAGCCAAGACACCCTTTAGTAGGTGAGTGGATAAACTGTGGTACATCTAAGCAATGGAATATTATTCAGCTAAAGAGATATGAACTATCAAGCCATGAAAAGACATAGAGGAACCTTAAATGCATATTGCTAACTGAAAGAAGCCAATCTAAAAAGGATGCATACTGTTATAATTCTAATTCTCTGACATCCTGGAAAAGGCAAAATTATGGAGACAGTAAAAAGATCAGTAGTTCCCAGGAGTTGGGGGGGAAGGTTGAATAGGCAGAGCACAGGATTTTTAAGGCAGTGAAACTATTCTATATGATACTTCAATGGTGGATGCATGTCATTATACATTTGTCAAAACTCATAGAATATATAACACTAAGAGTGAACCCTAAAGTTAAACTATGGACTTTGGATGATAATGATGTCAATATAGGTTCATCAGTTGTAACAAGTGTACCACTCTGGTGTAAGATTTTGACAGTGGGGTGTTTATGTAGGTGGGGAGAGACAAGGGTACTGGAAACTCTCTGTACTTCTAGCTCAATTTTTCTGTGAGCCTAAAACTGCTCTAAAAATAAAGTATATTTTTAAAAAGCTGGTGGGTAAACTAAATGTTCTTCTAAAAACTTTGAAGTAATCCAGAACGAGGCAGGAAAGGGGGTACAGAGGGTCAAAACACCAAGGGAACAAATATAAAATAGCTAGTAAAATGGTAGATCTAAATTAGATCATATCAAAATAACATTAAATATTAATGTACTAAATATTCCAACTAAAAGGTAGAGATGTTCAACTAGATTAAACAAAAGTGGGAACCAAATATATTTTTCCTAAAAGAGATACACATTAGATACAAAGACACAACTTCTGTGCCTAGTAAAGCTAGAGTACCATGAACTAGATTTATCCTCTGTTCTGAAACAACCAAGAAACACAAAGTATATGATAGAAGAGACTTTAAGACACTGGATAAAAAGCAATGAAGGACAGTGGTTTCTGAAGGAATTTTTTCCCAACATCCTTCTCAACCTTGCTACTGATTCCCCTCATCCTTGAGTTCTTTATATTTAGAGTATCTCTTAAACATTAGATAGATGTTGACATAGATACAAGTATAGATAGATAGATAGATAGATAGATAGATAGATAGATAGATAGATATAGATATACACACACAGCATAGGCACAGATATGACATAGATATAGATAAGTATACAATTTATTTAATTTTCACAAAAATTCTACATTATATTTGTTTTGTTTTGTTTTGAGATGGGAACCTGAGGTTCAAAGAAGGCAAGAGACTTGCCTAAGGTCATATATAGTCAGGGACATAGCAGAGGTAGGGTTTGACTCCAGATCTATGTGGCTGCAAGGGTTATGCTCTTTCCCTTATAGCTCATCAAGCAATATACAGTTGCAGAATTCTTAAAACTCAGCTAAAGGAGGTTAAAACTTAAAATTTTGTTTATTCCAGTTACCTAGACCAGTTCTTCCCTAGCCCAAGTGTCATCCTGCTTCCACCCTTACGTTTAACAAGGCTACCTTCTCTCAGTCTTTTTGACACCAGAAGGTTGATTGCACAGATTTTACTCCTTATTCATGTAGAACATCAGCCAAATAAAAGCCTGGAAGTTCTTATGCAAAAGCCTGGGTGTCTCTCTAAATCTCTTTACATAAATTCTTGAGTTAATATTTACCTTTGTTGCAACTCATTCTACCTTTTTTCCTGCCTATTCACCTTTCCCTAGGAAACCGAATTCCCAGTTCTTCTATGTGTCCTTTAGCTGTGCCTTGGGAACCTTAGACTTAATTCCACTTCTTCGCTTCCTCTCCAGCCATCCACTGACGATTAGTCTTTTGAGCAATGGGTTCTGTGTGTTCCCCCTGCAACAGAATGTCCCTGAGTGCTCTGTACAAAAAGGATGAAATACTTCTCTAGGCTTCAGAGAGAGGAATTTTCCTTATGAACCTTAAAACAAATACATGTAATTTTTTCAATGAACAGTTTATGGTCTTGAGTCATTAAAAGGTCTGTGGGGGAATGTGGTCATTTTGTCTTCTGGCTAGCAAATGGCTGGCAAAAATTCCTTATTAGTTGTGCAATGTCCAAACTGTAGTCATTGTCTTTCCAACTCAATTTTCTGGAACTCTATAGTCAAAATGCTGGTCTCAAATCCCAGTTTCACATGTTGCTGGCCATGTGACTTCGTGTAAGCTGTCTGGGTTGATTTGTTCACAAGTAAAATGAAAATAATCTTTTCTTCCTCAATTGGCTGCTGAGCAGATTAACTAAAGCACCCAAGAGTGCACTCAACCAAGTAGGATTTTCATAAATGTGATTCTTTCATCTCACATAGGGGATTTGATAGGGGTTCTTGACATAGGGACATGTTTTTGTACATTACATCAGTGAACATCACAATACTACGTAATCTAAAAATCCAGGAGAATTGGTGCTAGGATTGCAAGGGAAACTGAATCAGGTCTAAACTACAACAGTGAAGTCAAGTTGGACAATGCCCATTCCAATGGGTTGGATGACCATTCTAAATTGTCAGTGGTCATATGGGACCAGTTTAATCATCTCAATCACATCACATCTTCTAAGTATGTATAGTGAGTTGTGTTATCATTAAAATATTCTCAGTCTCTTGTGGTAGGAAGATTGTATTTCTCCACTCCACTGGCCTCAGACTTGGCCATGACCTTCTTAAGCCAGTAAACTATGAGTAGAAAGGACATATGTGGTTTCCCACTGACATCTTTAGATACCACCCCACAGTCCATCTTTTCTTTTCCATCAGTGTCCCAAAGCAGGCAGTTCTTTCACCCTGGGTCCTGAAATAAAGACATCATTGAGCATGGGGCGTCTGGGTGGCGCAGTCGTTAAGCATCTGCCTTTGGCTCAGGGCGTGATCCCAGCGTTCTGGGATCGAGCCCCACATCAGGCTCCTCTGCTAGGAGCCTGCTTCTCTGTCTCCCACTCCCCCTGCTTGTGTTCCCTCTCTCGCTGGCTGTCTCTCTCTGTCAAAAAAAAAAAAAATCATTGAGCAGAGGGGAAGCTGACCTGTCATGAGTATGTAGTTTGAGTAATAAACATATGTAGTAATTCAAGGATGCTAGTGTATTTGCTTTCTTGAAAGCCCTGATATCAGATTCACTTTTTGATTTATTTCCTTTTCTGAAGTGTACGAAAGTAAGCATCCAGAGGACTGAATTCTGGTAAACAGAAGTTTTACTGGATAATTGCTGAAGAGATGTACAGAAGCCTACTTGCCTCAAATGAGAAAAATCTACTTGTTGTAAGGTGCAAATCATGTCTAGTATCTGTTTAAATACATTTTCTCTTTTCTTAGATTATTTAAATGACTTATGAAAGTCATATATGAAATATACATAATAGTAACTGCTTTTTATTGACAGAGAATATATAAAGGCTCATATATAGGATACTGTATAACATTAGACTGTCAGTTTATAGTCTGAGAAGAATATCACAACTTCATTTCTACAGCAAGTATAAAAAGGGATATGTTTCTTTTAATATAGCTTTGACTGTTTATCTTGTCTTCATGCTCTGGATCTTAAAGACATTTCAATTACAGCCTTCTTTTAAGATTCAACTAAGCATGACACCAGAAAAACATAGAAACTAGAAAACTTACTGGTGCTTTTCTGTAGGGCCTTTTATGTACCATGACATTCAAGACTTTTGAGATATAAAATAAATGTCAAATTTGTCCAAACAGCTTTAATAAATATATTTTAGCATAAGATACACAAGTTAACTATTTTCTTCGGGAATGTCAATTCTAAGAATAGTTATATGTACTCAAGAAGCAATATCTGCTGGAAAACTTTACTGCCTTAAGATTCAACCGTCTTTTCAATAAAAATCAAAATATTATCCAATCAGCATATATTTGTTGAACTACAGTTAGTGCAATGCACTGTTCAAAGAACACCCAAGCAAGGAAGTATGTTAAGAAATGCATTCCTTTTGTAACTGATAACACAATTTAAATTGAAATGGTGGTAATTGCCAGAAAACGGTTTAGTATTTGAAGTAGGCAGCCTTTAAAATGGTCCCTTAGAATGGGATGTCATTTTTAAGATTATGCTACAGAAAGACTGAATTTCATCTTGCTCACTCCTTTCTTGCTTACTTCTTTTGAAGAAAGCCAGCTGTTTTGCTGTGAACTGACAAATGAGGAGGCCCATGTAGCAAATAATAAAGGGAGGCCCCTATCAGCAGCCACCAAGGAAGTGAAGCCCTCAATTGAACAGCCATGAGGAACTGAATCTTGGTACAACCATGTAAATGTGAATGAGAATCCTCCCTCAGTCAAGCCATCAAATGGCATTGCAGCCCCACCCAACACCTTGATTGCATCCTTAAGAGACACTACCAGATTCCTGAACACAGAGATTTTGAGATAATAAATATTTGTTATTTTAAGTTTGTAAGTTTTATTTTAACTTTTTTTTATAAAAAAAACTTTATTGAGATGTGACTGACATACAAAAAGCTGAACATATTTAATGTGTATGACTTGATGAGTTTGGACTTAAGTATACATTCATGAGACCATCACCACAACCTATGCCATAAACATATCCATGACCTCCCAAAATTTACTCCTTTCCTCTTTATTTATTATTATTATTTGTGATAAGAACACTTAAGATCTACTCTCTTAGCAAAATTCTAAGTGTATCATACAAGATTGTTAACTATAGACTCTTGAGGATTTATTCATCTTATATAACTGAAACTTTGTATACTTTGATTAATATCTCCGCATTGCCCCTTCCTGCAGACCTTGAAAACCACCACTATACTCTCTGCTTTTATGAATTTGACTATTTTAGATTCTTCACGTAAGTGGTATTATGTAGAATATATCCTTCTGTTTCTGGTTTATTTCACTTAGCATGATGTCCTCTAGGTTCATTGTGTTGACAAATGGAAGGATTTTCTTCTCATGGCTGAATAATATTCCAGTGAATGAGTGTGAGTGTGAGTGTGTGTGTGTGTGTGTGTGTGTGTGTACACTACATTTTCTTTATCTATTAATGGACATGAAGGTTGCTGCCATGTTTTAGCTATTGTGAAAAATGCTGCAGTGAACCTGGGAGTGCCTATATCACTTTGAGATCCTATTTTAAATGCCTTTGCATATATACCCAGAAGTGGGATTGCTGGATCACATGGTACTTCTATTTTTAATTTTTTAAGGAACCTCCATACTGTTTTTCCATAATGGTTTTAATAATTTAATAATTTATATACCCACCAACAGTACAAGGGTTCCCTTTTCTCAACATTCTTGCCAACACTTGTTATCTTTGTTTTGTGTTGTTTTGTTTTGTTTTGTTCTGTTTTGATAATAGCCATCCTAACAGGTGTGAGGTGATGTCTCATTGTGGTTTTGGTTTGCATTCCCCTGATTATTGGTGATATTGAGCACCTTTCGTATACTTGGTCATTTGAATGTCATCTTTGAAGAAATGTCTATTCAGTTCCTTTGTTTATTTTTTAATTAGGCTATTTAAGTTTTTACTGTTGAGTTGTACGTTCCTTATATTTTTTCAATATTAATCCTCTATCAGATGTATAGTTTGCAGATATTTTCTCTGATCCCTTAGGTTTTTACATATGGTCTTTACATACTGTTGATTGTTTTCTTTGCCATGTAGAAGTTTTTCCGTTTGATGTAATCCCACTTGTCTGTTTTTGGTTTTCTTGCCAATGTTTCTGGTGTAATATCCAAGAAATCATTGCTAAGACCAATGTCAAGAAGCTTTTCCCCTATGTTTTCTTCTGAGTTTTGTGGTCTCAGGTCTAACACTTAAGTCTTTAATCTATTTTGAATTAACTTTTGTGTATGGTATAAGGGTCCAATTTTATTTTTTCACATGTGAATATCCACTTTTCCCAACACCATTTATTGGAGAAATTATCCTTTCTCTATTATGTATTCTTGGCACCCTTCTTGAAGACAGGTTGATAGTTATATACATGTTTATTTCTAGGCTCTCTATGTGTTCCATCAATGTATATGTCTGTTTTTATTCCAGTGTCATACTGTTTTGATTACTGTACTTTATAATATGCTTCAATATCAGGAAATATGCCTCCAGTTTTGTTTTTCTTGCTCAAAATTGCTTTGACTATTTTGGGTCCTTTGTGATTACATAAGAATGTTAGAAATTTTTTTCTTGTAAAAAATACCGTTCGGATTTTGGGGAGTTTTTGTGGGTTTTTAGTTTTTATTTAAATTTCAATTAGCTAACATAGTGTAATATTAGTTCCAGGTGTACAATGTAGTAATTCAGCACTTCCATACAACACTGGTGATCATCATAGCAAGTGCACTCCTTAATCCCCATCACCTATTTAACCCATCCCCCAACCCTTCCCCTCTGGTGACTATCAGTTTGTTCTCTATAGTCAAGAGTCTGTGTCTTGGTTTATCTCTCTCTTTCTTTCTCCTGTTTTTTGTTTGTTTGTTTGTTTGTTTGTTTGTTTCTTAAATTCATCAGTTTTTTTCTCCACAGTTGAGAGTCCTGGTTTGCCTCCCTCTCTTTTTTTTTTCCTTTTGTTCATTTGTTTTATTTCTTAAATTCCACATATGAGTGAAATCATATGGTATTTGTCTTTCTCCGACTGACTTATTTCACTTAGGATAATGCACTCTAGCTCCATCCCTGTTGTAGCAAATGGCAAGATTTCATTCTTTTTTATAGCTGAATAATATTCCATTATATATACATATACCACATCTTCTTTATCCATTCATCAGTTGATGGACATTTGGGCTCTTTCCACAATTTGGCTATTATAGATAATATAAACATTGGGGTGCATATATCTCTTTGAATTAACATTTTTGTATTCTTTCGGTAAATACCTAGTAGTGCAATTGCTGGATCGTAAGGTAGTTCTATTTTTAACTTTTTAAGGAACCTCCATACTGTGAGTGGCTGCACCAGTTTGCATTCCCACCAATAGTACAAAAGGTTCCCCTTTCTCCAGAAATGTTGAGCACCTTTTCGTGTGTCTGTTGGCCACCTGTATGTCTTCTTTGGAAAAATATCTATCCATGTCTTCTGCCCATTTTTTAATTGGATTGTTTGTTTTTTGGGTGTTATGTTTTATAAGTTCTTTATATATTTTGGATACTAACCTTTCATTTGAAAATATCTTCTCTCATTCCATAGGCTGCCTTTTAGTTTTGTTGATTGTTTCCTTTGTTGTGCAGAAGTCCTAATAGTTTATTTTAGCTTTTGTTTCCCTTGCCTCCAGATACATATATAGAAAGAAGTTCTATGGCTAATGTCAAAGAGGTTACTGCCTGTATTTTCCTCTGGGATTTTAATGGTTTCAAGTCTCACATTTAGGTCTTTGATCTATTTTGAATTTATTTTTGCATATGGTGTAAGAAAGTGGTCATTTCATTATTTTGCATGTTGCTTTCCACTTTTCCCAACACCATTTATTGAAGAGACTGTCTTTTTCCCACTGAATATTCTTCCCTGCTTTGTTGAAGATTAGCTGATCATATAGTTGTGGGTGCCCTTGGGATTTTGATAAAGATCAAATTGAATCTATAGATCATTTTAGGTGGTATGGACATTTTTAACATACTAATTCTTCCAATCCATAAATGAAGAATTACTTTCCCTTTATTTCTGTGTGCTTTAATACTTTCATCAGTGTTTTATATTTTTCATTGTACAGTTATTTCACCTCCTTGCTTAAGTTTATTCCTAAGTATTTTTTTTAAGTTTTGATGTTATTATAAATGATATTGTCTTCCAAATTTCTCTTTCAGATAGTGCATTGTTACTGTGTAGAAATTCAACTGATCTTTCTATGTTGATTTTGTATCCTGAAACTTCGCTGAATTCATTTATTGATTTGAGTTGTTTTATGTGTGTTTATGGAGTCCTTAGGGCTTCTATGTATAGGATCATGTCCTATGCAAACAGATAATTTTACTTCTTCCTTTCCAATTTGAATAATTTTCTTTCTTCTTCTCACCTAATTTCTCTGGCTAGGACTTCCAGTATGATGTTGAATAGAAGTGGTGGGAATGGGCATCCCTGCCATGTTCCACATCCTGTAAGAAAGTAATCAACTTTTCACCATTGAGTATCATGTTTGCTGTGGGCTTTTATATATGACCTTTATTATGTTTAGGAAATTTCCTTCTATACCTGATTTGTTGAGAGCTTTTATCATGGAAAGGTTTTAAATTTTGTCATGCTTTTACTGCATGACATCATTGTTAAAATGATCATGTGATTTTTATCCCTCATTCTATCAGTGTCGTGTATCATATTGATTAATTTGCATATATTGAACCATCCTTGCTTCCCAGGGATACATCTACTTGGTCATGGTATATAATCCTTTTAATATGCTGTTTAATTCCCCTTGCCAATATTTTCTTGAGGATTTTTGTATGCAGGTTAATCAGGGATATTGGCCTATAATTTTCTTTTTATGTGGTGTCTGGTTTGATATGAGGGTGATTCTGACCTCATAAAATGAGTTTTGAAGTGGTCCTTTTTCTTCTATATTTTGTAAGAGTTTAAGAAAGATTGGTATTAATTCTTCTTTAAACGTTTAGTGGAATTCACCTGTAAAGCCATATAATCTGGGCTTTTCTTTCTTGGGAGGTTTTTTATTACTAATTCAATCTTCATCTTTATTATTGCTCTGTTTGGTTTTCTATTTGTTTTTTTTTTTTTTAAGATTTATTTATTTATTTATTTGACAGAGACAGCCAGCGAGAGAGGGAACACAAGCAGGGGGAGTGGGAGAGGAAGAAGCTGGCTCCTAGCAGAGGAGCCTGATGTGGGGCTCAATCCCAGAATGCCAGGATCACGCCCTGAGCCGAAGGCAGACGCTTAATGACTGTGCCACCCAGGTGCCCCAAGGTTCTCTATTTGTTCTTGATTCAGTGTTGGTAGGTTGTATGTTTCTAGAAATTATCTATTTCTTCTAGGTACCCAATTTGTTGGCATATAATTGTTCATAATAGTTGCTTATGATCTTTTTTATTTCTGTGGTATTGGTTATGATGTTTCTACTTCCATTTCTAGTTAATTTATTTGAGTCTTCTCTCATTTTTTCTTAGGGTTTGTTTTGCTAAGAGGTTGTTGAATTTATCTTTTTATAAGATTCATTTATTTATTTTAGAGAGAGTGCAAGCAGGGGAGGGGTGGAGGGAGAATGAGGTAGAGAAGCCAGTTGCCTGCTGAGTGCAGAGCCCAACATTGGGCTTGACCTCATGACCATGAAATCATGACCTGAGTTGAAATCAAGAGTCAGACACTTAACGAACTGAGCAACCCAAGTGCCCCTATTGAATTTATCTTTTAAAGAAAGCAAATCTTAGTTTTGTTGATTTTTTTATTTTCTATTATTTTTCATTTTTCTGCTTATAATCCTATTATTTCCTTCTTTCTGTTAAATTTGGTCTTGATTTGTTCTTTTTCTAGTTCCTTGGGGTAAAATTTAGGTTATTTTGACCTTTTTCTTTTTTAACATAGACATTTATCACTATCAGATTCCCTCTTAGAACTTCTTTTGATGCACTCCCTAAGTTTTTGTATGTTGTGTCATCTTTTTCATTTTTGTTGAGATATTTTCTAATTTCCCTTCTGATTTTTTCTTTGACCCATTGGTTATTCAAGAGTGTGTTAATTTCTTTTTTTTTTTTTTTAAGATTTTATTTATTTATTTGACAGACAGCCAGTGAGAGAGGGAACACAGCAGGGGAGTGTGAGAGGAAGAAGCAGGCTCCTAGCGGAGGAGCCTGATGTGGGGCTCGATCCCAGAATGCCGGGATCACCCCCTGAGCCGAAGGCAGACGCTTAATGACTTTGCCACCCAGGCGCCCCAAGAGTGTGTTAATTTCTATGTGTTTGTGAATTTTTCCATTTTCCTATTTTTTTTGAATTTCTAGTGTCATTCCATCGTGATCATAAAAGATACTTGGAATGATTTCAGTATTCTTAAATTTGTTGTCTTGTTTTATATCTTAGTATGTGATCTATTCTAAAGAATGTTCTACATGAGCTTGAGAAGAATATATATTTAGAATGCTTCCTGTATGTCTGTTAGGTCCATTTGGCCTATTGCGCTGGTCAGTTCTGTTGCTATTATGTTCCTCTTTCTCCTTTCAGATCTGTCATTGTTTGCTTTAAGTAGTTAGGTGCTCTGATGTTGGATTTATACATATCTATAAGTGTCACATGTTCCTCTTGGATTGACTCTTTTATCACTGAGTGATGACCTCTTTGTCTCTTGTGATAGCTTTTGACTTAAAGTCTATTTTGTCTGATATAAGCATAGCCATTCCTGCTCTATTTTGCTTATCATTTGCATGGAATATCTTTTTCTATCCCTTTACTTTCAGTGTATATGTGTCCTTAAATCTAGAATGAGTCTTTCCTAGACTGGATATAATTCAGATCTTGTTTTTCGATCCATTCATCCATTCTATATCTTTTGATTGGTGAGTTTAATCCACGTACATATAAAGTAGTTATTGATTGGTAAGGAGTTACTATTGCTATTTTGTTCATTGTTTTTTGTTTGTTTTGTAGTTCTTTTGTTCTTATTTTTTTGCTGTCTTCCTTTATGATCATTTTTGTTGTGCTATACTTTGATTTTTCCCCTTATCTTTCTTGTGTCTATATAGGTTTTTTTCTTTGTGGTTATCAAAGGCTTGCATAAAACTTTTGGTTGTTATAACAATCTATTTTAAGCTGATAACAACTTCAGTTATATACATAAAACACTACACTTTTACTTCACCACACACATACTTTGTTATTAATGTAATAATTTATTCTTTTTGTATTGTGTATCAATCAGCAAATTGTGGTTATAGATATTCTTAATGTTCTTTTCTTTTCACTTTTATACTAATGTTAAAAGTTATTTACACACCACTATTACACAATTACATTATTCTGTATTTTTTCTATATATTTACCTTTACCAGGAAGATTTATACTTTCATAAGCTTTCATGTTGTCATTTAACATTCTTGTTAACATCACTTCTTATAAGGCAGGTCTTGTGGTGATGAACCTCCTCAGATTTTGTTTGCCTAGGAAAGTTTTTATCATTTCTTCATTTTCAAAAGAGAGTTTTGTTGGGTATAGTAGTTAGTTTCTTTCAGCACTTTGAATATATCATCTCATTCTTTCCGAGCCTTCAAAGTTTCTACTGAGAAATCTGCTTATAGTCTTGTAAGGATTCCCTTGTATGTGACTAGTATTTTTCCCCTGGCTGTTTTTGAAATTCTTTGTCTTCAATTTCTGACAGCTTTTGCTATAATGTTTCTCATTGTAGGCCTCTTTAGGTTCAACCTATTTGGAACTTTTCTGCTTCATGAATACAAATGACTATTTCCCTCCTCAGAGTTTGTGGTCTTCAGCCATTATTTTTTTTTAAAATAAGCTTTTTGCCCCTTTCTCTTCACCTTCTGGGAATCCCATAATAGGCATTTTGAGTCTTTTGATATTGTCCTATAAGTTCCATATGGTTTCTTTACTCTTCTTTATTCTTTTTTGTTCTTCTGACTGGATAATTTCAAATAACTTGTTTTGAGTTGGCTGTTTCTTTCTTCTGATTGATTCAACCTGCCATTGAAAATCTCTATTGCATTTTTTCAGTCCAATCATTGTATTCTTCAGCTCCAGAATTTCTGTTTGGGTCTTTTTTATGGTGTCTATATCTTTGCCGAACTTCTCATTTTGTTCATGTGTTGCTTTCCTGTTTTCACTTATTTGTTTTGTCTTGTAACTTACTGAGCTACTTTAAGAATGTATTTTGAGGGGCACCTGGGTGGCTCAGTCATTAAGCGTCTGCCTTCGGCGCGGGGCGTGATCCCAGGGTCCTGGGATCGAGCCCCGCATTGGGCTCCCTGCTCCACTGGAAAGCCTACTTCTTCCTCTCCCACTCCCCCTGCTTGTGTTCCCTCTCTCACTGGCCATCTCTCTCTCTGTCAAATAAATAAATAAAATCTTAAAAAAAAAAAAAGAATGTATTTTGAATTTTTTGTCGGATAGTTTGTAGATTTCCATCTCTTGTGGGTTGATTATTGGAGCTTTATTTTGTTTCGTTGGTAGTGTCATGTTTCTCTGATTCTTCATGATACTTTTAGCCTTGCATTGATGTTTGCACATTTAAAGGAATAGTCACCTCTTCCAGTCTTTACTGACTAGTTGTGGCAAGGAAAGCCCTTCACCAGTCAGCTCAACCAGAGATTCTAAATGGCAAGGTCAAAAGTTGAACAAGCTGCCTGGGGCCACAGGCTAGCTGCTGAAATCTTCACATCAGTTGTTGAGAGACTCTGCCCTTTATTTTTGTTCTTAGCTAACCCCAGTTCAACCTAGCCATGCCAATTCCCTCCATGTTCTGGGTGAGGTGTGACAGAAGTGCAGTACTCAGGTAGTGCTCTAAAATGCTAGAGAAGTTGAACATTCATTTTGCTCTCTTCTTCTCCCATGGGAGAATTCATGGACTGAGGGAATCTCACTTGACCCTGTGCTGTGCTGGCTTCAGAGAAGGGTGAAATGGAAAAAGTGAACCCTTTTAAAGGCGTCTTTTCTCATTTCTGTCTTCCACTAGGGTGCTATAACCTCTTACTCAGATTTCAGAACTCTTATAAAGGTATTCCATTCATTGATGGTTTTGTTTCTGCGGGGGACAAGGACAATCTCCTATTCTGTCATCTTGCTGACATCACCTAAGCTTCTAAGTTTTAATATAATTTAAGATACATAGAAACAAATAATTAATATACAGTTGACCCTTGAACAACATGGGTTGTTCAAATGATAGTTTGAACTGCATGGTTATATGCAGATTTTCTTCAGTAAATACAGTACAGTACTGTAAATGTATTTTCTCTTCATTATGATTTTCTTTTTTTTTTTTTTAAGATTGTACTTATTTGAGAGAGAGAGCATGAGCAGGGGGAGGGGCAGAGGAAGAGGGAGAAGCAGACTTACCACTGAGCAGGAAGCCAGACATGGGGGTCGATCCAGGCACCCCGTGATCATGACCTGAGCTGAAGGCAGATGCCTAACAGACTGAGCCACCCAGGTGTCCCATGATTTTCTCAATAACATTCTTTCTCTAGCTTACTTTATTGTAAGAATACAGTATATAATACATAAAGCATACAAAATATGTGTTAGTTGACTATGTTATCGGTAAGGCTTCTGGTCAACAATAGACATTAGTTAAGTTTGGGGGGAGGAAGTCAAAATTTATATGCAGATTTTCAACTCCGCAGGGCATTGGTACCCCAACACTCATGTTGTTCAAGGGTCAATTATAGTATATCTAAGTATCAAAAAAAATTTTTTCTTTTTTTGGTGATAATTCAAATGCTAATTTAGGTACTACAGTGTGCCAAGACTTCAAAGGGGATGTAAAAATGTGTGGGTCTAGTCCCTGTCCTAAAGGATGTAGAGTCTAGTGATTAAGGTAGACATGTTAACAACTCATAGTATCACATCCAGTGTTCTGCAACCTGAGGTCATCAGCCTCTTTTTGAAGATACCATTATACGATCTTCTTTGTCACTATCATGCACTGGCTTTTAAGCCATTTCTCCACATTCAGTGCAGGCTTTGGTTCTTGGCCCACTGACATTTTCTTGTCTGTCTGTAGTGTCCTTGAGTAATTGTAAATTCCACTTCATATTTCATTCACTAGTCTATCCTCCAGTCTGCCAAATGGCAAGTAAATTGAGGTTAAGAAATGTGTTAATTTTGTTCACAAGAACATAGAACACATTCACTGGCATATCTGAGGTGGCCATTAACTGCCAATTTAATTAAACTGAGTGGAATCGTTGATTTTCGCTATTTCCCTGATGCTCATCTCTGGCATTTGTTTCACGTCAACAATCTACTCAGAATTTATTATCACTCAGAATGATACGTTTAAAAGCCTGAATTCTGAAAATCCACATCGTTCTTTCTATCCATAATTTATCGTACATCTCAATTCAAGAGAAATCAATTTTTGAAGTCATCTCCTGCCTTCATATTTCTCCTTTCCCAGCCAGAACCCCATAGCAAGTTTCCT
Source organism: Ursus americanus (assembly GCF_024610735.1). Taxonomy (NCBI): domain Eukaryota; kingdom Metazoa; phylum Chordata; class Mammalia; order Carnivora; family Ursidae; genus Ursus; species Ursus americanus. The sequence goes on from NC_142135.1 coordinate 21,750,677, forward strand.
CTACTTCAAATCAGCACCATCTAGTGTCCTATACTCCTGGCCTTCTACCAACTCTACCCAGTCAATCCCAACCCTTATTTTATCTATTTGTCCATTGTTTTCACTCCTGTTCCTAAGCAGTCAAGTACTGCCATGTGCCCATGTTCATCACAAATACACGATTCCCAACCTCAGCTGTTTTTTCAATATTGCTCGACAGTCCTTTAACTCACTCCATTTTGGCCATCTCAAATTCCTCATAAAAACTCTCTGGACTCTGAACACCAGTCACCTTCCCTTTGTGCCTGCATTCCCATCATCCTACATACACATTTTTTTTTAACTTCACTGAGACAATAGTTGACAACTGTAAAGACAGAGCACTTACTTCATATCAGCTACTATTCCAAGTGCTTTACTTTCAATCCTCACACTAACCCTATGACTTAAGTACCAAAATTAACATTTTACAGATCGAACAAATGAGGCGCGGGGAACATCAGAGAGTAAAATGTTATACCCAGTGTGTGCTCCCAGCCACTGGACTACCCTATCAGTTAAATAATAAAGGCCAGGTGGGGACACTTCCAATTTATCATTTGTTCATGTATAAACATCAATATCTGAACCTATTATTCTGTTTTTACCAAATAGGGGAAAGCTTAAGTAGAGGAAAGAAAGGAAGTAAAACTTAGATGAGAGTAGAATACTTGTGTTTTTGAACAAAAGCAGAAGAAAAATGGGCAAAGTTTTAAACAGAGGATATAACATAATGGAAAATAGTTAATAGACTCAAAGTCAAAAACAGGAGTTACAGGGAAAAAATGAAGTAAATACCATAAAAAGAAATATGCTTATGGATATTCTTTGCAGTTCCATTTGCTATAGCAAAAATTATAAACTAATAATAAGTGTGGTAGAAATTGCTTAGATACCCACTCAACCTTCATTCTCCCCTTCTTCCTTACTGAAAGATCCTGATTGTTGGATGTGTCCACACAACCCCCTAAATACATTTCCCTTAAGTCCTTATAGAAAGGGATGGCTATTTGTTAAGATTTGAACAATGATATATAAGCAGAAATTGTTAGGGAAACTTGTATAAGAGTTTTTTGAAAAATGGACTGACATTCCTGGCATATAACTTTTGTTCCTTGCCTTCCACTTCTTCCCACCTATAATAAAGATTTGATTTCTAGAGCTCCAACAGATATTTTGGGACCATAATATTACTTTGAGGATGGGTGCCACAATCAGTACCCGAACACTAAAGGCATTCTATTCCTAAAGACATCATGGAGTCATCACACCTGCCCAGGACTCCTCAGCCTTTGTTATGAGAAAGATAAAATTTCTAATGTTTTTGTGACACTTCTTTTTTGAGTCTTTGATGCTAATAGCAGAAGTAATTCCTAACTAAACCAATGGAGAGAAATAATTAATTATGGTATTCATAATACGGTATATTCAGAATTCCATAGACTCGAATTTTTAAAAGATAGATCTATGTGCTAACATGGTGAGAAGTTCATAACATGATCAAAAGAGAAAAGTAAACTGTGGAATATGTGTCATATGATACCTTTTTTTAAAAATAAATTATGAGTAGATGTGTTTTCATATGTATTAAAGGGAAGTGTAAATAAGTAAATGCAAAATCATCAGCAGTGGTTCCTTTAGGGGCTAGGAGCTGGGGTAAGAAAGGCAGGAGTCTTTCGTTCTTTAATTTGTATATCTCTTTGTTTCAATTTTAACAACAAATACATGCAGCCTTACTTCTATCATAAAAATAATAGGGATGAAGAAAAAGAAAGAGAAGTCAAAGAATCCATTCTATTCTAACTCCCTGGGATTTCTTTAGACAGAGTTCTATCTCAGTGATACAGGAGGGAGCTTGTAACAAATGTTTGCGTAGTAGTCTGAACACATCGGTGCGCTACGTCAAAATAGTCTAAAAGTTCAGATTCATTGTTCTGACGTTTCACTGATTGTCATTTCTCTTTGGAGTTTAATTAAATATTATATCTAGACATAAAATATAAATCTTTAAGCTATTCATTATCCATTTTTTTCTTGCTTCTTGAATGGGTCCCAAATTTACATCTTTTAAATAGGTAAGTTCCAGAAACTTGGCAGCTATATGCTGCAAGACCTCCTTTCCATTGAATCACTCCTCTTTGGCATACACACCAATATAAACAATAGGAGAGGTTTATCTGACTTGGAAAACTCAACCAAAGTGCTGTGGGCTTGGTAGGAAATGTATATAAATGCATCCCTTGTGGATTACTGGTAAATACAGGAAGCCAGTAGAAACCTTCAGTTACATAATGCCAAGCTCCATTGTTTAATCCAAACACAGACACCTACAGTATTTATATGAGTTTATTTTTTTTAAAGAATACCACATATACTCCATATGTCTGTCTGCACAAGAACATTTTCATAATGCTCCTTTACCATTTATCAAAAGGAGTTGGCGACCCCCAAGACCTGAGATTCTCTTCATAAAGCTCTGAATAGAGAGGGCAACATAACTTCTTTCTTTTTTTATTATATTCTTTATAGAATCTATCCTGATTGAGAAGTAATATCAAATTATACAACCCTAAACATAAGATTTTAAGCAAAAAAGTATTCCTTTTCATCAGTACAACACTATACATTAAATTAAAATTAAATAGCATTAATACTAAATGTTAAAAAATATAACATTATGTTTCTAGTAGGAAAAACAAGGTGACATTTAGCTACAACTTACCTAGCAATGCTCATATATCAATAGAACTAAGTAGGTTTTATTGGGAACACATGAACATTCTCTGTTTCTCCATCAGGCAGGAAAAAGCCATTTCTTCTACCAGAAGACCACTTCCATCTCACTGTATTGAGTTGATCAGAAAGAGAATCAGAATTTCTAAAAGAATTCTGATAGTCACTCTTTTCCCCCATTGAATGGAGAAATGAAGAGCATTACTTCTTACATTTGATTTACACGTCAGTATTACTTTTTATGAAATCCCTCTGTTAAAGGAAGAGTTAACAGAGTTATAACCACATTGACTACTTCTGGCAAACACAGAATAGAAAAACACCTAAGAAATGGTGATGCGTATAACAGAGGAAAAGAACCTGATATTTTAAATGGTCATGAAGATAAGAAGAAACAAGTTGTACTTCAACTTACAGTTTGTTGTTTTGAAAAAACACCAGGGCTATCAAGCAGAGGCTTGGTTTCTATGCAACATTGAAACAGCCTAGCATCCAAAGTCGTTTGCACCCATTCACACTGACTTTAATATTTGTGGAGATAAGGGGCAGAGAATCAACATTCATTCATTCAGCATTCATTTATTCAAGTATTTTTGGAGCACTGATTATCTTCCAGGCACAGTGCTCTAGATGCTAGTGCGGACATTTTTCTTGCCACTGTTGCTTTTTTAAATTATTATTAATTAGGTTGTCCTTACTAACCTTTTATTTCCTTCCATCCCTTCAAATCCACACAGAGTGCAGAACAAATGAACTTCCCAGTCTTGAAATATATTAACCTCAAAATTAACATACATGCCTGAAACTACTCCACTAATAAAACAAAAACAACAACATCTCTTTTACTTTAAATTCATCTAAGGATTAGACTAAAATTTTCACAAAGACCTGGCTTCTTGGATGACTTACGAATTTCTTTGTTTATGGGCGCACTCACATTGCTTAGGACAGCTGAGTGCTCGATGTGAAGCAAGACGATGAAAATTGTGTACCTGAAGTGGATACTACTTGTTTGCTATTGAAGGGTAGAGTAAGACTATATAGATACCTACTTTTTAAAAGCTTTCCTTTATTAATTACAGAAAAATATATTAAATAAAAAAAATGTGGGGGCGCCTGGGTAGCGCAGTCGTTAAGCGTCTGCCTTCGGCTCAGGGCGTGATCCCGGCGTTCCGGGATCAAGTCCCACATCGGGCTCCTCGGCTGGGAGCCTGCTTCTTCCTCTCCCACTCCCCCTGCTTGTGTTCCCTCTCTCGCTGGCTGTCTCTCTGTCACATAAATAAATAAAATCTTTTAAAAAAAATGTGGCATCAAATTTAGAGAAAAGTGACTTCCGAGACATGACTCTTTGAGGAAGGAAAGAATTAGTAACAGAAAAATATGCTGATAGAAATGCTGCATCTAGAATTGCACAACCAGTGATTTAGTGACCCATAGCTCTGTTAACCCTAGCTCTCTGTAAAACAGTAAAGGTCGTAGGGAACCAGAAATATACAGACATGTGCTCTTTATCACTTGAATCTTGACTTCTCTTTATCCTGTTTGTTCATTTTCTACAAACTATGTTTGCTGCTCCTAGAACATTTCTCACACATTTTCTTTCCTCTACACCTTTGAGCATGTGCTGTTCCTATGTGTGGAATGCCCCTCTCACCTTGCCCAGCTCTTAGGATGAGTTGTCCTCAAATTCCCTATAGGCAGGATTACAGCCTCCCTCTTATGTGTTCCCACTGCTGTACCTGCAACTTCAGCTCTTACTCCTTTTTATGCTAGACTGTTCCTTTGTTTTCCCCCTTCAACCTGTGAGTTTCTGGTGCAGGCATCTTCTCTTATTTGTGGGGTCTAGCCCACTGTTCCATAAATGCTATGGGAAGGATGGATGGATGGGTGGATGGATGGATGGATGGATGGATGGATGGATGGATGGATGGATCAACAGATGGGTGGATCGATAGTTGGATGGATTAATGGATAGATGGGTGGATGTTAAAACTACAGACTGAGATACACTCCAGCTCTATACGGTTCATTGGATGTCAGCTACCTAATAGAGAAAGTTATGCATTTATGGTTCTAGAATTACACAACTTCTTTTTAACCATGGCATCAGATGAAGCCAGCTCACTTTTGCCAGCAGTAAGAAAGTTAACTGAGCAAAGTACAGAAAACAATAGACTTGCTTCCTGCTTCCCAGTACCTGGCAGCCCCCTGCTGTCCTGAAAAATAAAAGATACTGCAACTGCCCTGAGACAGTGTTAGACACTTAACATACAACCTTAAAGACTTACTTTCACTATTTCATACGCCAAAGCATCATTATCAGCTGCTTTTATTAAACATCTTAAATCAGAATCATCCAAATCCACTTTATGAGTTTTCAGGTTTTCTTAATGGTACCACCATCATCCATTTTGGAGACACGTGGATTTGAGCCCCTGCTTAGCCAGCTACCTGTTAATTGCATGATGTTGAACAAGACTTACCATCTAGCCTAATGTGATAATAGAACTGAATATTTAAAATGTTTTCCCCCAAGCACAAATAATAATTTTACGGATTCTATCATTTTATACTCTTAATACTCTTTTCCCCAAAAACTTTAAAATAATAACACCTGTAATTAATTGACTACGTAATTTACAGCAATAGCATTCACTGGGTGTTTTGTGAAGGGTAAGATACGAGTGTATGAAATAATCATTAGATAAATGAATGCTGTAAGAGCAAATACAAATAACATTAATAATAATTTATGTTTTTAAATTATCAAAATATTTTATTAGTAAAATGGATTAGTTGAATACAGATTGAACATTTTTCACTTCGCTAATTTTTAACCTAACATCTTTTAGCAGATAATTTCAAATAAGTAAATAGCACACACACTTGAGCATTTTGATTTGATTTTTGTTATTTCTATAGAAGCTACATTTCAGTGCACTTGAGTATGCAGAGCCAGTTCGCCTTCCTCCCTCAGTGGTCTTTTACCTCCCATCATATACAGTAAGATCGCTTCAAATCTCTCACATTTAGCCAGATACAGACAGAGGGCATAGGAAAGAAGAGAACAGGTCATGAACAAAAATGGTCTGAGCCTCCCAGATTGCAGAGCCCCTTCCTGGCTGCTGGTAATGGTTTACTTAGAGGCAAAAACCAACCTGAGAAGACCTTATTGGTTCTAAGGTTGCTCAAATATATTATAATAAAATGGCTAATATTGAATATAACTCTTCCTTCTCTGGATGTGTATTTTAAAGTACCTTTGGTTAAAATTTATACCTAACTTTTGTTTTCTTATAGACTTACTCCAAAGAAAAAGGTATTGAATCAAGAGAATATTGGGCAAAGACCCAATATGCATGTGAAAACTGTGTGTGTTTATTTGATGATTATTTTGAGAAATATCTTCTTGGTGAGCATGTTGTAGGAATGGGGGCTGGAAGGTAGAACTGAACATTCCATAATTTGGAACGTGACTTGGAAGTTTAAAGTCAAATATCATTCGGTAAATTTTTATCAAAGAAATGCATAAAAATGTGAGCTCCTGGTGATGTTTATGCTCCACACTGATACCTATTCATCACTGATACCCAACCTGCTTCCAGAAAGAGGCAGTTTATGAAATTTGACACATTTCCACTGATGGCACTGTGATAAATCTGTGATGGTAGCTCCCAGGATTCTAGGAGAATACAAAGATGGAGGGCTATGAATTCAGACTGGATGAGAATCAGGAGGTTGGAGGAATTGCCAAGAAAAGTCAAGGCCAGAAGAGTAAGACGAGGCCGATCATGAAGCCTTCTCTCTATCCTGTCAGTATAATATAAATAAGCAGGACACAGAAAATATCTTAAGTAATGATCACAAACCAACTATTTTTGCAACCTTGGCTCATCCTCAAATAGGCAAGGAGCAACATAAAAATATCCCAGTGGTCAGAAGGTCTTTCATCAACATCGATATTGTGTCCTGATCATGAAACCTATGCCTCCACAGCCTCAAGGAAGCTCCACCCTCAAAGAATGGTAATGCTCTGTTTACTTGTTCTGCCTGTTAGCAACTTCACCAGGAAGGGGGAAAGCGGGTTATGTCTTTTCAAAAGATCTTCAACGGAGTCACCTGGGTTTCTCAGTCGGTTAAGCATCCAGCTCTTGGTTTTGGCTCAGGTTGTGATCTCAGGGTCATGAAATCAAGCCCCGTGGTGGGCTCTGCTCAGAGGGGAGCCTGCTTCTCTTCCTCTCCCTCTCCCCTGCTCTCTCTTCCTCTCTCTCTAAAATGAAAACAAGTCAATCTTTAAAAAAAAAAAAAAGCAGAGATTTTTGAGAGTTTTCTAGTTAATTCTACATTAATTTAAAAAAATGTTTCAAGGTTTCTGGGTACATTGTTTCTCAAGAAAGTTCATCAAGGTTTTCTTTTAGTGATTCAAGGCATTAAGTTGAAACACTAAATATGCATCTGAGTAGAAAAATGGGGAAGATTCTTCATTACAGCTTTTAGTAATCAAATAATTAGAAAATGTTACTCAGAAATAAGTCAAGGTACAGCATGGTACCTAGAGTTAATGATACTGTACTGCATATTTGAAAGTTGCTAAGAGAGTAGATCTTAAAAGTTCTCATCATAAGAAAAAAATTGTAACTATGTATGGTAACAAATGTTAACTAGTCTTATGGTGATCATTTTGTAATATATACAAATATTGAATCATGTTATATACGTGAAACTAACAATGTTATATGTTAATTATATCTCAATAAAAAAAATTTTTTAAAGTTAAGGCATACGAAAAAGGCTGAGAATATAGGTATTAGATGGAAACAATCAGAGAGCATTCAGTAAATTGTGTTCTTTAAGAGAAAGATTTATGATTCTATAGGTCTTTTTAAAGTTTTTTGATAAAAGGTAATATTTATTGAGGAAAGCTTGAAAAATATAAAGAGATAAATGCCACTCAATTTCACTACTTGGACATGACTGCTATTAATATTATGGCATTTCCAAGTTTCTTAACATCCATGAGCTTTAGTTTCCTTATTTGTTAAATGAGGTTAATAATACTACCAACATCATAAGGTTATTCTGAGAATTAAGTAGATAAAATGCATGAAAGCTTAACATTTGGTCAGAGTGAGCACACACGTAAACGATTACCTGTCATTATATTTCAATGCTTATCTCCATTTTTTAAATTTTACAGATCAGGATCATACTTACCTTTTGTCTCATATAATGATTTTTTAATTAAAACATTTTAAGGGGCACCTGGGTGGCTCAGTCAGTTAAGTGTCTGCCTTCGGCTCGGGTCATGATCCTGGGGTCCTGGGATCAAACCCCACATTTGGAGCCCCATATCGGGCTCCCTGCTCAGCGGGAGCCTGCTTCTCTCTCTCCTTCTGCCACTCCCCCTGCTTGTGCTCACTTTCTCTTTTTCAAATAAATAAATATAATCTTTAAAAAAAAAACATTTTGAACATCTTCTTGGGTCATGAGAATTTTTTACAATATATTTTTGATAGCTTCATAGTATAGTATAGTATTCCATCCTGTAGACTTGTGGTTAATGTGGTATAATTTTGCCCCCAGTGGACATTTTGCAATGTCTAGAGCCATTTTTTGTTGGCACGGCTGGGGAAGATGAGGTGCTCCTGGCACCTAAGATGCTCTAAACATTCCACAATGCACAGTACAATCTCCCACAACTCTCCAGCCCAAAATTTCACAAGAGCTACAATTGAGAAACCCGAGAATATATCATGATTTTTTTAAGCCAAGCCATTCTTATTAGACACTTAAATATAATGTATTATTACACATACACTAGGATGAATATCTTAGTAACTATTACTTGCTGAGGCTGTTCTGTGGTGTGCATGATCAGTTACTTTAAATTGCATCAATATAGCATTTGTTGGTCGTGGGAGGGTGGTTGTTGCAGGCTTGCACGTGGGAGTATAATGCAAATTATCCCTAATCCACATCATAGAGGCAATTAATTACCACTTCAAATGTCCTAAAAAGGACCAACATTTTAATAGATTATTTGGTACTTAGAGTACTCTTATTGATAGCTACACCAGAGGGTGTGTTAATTCACATAAACAGTATTAAAAATAATTTTCATTTGTGTAGTGAGTGGTGTTTGCAACAGGTGATTAAGAATTGGTTAATGTGTCCTTGAAATATGCTTATTGGTCGCTACACCAGAGGGTGTGTTAATTAGCATAGGAGGTATTAAAAATAGTTTTCACTGATGTAACAAGTAATGTTTCCTAAAAGTGACTGAGAAGGAATAAGTTACAAGACACACTGTTCTTGGATGCCAGCGATGTAGGGATAGGACAAGCTCAGGAATTCAATGCCACTGGTAAAGTATTTGAAGACACAAATTCCTTTGGTCTCTAGTCCCTCCCTCCATGACAGACCCTGAAGGCTCTTAGACTCAACACTCATGGTCCTGCCTTTGGCCATTGTTGTGTTAGCCTTTCAAGCAAGGTGCTGTTAACTGTATATAAAACAGAAAGCCAGCCTTTCCGAGAGAATGCAGGTAGAATGTGTTCAAGCTACGTACTGGGAAATATAACTAACACATCAAAACCATAATTTCCCTGAAATTGTTTCTTAGGACAAAACTACCCTGAAACATGCACACACACACACACCTAGAGGTAGAACCCAAAAGATTGCTCTTTGGAAAACAAAAAACTGGACACAGGGTCATCAGGTAGATTTTGGGTTAATCTAGATTCTTCATAGGTTTATGATTTGGGGTAAGTTCCTGCTCTGAGCCTATTTCCCTTATAAAATGAGGATCATAATATCACCAACTTTAGTTTTTGTGTTTTTTTTTTTTCTTTCCATTGTGTTCTCTTTTTGGGGAAGAGAAGGTTAGTCTTTCTTTTGTTCTCTTTTAGTGGGAATTAGCTTTTTTATTTGGTTTCAAGAATTTACTTGGGGAACCTGATATTCACATTTCTCTCCCACCTGCCCTGTATTCAAGTGCAACAGCTTACAGAATCCTCCCACCTGCCTTCTGGGATAATTCTAGAAAGAATCCTAAGACAGAGGGAAATAGATCCTGTTCTTTGCCCTTAGGAAAGATTATTGCATTTTATAACTAGAAAGATAAGACATATGCAGTTCTTCAAAATCACACAGGTTGTCTATGTTTATGTATACATATAAAGAATTGTCAATGTAGGTTCATGAGTTGTAATAAATGTCCCACTGGGGTGGGGGATACTCATGGTGAGAGAGGCTTGGGGTGGGTGCAGGGGTAGCAGGTATATAGGAAGCTCTACACTTCCTTCTCAATTTGCTGTGAACTTAAAACTGCTCTAAAAATTAAAGTGTTTTTTTTTTTAATAACAACAATACCTCCATCATAGGCTTTGGGTAGATGGAATGAGCTATCTATAAGCAAACCTCTTAGTATAATGCCAGGCATGTAGTAAGTGCTGAGTGTTTATTATTGCTATGGTTGTTGGGGTAAACATAAACAAAGGCAATTGCTTAATTTGCACATCTGTCTTCTCCATAATAATAAAATAATCTAAATACTTGGTTAAAAAGGAGATAGAAAAGGAGTACTGTGTGGAGTACTTGAGACTACAACTCAGGTATCCTGCCTCAAACATTTAACTAGTTCTTAATCCAGCAGACATTTATTGTCCACCTGGTGTGTGTAAGGCATGCCCTGCTGAGCATGGAGGATACAGAGATGAATGAGACCCAGCCAGCCCACAAGGCTGGAGGCTTGCAAACAAGTACGTGTGGTCAAGAGTCACAGGGAGGAGAGTCTATATCAGATCAACTTCATATTCAAATACTAACCATTTTTAAATATCAGGGGAGAAAAGATCTGATTCACAATAACAAGACATGGAAAGAAAGCTCTGAAACTTTAGTAAAGTATATAAAAGTATGTAGAAGACAAATGGCCATTATACTTCTGAAATTAATCCATAAAGTCAATGTAATCCAATGTGCCAGTAGATTGAGTTTAACTGAACCAGTTTTCAAGTTCAAATGTAATCATAAATTTGTGAAAATATCTAGGAAAAATTAAAACAAGCATAAAGATAAGACTAGCTAGACTTACCAAATATTAACTGTATGCTGTGTTCCATTTAAAAAAAAAAAAGGCTGAAACCACATGGGTAGCCACATGGATTCATGCATAGATGAAAGATACAGGGTAGATGAAAATAGGCCTCTCTCCTCCTCTTCCAGTTCCTCCTCCTCACCATCTCTTCCTTCTCCTCTTCCTCCTTTTTCCCCGTCTTCTCTTTCTTCTTCACCTCCTCCTCTGCCTCCTTCTCCTTCTTCTGATGTAGAAATATTATTTTGAACTTGGGCATGTTATCCCGCAGATCAGTTTGAGGATCTGGAAACCGACCACCAAAGATAATTGTACTCCATTTGAAGACTACAAAGTTATTTGAATGAGGGACTGATGTGCCAAGCAAAGGGGTGTTCAATTTATCCCACAGCCAGGGTTGCTCAACTTCCACACTATTGACACTTTGAAAAATTGGAGGAAATTGTTGCAGGGGAGGTTGTCTTCTGTAGTGCTTTGAGACTGTTCAGCGGCATCCCTGGCCTTTAACCACTAGATGCCAGTAGCAGCACTGCCCTCCCAAACGCAACAACCAAATGCCTCCAAATATTGTCAGGTTTTTGGGGGATAGAATCACCCTTAGTTAAGCACCACTGCCCTAAACAAAAGGTAAGCCATTGAAGAATTGAAGAGTTTACAGCAATAAAACACAATAAAAATTACAAGATTGTTTTTACTACCTTTAGAAGCAATTGCAGTGTTATTATGGGGGAAAGCCTAATACACTTTTTAAAGAACTGGTGAAAAAGGAGGAATCTTCAGGGACATTTGCCTGTCCAAATCAAAGCACACTCTCCAGCTTTGCTATTTAAACTGTGGTACTGACATAGGAATTGATAAAGAGACCTAAGAAATGGAAAAAGCCATCCAGAAACAGATTAATGTTTAAAAAAAAATAGTGAAATAAGCACTCCTACACAATATGATGGTATTTGTGTAAATTGGTACAATGCTTGGAAAGCTGTTGGTCTATATGTATAAAGTTAATAACATACTCATCGTCTGGGACTATATACTTGTCAGAACACTGTGAAGTTGTTACGAATATCTTTATGAGGAGTATGTTATAACATGAAAACATGCTTAGGATACATTGATAAATGAATAAAATATAGAATATAATATGCATGTACATATTGAATAAAGAATGCAATATACATTTTAGATGTATATTTTATATGAACATGATTAAGCTAAAACAGTTTAGGGAAGTGTACAATAATATTTAGAGTGTTTTTCTTGAAGTAATAAACATTTCATAGGATCTTTTCCTGCTTCTGATTTCTTTTCACTCTAACATTTTTCAATAATGAGTGTGTGTCAATTAAGGGGAAATTCTGCAAAAAAAATTAGACATTCTAATTTAAAAATTGAATGGAAAATTGACCATATAAGCATGGATTTATTTCTGGACTCTCTATTCTCTTCCATTAATCTATGTGTTTATTTTTGTGCCAGATCCTACTACCATACTATTTTAATTACTACAGCTTTATCATGTCACTTATCATAATGAGCACTGAGTAATGTATAGAATTGTTGAATCATTATAGTGTGCACCTGAAACTAATGTAACACTTATGTTAATTATTCTTCAATTTAAAAAATGAATGGAAAAAAAACTAAATAGAGATAACCTGGTGTATTTCTTTCTTTTTTTTTTTTTTTTTTTTTTGCCTTTCTTGAATGTTTCTCTTGACAATTTACCATTACTGCCATAGCTTCTTGGAGAGACATTTGTTTGTGCTGGAAACATCTGATACTTACTGACTTATCCAGGAAACACTGAAAATTGAAGACTATATGACAAAGGTTTTGCTTTGGCCTGGTTATGAGTCAGTGTTTTGGGGATGCTGGTGATATGTATTAAATTGACTTCTTAATTTGTCTTCTTTACCCTCACATGGCTGGCATTTTATTCTAGGAGGATCTTCATGGTGGTTTAACTCCATCGTCCATTGTTATTCTTGACAGTATTCATCATGAAATAGAGACATATTGCTGCAGCTCAGGGTAAGAAAAAACTAAATTGAAATTTGTTAGTTTGAAGTTATGTCTGGTTATAGTTATGAACTTAAATCTTTATCTGGAAGTCAATTCTACCCATCCATCTTGCCTTAGATTTAGAATGCAATTCCTCTTTTTTATTTGATGTTCACATTTTTCTTCAACCTGTGTGATTTATTTTTATGATTGGCATCTTGGTAAGATTAATTTTTATCATTTACTCTCAGTATGTTAATACTTACACATAACTTTATTAGTTCCTGCCTTGATGAAGTAAAATTTATTCTTAATTAATGAAATATCCTGCCTAGGCTAAATGGTATTCATAGAGAATTGTAATAAATGTATCAGAGAAATGAACTATGTTGAATTATTTCTAGAAAGTGAATCAAGATAAGTCTTAGTCAGGAATAGCATTTTTTATATATTCACCCCATCATTAATAATACTGATTCCTATTACCATTAAACACGTCCCTACAATGTCTCTTAGTTAATATAATAAAATCTTTCTACTGATTTTCGGAATCTTAAGGAAGACAGAATTTGATGCCACAGTCTAGGAATCATAAATATCTATTGAGAAGTGTTTAAAATTTTAAACAACTCCGGAAATAATATCTTTGGCTTATAGCTTTTCTATTTAAGTAGAAATGTTCCCATTCTGATGAAAATTTTTAAGGTATAAGACCTACCAATTTATAATGCTGGCCTTGGAACAAAGGCTCACACTTGATTAGTAAGCTTTATGAATCATGTTTAGAGGGAGAGATTGTACTGAAGGAAGTTTATTTGACCCTCAAACTGCTTACATGAAATATGAGCCACATTTTTGCTTTCTGATTTGCTAAACCAAAAGAACCACCTATTATATTACCCTAAATGATACAATTATCAGACCAGTCAGAATGTTCTTATTATTTACTGTGTCATCTTCCAAGAAGAAAAATGTCTAACTAGGAAACAAAATTATTAGATCTTTTCTCCCCCCAACTTGGCAACCCTTTAAGTGAGTCATGTCTTACGTGTCTAACACATAACACTACTTTCTTCCACTGTTAAGCATGACACCCTCTAAGTGACAGGATTATTACCAAAAACTTTTTGGAGGATGAGCCTGGAAGTGTAGCCATAGTGATCTTTCTTTTCTTCCTTTTCTTTCTTTCTTTCTTTCTTTCTTTCTTTCTTTCTTTCTTTCTTTCTTTCTTTCTTATTCAAGTATATTTAATATACAGGCTATAATGTAATGATTCAACAATATTATACATTACTCAGTGCTCATTATGGTAGGTATACTTATGATCCCCTTTATCTATGTCACCCCTCTCCCACCTATCTCCCCTCTAACAACCACCAATTTGTTCTTTGTATCTAAGAATCTGTTTTTTGTCTCTTTTTTCTCTCTTTGTTCATTTGCTTTGTTTCTTAAATTCCATATATGAGTGAAATCATATGGAATTTGTCTTTGACTGACTTACTTCACTTAACATCAATCTCTCTAGCTCCATCCATGTTGTTGCAAATGGCAAGATCTCGTTCTTTTTTATGGCTGAGTACTATTCTAGTATGTGTGTGCACATACCACATCTTCTCTATCCATTCCTCTATTGATGTACACTTGGGTTGCTTCCATATCTTGGCTATTATAAATAATGCTGCAATAAATATATGTGTGCATATATCTTTTCAAATTAATGTTTTTGGGTTTTTTGGGTAAATACCCAGTAGTGGAATTCCTGGATCATATGGTAATTCTTTTTAAATTTTTTGAGGAACCTCCATACTGTTTTCCATAGTGGTTGCACCAGTGGGCATCCCCACCAAAAATGCACAAAGGTTCATTTTTCTCCACATCCTTGCCGACACTTGTTATTTCTTTGTTTTTGAGTTTAGCCATTCTGACAGCTGTGAGGTGATAGCTCATTATGGTTTTGATTTGCACTTCCCTGATGATTAGTGATGGGAAGCATCTTTTCATGTGTCTGTTGGTCATCTGTTTATTTGCATGTTTCCTTTGGCAAAATGTCTATTCAGGTCCTCTGCCCATTTTTTTATTTGGGGTTTCTGGTATTGAGTTGTGTAAGTTCTTTATATATTTTGGATGTTAAGCCTTTATTGGTTATATCATGTGCAATATCTCCTCCCATTCAATAGGTTGTCTTCTTGTTTTGTTGATCATTTCCTTCACCGTGCAGAACCTTTTTATTTAGATATAGTCTCATTTGTTTATTTCTGCTTTTGTTTCCCTTGCCTGTGAGACATTTCTAGAAAAATGTTTCTATCGCTTATGTCAAAAAAGTTACTGCCTATGTTTTCTTCTAGAGGTTCTATGGTTTCAGGTCTCACATTTAGGTCCTTAATCCCTTTTGAATTTATTTTTGTGGATAGTATAAGAAAGCAATCCAGTTTCATTCTTTTGCATGTAGCTGTCCAGTTTTCCCAACACCATTTGTTGAAGAGATGGTCTTTTCCCCATTGTATATTTTTGCTTCCTTTATCATACCTCAACAAAGGTCATATATGAAAAACCCACAGCTAATATCATACTCAATGGTGAAAAACTGGGAGCTTTCCCCTTAAGATAGGAACAAGACAAGGATGTTCACTCTCACCATTTTTATTCAACATAGTACTAGAAATCCTAGCCACAGCAATCATACAAGAAAAAGAAAAAGCATCCAGGTTGGTGAAGAAAAAGTAAAACTTTCACCATTTGCAGATGATGTAATACTGTATTAAAAAAAGCCCTAAAGACTGCACCAAAACTACTAGAAGTGATAACTGAATTTGGTAAAATCACAGGATACAAAATTAATATGCAGAAATCTGTTACATTTCTATCCACTAATAATGAAGTAACAGAAAGAGAAGTTAAGGAAACAATCTACTTACAATTGCACCAAAAAGAATAAAATACCTAGGAATAGACTTAATCAAGGAGGTGAAAGACCTGTACTCTATCAATAAAACATTGGTAAAAAGAAGTTGAAGATGACACAAACAAATGGAAAGATACTTCCATGCTTATGGACTGGAGGAACCAATATTAATATAATGTCTATACTACCCAAAGCAGTCTACAGATTTAATCTGTAGTCCTTACCAAAATACCAACAACATTTTTCATACAACTAGAACAAATAATCCTAAAATGTGTATGGACCCACAAAAGACCCTGAATAGCCAAAGTGAGTTTGAAAAGGAAGAACAAAGCTAGAGGTATCACAACCCTAGATTTCAAGATATGTGACAAAGCTGTAGTAATTAAAATAGTATGGTGGTAGGCTACTGGCACAAAAATAGACACATAGATCAATGAAAGAGAGTAGAGCTCAGAAATAAACCCACGGTGATCTTTTTTTTTTTTTTTTTTTAAGATTTTAGTTTTTTATTTGTCAGAGAGAGCACAAGCAGGGGGAGTGGCAGGCAGAGAGAGAAGCAGGCTCTCCACTGAGCAAGGAGCCTGATCTGGGGCTTGATCATAGGACCCTGGGATCATGACCTGAGCCGAAGGCAGACACTTAATCGACTGAGCCACCCAAGCATCCCTCACAGTGATCTTTCTTACACTGCATTTTTTAGTGCTCACTAGCAACCTGTGAAATAGTCACTCTTGGTATTCCCATTTTACAGATGAGGATACTGAAGCAGAGAGAAGTCATCTGCTTACATTGGAGGATGTACCTGATCTGATGGTGGGGCTGGAAATGTGAAGTCAGGCAATCTGATTTGACAACCTACAATTAAAAACACTGTCTGCCCCACTTCACCATCCTGTTTTGATGTCAAGGGGATTCTAATACCTTAAGAACAAAGTATAAGCTCTTCTGTTGCACTACTACCTTTCAGTCATTTTAACAATTGCAGATTTCTCTGAGTCACTTCCATTCAGTGGCAGCAACTCAAATGAAGCCAGAAATTGTGAGGGCCACCAACTCTAAATTAACCACATTACTACCCTGGCCATCTCTGACACTGACTGCATGTTTGGACATGGACTAAACCTCCTCCCTAGTCTACCTCACAACTCTCAACCCTTCACCATTCAGATTAGAAGGAGTCAGTTGCCTATTTTTAAAAGTGCTCTGATCCTTCTGGGAGGTGCAATGAGTCATGCCATCCTCTTGACTCCATAGCACCCTGGAATCTTACTCAGCTATCACTCATTACACGAATTGTAATGAGTGCATGTACTTGCCTACAGACAAGCTTTGTGGAGACAGGATTGGCATCTTATTTATCCTGGTCTTCCTGGGACTTCTCACACCAATTATGTGCTTTTTAAAAATGTAGGCTGTTTAATGAATGTCATAGAAACATAAAATTTAGTACAATCTTACCCTTGCTGTTTGAATTCCTTGTACAACTCTACAGTTCTTCCATGATATCTACCGAGGGCTATAGAGTGTGAACATAGGGTCTGCTGCTTATGTGAGTATTTAGCTCTGGGTGAGAGGAAACTCAAAACTTGAGAAGAAAGCAAGTAAACTTTAGGTTTAAGATATTTTTACACATTTTGATCTAAAAACGAATGCATACTAGTTGTAGAAAAATATAAAAATGATAAAACACAACTCTAATAACTTCACCTTACTTTAACACCATCGATTATTCCACCTGATCTTTTTAATAGCTCTTGTTAAGCCATCAAAAAATAGAAAGGGGAGGAGCACCTGAGTGGCTCAATCCTGAGATCGAGAACCGTGCAGGGTTCCACGTTCATCCCAGAGTCTGCTTGTTCCTGTCCCTCTGCTCCTCCCCCACTCACTCTCTCAAATAAATAAATAAAATCTTTTTTATTTATTTTTTTTAAATATTTTATTTATTTGACAGAGACAGAGACAGCCAGTGAGAGAGGGAACACAAGCAGGGGGAGTGGGAGAGGAAGAAGCAGGCTCATAGCGGAGGAGCCTGACGTGGGACTTGATCCCGTAACGCCGGGATCACGCCCTGAGCCGAAGGCAGACGCTTAACCGCTGTGCCACCCAGGCGCCCCTAAAATCTTTTTTAAAAAATAAGAAGGAGGGGTAAAAAAGCCTCTTGAAAAAACAAAATATTTTAGTTACAATGATGAGTTATAAAGAGTAAAGCAAGTCAGTGGTAACTAAAGACAAATATGGTGATAACAATGAAACCACCTTTGTGACCTCAGAACCCTCAGCTCCCAGATGATTATCCAGAGATAATTCCTTTCATTAATTCATTAAATTACTGTGACATGGCACAGTATCATATAATGGTTAACCCCTAATAGATTAAACAGAACTGCAGAAAACATCTCCTCCTTTTTCCAATAAGATCACTCACAAAAAATTTCCAACCACCTACTGAGCAGAAACAAATTAAAGATAATCCCTGCCCTAGGTGATTTTATGTAGTGATCTCTTGTCAACCTCTGGGCTCTATCTCCCTGGAAAATCTTACTTTTGTCAAACTCTAGGTTGGCACAAATCAAGGTCTCATTTAAAATAGGGAGTTAAAAATGACTGAAATGACATTAAATATATTTTTAAAAGAATAAATAAATTTTCCAAAAAACAGTTTCCAAAACAAGTCAGATCCATGGCATGAAAACCCAGTCATATTAGATAACACTTTTCATTCATCACCTTCTGTTGTTCAGGATACCTTGCTGCGGGGGCGCCTGGGTGGCACAGCGGTTAAGCGTCTGCCTTCGGCTCAGGGCGTGATCCTGGCGTTCTGGGATCGAGCCCCACATCAGGCTCCTCCGCTATGAGCCTGCTTCTTCCTCTCCCACTCCCCCTGCTTGTGTTCCCTCTCTCGCTGGCTGTCTCTATCTCTGTCAAATAAATAAATAAAATCTTTAAAAAAAAAAAGGATACCTTGCTGCCGTATCCTTTTGCTAAGGCAAAATTGATTTCTCCACAATTTTAATATCTCGCAGGTCTTTGAGGTCTTCCTGTGTTTGAACTAGCCCTTACTGGCTTGCAATGTAATGCCGTTAACACTTGTATTCGTGTTGTTCTGTTTCAACATGCTCTGCAACACCTGCCTGATCGTAAATGATCACAGTGCTTGAGGGTAAGGTTTTCCTGATCTTGAATCTGTAGAGAGGCTGGACCTTACACACACACACACACACACACACACACACACACACGCACATTTTCTCTCTGTAATATCCTCATTAATTATACACCTGTGATCTCCAAGCGTGAGGAGCTAAATTTGGGTTCATTAACAAGACTGAACTAAACCACATATATTTTTTTAATCAGTGTTGTTTATATATACAAGACCTCATTATCTTTGTGAAAAAAAATTGTCTAAAACCTAGTATGAGACAGAACCCTATTTTGTAAGTTTATTCCAAACTTCCCACTGGGAAGAAATTAGCCCTCCTGAAAAGAAATGCATAAGCATTTCCTCATGAGGTTTAATAGGTTTAAGACTTGTTCTGAGAAAGCAGTCATCCACCCTTCCAGCTGACTCACTCAGTGACTATTATAAAATATTATTTTCTATATTTCAACAAGGATTAAATAATCATTCCCTTTTCCTATAGGTGTTCTTACCCAGAGTGAATCTGTGAATTAACTTTCTAGATGGCTTTTTGCTTGTGTCATGCTCATAATTAAATCCTCCAAAAGCTTTTTTAACATTAGCATCATAGTAAAGAACTAGTAAAGGCAGCAAAGTAAGCTTATAATTACAGTGCAGTGTAATAAATGCCACTTTATTTTTCTTAAAGTTATCTTTTTTTAAAAGATTTTTTATTTATTTGAGTGAGAGAGAGTGCACAGGCAGAGGGAGCAGCTGGCAGAGGGAGAGACAGAAGCAGGACCCCCACTGAGTGGGGAGCCCAATGCTGGGCTCAATCCCAGGACCCTGAGATCATGACCTGAGCCGAAGGCAGATGCTTAACCAACGAGCAACCCAGGTGCCCCTAAATGCCACCTTATAAATCTATCCAGTGTGCCATGAAGATGGAGTAAAAGTGTTGAAAGTAGACTGGGGCCAGGTTAGCACAAGAGAAATTGAAGGTTGGAGAATTTTTGTGAATATCTTATGGACCACTTTTCATTCAATGTGTTTGTTTTGTTTAACTATTAGTTGTAATACAGCTACCATTTCCTACCTATTTTTTGCTAAAAGTACAGAGTTTTACCTATGTTACAGCTCAATAAAAGTCTTTTGGGAATAGTTTGCAATTTAATCACGATGGTAATATCATTACTTAGGAAAAAATATGGCACAAATTCTAAGCAAGAAAATCCCGAATTGACATTCAAAACACAGCCAGTTGGTAAATCAAGACTTCTTGCTATTTGTATAGGAAGGAAAATAAAAAATGATGAAAAAAATTCTTAGCAAAATTCAACTGGATTTTGCTCTGCAAGATCATTCTGAAGAAAGCAACTTTCTGACTAGTTGAGTATAAGTCCCAGTTATTTGATATCAGGAAGGGGAATTTCAGCTGTTAGACACAATGATAACATTAGTCACAGCATATAAATCTTTTGTTACAACAATCCATTGGCATTCTGGTGTATGATTAGACTTTTGTAACTTAGAAAAGGCTGTGTTAGTGCTAAAGTAGAGTCCATGTATATACACGTGGTAACAGAATCAATACAACTGCTTGAACTACATATTGACTCTGTCCTTGGTGCTGTCTAGTTAATATTTCTTTTTTTTTTTTTAAGTTTTTTTTTTATTTATTTATGTGACAGAGAGACAGCCAGCGAGAGAGGGAACACAGCAGGGGAGTGGGAGAGGAAGAAGCAGGCTCCCAGCAGAGAAGCCCGATGTGGGACTCAATCCCGGAACGCCTAGATCACGCCCTGAGCCGAAGGCAGACGCTTAACGACTGCGCTACCCAGGCACCCCTAGTTAATATTTCTTACTTGCTTCATTGTTTATTGTTAATGACTTGGATAAAATTATAGCCAAAAAATTTCCAGATGACACTGTTAACAAATTCAAAACTGAAAAAGACCTACATGAATTAAGATGAACCAAAAATTCACCAATAAGGGGACGCCTGGGTGGCACAGCAGTTAAGCGTCTGCCTTCGGCTCAGGGCGTGATCCCGGCGTTCTGGGATCGAGCCCCACATCAGGCTCCTCTGCTATGAGCCTGCTTCTTCCTCTCCCACTCCCCCTGCTTGTGTTCCCTCTCTTGCTGGCTGTCTCTATCTCTGTCAAATAAATAAATAAAATCTTTTAAAAAAAATTCACCAATAAGAAGTTAACTAAGGACAAATGTAGGAAACAGTTGCACAAATACAAGAAGATGTGACTTAGCAGCAGCAGGTATAATAATAATTTTAAAAATTAGAGGGGCTTTGATTGAAAGTTTATGATGGGTTAAATGTAGGATATAGAAAAAAACAATATGAACTTAGCCCATTTTCAAATGCAATTAATATTCAGTAACTTCTTATTTTACACCATGCTTGGGTCTTCCATATCATTATTAAAGGTTTACAATGAGAAAGGGGATTTTATTCTTTGACAGTCAGACCCCATGTGAAGAACAGTGCTATATTTAGAACACAAAGGAACATTTTTGTATGTTGGATGGAATTAGGTGTTTGGGCTTGCCAGTTTTTAGTGAAATAAAGTCTGCATAGAAAATGTCTAACAGAGCATTTATTATAAAAAGTGTTTAATACAGAATTATATGTTTACCATTTGTTTTGAATTCTTAAAGGCGAAATGGTTAATATAAAAGGATGAACTTGTATGGAACATTATTCAATTTTCACCCTCTGAAGAATGTTCCTGAAAAGTATCTCAGTCTCAGGTCACTTCAGCCTGGCAGTCTAATGACTGAATCAACAATTTCTGATATTGGCTGATAACTGATTTTTGTCTGTATCATATGTGTTAAAAAAAAATTCACTTAATCCAATAGAGGCATCTTCTTAAAGTAAAATAGAATGAGAATTACCTAATTAAATCAATGAGCAAACTACAATCTTTGGCAAAACCAATCTCAGCCTAGCAGCAAAGGTTTTTTTTCCATCAGGGAAAAGGACTTTTATTCAACCCTGAATTTAGGACAAACTCTACAGAACTGGAGTTCCATGAACTATTAATTTAACAGATAAGAACTGACTCCCAGATGTTTCATGCTACTTAAGGTGAAAGATTCATTTGCCTCTGAGCTACACTCAGAAAACTTCAGATAGTAAAAGGCTTCTCAACATAAATGAACTAAGAAAATTACATGAAAGTCAATTTGCTTTCCTACTTGGAAACTTTCAACTTCGGGGATGAAAAAAATGAGTATAATTTTCTATAAATTTATGGATTCAACTACATGAATACAAGCACCAATAATATATCTTAATGGAAACATGGGAAGTTATTGGTGGCATCCTCACCTCTACTTCCGCATTAGAAAACCCAAAGACTCAGGCTATCCTATATTTTATGAAGCGGACTACTTGGTCTCTATGGTCTGTATTTGGAACAAGAGAAATAGATGCAATCTGGGATGAGTTGTAAAACCACACTAGTGTGCTGGAATTACACAATTTAAAGGAGACACTGGATTCTTGATCCCATCTTTAGGCTTCAGGCAGAGTTTTTATTTCCTTTTATTAGGAGAGACCTGTAGGATGCAGCAGACACCACTGGCAAAACTAAATTTCCAAAAGCAAAGTAAGTATTACCTGACAGTTGAGCACATGGTTATGGAGTCAGACTGACCTCAGTTCAAAGAGTGTGCCTGCCACTTACTAGCAGATACTTAAACCTCCTTAAGTCTCAGTTTCTCTATCTGTGATATGGGATAAAAATATTACTTGTGGGGGCGCCTGGGTGTTTCCAAAACAAGTCAGATCCATGGCATTAAAACCCAGTCATATTAGATAACACTTTTCATTCATCACCTTCTGTTGTTCAGGATACCTTGCTGCGGGGGCGCCTGGGTGGCACAGCGGTTAAGCGTCTGCCTTCGGCTCAGGGCGTGATCTGGCATTGTGGGATCGAGCCCCACATCAGGCTCCTCCGCTATGAGCCTGCTTCTTCCTCTCCCACTCCCCCTGCTTGTGTTCCCTCTCTCGCTGGCTGTCTCTGTCTCTGTCAAATAAATAAATAAAATCTTTAAAAAAATATTACTTATGGCTGAATAAATAATATATAGATATACATAATATATGCATAAAGTATTTTATTTCTTTCGAGAAACTAAATGGTGTCATATGTTTCACTCACCACCTATCAAAGTTCCTTTAATAAAATAGAAAATGCTCAAGAAATAGCAGTGATTATCAATATCATTATAATTATTGGCAAGAATTAACATTAGCCCAGTAGTTAAAATTACAGTCTACAAATCTAGACTTTCTTTTTTTTATAATATTTTTTATTATGTTAGTCACCATACAGTACATCCCTGATTTTTGATGTAAAGTTCCATGATTCATTAGTTGCGTATAACACCCAGTGCACCATGCAATACGTGCCCTCCTTACTACCCATCACCAGCCTATCCCATTCCCCCACACCCCTCCCCTCTGAAGCCCTCAGTTCATTTCTCAGAGTCCGTAGTCTCTCATGCTTCATTCCCCCTTCTGATTACCCCCCCTTTCTTTATCCCTTTCTTCTCCTACCGATCTTCCTACTTCTTATGTTCCATAGATGAGTGAAACCATATGATAATTGTCTTTCTCTGCTTGACTTATTTCACTTAGCATTATCTCCTCCAGTGCCATCCATGTTGCAGCAAATGTTGAGAAATTGTTCTTTTCGATAGCTGAGTAATATTCCATTGTATATATGGACCACATCTTCTTAATCCAGTCATCTGTTGAAGGGCATCTCGGCTCCTTCCATGATTTAGCTATTGTGGACAATGCTGCTGTGAACATTGGGGTGCATATGGCCCTTCTCTTCACTACGCCTGTATCTGTGGGGTAAATACCCAGTAGTGCAATGGCTGGATCATAGGGTAGCTCAATTTTTAACTTTTTAAGGGACCTCCACACTGTTTTCCAGAGTGGCTGTACCAACTTGCATTCCCACCAACAATGTAGGACGGATCCCCTTTCTCCACATCCTCTCTACAAATCTAGACTTTCAAGGTTTAATTACAACCTCCACCCTTTTCTAGTAACCTTGGATAAGTTACTAAGCCTCTCTGCTATCAGTTTCCTTGTCTACAAAGTAAGGATGGTGAGGACACTTAATTCTTAATGTTTCCATAAGGATTAAATAAATTAATACCTAAAATGTGCTTAAATTTTCAACAGATGGTGCTGAAACAAGTAGATGTCCACATATTTAAAAAAAAAAAAAGAGGGGGGAGGAGAAGGTAGGCCTTACACTCTTCACAAAAATTAACTCAAAGTGGATCACAGACCTTTGTAAAACACAAAACTACAAGAAAACGTAAATGAACTTTAGTTTGTTGATGACTTTTTAGATCAAGCAACAAAGGCACAATCCATGAAAGAAATAGTTGATAAGCTGCACGTCATTAAAATTAAAATTTTCAGCTCTGCAAGATATTATCAAGACAATAAAAAGACAAACGTGGTAGAGAATATTTGCAAAATACATATCTGATGAAGGAGTGTTATCCAAAATATACAAAGAACTCTTAAACTCAACAAGAAAACTACCTGATTAAAAAATGGGCTAAAAATCTTAACACACACCTCACCAAAGAAAATACACAAAGGCAAATAAACATGTGGAAAGATGCTCCACATCATATGTCATCAGGGAAATGCAAATTAAAATGAGATACCACTATGCTCATATTAAAATGGTCAAAGTCCATTGACAAACCAAATGCTGGTGAGGATGTGAAACAACTTTCATTGCTGGTAGGAATGCAAAGTGGCACAGGCATTTTGGAAGACAGTTTGGTGGCTTCTTACAAAACTAAACATATTCTTACCGTACAATCCAGCTATCACACTCCCTGGTATTTACTCAAAGGAGTTAAAAACTTATGCCCACACAGAAATCTGTACACAGATATAGACAGCAGCTTTATTTGCAATTGCCAAAACTTGGAAGCAGCCAAAATTTGCTTCAGTAGATGAATGGATAAATACAGTGTGGTACATCCGGACAGTAGAATATTTTTCAACACTTTAGAAAAAAGAGCGATCAAGCCATGAAAAGACATAGAGGAACTTTAAATATATATTTATTAAGTAAAAGAAGCCAAGCTGTAAAGGGTACATACTATATGGCATTCTGGAAAAGGCAAAACTATGGACACAGTAAAAACATCAGGGGTTCCCAGGAGTTGAGAGGAGAGAAGGAATGGATAGGCACAGCACTGAGGATTTGGGGGCAGTGACAATACTGTGTATGATGCTATATCACGGTGCATACATGAGAGAAGACGTTTCTGTTGCTCTAGCTCATTGACACACTGGGCATGTTTCAAGAACTTTGTTATGATCCATGTTGGATCCCACTGTCCATTGAACATGTGAGACCTTCCTTTTACAGCAATTCCTTTTATTACTCACATTGAACATGTGAGTCCACCCTTTTACAGCAATTCCTTTTATTAATTTGTTTTTCTATAAAAATTGTTACCAAGTGTAAACCATCCATGTTGTAGCCACAAAGAGAAATACAAACTACAAAGTAACTGAATCACTCTCTCAAATGAAGTTTTGGAGCTATGAGAACTGAAGGGCCAAGTTGAGCTCCTCATCCTCTTGATAAATTACTCAGGCTTGATGACTTCAGGGGTTCCCCAAATTGGCTTGGTCTCCTTTGTATTTCATAGTAGGGAATCCTAAGGACTTCCTTTTTGATTTCCTCTTCTCTGACCCATTTTGCTGCTTTTTTTTTTTCATTGTTTTGTGTTCCAATGCCTGATGTCTTTCAGGGTCTGGCCTCAGCAAGCAACTCTTCTTTTGGTTTATTTCTTTAATAATAGTCTAATCTACTCCCCAGGAAGATGATATACAAATATTTGTCTTTACCTGAATCTTCTCATGAGTATTCTGGTGTCATATGCATAGAGAGTATCTCCTTTTAGTTGTTTGGTTATTAAACTCATATGTGGCAGCAAAGACCCTTTTTAGCTTTAAAATGCCCAAAACAAAGTCCTACTATGATAATGCAGACTTCTATTACCAATAAACATTGGCCACCTTCCCAACTAACAGTTCCATCAATGGAACTTTGCCTATGCTGTTCACAATATCTGGACTTTCTCATTTGTTTATTTCTTCCACCCACCTGTGCATTTATCAAGAGGCAGCTCCAGTCCTTCTCCTTCCCTGAGAGACTATTCATATTCTTTTCTCCCTTCTTTCAGTAAGGGTCCCTAGTACAATCCAGTTTATGACTTCCTATTGTTTCATACACAATAGTTCTTTTCTGTGCCACTAGGTAATAAACTATTCTAAGGACTCAAGCCTAAATCCTCACTTTTATTTCCAAAGCACAAGAGCCCATTGCTAAACCTATAATAAAAATGCAATACATACCTAGTGATTGACTGACTTTAGGATTATGATATGATATGATATGATATGATATGATATGATATGATATGATATGTCTGACAGTGAGAGACACAGTCCCTGCCTCATGTAGCTTACTACCTAGTCCGAGAAACACATACTAAAATAGCATGTATTACCAATAATTATTTAACTAGAGTTGCAGTTAATACTAAAATTGTCTCTGAGATCCAGTTTTTAATACTACATCTCTTTTTAGTGAGTCCTTCTGCTCCCATATCCATGAAGCTGTCTCTTCCAGATTTCAAGCTCAGATCAATTTAAAAAACTGTTTCACTCCTCTGACTCGAACTCTGTGGTCCTCAAACTGGGGTACTTTTGCCCCTAGGAGATATATGGCTATGCCTAGAGACGTTTTTGGTTGTCATTTAGGGAGGGAAAGGGAGATGTTACTGGCATCTAGAAGGTAGAGGCCAGAGATACTGCTAAAGATCCTAGGCACTGGAAGACAGCTACAACAAAGAATTGTCCAGCCCAAAATAACAATAACGCCAAGGCTGAGAACTCCTGCTCAAATGCGTATTCTCTCAGATGTCTTCTGAGTAGTCTTCTTCTCAGCCCACCTTCCATGTGTTTCTTTTAATCCCTAGACTTGTCTACAATTGTAATGACAAAGGTTTTTATAATAAGATCTCTTTTGTCTCAGACAGAAATGAATATTCATAGAATATGTGTATTATTTGTGAGGGTGGCATATTTGCATAGAAAGATAAATGTAAACTGCTATCTCCTACAGAAATGAGTTTATTTTCTCACTTTTAGCTTTCCACTGAAAAGAGGTAGTGTGTCAAAGCCTACTCACTGTTCTCCACCCTTAAGACACGTTTCTGTGCTGCATCTGACAACTTACACGCAGATTTTCTTTAGATGTATAACTGTACTATAATAAAGATGAAGTCTGTTAAAAGAATCCCCTAAATGGTAGATTTAATCATGTAACTCATTAATTCTTCACACAAAAATGTTACATCAAAGACATGTATTTTTAAATTTTCCATTGATAACATCTAAAACAAATAAATACCAAACTACATATGACATTTTTAATAGCACACAGTGTTATTGGAAATCACAGTGGCTTGAAATATATTGGTATTAGTAGATCTGTTCTTTCATTTCAAGAAGCATATATTAGTTTGAAATCTATTCAGATCTTTGAATAGTCTAGCTTAAAATACATGCAATTAATATAGCAAGCCAAGTGATTAATTACTTAAGAAATCTCTGAAGAAATTTCTGCTTTGGAATAAGTGTGAATCTCTGACAAAGGGCTTATCTCTTCACTTCATCCAGCCATTCTGGTCTCCTTACTGTTCCTTGAAACTTGGAGGGAAGCTCCTGTCTCAGAACCTTCTCACCTTGTTCCCTCTCCCTGAACACCCACATGGTTCATCCTCTCACTTCCTTCAAATCTTCTCATATCACTTTCTTGGGGGTGCCTTCCCTCACGCCCTCAATACTCTCTACATTTCCTGCACTGTTTTTCTCCCGTGCACTTGTATCACTCTCTAACATGACAAATATTTTACTCATTTATTGTAGTAAGTATTCAATTAATATGTGTTGCCTTCAGCTAGTAAATAAAAAGGAAGGAACAGTGAGGATGCCAGCAACATCTGTTCTGCTGGAATGGATTTAGTAGGCATGGTCTGGCTCTGGAGTACTAATGTTGGTAGCAGCTTCTGACTCCAGTCCAAAGCCAAGGTGGTGTGATTATGGAACCAAGTGTCTCAACAATGCCTTTCTGATTCGTCAGCTTCCTCACAGTGGCAGAGATTACTTTTTCTTAGAGGGTGGTTCTCAGCTGATATTCTGAGAGCCACTCCTGGAGACCCAGCTAGAGCCAGCTCTTCTCCACAGTCTGTCTCATTCATTTTAGATTATCCAGTGTTTCCTATTACACACAACTGAGCCCCAACTAGTATTATGTCCCCATTTTACAACAAGAAAGCTGAACATCAGGAACACTAAATGATAGCAATAAGTCAAGCTCAAGTTTATATGATCCCACAAACAAAATGAACACTTCTAGATTCCTCTTTCAGTGACTCAGAATAGTTAAAACTTACTCAGTCCCAGAAATTCCTCCTCCTAATCCCTCAGAAACATCAGTTTCTGGAACTGATGAATACACATATTCTTTCCAGCCCAGCCCTCTGCCTGGAATAGTTTGCACCTGCTACTGATGCCTGTTAAGACCATTCCCAAGAGGCAAGAAAATTTTGCATCTGAGTATTGGAGTGTTTTACATAATGTATCCTGTATGATATTTTTGTGGAATTTTCAATACATGTTATACAGAGAAACTCAAATTAAGTCACAAAAATCAGCTTGGTTTAGTTATGAAACACCCGTTGTGGGTTTACAGTGTATATTATGGATTCAAATCTTCTTGCAACTAAAAATGGCTTGTTTTCCTTTTCTGATTACTCAGTTGATGACTTGTGTGATTTGGGACAATGAAAGATGGAGAATCTAGCTGTTGCTTCCTCTGTTTTGCACATTCTGTTGAACCAGCTAAACTGTTTTCATGTCTAGTTATTTTTCGTGGATCTGCGGAGTTTGCTTTTGAAACTGAAAACGGTTTTGGAGAGAAAACCATCTCAGAATAACATCATGGGGGAAAATCCTCTCCATAATTTATATAGTGTTATACAAACAAGCCAAGGAGGGGCTACTCCTTTGAAGAGACAAACTTGGTAAGACAGGATTCCATAATATAGAAAGCAAATGAAGAAGAGGGTATCAGAAGTTGAATAAAACCAACATATTTTTTCAGGGATACTTGAAACTTAGTAACACAAGGTTATCAAATACCACGTGTTAACTATAACTATATTGCACTTTTAACACACTGGTTTTTTCTGTTTACATAAAGAGTTATTCCATGAGTTTTTAAGACTTGGTCCAAGAAATTATAGAAAGAATGAACAGCCCTTCTAAAGTTGTAAAATAGATAATAAGAAATTATCATTAGTAAAAGTTATTAAAAGAGATATTCTGTTTTTGCCATCAAAATCAACCATAAATTGCCCACCGCTCAAATAGAAATCTGACTCTAACAATGAAGAGACTACCTCTGAAAAATGGCACTTTCATATTATTTAGCACAATAGTTTATTAGGTTTAAAAGAGAGGAATAGAGAGGAGGGAGAGAGAGAATAAAATCTTTGCCACCATCAATAGAAATTATACATATATACATATAAATATAATCATAAATATATTTATAAACATATTTATAAATACATAAGATATATTTATATAAATTATATAAGTTATATAAATAAATATGTTTATAAATAAATCTTTAAATATATAAATTATATATAAATAGATATGTATAAAGATCTATTTATTTGGTATTGAGTGTTTGTGAGTAGGGGGAGGGGCAGAGGGAGAGAAACTTCAAGCAGACTTCCCACTGAGTATGGCCTGATCCCCACTCAGTCTCACAATCCATGAGATCAGGACTTGAGCCAAAACCAAGAGTCAAACACTTAACTGACTGAGCCACCCAGGCGCCTCAAAAGAATTTTTTTTTTATTTTTTAATTTTTGTTTAAGATTTTTATTTATTTGAGAGCGAGAGACTGAGCACAAGCAGGGGGAGTGGCAGGCAGAGGGAGAGGGAGAAGCAGACTCCCTGCTGAGCAGGGAGCCCGATGTGGGGCTTGATCCCAGGATTTCAAGATCATGACCTGAGCCAAATGCAGATGCTTAACCGACTGAGCAACCCAGGCACCCCTAGAAATTATATTTTTAAAAAAGATTTTGTGTTTGTGAACTGTATCATGAAAACCCATTACAAAAAAAGTTATCCTTGGGGCACCTGGGTGGCCCAGTTGGTTAAGCGTCTCTACCTTTGGCTCAGGTCTGATCTTGGGGTCCTGGGATTGAGCCCTGAGTTAGGCTCCCTGCTCAACAGGGAGTCTGTTTTTCTCCCTCTCCCCATGCCACTACCCCCGCCCCTGGCTTGTGTTCTCTCTCTCTCTCAAATAAATAAAATATAAAACAAAACAAAAAAGTTATCCTAGAAACATTACATAGTAAGAATAAACAAATAGGATAACTCCTAGAATGTACCAGTTAGACTCAAGGCAGAGGAATTGCCTTAAGTGTGTAGGGGTTGGAGAAAGACCCTGCTATGCAAAGTCAAGCACGCGTAGGGTAGAAAAGGAAACCCGAGAAGGTCTCATATTTGGATCTGTAGGAAGGGCCCACAATGTACATTTTAAAAAATCATTAAATTCCACAGCCTGACACATTGCCATACACATACTGGTTCAATAAAATATTTGTCCAAGAGTTTGATACCAGTGATGTCTACTGAGCACAGATGCACATGGCAACTCCTTTCTTCCTTCTACTTTCCTTAAATGGTGAAGTGATACCTAGGGCAACAGATACCATGTTCCAACCATGAAGCCACAAGCCTGATATTTTAAGGGTGAAAGAACAGAAAGATGTAAAAGATGTGGGTCTTTGAGGCTATCAAGGAGCTTCTTCCTCCAGATGTTTTGTTATATGAAAAAATTAGATGTCTTATTCTTTATTCCTGAAACCACTGTTATTTATTACTCACAGAAAAAAAAGGTGATTTATTACTTTCAGGGGGAAAAATGCATTCTTAATTGATACGCAGCTAAAAGGAAAAATTTATCTTTTTTTTTTAAAGATTTTATTTATTTATTTGGCAGAGATAGAGACAGCCAGCAAGAGAGGGAACACAAGCAGGGGGAGTGGGAGAGGAAGAAGCAGGCTCATAGCAGAAGAGCCTGATGTGGGGCTCGATCCCATAACGCCGGGATCACGCCCTGAGCCGAAGGCAGACGCTTAACCGCTGTGCCACCCAGGCACCCCAGAAAAATTTATCTTTTATCCTCAAAAATAGGCCTGGTCTGATTTCAAGTCCCCTTTGCCACAACACTCCCAGACAAAACAAACAAACAAACAAGTCATCTCCTTGCTGATATCTGCAATTCTTCATTTAACAGAACACTCTATCTCGGACATGTGATACTGACTCATACTTCATTGTATAGCACCTGCTTTGGCATTGCCTTTGGGTCTACTCCAAAAGAGAATTTCCTGTTTTGGGAACTTTTGGCTCACAAATTCAGATAATCCTTAACATATCTATTTTTTAATTATTACAGGTTTCCTGGTTCAGCTATTGCTGAACTTTTTTTTTTTTTTTAAAGATTTTATTTATTTATGTGACAGAGAGACAGCCAGCGAGAGAGGGAACACAGCAGGGGGAGTGGGAGAGGAAGAAGCAGGCTCATAGCAGAGGAGCCCGATGTGGGACTCGATCCCGGTATGCCGGGATCACGCCCTGAGCCGAAGGCAGACGCTTTAACGACTGCGCTACCCAGGCGCCCCTATTGCTGAACTTTTGTACTCAAATTAATCACACTGCTACCATGCATTGCACAAATAACCACCTCTGAATTTTTTCCACATCAACCATATTTTTTCCTGGATTCTTCTCTCAAACAGTCTCAAAAACACCATTTGTGCCGGTTATCAATCCCAATCCACCTTTCCTTATCTTGCTTTGTGATACAGGAACTGGACTATGTGAACATCTCCCATTTGGCAGCTGTTGCAATGTTAGGCTTTGTCAGCAGGGGGCGTAAAAGGGACATTGCTGGAGGAAGGGTTTGCTCTTGGGGGGGGGGGTGCTCCCACAACTGTTTTTGTTTTGTTTTGTTTTTTAAGATTTTATTCATTTATTTGAGAGAGGGAGAGCACGAGTGGGGGGAAGGGCAGAACGAGAGGGAGAAGCAGACTCTCTGCTGAACCGGGAGCCAGGTGCAGGACTGGATCCCAGGACCGTGGGATCATGACCTGAGCCGAAGGCAGACACACAACCGACTGAGCAACCTAGGTGACCGGCTCCCACAACTCTTAAAAGCAAGCAACCTATGGGACACCTAGAAGCATTCACGCTCCAGCAAGTTTTGCCAGGACCACTGCCAAGTCTCACTAGCACCTCAGAGGGTGGCTTCCCAGTGAGTTTCCCCAACATTCCAGAATGCTGATTACCAGCAAGTTTCACTGGGGCCCCCACGGGTGGTTTACAGTCAGCCATGACTGGTGACACTGCAGCAGATTTCCCTGCTATTAAGTAGGCCACAGCCACACCCTCTCCAGCATGGTCTGGGCGTCAGTGTTGGCCTCCTTTATCTTCCTTCCATGGGTACTGAGCCGCAGCTGTAGAGGTAGATCTGCTATTCTTATATTCTGAGTTCTTTTTATTGCTTAGTCATTAATCCTCTGTTAACTATTAACTATTGAATCCCTTAGTTAATTCCATATTATAAATTCATTATTAATTCATTATTAAATAGTAATTCTTTATATTAAAATGTACCACTCAAATTACTAAGTGATTTCTATCTCCTGGATAGACCCTGACCGACACGTCATCTCTAGGTCATTCGTAGGAATTATGCATGTGGTAACTTTATTTTACACGAATGTCGAGAGTCTACTGACTTCCAAATATCAGTTGTAATGTCAGGCTAAATTTCCAACCCTGGTAATCCAGCACATTAAGTTTAATCAATATATATTATTTTGCCAAGGTCCAGCAATAGGAAAGACTCAAAAACATTGAATTTCGGTTGTGAATTTCAATTGTTCTTCCTTAAACCCATTGACATTCACTTTAATTATAGTCCAAGATAATATTTCAACTATCAGTCTGAGAATTAAATTGCACATCTAAATACATCAATATTCGGGGAAGTGTTTGGGTATTAGAAATGGACTCTGCTATTGCCTACAACTCAAGAATTTGAAATACTTTTTATTTCTGCTAATAATGAGCCTGTAAGCAAACTACATTTTTTAATGTATATTTTCAACCCACACTGTTGAATATCAGAACATTTGAGATCCTTAGGGTCTGCACTATCCTTTGTCAAGAATGACCAATCGTAGAGAAAATATTTGCAAATTGTGTATCTGATAAGGATCTATTATCCAGAGTATGTTAAGAATTCAACAAAAAGACAACCCAATTAAAAACGGACACAGTATTGGAATAGGCATCCTTCAAAAAAGACACATAAATGGCCAACAAGCATATAAAAAATGCTTAATGTCATAGTCAGAAAAATATAAATTAAAATCATAATGAGATAGCACTTCATATCCACTCAGATAAATTTTTTAAAATGCAACATAAAATAACTAGTGTTGGTAAGGATATAGAGAAACTGGAACTCTGCTACCTTGCTGGTAGGAATCTAAAATAGTGCAGACGCTGGGAAAGAGTTACGCTGTGTCTCAATAATTACCATGTGACTTAGCAATTCCACTCCTCAGCATATACCCAAAAGAATTGAAAACAGGTGTTCACACAAATGTTTGTACATGAATGTTCATAGCAACATTGCTCACAGTAGACAAAAGGTGGCATCAATCCAAATGTTCATCAACTTATGAATGGATAAACAAAATCTGGTATATCCGGAACACTGTTCAGCCATAGAAAGGAATGAAGTATGTACACATGACCATGTGGATGAATCTAGAAAACATTACACTAAGAGAATCAGGCAAGAAAAATGTCACATATTGTATAATTCCTTTTATATGAAATATCCAGAATAGGAAAATCCTTGGGTTAGTGGTTTCCAGGAGCTGAAGGGAAGAGAAAATAGGAAATGACTGTTGAATGAGTATGCAGTTCTCTTTTGGAGTCATGAGAATATTCTAGATAGTAGTGATGGTTGTACAACATTGTGAATGCACTAAATGCCACAGAATTGTACACCACAAAATGGTTAAAATGGTGAATTTTATATGTATTTTACCACAATAAAAAGATAAATTATGGAAGGGGAGGAATTGGAGGTGGAAAACATAATTCTTTCAAGAAGTTTTGTTCTAAAGGTAAACTGAGAAATTATATGGTAGCTGGAAGGAGATATGAAGGGAAGGGTAAGTTTTTAAAATATTGGAAATCTTGCTGTCACAAAACAATTATCAAATAAATACTTGTTGAATGGATGATTAGACGTATTGTTACCAGACAGACATAGAGGGTGGCAGAGCTCACCTCGGGATGAAAAGATGAAGATTGCCATTGATGTGCTAGATCCTTGACAGATGAAATTATGACCCACCTTTGCCTCTGATATTTGTGGCCTCACTGTACTAAAGAAATGAATGCTGGCACTAGGGAAGCAACATAAGGCATGGAAGATCATACAGACTAACTAATGCATTGCTTAAAATATCAGGTAGATTTCACCTCAGTTCTCCTTCCCATAATGAGACAGTAGATAAAGGGTCTGTGCTAACAGCAAGGTGTGTGAATGAGAATTCCTATTTCCAATTGATTGTTGGTGAATAAAAGAGATGAATAACTTGTCAAATTGGGTGGTTATATATAAATGTACTTTAATAAATTCCAAATGGTTGACAGTAAATGCTGGTTGAAAAACATTCTGTGAATCTTTGGAAATTTAGGTTAAAATTATTCATGTCTCAATCTCATTTTTTTATTTTTAAAAAATTTTCAGTACTTTAAACATATGCAAAGGTAAAGAGATAATTAAAGTGATCCTTTGTATACACTTCACCCAAATTCAACAACTATCAACTCACAGTCAATCCTGTTTTATAGTCCTACCCACTCCTCTTCCTACTTCTTGGGGATTATTTGGTAATACCTGCCAAACATCCTATCATTTAACATGTAAATATTCTAGTATGGACCTCTAAAGAATAATGATGCTCTTTAAAAAATAGCCACAAGTGGAATAATAAGATGGCAGCAGAGTAGAAGGACCCTAGGCATGTCTTGTCCCATGAACACAACTAAATAACTATCAAATCATCCTAAATACCCCAGAAATTGGCCTAAAGACTGACAGAACAAATTCCACAAATAAAGGGAGAGAAGAAGCCACATCAAAGAAGGCAGTAAGTACAGAGATGTGGTTTATGGGAGAAAACAGATGGTAGGTACTGTGGAGGAGAGGGAGCCATGGTTGCAGACGAGGGCAAGAGGGAGGAGCACACAGAAGAATGCACAAGAAGGACATTTCCCCAAAGCCATTGGCTTGGAAAATGAGAGGGGCTGAATTTCATGAGTTCTTAAAACCAATGGGGCTTAAAGCCAGGCATTTTAAAGGTCAGTGAGCTTGGCTGGGATAGAGCCCCGAGGGCACTGTCTTGTTCCTAGAGAGAAGGCAGGCAAACAACCCAGGGAGCATGGAAACTGTGATCTGAAGAATGCCTGGGACACACAGTGGAGAGATTATTCACTAGTCTAGGAGCGCTTCCCTGAGAGACATCATTCATGGAGATGCTTCTCTGGAAACAAAGGACCTGGCTGGTGCCATCTCCCTCCCCCACCTCTCAGCATAAACACAGAGTCACAGGCAGAAAGCAGCACAGCTCTGACACTGGCTGCCTAACTTGCTTACACCAAGCCCCACCTCTCTGCACTCTGGAGGAACTGCCCTTCTCAGTCAAGCTTGCCTCAGTCCCAGTGTGGTGGTCCTCTACCCCACAAGACCAGTAAAAACCCCTGCCCACACCATGTCTCCTGACCAGAGTTCTGGAGGGCCTCAGTTCTGGTGGCGTTGGTTTCAGGTCTCATTTCGTAAGCAGACCAGAGCACACCTAGTTAAAAGTCATGACATTCAGGCCACGGACCAAACACTGCCCACAGTAGGCAAGGAGAGCCTCTGCAGATGACTGTCTAAAGGATAGAGCAGCCAAAAACAGCAGAGCACATGCAGCACACACTGGAGACTCCCCAAAGTGCCAGACCCTGGGCACTACATGACCTTGTCCTCATAAGGCCATTACTTTTAGGAGCAGGAGACATAACTAGGTTTTCTAACACAGAGAAGAAGGCAGAGACTTAGACAAAATTCCAAGACGGAGGAATGTATCCCAAATGAAAGAACAACGTAAGGTCACAGCCAGAGATCTAAACAAAACAGATAAAAGTAACACGACTAATGGAGAATTTAAACCAACAATCATGAGGCTACTCACTAGGCTTGAGAAAAGAATAGAAGACATCAGTGAGACCCTTAGAAGAGATAAAAGAGTTAAAAAAGAATCAGAGATGAAGAATGCAATAAATGAGTTTGGAAACAGGCCTGATGCAATGAACAACAGTCTGGAAAAAGCAGAGGAATGAATTAGTGACCTAGAAGATAAAATAATGGAAAATAATGAAGCTGAACAAAAGAGAAAAAGAAGAATTATGCAACACGAGAATAGACTTAGGGAACTCAATGACTCAATCAAACGTAATAATATTAATATTATTGGAATCCGCAGAAGAAAAAAAGACAGAAAAGAGGGCAGAAAATTTATTTCAAGAAATAATAGCAGACGACTTCCCGTAATCTGAGGAAGGACACAGACATCCAGATCCAGGAGGCACAGAGAACTCACATCAAAATCAACAAAAGCAGGCCAACACCAAGACATATTGTAATTAAATTTGTAAAATATAGTGTTAAAAAATCTTAAAAGTAGCAAGACAAAAGAAATCCTTAACTTATAAAAGAAAACCCATAAAGCTAGTTGGAGATTTCTCAACAGATACTTGACAAACCAAAAGGGAGTGGCATGATATATTGAGAGTGGTGAGTAGTGAAAATCTAGAGCCAAGGATATTCTATCCAGCAAGGCTCTCATTCAGAACAGGAGAGATAGTTTCCCAGGCAAACAAAAATTAAAGGAGCTTGTGACCACTAAACCAGCCTTGTAAGAAATATTAAAGGGGATCTTTTGAGTGCAAAGGAGAGACCAAAAGTGACAAAGACAAGAAAGGATCAGAAAAAAATCTCCAAAAACAACAACAAAACAAGTAATAAAATGGTAATAAATATATTTCTATCAATAATTACTTTCAATGTAAATGGACTAACTGCTCCAATCAAAAGACATAGTGCTAAAATGGGTTAAAAAAAGAAAAAAAAAAAAAAACCAAGACACATCTATATGCTGCCTACAAGAGACTCATTTTAGACCTAAAGACACCTGCAGATTGAAAGTGAAGGGGTGGAAAAACATTTATCACACAAATAGATGTCAAAAGAAACTCAAAGTAGCAATGCTTATATCGGACAAACTAGACTTTTTTGTTCTTGTACTGTTTTTATCCTGCTTTGGTATCAGTGTAATACTGGCCTCAAGGAATGATTTTGAATGTGTTCCCTCTATTCCATTATTTGTAAGATTTTGATAAAGCTTGTCATTATTTTTTTTAATGTTTGGTAGAATTCAGCAGTGAAACCATGTGGTCTTGGGCTTTTCTGTGCTGGGAGATTTTTTTTAATTTAAATTCAATTCACCAACTGATAGCACATCATTAGTTTTCAGATGTAGTGTTCAGTACTTTATCATTTTCATGTAATACCCAGTCCTAGGAGATTTTTTATTCCTAATTCAACTTTCATTCTTACTATTGGTCTAAGAAGATTTCCTACTTCTTGGATTTAAGATTCATGACTCAATCTTGGTAACTTGTGCATTTTTAGGAATTATCTGGGTTTTTCCTTTAAGTTATCTGATGTGTTAGTATATAATCGTTTAATGTGTTATCACACTATGTATTCCTGTGGTTATCTGTTCTATTATTTTCTCCTCCATTTCTCGTTTTGGGTTTTGAGTCTTCTTTCTTTTTTCCTTAGTTAATGTAGTCAAAGCATTGCTAATTTTGTTTATTTTTTCGGAAAAAAATTGTCATTACTTTCAATGATATTGTTTATTCTGGTCTCTATTTCTGATTTTCTTTGTTATTTCCTTCCTCCACTAAATTTCAGCTAAGTTTCTTCTTTTTCTAGTTCCTTGTAATGTTATTTGAACTTTTTTTTTTAATACAAGCATTTATAGCATAAATTTCACTGTAACATCTGCTGCTTTTGCTGCATCCCGTAGGTTTTGGAATATTGTGTTTTCTTTTCTTTTCTTTTTTTTTTTTTTTTGAGACATATTTTGATTTGCCATTTGACTTATTTGGCTTATTGCTTGTACAGTAGTATGTTATTTAATATTTATAAATCAAATATTTAATATTTACATTGTAGATTTTCCAGCTTTGTTTTATTGTTGATCTTTAGTTTTATACCATTGTGGTTGGAAAATATACTTGTTACATTTCAGTCTTCTTAAATTTGTAATATTTTGTTATGTCTCTTTTTATGTGATTTAAGCAGGGGATTCTTCTGTGTATACTTGAAGAAAATGTGCATTCTATTTTTCTTGGAAGGATTGTTTTATATGTATCTTTGAGAATTGTGTATTCTGAGTATGCTTCAAGTAAAAAATGTTCTTGTTGGGAAAAAAATAACTTTAACTGAGGGTACTCATTTAAAATAAAGCATATCAGAGGGAAAGTGGGTGGGGGGATGGGTAAAATAAGTGAAGGGGATTAAGAGTATACTCAGTACCTGATGAGCACTGAGTAATGACGTGTAGAATTGTTGAATCATTATATTGTACACCTGAAGCTAATATAACACTGTATGTTAACTATACTGAAATTAAAATTAAAAACTTAATATATTTTTTTAGTTTTTTAAAAAGTAAATGCACAGAAAAATTATACCATGCAAATAGTAACCATAAGAAGAGTGCAGTGGAATTACTAGATAAAACAATTCAAGACAAAGATCATTATCAATGAT
This sequence comes from Ursus americanus, assembly GCF_024610735.1. Taxonomy (NCBI): domain Eukaryota; kingdom Metazoa; phylum Chordata; class Mammalia; order Carnivora; family Ursidae; genus Ursus; species Ursus americanus. Next base: position 21,789,700 of record NC_142135.1, read on the forward strand.
AAAGACATTTTATAATGATAAAGGAATCTGTTTATTAGGAAGTGATAACAGTCATAAATGTGTGTAAGCCTAATAACAGAGTTTTAAATTATATTAATTAAAAATTGATAGAAATAAATGGAGAAATAGTCAATTCTATAACTATAGTTTGAGATCTTCATATGTCTTTCTTAGAAACTGATAGAACAACTAGATAAAAAAATGATGACATAAAGTATCAGAACATTAAAAAAATAAAATAAAAAATAAAAATATAACCACAATACCATTTCACACCTAAAATAAATAATTCCTTACTATCATCCTTTTTTAAAATTTTTTTCTTTATTTTAAAGAGAGAGCCAACATGTCTGCATGAGCAGGGGGAGGGGCAGGGGGGAAAGCAGAGAGACAAGCAGACTCCATGCTGAGCTTAGAACCGCAGGTGGGGCTCAATCTCACAATCTGAGCCGAAATCAAGAGCCGGATGCTTAACCGACTGAGCTACCCAGGCACCCCTACTATCATCTTTTTGAACCTGACCTTCCACGAGCTAGTGGACAAAGAATTTACCCAGTTTTAAAACTTTTATTCTGCAACTTAAAATCCTATCAATGGTTGAAGTAAAACATTAACATAAATTAAATCCAACAGATTCCAGACAAAAAGTACAGTACATAAGAAAAGAGTTTTATATCAGATGCACCTTTATTAATAAAGGGTGGTTGATTCTGGACCATCCAGAAAAGCAGCTATAGTTATCTATATTCAATATAATGCTAAGAAAGAAAAGATCCTAGTGAGAAAACTATCCCAGGAATAATCCATGACTGTTGCACCTTGGTAATTCTACAACATGTGCAGAGACTCTCCTATATGGACTTGACATGGCCAAAGAGAAGTGCTGTTTGGTTTAGGAGACAATATCATGGAGAGAAAGGTAGTAGAAAGTTTTCCAGGCCTGGCTCAACAAATTCATCATCTCCTAACAATTTCAGATAACATGAAATGCTGCCTTCAAAGCAAACATGTAAAGTATTGCCAGTGAATCTAAAATCTAGAATTGGGAACTGCCAAGTCTTGGAATTAAACATGTAAATATATTTCTTCACCATGAAGCTAGTGACTGTGAAAACTAAAGGAAAATGCTGGAGAAACTGACCATGACTATTGATTTATAGGTCCTGGTTTTCTCCCCTATGATTTAAAATGTGTTTTTAAAAGAAAAATGGAATGTATGACAAAGACTTGGAAGAACACATTTTGTGGGAGACTCACCTGCATGACTAAAAAAATAATGAGGAGACAGGGTGCTTGAAAGTGAAGTTTATAGGTGACAGAATTCTTTCAATGAAATCATAAAACAGTAATCTACGAAAGACCACTAAATGATATAACATAGAAGACTGAGCTACTTGAAGTTTGAGACAAGACATTCATTTTTATGTCCCTTGTATCTTATAAAGCACTTGAACCAGGTAAATGTTTGTGTCAGTGAGGACTAGATACAGCTGCAAATAACTGAAGAAACAAAAATATTAAGACATGACTTTCTCAGTTATAAGAAAGAAGTCTGGAGGTGGGCACCTGAGAGGTCACATGAGAGCTCTACAATGTTATCATGGATCCAAACTTGTCCATCTCACTGCTCTACTATCCTTACCATAATCCTTGTACTCATGGTCCATACTGGCTGCTGGAGCACCAGCCATTGCATCCACATTCCAAGCAGCAAGATGAAGGAAAAAGAAGTTTGGGCTGCTCCTTCTTAGGAAATCTTTAGGAACACTCACATATCCCTGAGTAGAACATATTCACTTGGCCACACCTATATGCAAGAAAGGTTGGGAAATATAATGTTTTACCTGAGGCCATGTGCTAAACTAAAGGAAAAGGGGGAAATTTGGGAAGTGACTCTTAGTTTTTGTCATGGAACTCAATATAGATCTTCATTCTATATCAATAGTGATGGAGAAAATTATCAGATCCAACTACAATAATATTAGAATAGTAACTATTATTTACTGGGTTTAAATAATGTGCCAAGCACTATGCTAGATGCTTTAGATCATCTTGGGTAATGAACACCACAGCCATGAGGGTATAAATATAATTAGCCTGATTTTACAGATGAGAAAACTGAGTCTCAGAGAAGTTGAGCAACTTGTTGAAGGTCACACAGCTACTGAATGGAAGAGCCATGATGTAAACCCAGGTCTACCTAGTTCCAAAGTCTGTTCTGTAAAAAAAAAAAAAAAAAAAAAAATCCTGTTCCTTGATGTGGTCCATGTACCAGCAGCCTCAGAATTACCTGGAAGCTTGCCCAAAAGAAAGGCGAATGAAGAAAAGAATTTTGGACCCCACCCCAAACTGCCAGATGCAAATCGGCAATTTCACAAGTTCCCAAGTTGTAAGCCTATTAAAGTTGGACAAGCATCACTCTCTGCCATTCCACCATGAATATATCAGACCTCACTTTTGCCTCCTTTTTGGGGAAAGAATTTCAGTCTGTTATTTTTCAATGTGAGTTTATATTATGTTAATTCCTCACATAGGATTAGCAGATGCGGAAATAATTTCCAAATTACATGGAAGTTACATTAGTTCAGGTATGATTCCTTTCCCCGGCACATTAACTTTTTGCCACCATCAAGTTAAAGCAAAGCACATTAACACAGCTGAGGCCATGGAGGACATGGGACCATACATGATGCCCATTCACTTCGAGTCAGCTCTTGGCTCAGTTTAGCCACAAGCTATGTCTCTGAAGTGCTTACTGCTAGAGTTTCGTTTATCTCTGTGCATTTTGCCCCTGCTCATAACTCAGCAGCTTCTACCTTCCCTTACATCTCTTCCAACAATCCACCTTCACTTTCTTTTTAGGAAAAGTTCTATATTTAGTGCATGACTTCATGATTAATGGTAATTTAACATGTCTTTTTTAAGTTTGCAAGGATATTTCATTAAGATGTTAATATTTTTGTTAGTTGTATAGAATTTAAGAGATCTACCCAACCTTATTTTCTTTCAAATTGCCCTACTATTTTTAGTAAGCAGTTTTGCAGAATGAAAGGAACAAAGTATATCATGTTACAACAACAAAAACACCTGCATTCTGCAATGGCTAGAGGAAACAGTATCCATTTGCTTTTGAATAAACACCCAGTCTCAAAGTTGCAGCACGATGCACAGAAGAGATGATGGGCTTGAAAACAGAAGAAATGCATCAAAATAATCACTGACAAAAACTCCCAGCTTAAGAGTTAAAACTGCTCTCAGCATTGAAATGTAGTTAGCATGATGAAACTTTCTGAGAAAAGTCTAAGTAATTGGCATAGACCCTGACCCAGCTTCTGCGTCTGCAGCATTCCCTGGTTTCAACCTTAATCCTTGACAAATTTACAGTCCCACCTGGCCCATAGACCTGCTGATCCCTGGGCCTGTTCTGGCCCCTTGTGATTCTTCTTTGCTGACACTACCTGCCTGAACAGACCTTTAGGACACCTGGACGGAGATATTTGCAGCCCCTCTCCAGAGCACAATACTGACTCAAACCCACATGCCCAAAGCTGAGCATGTGGCTATGAATAGGATCTACCATTTCTGTGATTTACAAAACCCTCTCTCAAACCCCATTACCAGTCATTTACTTAATATCTAAGCATATTAAGAATTGGTATTTCAATGTTTTGTCCTTAATCTGTCTGCTTTTTATATAACTTCTTTGTCTGATTATAACATTTTTGGCTAGGATTATTGTCCTTAAAATGCATTTCCTTTTTGATCAAGATTACAGTCTGTTCTAGAGAGAAAAAGGATATTGTTGACAAGAAAAGCCAAAATCTACAATTGTTTTTTCACTTTCTGTCCATTTCTCTGCCTAGCCCCACATCATAAAGAGGTTATCTGCTCTTTCTGGATTTTCCTTAATGAGGTTTAGAAGTCTCATGCAACAAATATTTTATACTTTGATTTTTCTTTATTTGAAGAGTTTTTTTAAATTATGGGGCAAAATATTCGATACTAACCCATTACTAATGTTGAAATACTCCTGAAAATCTATCCATTTGCCTAATTTCTCTCCAAATGCAATGCCTCCTACTTAATATATATACAAATAATATATAATTCTCTTTTTAAAATTTGGCAATTCAGAGGAACAAGTCTACAACATTGTGTGTCAATCTTGAGTAACTCTGCCACTATCAGGTGGTCATCTTTTTCTGTAACAGTTTTTATTTCACGTTAAGTCTCAGTTGTGTGTGTGTACATGGGTGTGTGCATGTCATTGTGAAATAAGACAGAAAGAAGACAGCTGCTTTCATAAACATACTCAGGATGGTGGCAGCATCTAGTTCTTCAGACAGTGACTGTCCCAAATCAGAGAATTTATCAACTAAGTAGTCAGAAAAGAAACGCCGACCATTTTCAACTAAAGGAAGATTAAAGCTATAATTTTTTTAAAGATTTTATTTATTTATGTGACAGAGAGACAGCCAGCGAGAGAGGGAACACAGCAGGGGAGTGGGAGAGGAAGAATCAGGCTCCCAGCGGAGGAGCCCGATGTGGGACTCGATCCCAGAACGCCAGGATCACGCCCTGAGCCAAAGGCAGACGCTTAACAACTGTGCTACCCAGGCGCCCCCTTAAAGCTATAATTTAAATCAGTCCTGTCATGGTTTTAGTCAAACAAATTTACAATTATTAAAATTAACATATGCAGATTCATCAAATAAGTATTTCCAGGTAAAGGAGATGTTCACTACAGCTAACTTCTGTAACAAGAAAGGCTAACTTGACATTTTAGTACAAGGAGATGAATGAGTATGTTGATAGGATGGGACTTTAAGCCATAACAGAACATATACCTTGTTCAAAAGAATCAAATCCAGGGGTGGCACAGAGGTTAAGCGTCTGCCTTCGGCTCAGGGCGTGATCCCGGCGTGATGGGATCGAGCCCCACATCAGGCTCCTCCGCTGGGAGCCTGCTTCTTCCTCTCCCACTCCCCCTGCTTGTGTTCCCTCTCTCGCTGGCTGTCTCTATCTCTGTCGAATAAATAAATAAAATCTTAAAAAAAATCAAATCCAGCAGATTTAGGCAGCTAGGGCTGTATGTGAAAAAACTATATAAAATCCACGAAAGGGAAGGTGGACTTGGGTGGAGATCTGATAGGAATAAAAATAGTTCCAGAGAAAAGAAGTGATAGTACCTTGGGAATTCAGTACTGGAGGGAGAGAGGGAGAGGAAGAGAGAAAGAGGGAGAGAAAAAAGAGGAGAGAGGGGGAGAGGGAGATAAATTTTTAAATAAGGATCACAAAATGGGCATAGAGCAAGTATAGTTAAGAGGGATATTTAACACATCCAGGTATTTTCAATGTTCTTAAAAGTTGGATATCTGATAAATATTTGCCCTACCTTGCTGGCTATTCCATTGCTAAGAAAGTAGAAAGAACAAGAATAATAGCCATAATTTACTGAGTAATTACTCAGTTCCAAGCATTATGCTGTGTACTTTCTATACATGATCTCATTTAATTCTTTCAAAAATCATGAAATTATCCCCATCCGGGCAGTAATTGGCAGGGCCATCTTGTAAAGCCCTGAAATTTTGGGTGCGGAGGGAGATCTATTTTGTAGTAATAGCATTACCCTAAATAATACAGAGGATCAGGAAAGACTCTGTTGAGGAAGTGACTGTGGAACTAAGATGTGGAAGATTAAGAATTAGACCAAGGGGAGGGGATGGACATGCAAGACTGTTTTAAGCACAGGGAACAGCCAGTGCAAAAATCTGGAAGCAGAAGTGCTCACAGTGCATTTGATGATTTAAAAAGTGAAGTGACTGGAGCACAGTAAGAAAGCAAGGGAACAGGCAGCAGAGGAAGCTAGAGCAGGAGGCAGGGGCCTCATCAAGTATTCTGGGTAATAGCCTAAAAGCTATAGAAGAGTTTTTAGAAGGGGAGGGGAGTGATTAGACATGTGTTTTGCAAAGGTTCTTTAGGCTGCATTGCCGGGAAGTGATTAATTGAAAGAAGTCAAGAGTGGAAGTGGAGAGACCAGTTAAGGAGGCTACTGAGAGAATGGAAACATGATGGTGGGATAGACAACAAACAAAACAAAACTAACCTTCGTATAATCCTCCTCCATCTGCTCTGTCTCAGTGTATGGTTCCCCAATCCTGTCCATCTAATCCTTGCAAGTCAGTCCCAAACCAGAGGAATTATCTTTGCAACTCCCTCTACCACAACCTCCTAGGGAATCAGTTGCCAATTCCTGTTGGTTTTATTACCTTTAAAAAAACCCACAAACGAATACAAATTACACCTGGACATTTACTCTAGTCCTCTCCAATATGCCTGGATGGTCTTTCTAAAATGAAGAAGCCTCCGTTAGTGTCCAGACACATGACTTTTTTTTTTCCTCTATCCTTATCTTGTTGTCTACTGCCATGGGACTTTTGCACATGCTGTTTTCTCTTCTTGGCAACTCAACCTCCACATCCCAGCTCCACATCAATTCCTCCAGGAAGACCTTCACTTCCACTCCCAACTTCCCTACTTTTGGGTCTCCTTGTACATTCGCCTTTGTGTGTGTGTGTGTGTGTGTGTGTGTGTGTGTCACAAGTATTTCTAAAGATTCCTCCCTAGATATACCAAAAACTTCATGAAGGCAGGTACTGTCTCTTTCGTATGCATCATTATGCCCCAGACCTTAGCTATCACAATATATGGTTCGGAGAAGACCATCTATAAATATAGGTTGACTCAACGAACCCCTAGATTTTATGGAGCTTGTTTAAGGTTTTCATGTTACCTTCGTCACTACGGAAACATTAAAATGATTTTTTGTGTCATGGCAAACAAAGCTGCACAACAACAACTATTCCCTCTAAAACAAGCATAAGAATAACGGTAAACCCAGATATTCACGCCACCACCAAGCACTGCGCGTGCGCTCTCTGCCAGGTCCGCAACGCGTGAAGACCCTCTAGCAAGAGAATCACCTCTGCGCTTGCTCAGTTCGGGGGCTGCACAACCAGAGGGCGGGGTCCAAAGAAAAGGAAATGGTCACTGCGCCTGCGTCGCTGCTTCTAGGGCTTAGGCAGGCTGCGCAGGCGCATAGATACCATTTTGACCGTAAACATCCTGCCGATTTGAACCGAGGATTTGGGCGGCAGGAAGAGCCGCGGCGTAACGGCAGCCATCTTGTTTGTTTGAGTGAATCGGAAAGGAGGCGGTGGCTGTGGCGGCGGCGGGAGCTGTTCCGAAGCTACACCTCACAGGGGCTCCCCCCCCTTTCCCCGCCCCCTCCCCCGACCCTTTTCCCCTCCCCAGGCCACCCAGCCCGCCCAGCTCCCGGCGGAGAGCAAGGTAAGATACTCGGCCAGCCCCACTTATCCTCGGGCTCCCTCCGCCTACCGCTTCCCTGCCGTCTTGCCGTCTAGGAGCCGGACTCGGGGGGGGGGGGGCGCGGGGGAAGCGAGGGAGAAGAGCACTCGCAGCGCCCCGGGACAGTAGCCGTGCTGCCACCCTCCGAGCTCCGGAACGGCAGCGCCGCCCGCCCAGGCCTCTTCCCCCGGGCCCGCCCTCGGCCAGGACCCGCGCAGCCTGGGCGCGCATTATCGCTTGTTTGGTAACAAATGGTTCTGGTCCGTTCCAAGGCCGAGAAAGCCGTTACTCCGCCAGTTCCTCGGGAGCCGCATCTCCCGGGGAAGGTAGAGGAAACCCTGCGCCGCGGAGGGAGAGGCGGAGGTTTGAACGAGCCCGCTCTGGGGACTGGGCCGCCTACTCCGGTAAAAATGGCTGTCTAGGAAGACGCGGGGCGGGAGGCGGCAGCGGGTTGGCGCCCGCGATGGCAGCTCGAAGGGGCATCAACAGTTCGCCGAGCTTGGGTTCTGAGGTGGAGACGTGCGGGCCTTCCCTTCGCGGGCGCTGTGGAGCCGCACCACGGCGGCGGGCCCCTCGCCAGGGACTGCTGCTGCTCCCCCTCCCCTTTTTTAAAGGAAAAATTTTACGTTGGGCATATTACATATTGGACAGACCAATAGAAAACCCGACCAAGGGAAGTTGCTTCTGATTCTTAGGAAATTAGCATAATTGGTGTCTCCCCCCCCCCCCCCCGACTTTTCTAATGATTAGGGATCTTGAGTGTTTTGATACTGATATAGAGACGCTTTGGGAAGAAGGTGTGTGTTTCTGACAAATGGTTGACGTCTTTTTGCTCGCCGGGAAAGGCTTTGCGATTAATCCGTTGTGATGGAGTGGGGTGACACTGTCTAGTTGTGCTGCCAGATATAGCGGCCTTCTTCAAATTTGAAAGAAGGAAACGCTGGAGGGTTTGCCCACCCTATGATTTGTTAGGCTGTCTTAAGCGTTCAGAAACGCGCTTGCGTTTTTAAGGCTTTCTGGTAAAGGCTTGTGTTTATCGGCTCTCTTAGCAAGCGAAAGTTAATATTTGTTCTCCTAATGCTGTTTAGAATCATCACTAAATTCCAGGAAAAAATTATTTTCATAAAATGAATGCAAATACCAGTGACCTGTGTGAGTCGGCAGAATTTTGGAGACAGGTTGGAGATTTCCTAAGTTGTAGAGTCATTAAATTTCCTTTTTTAATGTTGGAGGCAACTCAGTTATTTTTGAAAAGACACTGATGACATATACCATATCCAGTGATTAAATTATTTAACACTTGGTAAATGGTTGAGGTGACAGCAGTGCATAACTAATGGGCATAGTGCTTTTTATACAAAATTAGAATTACATTAGCAGAGTGTAACCTAATTTTTTTGTTATTTATAAGGACAGCACATTAGTACACTCTAGAATCAAGTTTTCTTGAGTGGCATATGTTTAAAGTATTGTTAAAGCTGATTATTTCTTTCCTGATGAATTTCTGTTTATTAGAACACATACTCTGATAAATTTTGTCTTTTACATTTTAGCACAGAGGAAATTTCTAATTTTTGAGAAATAAAGGTTTTGTGTTGTTTGTTTAAATGTGATGTCTGGTTAGGCATAATCTATGCTCTGCTGTGAAATTTTTTTCAAAGTTACTGTTTACTTACGTCTACAGTGGGATTGTGTTGGTTTGCTGTTCTATTTCATTCTCATAATCCTGTTTGGTAAATATCCTAGTTTTATAGATGTGAAAGCTAAGACTCAAATGTTAAGTAACTTTTAACCCTTATTAAACAACTAAGGAGGGAGCAGAATTTGAGTCTAGGACCTTCTGATTGTAAAACTCTTGTTTAAAGAATGTTAGTACCAAAAGGGTGGGGAGCTCTAGTGTGCAGGGTTGGAAGTAACTTCTGTTCTTGAGACACTCCCCAACTCCCCAGAGATAATTACATTATTACATGAGTTAGGTATAGATGTTTTCCAAGGTTAGCAAATCCCTGAATTTCAATCTTCCAGGTGTTTATAGTTTGTGAAAATGAACCACACAGACTAAGCACCTTAACCTGCTAGTTAATGGCAAAGCAGGATTGAGTCTTGACTTCCAGTATAATAGTATTTACTTTGAGTAGTTGATATTTGTGTATGTTCCGAGTTAAAGCAGTATGAAAAGGTAGGTCTCACTTTCCCAGCAGACCCACTTTCCAAAGGTAACCGGTGTCATCATTTTCATCTGTAAGCCACAGATATTTTATGCAAGTGCATTACATATATATTAGAGCCCTCCCTTTATTTTAAATACATATATGTGTATCATTGTTTAAGGCCACATGGAATTGTTATATGGCTGTATTTGTTAAAAGTCGCTAATTAGCAGCTAGGTAAGTTATTTCTGATATTTTGCCATTAAAAGTCATGCTGGCAGGGCAACGCAGTATTGCAGTTAGAAGTGTGGGCTCTGAAATTCAAGTTCCTACGTGCACTAAATGCTAGTGACCTTTGGCACATTGTCCTCTCCTTTTCTCTCGTTTTCTAGTCTGTAAAATGGGCCAGTACTTACCTCATACGGCTGTCATGAAGACGGACACACAAAATTCTTAGATCTTAGTGAGATTTTTTAAGATTTTTGTTACTGATATTTTACATCTCCAAGTATATCTTTGGCATTATTACTGGAAGTGCAATTTCTGGTTTGAAAGTATGAATGTTTGAGATTTTCATAAGATGTTTGCAAACTGCCCTTCAAAGAGGTCATACCAATTTATACAAACATTGTCCTGCCCTGTTTTCTAACAGATGAGTAAAATACCATAATTCATATTGTAAAAACATGAAGTTACTTTTTAGGATATATTGAAAAAAGTTTGCTGCTTTAGGAAAAAAATGAGAAATCATGAAATTGCTAAGCTGTGCTCTGGGACCAAATGTAGGCTTTATGCTAAGATCTTTTGCAAAGGATTAACAGAGATCTACAGAAATTCAGAATCTACAGAGATTAATCGACTTCTTTTTTTAAGATTGGTTAAAGTATAGTAATACTAAGGAAAAAGATTGTTTAAAAGCAATGATTACACTTTCTCCTTCTTTAGATATAAGCCAGTAGTTGATCCACCACAGTGCTTCAGGCTTCCTTTAGTTATTAGGGTGATTTCCTCTTGCTAATTGTTTCCCAGATTAATTTTAGCACCACTCTGCTTTACTTACCCCTGTCCTGTGCCAAGAAAGCATCTATTTAGGAATCTCTGCCTCTGCATAGCTGGGATATTTTAGGCATGGTACTCTGACCGGAGCTTAAGTCCTGGCCATGAGCTACTGACACCTGTTGAAAAGCACCAGTAGTTTTAATTTCTAAAGTCTCCAGAATTTTTTACATGTGTCAATTATGAGATCACTTGGTGTATCTCATTTCCTTATTCATTAAGCACATATTTAGTAGTTGACATGCGGCAGGCAGTGTTCTAAGCGCTAAATATTAAGGAGATTTTTATTTGGAACACAGCTATGTTCTGCAGTAAAACTTGGGACTTCATGTGTATGACAGTGACTGTATTTCTAAGAACACACTGCCATATTGAATTTCTACAAAATCCTGTAGACTTTATAGTGTTGTAGATGCAACTTAATTTTCACACTAACATTTAGGCTTGAAGTAAAAGCACTGCTTTGCAACATAGGTTCATTAATTATGGGAAGCATATTTTGAACTATAAAATACTGCTGAGCAGGATATGAGATACACTTGAGGTGTTATTATTTAATTCTTCTACCTTAGAGTGTTTGATCTGAATTCTTCCTAGTTTCGTATTCCTTAGTTCTTTTCTTAACTTCACATTTGAGAGAAAGAGTTCACAACATTAGGCAATTGATGAAGCCTGTTTTTTTTTTTTCCTTTGGAGACAACTTTCCTGATGTACATTAATGATCCACTGGGAACATCTGGTTCAGCAAATGAGAATTTCAGGACCGTTTGCTATTAAGTGATGGAAAATGGAGAGGAGGCAAACCTGACTGAATTACCACCCTCCACCCTTTCAAACATTTTTGACAGTCATTAAGTCTCTTGCCTCTGATATGTTTAAGTAATAGTTTCTGTACATCACTGGAAAGAATGGGCACAGTTTTTATTTAAAAGTACAGTAAGCAAAATTCTCATTCTAAAATTTACAGTCTCTGTAAAAACATGAAAATTCAGTTTTACTTTGGATTTTTTTAAGCTAATTCAAAAAGGAATTTTTATTCCCACTAGCAGTGTATAAGGGATGAAGCTTCTGTATATCCTCACTGGGCTTTGGTGTTGCCATTATTTTTTATTTTATGTCTTTCAGTAGATGTGCAGTCATCTCTCATGGGTCTAAATTTGCATTTTCTTAATGAATGGTGATGGTGAACATCTTTTCTTGTTCTTATTTGCCGTATGTCCTTTTCTGTAAAATTTCTTTTGCTCATTTTCTAATTAGATTTTTTTACTTGAGTTTTTAGAATTCTTTATTCTGGATCCAGGTCCCTGTCAGATATGTCATTTTCAAAATTTTTTCCCATTTTGTACTTTACATTCTCGGTGAGCTCTTTCGTAGAACAGAATTTCTTAATTTGATAAAGGTCAATTCATTTTTTTTTCCCCTTTGTGGGACATGTTTTTGGTGTCCTGTGTAAAAACTCTTACTGGGCGCCTGGGTGGCTCAGTCAGTTAAGTGTCTGCCTCATGTCATGATTCCAGGGACCTACTTAGCAGGGAGTCTGCTTCTCCCTCTCCTGCTGCTGCTCCCCATTTGTGCGAGCTCTGTCTCTTTCTTTCTCTCTCAAAAAATAATGCGCGCTCTGTCTCTTTCTTTCTCTCAAAAAAAAAAAAATAGATATATTTACCAACATTTAGGTATACCAAAGTTTTTTCCCTCTGGTTTTTTCTAAAAATTTTAAACTTTTACATTTAAGTCTGTGATTTATTTTGAATTACTTTTTATATAATGTGTGAGGATCAAGATTCTTTTTCCCCCCTTGTGGATGATGTCCAATCACCCAAGCATTATTTTTGAAAAGACTATCCTTTCCCCTGTGCCAAGCTTCTTCATCTTTATGAAAAATCATTTGGACTTATTTATGTGGATTTGTGGGTTCCCTGTCCTATTTCGTTGATCTGTATGTTTTTCTGTCTGCCAAACAACGTTGACTGTTGTAGCTATGTAAATCTTAAAATTGGCTAGACAAATTCATTCCACTATATTCTTTAAAAAAAAAAAATTTACCTATTCCCATTCCTTTGCCTTTCCATATAAATTTTACAAAAATCTTGTGAATGGCTATAAAGAAAACTCACTAGGATTTTGACAGGCATTATGTTAAAGTTTCTTTTAAAACTAAACTGTCACTTATCATGCTACCCAACAGTCATATGTCAGGACATTTGTCCCAGAGAAATGAAAACTCTGTTCACTATAAGTTTATATACGTAGGTTTATAGCAGCTTTATTTGAAACAGCCTCAAGCTGGAAACAGCCAAATATCTTTCAATAGGTGATCGACAAAGCAAATAGTGGTATGTCCATCTCATGGAATGCTAGTCCGTGATGAAAAGGAACATACTATTGATACATGCAATAATTTGGGTGGATTTCAAAGAGTGTTAACTGGCTGAATCCGAAAGGTCACATACTGTATGATTCCATTCATATAACATTCTCAATATGACAAAATGGGTGTGACAATTTCAAAGGATAGGAGAGAGAGAGCTTTGTGTTGATGAATTAGTTTTGCATTTTATTCCCTCACAGTGGTGGTTACACAAATCTGCACATGTGATAAAATGGCATAGAATTATACATACACATGTACCAGTGTCACTGTCCTGGTTTTGATACTCTGTGTAAGATGTCACCATTGGGGGAAACTGGAAAAGGGTAAGTGGGACCTCTCTGTACTATTTCTGAGACTCCTATGAATCTATAATTATTTCAAGATCAAAAATGTTTTTTAAAAAGTTTACTTTTCACGTGCTACAGATGTGCTTGAGTTTGTTTCTGTAAAAACATGACATATATCATCTAGTCCTGGGCATTTTAGAAAAAAAATCATCTGGCAAGGTAGATTTTTTAAATCTTACGTAAAAAAGAGGGAAAATAAATAATATAAGGAAACTGTCAACACAGGAAACATAGGAAACATGGACAGATAACATATTCTCCAACCTGGGGTTTTTAAGCTACTTTTTTCCCCCATATATTTATACATAGCTTGTTGAAAGAAAAATAAAATGTGAATAACACTTGTATTTCTACTAAGGCTTCTTTAGTCATAAGATAAATGTTACATTATGTCATTGTCCTGAATACAGTATTTAAATTATAACTGGACAGGTGCTTTTCGAATTCCTGAGTTGGGAAAACTATATATATATCTATATATAGATATAGATAAAATACTTTTTAAGCCTCAGTTTTTCTAAACTACTCATCTGTAAAATGGGACCAACCCTCCTGTTTATTTGGTGCAATATGAAATGCTTATTATCACAGTGCTTGTCACGAGATAGTGGTTATTATATAAAGCATCTAGCTGAGTATCAGTTGTTAATGGGGTTCTAAAAAATGGAAATTTACACATTAATTAATATCTGTGCCTGAGTGTTTTTCTTCTTGGACATACTTTTCTTGGATGAAGAATATGTTACCTAGCTTTTGGTCAGAATCAGACTCCACAGTCCGTAATCAGGATAGGAATGCGATGAACACTTGATGGAACTTCAAAATGAACAAGAGTTTTCTGGTGACAATTTTTACTAAAAAACAAAACAAAACCCTGGCAGTTTTATTTGGAATATGAAAGTGATTTGGCTCTTTTGTCCCTTCTCTTCAGCTCTTAAAATTTTGAGGTCTTGCCCTCTCAGAACTAAGCAATAGGTGGGTTTTTTTTTTTTAATGTGTATTGTACTTTACTCAAACCTTTCATAGTTCTCATACTGAAAAGAATTGTAAACTATTTTCAGATTTCTTATATGTCTTGATTGAATCTTTGTTTTCATACGGTATTTATATTAACTTTTTTTCCCTTTCAGGTTTCCTCCTGTTTCATAAGCAGCCGGAACAATGTTCTACGCACATTTTGTCCTCAGTAAGAGAGGGCCTCTGGCCAAAATTTGGCTAGCGGCCCATTGGGATAAGAAGCTAACCAAAGCCCATGTGTTTGAGTGTAATTTAGAGAGCAGTGTGGAGAGTATCATCTCACCAAAGGTATGTTTGATGTCGGTGTATTTTTGTTCACTTTGTTGATTGTTTATTGATACGTAGAAATTTGTAGAATTTTAGGTTGACATCTGTGTATATTGGAGGCAAAGAAAAATTTGTAGATTATCCATAGTTCCAGTTTGGTATGTTATTCCCTTTAAAAATCCTGTTAGTGCACATATACTTTCATTTGCCAGTTTTCATGGTAGGTAAGTAAGTATGAAGTCAGGCAGTATCCAAATATTTTGTATTTATCCTTCTAGATGTTTTTGTACTTAAATATGTATATAAATGTTTCTAATTTGGGAATTTACAAAATATTCGAAAAAAGGATCCATTAATTGGGAAAGGTTGTAGGGATCAGATCTAATTGTCTTACCCACCTAGTAACCAGTGTTCATAACTTATGCTTGTTCCTCCTTAGCTCCACAGGCCTACTTGCTGTTTCTTGAAAATACCCAGCTTTTTGCTCTTTCTTGAAGATACTCAGCTTTTTTCCTATCTCAAAAACTTTTATACTTGCGTGCTCTTCTCCTAAATATTTAATTACTGTGTCTCCCACTAGAATGGAAGCCTCATGAAAGTCCTTTCCTTACCTGCCTTGTTTACTTCTCTGTGCCTAGAGGAGCTTTAATTGACATCCTCTGAAACTGTTCTGAAGCAGTGTTTTTCACCCTTGGATTTCACAAATAGTGTAACTGGAAGTAATCCAGGGTTTTTGTGTTGCCAAGAAAGGACTTCAGAACACACAGACACAATTACATCTATTAACATCATTAGTACTTCATTGAAAAACAGATACATTGATTTCAAAAATGTATAAGGACTAATCTCAAAGGAAAAGTCCTTTATATATATCTGTATATATATATTAAACGTCTGTGTTTTAAAGGTCCTTTCCTGGACTTTGTATTAACACATACATGCACCCATTTTCCTGTGGAGAAAACGTTCCAGATCATAGCTGTCTGGAACAGCATTGGTAGCTACTCTTAGAATTGGCAGTTTGGACGCTGCTGGCTGCCATAGTTGGTTAAATAAGAGTAGTTCCTTATTGCTGAAAGAGCTAGGGAATCTCAAAGGAATAAACTTGGGATCTGGAAGATACTTGTTCAGAAAAGTCATGTGCGAAAGAATATGTTCTAGGTGAAAAAGTGAAAGTTAGTATTTGTAATTAGAGCTAAATTATAAAATTTCCATCTGTCTGTGGAATTTTGGCTGGTTTTAGAGTTACAGCTGGTGGATTTTATTATGGTTAAGGACATTTCTATCATGTTATTTCTAAGACAATATTAAAATAAAAACTTTACAAACAGGAAAATAGATGATCTCTAGTCCTATCACCTACAGAAGCCTTTAGTGTTTTGGTATGCCTTCTAAAACGTGTGCATGTTTTTACGCATAATTTTTCTCATTATATGTGTACGCAACTGAATTATATGTTTTATAACAAGTCTGCATTCAGGAAAAGCTCTTCATAGCTTTATCATCATTTTTAATGTTGCATTATACAGCGTCATAGTCTCTTATCCACAGAATTTAAGTACAAAAAATGGGAACAGACTTGACAGAAACTGAAGTAAGGTCACTTGTGTATTCATATATTCACTATAGAATCACTAACGTATATGATTATTAGAAACTGCTCTAAATAGATGCTGCTGGGAATGTCTTAATATATATCATATGCTGAATGTTATCTTTATGACCACAAAGCTCTGAATTCCAAAACACACTTGGCCTGTAGGATTTAAGATAAAGGATTATGGACCTGTAATTCATTGTTTTGATTGTACGTGATTTATTTTACCAGTCTCTTTTTTGGATAATCTATATTTTTTACTAATTTCTTGAATTTTAATTCCTCTGGCCCTGTACGGTGTATTAAAATAACAAAGATCTCTCTGGGTAGTAGAACTACAGGTTTACTTTCCTCTTTTTAAAAAGTAACCATTGAATAAACATTGCTTGCAAAATATTTTGTTCACATCTGTGTCTTTTTTGAATTAATTTTTATGGGAGTTTAGAAATACATCAAAACCAGTATTGCATAGAGAAGCTTCATGTTCAGTGATCTTTGTACACATCTGTAAATTTTTCCTTAATGTTGACGTTTAGGAATATAATTGATGGGCCGGGTGATATACACTTAAAGATTTCTAATATGCGTTCATAGTTTGCTCCGTGGGGAGATAGTACCAGTTTGCACTGCTGGTCGAATTGTATGAGACTGATGTTTTCTACTTTTTATAGAAATGCTTACTAAGGTAAGTAAATGGAAAAAGGAGAAGTTGAGCTGTTTTTTTGAAATTAATATGTGTGGCTAATCTTTAATACCTACAAACACATATTGAGGGTGATTTGGCTTAAAAGGATAACAAATTTTTTCATAGTATGTGCAGAGTACTTTGTACCCTATTAGGGAGGCTACAAAAGAGTACAAGACCATCTGATACATGAAAGTATGTAGGCACACGGTTCAGGAATAATGTAAAAGACTGGACTGTGTGTGAGAGAAAGAATAACTTATTTTAAAAACTATTTCTAAGTGGGTTATTTGATTGATCTTGTTTTATTTTGATAAAATATAAAGATACTTCCACAGAGTGAACTGACCTGAAAATTTCTAATGTTTGATCTTGGTGTGCAGTTCTTGTTATGGGTAAATGTTGGTTTGGTTGTTTAAACAAGTGTCAGACGTATAGCTCAGTTGCAGCTGCGTGCCTTCTGCCCCTCCTACCCCCACCCCTCCATTGGAACAGCCACTGGTAATCTCTAGAGCTTTTTCTGGGTATGTAGCCTGTGTTCCTTATTACACCTACATTCTTAACACGAGCGAGCTCAACAAAAACGCCATACTTCATTTTACCTACTCCTATGTTAAACTCTGAACCAAACTAATATACAAAGAAAGCTTTTGCCCAAACAACACCTTTTTTCAAAGTTGCTAATCCTTTACAAGATAATGGCACGCAAAGGGTTTTAAACCCCTCCTCCTTTCTTAAAGTGAAGGTGTAGTCAGTATTTTAAATTTCCTAAAACCACATCATAAAAGTAGATTCTCTTTTTCCATTAGTTGCAGTGTTTTAATTGGGTATTACTTTTCATATCAAGGATTTTTCATATAAGTAAGTCTAGATTTGATCACAAATTTATAATTTTAGATAGCTAAGAATTTAGAGCAGTAAATTTCATAATTTGTGCTGTAAGTCATGTGAATTTGCCATAAATGTAGAGCCTGAGAGTCATTACAAATAGAATCCTAGGCCGCTGTTTTGACAGTACACATATAACTTATAGTGTTTTATTGTATAAGTAACATATTAATCATAACTTAAGCAAATGATTAACAACTTTATTTGCTACTTTAGAATTTGGTATGATTTGGAAAATAGTCTGGGAAAGTTTGAGTTCATGTTGTTTTGTTCTCAAAAATTTTTCCATATTATAGCCAGAGGAATTTTTAATCATTCTATTTAGATTGGATGCTTGCTTTTCTTTCTTTTCCCAACAAATGCATCTCACACAGTGGATCCCACATAAGTGTTGATTGAAATCTACCTTGAAAAAAACAGGCAGAGGAGTATATTTTCTTGTGAAAATAGATGGGTTACCATTATCCTTTATTAGTTTGTTTGCCTTCCAGTCAACTGATAAAACTCAGTGAAAAGTGGCTTAAACAATAAGGAAATTAACAGTCTTATTTCACTAGAAGTTTAGAAATAGGAAGATTTAGGATTAGTTGAGCAGTTCAGTGATGTCATTCATCTAAAAGACTCACCAATTATTTTTCCTTTTAAAGATTTATTTATTTATTTGGAGGGGGTGCAGAGGAAGAGGGAGAGAGAGCCCCAAGCAGACTCTGCACTGAGCATAAGCCCCATGCAGGGCTCAATCCCACAATCCTGAGATCATGACCTGAGCCAAAATTGAGAGTTGGATGCGCAACTGACTGAGCCACCCAGGACTCACCAATCTTGTGTTGGTTTCTTGTCCTTATACTTATGGCCTCGTGACTACAAGCAGCTCCAAACCCATCTGCTCACAACACAGGAAGGGAGAAGAAAGAGGCAGGCGTTCTTCTTTTATTGGGAAAATCTCTCTCAGAAACTGACTTACTTCACTCGTTTTTCTTGTTGGTCGAACTGGGTTTTGTGCCCACTCAAGAAGCATTAGCAGAGAGGAATGAGTTAGTTCTTCAAGGCTGGGGACGTTCACTTCCCAAACATAATCAGAGTTCAGTTAGCCAGCAAGGAGCAAGAGCTACGGATGGGCAACCCAAAAGTGCTCCATATTCCTTAATGTGCTTGTGACAGCGATCTGTGGAGTACTTTACTACCTGCTTCATAGCTACCTTCATATCTATGTTAACTAATGAATTACTACTGGTGTGTTCTTTGTGGATACCCAGGATTTACAGGTAAAGGCATGAATAAAATATAAGTGATTATTAAGAAACTTCACATAAATGATAAAGTAAAAGCTGCCTATAAATTGCACAGAATACAAGCTTTTGAAGTATGATTACCTCTAAAACCAAAAAATTAACTTTAATATTAATATTTTGCTCATAGGTGAAGATGGCACTCCGAACATCAGGACACCTCTTACTGGGAGTAGTTCGTATCTATCACAGAAAAGCCAAATACCTCCTTGCAGACTGTAATGAAGCATTCATTAAGATAAAGATGGCTTTTCGGCCAGGTATCGTTGCCTTATTTTTTTTAAACCTTGGAGTTTTATGTAGTGTGAAAAACTGCAAAACATATATTCTAGATCCCTTCAAAAATAGGGCAAGGCTTGACGAGGCAGTGGTTCAAGGGAAGAAACCCACGTCTGTCATTCATTTGGAATTATGACAATCACTTCTTTTTTTAACCCCTTTTCATCAGCTTTTATAGAACTGAAGAGTCGAAAAGTTGAAAACTGTTACATGATTTTTTTTTTAATGTAGCTCAGAAAAGAAAATCTTAGGGTTTAAAATTTTTTTCTGAATAATTTTAGCATATTCTTAAAATTCACTTTTAACTTGAGACTTTTATTAAATGTTTTCTATAGTTTTTTGTTGTTTGAGCTTAGGTAATGATTGATTCTAAAGCTGGACTCTAGGAACCAAATTTCCATAGGTAATAACTGGTATTTATCTGAATTCATGTATCACTTTATAATTTTTTAAAGCACTGATGAAAGTTTATTGTAATTAAAATAGTGTATAGGAGAGATGCCTTATACAGTAGTTTCTGCAGCAGCTATGTTTTAGTACTTTATTTTAATATATGAACAGTGAAGATTTTGAGATCTAAGATTTTATTTAAAAATAAGGTGTTTATACAGATGGCTAACTGACACATGAAAAGATGGTTAATATCACTCATCAGGGAAATACAAATCAAAACTACAATGAGATATCACTTCACACATGTCAGAATGGCTAAAATGAACAACACAGGGAACAACAGATGTTGGCAAGGTTGTGGAGAAAGGGGAACCCTCTTGAATCCTCTTACACTGTTGGTGGGAATGCAAACTGGTACAGCCACTCTGGAGAACAGTATGGAAGTTCTTCAAAAATTAAAGAACTACCTTATGATCCAGCAGTTGCAGTACTAGGAACTTACCCAAAGGATACAAAAACACTAATTCGAAGGGGTACATGCACCCCAGTGTTTATGGCAGCATTACCTATAATAGCCAAAGTATGGAAAGAGCCCAAATGTCCGTTGATGAATGGATAAAGATGATGTTGGGGGGGAGGGGTGTGTGTACACAAACATACACAATCAAGTATTCAGCCATCAAAAAGAATGAAATCTTGCCATTTGCAGTGACACGGATGGAGCTAGCTAGAGTGTTAGCTAGCTTATGCTAAGCAAAATAAGTCAGAGAAAGGGAAATACCATATGATGTCACTCATGTGGAATTTAAGAAACGAAGCAGGTGAACAGAAAGGAAAGAAAAGGGAGGCAAACCATAAGAGACACTTAACTATAGAGAACAAACATCAAGGTTGCTGGATGGGAGGTGGGGGGGGGTCAGCTAAATGGGTGATGGGTATTAAGGTGGGCACTTTTTAGATGTAAGTGTTATATGTAAGTGATGAATCACTAAATTCTCCTAAAACTAGTATTACACTATATATTAACTAACTGGAATTTAAATAAAAACTTGAAACAAAACAAAAACCAAAGATGTTTAGGCAGAGGCTGTGATACTTGAATAATTTCTAACATATGGGTGCTAATTGCATTTTGCTTAAATAACCATGCTTTTTGTTTATTTTTGCCTTTAAAAACAATGCATTTTTAGTATAGACCACTTGAAGAATATAAATAATTAAAATAATGTAATGTAAAGTAATCTTACCCTAAAATAACCAACTCCTCTTTAATAGGGTGCTCCTTTGCATTCGTTCCTCTTATAAATTTCATGTTTATTGAGAAAATGGTTATTAATATTTATTTGTTGATATGTCCTTTTAAAGACATCCCCTTAATGCATAGATGGTGCTTTGACTTTGTTTTTGGAAAGTAGTTTGGCTTATGATTATAGAAAAACAAAAGTACTTGGGCTTCAGTGGTACTTCGCATATATTATCAATCTTTTTAGACTGTAACCTTAGGAAATTATACTGACTTTACCTTACTTTGGTCTTTAGATAATCTGTGGTATAACTGTTAGGCCTTCAAGCTTACCATTTCTTTTCCAGGTGTTGTTGACCTGCCTGAGGAAAATCGAGAAGCTGCTTACAATGCTATTACCTTACCTGAAGAATTTCATGACTTTGATCAGCCACTGCCTGACTTAGAGTATGTCCCTCCTCCCTCTTTTAATTGTCAGCTTGGTATACAAATAACGTTACTAGTATCAAACATACAGTTTTCCTTGGAACATCTTGTCATCAAGTTAACATGAGGTTAAAATGCATATGCTTTCAATTAGGATAGTGTATAAATATGAAACATATAACCTAGAAAGTTGTATAGATACCAACTTTAACAAAGCTAAGATGGGAGAATTCTGATGTGCTTAGGCCAAAGCTTGTGTAAACTAAACAGTTTTCCAGGTGTCTGCTTTATATAATGATATCAGTGAATATGAACTATTGCTTCATGATTTTTCTTTGGAGATAATAAAGTCATCTACTGGTTATCATCTTTGCCAGGCTATACTCAGCCACAGTTTCTCTTTTTTTTTTTAAATATAGATAACTCTTTCAAGAGAAAGAAAAGATCGTGTCGCGCAACATACGTTTAAGAGGGGAAGGTTGTACAGAGATGGCTATTACAGCAGAATAGTGTAGTGTGTTTCCCTTTTCTCAAGTCCTCAAAATTCAGCTGTCTTTACCATGACAGGGAATGTGCCTCTAACTTCCTGTGTGATTTAGTAGCACAACTGACAACCAAGAAACCCTTTACACCAAGCCCCATTTTTAGGGACAAATTTCTCTGCTGCTTAAAATGATCTATGACTCCTATTTATGATTTATTTTGATATGTGTGTTAATGTCAGTACTGTCTAGCTGCTTTCCTTTTTTTTTTTTTCTCTCTTCTAATGTATTTTTTAAAAGTTTTCATTGTGGAAATTTAACAGCTAAAAAGCAGAAAGATTAGTATTAGGAGCCCCGTATAGTGATAAACCAGTTTCTTCAATTATGAATATGTTGCCAGTTTTATTTCATATGTGTTTCCCCAACTCACCTTCCAACCCCCACTGGATTATTTTAAAGAGTAGATACCTTACTTCCTCTGTCAATACTTCAGTATCTCTTTTGAGGTAAGGAATTTTCTAAATCTATCCATAATAACATCCCACCTATAAGTTCTAGTAATTTCTTAATGTAATATTCAGTCAGCATTCAAATGTCCCCAGTTAACACACAGGCCTTTTTTTCTTCAGTTTGTTTAAGTTAGGTTCTCTACAGATTATCCAGACTGTATTTAGTTGATATGTCTCAGAAGTCTCTCATCCTTTTACTTGCCATTTGTTTCCTGAATAAACCTGGTCATTTGTTTTGAAGTATTTTACATTCTGAATGTGGACAATGGTAATTCCACGTTTTTGCTTAATATCACATGTCTTTTATTTAATATTTTTAAACAATATGATAGATTAATTTGTTAGAGGAAGAAACAGTCTTAGAAAAGCTGGGTAACTTCAGAGTTCATACCATGACCCTGATGAAAACCCATACCTACCTAGACTGTGCATTTTTAAGTTTTTCCTCTGTATATTACATTACCTAGGTAGTGATTTCAGCAAATTCTGTTTTGCTTGCTGTGATGGTTTTTAAATCTAAATACAAATCAAATATTAGGGCTTATAAACCATGGTGACTTTTGTATGTATGTTTTTTCCTTGTAGAGAGAATTAGGATTTTTTTTTCCTTATGCATTCACTGCAGACTTAAGACTAAAATGTATTTGAAATTTTTTTAAAGTGACATTGATGTGGCCCAGCAGTTCAGCCTGAACCAGAGTAGAGTGGAAGAAATAACCATGAGAGAAGAAGTTGGGAACATCAGTATTCTACAAGAAAATGATTTTGGTAATAGAGAAACAAATCACTAGCTACTAGCTAATAATGTTAGAATTATGTTGCAGCACAACTCGTGATTTAAAAAAGAAAACCCAGACATATGTTACATTTATCATGACAGAAGGACAAAATTTCATCTAATCCTTTTTCGTCAAGAAAAGAATTTGCTTTCCTACTAGTATATTAAGCATCATTTCCATTTATGCACCAAACTTGAGTTCATTATTTGCCTATTCCTGCTTTGCATACTGATAGAACCTATATATGGATCTGTGTGAAAAGTCCCAACACTGAAGTAATGCCCAGTTTTAAACTAATCACTTGGAAACAATTTCATTATGTACTTTTTTTTTTTTTTTTTTTAAGATTTTATTTGAGAGAGAGTGATCTAGCAAGAGGTGGGGCGGGTTGAGGGGAGAGGGAGAAGCAGAATTCTTGCTGATCACAGAGCCCCATACAAGACCGTTCCCAGCACCCTGGGATCAACGACCTGAGGCCGAGGGCAGATGATTAACTGGCTGAGCCACCCTGGCGCCCCATCTACTATTCTTCTTGAATAGTGTTTAAAACAGGTAGCCAAATTCTTTCTTGATGAAAACAAACACATTCTAATGAAGTTTAAGTCTGAATGTTCATGCAACCTAACCTATAGACATATTTAAATTTACTTAACCTATTTAGGATAACCTTAATTTGGAGCCTGTGTTTGAATTTGCTAGTCATGCCCCATAATCAATCAGTTTAGATGCTACAGGTTTTAAAGTTTTAAACTGGATGTTTTAATACTCAAATAAGGTTTCAGTTAGCAAATGTGACAGTGCAGTTATAAGAAATCATTAGCCGTTTTATAACAGTGAATGTAACTTTTTTCAACTAATAACTAAAATTTGTTCAGGTGACTTTGGAATGGATGATCGTGAGATCATGAGAGAAGGAAGTGCTTTTGAGGATGATGACATGTTAGTGAGCACTAGCGCTTCTAACCTCCTGTTAGAGCCTGAACAGAGCACCAGCAATCTGAATGAGAAAATTAATCATTTAGAATATGAAGACCAATATAAAGACGACAATTTTGGAGAAGGAAATGATGGTGGTATATTAGGTAGGTGACAACAAGGTGGTTATTCTAACATTTCTCATTTGCAGTCTTTTAGAGCAGTCGCTAATTCTGGGTCGTAAGCAACTCTTTAGATATACTTGTGTGGATTGTGACTAGTTGATTTCATTCAAGTGTTCTGTGAAACTAGAGCCTAAAATGTTACAACAGTACTTGATTTTGTTAAAGGTGCTTGTCTCAAAGTTTTAAGTTTTACTAGTTCTTAAACTGCTGTATTTGTTTTTGATATATTAAATGTTTTAAATAGAGATGTGAACTAGAAAATAGAATTTTTTTCCTATACCATTATACTTTTGTATGCTGCCTTGAAGAGAAACAGATGCAAGTTGAATGCAGATTTTTTAATTGTTAATTTTAATGTAATTTTATTTTCCCAGTGATTGGCTATTCTTTTAGCATTTCTTTTTCAAGTTATAATAACTAAACTATATTCCCTATTTCAGATGACAAACTTATAAGTAATAATGATGGTGGTATCTTTGACGATCCCCCGGCCCTGTCTGAGGCAGGTGTGATGTTGCCAGAACAGCCTGCACATGATGATATGGATGAGGATGATAACGTATCAAGTAAGCATTTCCTGTTCAGTGATGTGGGCATGTTTATATGCAGCTGAAAAGGTATTACTGTAGAAGACCACAAACTAAAAGTTCCAGCTTTTACTGAGTTATAAAACAGTGCTTATGATTATTGATTCTCTTTGATGTTTAACCCTGTACCCCTCTAGGTTCACCTCTGGAGGGCCTCCTTCATAACTAGAAAAGTGTTTGTTATTGGTACCAGTGGGTTTCTTTCATTTCTCAAGGGATTTTTTTTTCCCCATTTGTAGGAGATGTATTCAATACCCATGCTTTTTGTGATCAGATTTCTGTTTTTATAGTGGGTGGGCCTGATAGTCCGGATTCAGTGGATCCTGTTGAACCAATGCCAACTATGACTGATCAGACAACACTTGTTCCAAATGAGGAAGAAGCTTTTGCTTTGGAACCTATTGATATCACTGGTGAGCAGACAGACTTTTTGACTTATAAAATTCAGAACATAATGTCTTAATTTTGGTTCTTGTCTATTCTGTTACTCTTGTTTTAGATAGCTAAGCTTCTTTCTCCTTTGTCATCTATTACAGAGTCTTCAATTACAATCTAGGTATCTTAGAGAATACCTGTGGAAGTTGCTCTGAAATATAAAAATATAGAACTAAGTTTTTTGCTAACCTGTATCGTAGTCTTTTGGGGTCCCAAAATAATAAGTCACAGGAGTAACAGAAAACATTGCAAAGCATTTTACATTGAAGTACAGATTGATTATCTGTTCCAAAGTTCTAGATTGTATAATAGTTGGGCTACAATCTGGGAAAGCCTAAAGAATTTTTTTTTTAACTGGAAATGTGACAGATTCTAAAATCAGTGTTGTATTTCTTTTAGACATAGCAAAACATATTGGGGGTGCTGCTTCTCAATAAAAGAAGCATGTTAAGATGTGTAATTTAGATGTGAAGCTAAAATTTCTAGATGGTTTATGAGTAAATCAGAATGTAATTCAAGATACAGTTAATTACTTTTAAGTAGAACAAGACTGACTTTTTAGGTTTTCTCCAAGAATTTGATCACCAAAAATTGTGACTTGGGCTTCCCGTTTATAAAGAATGTTTGCTAGGCACCTACTCTGTGTAGAAACTAAAAATAGAAAAATGAACAAGTGTTTATCCTCATGGAAGTTAAGTACTAATTAGTGGAGCGTGGGTAAGTAAAATATGTACTATATTAGTGACAGGTATTATAGCGAACTGGTTTTGCCGGCTGTTTTAAGAACTTTGACTTCCAGAGAAGGAAGGAAACTCAGCTGGAGGATAAGGGTTGGACAGAGGCTGTCCAGAGTAACATCTTTTTACCTGAATATTTTATGCAGAAAAAATCATTGGGCATATAACATTTCTGACAGGATAAAACCTTGAGGAACTTATTTGTATCTTAAGAAATTGAGATAATGCCACCTACTTTGTAGTTTTAGTAAGGATTAGAAATGAATATACAGTAAATAACTAGGACGGAGTTCCAGGTCCGTCTGACTGGGTGTGGACTTTTTTTTTTTTTTTTCACTTAACTGCTTGTACAGCTGCCATATATGAATTGTAACTTTTCCACTAAAAATCATAGTAATTGCAACCCTTTATGGAGAACTTAAGTATTTTACAACTCCTGTAAGTGGTTGGCCATTTTTGAAAGAGGAAATAAAGAGATAAGCAAGATAAAGTTAACTTTCCTTAATGGTCATTCAGGTGTAATAGTAAGTAATAAAACCCAGGACTTGAGCCCAAATCTGTATAAACCTACATGGGCAAAACATACTGGCTTTTGCATTATTTTACTTATTTTTCCCAAAGTCTGTGTATATTCATTAATTCAGCAGATTTTTATTGAGCACCTATAGTATGCCAGCCTCTGTCCAACATGGAACTGTAAAAACAGCAGTTAAAACGAACTCTGCCCTCTTGAGGCTTTTCTACCAGGGATATAGAAAAGCAGGGATACAATGAGACCAAGTCTGGTATTTATCTCTATGTTCCATGATGGCCTCACAGGAAAATGACTTTTTTTTCTTCTGTCATTCCAGTCAAAGAAACAAAAGCCAAGAGGAAGAGGAAGCTGATTGTTGACAGTGTCAAAGAGTTGGATAGTAAGACAATTAGAGCCCAACTTAGTGATTATTCTGATATTGTTACTACTTTGGATCTGGCACCACCCACCAAGAAATTGATGATGTGGAAAGAGACAGGCGGAGTGGAAAAACTCTTCTCCTTACCTGCTCAGCCTTTATGGAATAATAGACTACTGAAGGTAATATAGTGTGCAGAATTTTTTATTCTATATATATTTGGCCATCTTTTAAAATTAACTTTTAAAACCTTTGACATCTTTGATCAGATATTTTCAACTATATGGCACCTTTTTTAACTTAAATCACAATATAATGAACATAACCTGAACTGAAAGATCCTGCTGATACCTGTATTTCTAAAAGATGTAGAAGGAATTTTTTCTATACTAAAAAGCCATATTGAGGTTTTTAATATTAGTTCTCCCTTTTCAGCCGTTCTCTTGCCTTAGTGTACGCTGTGCTTCAAGTCTGCAGTGGTTCTCCTTTTCCCAAAGAATTCTCTGGCGTTATGAGAATTATTTTCACCCATAAGACCTTTTTGCTCACCTTAAGTTCTGCACTTCCAAAACAAGGTTCTGAAGTGAAGAACTCAGTGAAGCAATGCTATGAGACTGTTACTCTAAATTTGAAAAAACATTAATTCTATGGTAGATTTTACTATTTAGTGGAGAAAGTCCTTAGAATATTTCTTTGACTCACTGGTCTCATTATTAGACATTTTCCTAAGGAAGTAATTCAAAATACGGAAAAAGCCATTTCTTTGAAGATGTTCATTATTGTTTGCAGTTAAACTGAAAAAAAAAACAATATGGTTCAAATGTGATATATACACATCTATATATGTGTATCTCCACTCAGTTGAATGTTATGCAGTCATTAAAATTATTAAAAATGGTAGTTTATAAGATTTCCATATAATTGGTATGATTCCATTCCATGGAGTTTTAAGTGTGTGAATATGAAAATAAGCTGAGGGAAAATTTTAAATTATAAGACAGTGGATAATTTCATTTATTTTTGACTTTTCTAAAATCATTGCACTTAAAATCAGCTATCCTGTATTTAAAAATATTAAGATGTAATGAAGTGTGGCTATAACATTTAGAAGTCATGCTGAATTATACAGACACTGATTACAACTATATTAAAATATACTTAATGGTAAGTAGAAATGTCAGTGGTGAATTTTTAATGTGATTTATTTTATAATTGAGTTTTTGGGGTTTTTGGTTTTTTTTTTATAGCTCTTTACACGCTGTCTTACACCACTAGTACCAGAAGATCTTAGAAAAAGGAGGAAAGGAGGAGAGGCTGATAATTTGGATGAATTCCTCAAAGAATTTGAAAATCCAGAGGTTCCCAGAGAGGAGCAGCAGCAGCAGCACCAGCAGCGTGATGTTATTGGTGTGTTCTGTTGGAATAGTTCCTTGATAAAGATTTATCTGTATATTGCCAGAGAAAGAGAAATCAGGAACAAAGGAGTACACTCAAATTTTTGGACAGGGAAATACAGTCAATTGCTGTGTTAAGTAGGAAGCTTTCGGTTTTTGGAAAGGTTTAAAGTTTAGAACTGAGTAATGTTCTGCTCAGAGGATTATTCTCCATTAGATTACAGGTGGTGGAATTGTGACCTTTTCCATGTGTATTGTTACAAATTGAGTAATCTTTGCAGAGGTAACATATTTATTTGGCCTTAAGAAAGTACTTTTGTCTTAATGTATTAAAGTAAACTCTGAAATATTGTTAAAGACTGTATAATTCACATCTCCTCTTTATATGACCAATTGCAGATGAGCCCATTGTGGAAGAGCCAACCCGCCTCCAGGATTCAGTGATGGAGACCAGCAGAACAACCTTTGATGAATCAGCCATGCCTCCACCACCTCCTCAGGGAGTCAAGCGAAAAGCAGGACAAATTGACCCAGAGCCTGTGATCCCTGTAAGTAAGCCCATCAGTTGTCAAGAATTTTACATCTCTAGTAAAAGTATTATCTAAGTAGTCCTTTTGAAATATTTTGGTTGAGGAAAAAACTGACAAGAGAGAAAGAATGGCAGCCAAGGATGTGAACACAGAGTACCCTAAGTGAGAGAAGATATTCCAGGAGTTTGAACCTTTCTGACTCTTCTTACAGATAGTCTGTTTCAGAGTGGCCTAACGTGACCATCTTTGGCTAATGTGGAATCCTCGACTCTAAACTTGGTTCCAGTTTAGTTCAGGGTGAATCTCACAATTCTTGATTAAAGATGAAAAATAATACATGAAACGTGTTAAATTCTTCAAGTATGTCATGAGTAAAGTGAACACGGTCAAACTTTTTAAATTAACACCTAGTTCCTTTTTCTAAAAACTGTGGTTTTCTTCCTTAGCAAGATTGAACATTTTTTCTCAAGTTTTAATGAGATAATTGACATACAACATCATACTAGTTTACGGTATAGAACAGTGATTTGATACTGTGGAATCATTTCACAACGTGTGTATAAAACATCTATCCCCTTACATAATTACATTTTTTTTCTTGCCCTGAGAACTTTTAAGATCTACTCTTAGCTACTTTCAAGTATATGTTACAGTATTAACTATAATCACCATACCGTGTATTAGATCCCTAGAACTGACAACTGGAAGTATCTTTCTAAACCCTAGTAACTACCATTGCATTCTGCTTTTACGAGTTCCACATTTTTTTTTGGATTCTACATGTAAATGATACCATATATATTTGTCTTCCCTTGACTTATTTCACTTAGTATAATGCCTTCCAAATCTATCCCTGTAGTCCTACTTGCTTGTTTTTTTGCTTTTGCTGTCAAATCCAAAAATTATTGCCAATGTCTATTTTGAGGAGCTTACCTGTTCTATGTTTTCTCCTAGTAGTTTTATGGTTTCAGGTCTTAAACTCAAGTCTTTAATCCATTTTGGGTTGATGTTCCTGGTGGTCCAGTTTTCCCAGAACCATTATTGAAAAAAGATTTCCCCATTGCATGGATTGACTCCTCAGCTCTGAATTCTGTTGAAAGTTCCTGCAACATAAGACAGTTTTAATAATCAGAATATACTTATCAAATCGCTTAAAAAAAAAAAAAAGTAAAGCAACACCTGGCTACTTCATGCAGACTTTATACCATTAAGTTCATTTAGGGTAGGAAAACTAAACTATAGGGGAAGTAAGGTCTAGTGTAAGACTTCCCAATCTTAAATTTCTGGAGTAAGTTAACCTTGGGCTGTTGGTTCAGCCTCCATCAAGAGGTACTGGCAGAAGATTCCTCTGCAACTTTAAGAACTGCTTTTCTGTGCCTTCTGGTGGTAGAGTTGTCCAAAAGAGCATCTTTCTGTATGAGCTCAGGAATAGGGGTGGGGACAGGTAACGAGTGGGTTACTCAAGTACAACAGTCCTGGAAGAACTTGTTTTTTTTAACATTCTTAGCTGCTTATATTAAGCCTTAGAGGAAAAATTCAAGAGATAGACTCAGAAAAATGATCTTCTCCTTCCTATTATTTGCTGCCAGAAGAGCTCCTAGGCTCTTATTTAGAGTCCAGGCTTAGTTGTAGTAGCTGTGAGACATTTTCATGCAGTAATGGGTGACAGTACAGGCTATTTAACGTTAAAGCCTTTTTGCATTGCGTTAGTGGGTGGTTCTGTGTTGTGTGGTTTTTCCTAAAATGCCGCTACAGAAAGTTTTGGGGTTTTTTTCCTGTGCATAGTTTTTCTTGTGATTTACAAATTTATCACATGGACATTGTAACTGTTTGGTTCCTAAAAAGTGTAAGAACAAGGTATAATCAATTATTGATTGTGAGGAAGTATGGCAGTATGACCCCAGTATTTCTTCCCCTTGCTTTAAGCCCCAGCAGGTTGAGCAGGTGGAAATACCCCCTGTAGAGCTGCCTCCTGAGGAGCCTCCAAATATCTGTCAGTTAATTCCGGAGTTAGAACTCCTACCAGAGAAAGAGAAGGAGAAAGAGAAGGAGAAAGAAGATGATGAAGAGGAGGAGGTAAGGGAACACTGGCAAAGAGAAAATAAATCCTGTCCCAGACTGAGCACAGATCTTCAACCTGCTCTTTTACTTTCATAGTGGAGCCAAGGTAATTGATGTTGAGCGTCAACAGTGGTGAAAAATGTTCAAGCAGAAACAGCATGTAACCAAATTCTTAATGATCTAGATCATTATTAACAACATCAGATTTTATGCTGTGCTGTAACTCATTGGCTCCCTTGCAGGCTTTTGAAGGACATAGGACTGACTGCCCTTTTCCTGATTTCTCAATTGATTTTAGATTGTTTGTAGCTGGTTTTACTATCTTGTGGCCAATTTTTTACTGCTTTTAGCATTTACCTCTGGTATGACATCTCTGTGGCCTGGAAATCTGATAACCATTTTCCATTTGTAGGAGTTTTGTTTTCGTTAGACTGGGGTGAGATGTGACTTGGCTAAAATAGATTGAGTAAAGGCACTTTAACAATGGATTTCATTTTCAGGGACCTTATTTGGCTCTTCAAGGTTCCCCCCCCCTTTTTTCTGGATCTTTGTTTAAATTTAAAATAAAAACCTTAAAATATCTTCTAGGAACCATTGAAGCCTTTTAAAATTTTTCTAAGACCACAGGTTATGGACTGGGTACATATTTTCATTAATATCCATTTGTATTTGTAATTTATTATTTTTATATTATGTCAACCATTTAGTGGAGTACTGGCTTTTTGTTTTGGTTTTGTTTTTTTTTTTTAAGTAAAAATTTAGCCCCAGAGCTACTAGTCTAGGGTATGCCATTATCTCAGACTTCGTGTTGAATCAGTATTTAAAATTGTTGTGCTTTCATGAAGCCCTTAACTCCCAGCTCTTTGAAATGTGGTATGTAGTTCCAGCATAGCATGGAAGCATCTCAGCTGTTGCTCCATGCCAACTTCAGAGTTTAGAAAGTCACTTAGAAGGCAAGTCCTGTTAGGTAGCTAGGAGCTGGGCAGCTCAAGTGAAATCAAGTATTATGGATTATAGCCCCCCCCTTTTTTTTTTTTAAGATTTTATTTGACCAGGGGTGGTGGGTGGTAGGGTGGGGACAGCAGAGAGAGGAGGAGAAACAGACTCTCTCTGCTGATCAGGGAGCCCACCTGAGTGGGGCTCGATCCCAAAACCTTGAGACCGTGACCCCAGCCAAAGAAAGATGCTTAACCGACTGAGTCACCCAGGCACCCCATACCCCATTTCTCTTGAAACACTGTATAGACCAGTACTACTTACTCATCTCCTACTGTGTGCTCTTTGATACGGCTCCACAATGAGGTTGGGATCTGCCAGAATATAAATCGTCTAGAAGATCATGCTACTGAAAAAATATTTATACATTCAGTTGAAATAAGGAGTGTGCTTAGTGACATAGCTGATTTATAAGTTAATTATCTTAACAGGGGCCAATCAGTAACCAGTAGCTCACCAACCAGCAGTATCCAGGGGCCACGCAGTGTAGACCACATCCTTAGAAGACCAGTACAGAATCTTATATCCAGCCAAATGTTTGCTTGCAGATACGGAAGACTTTCTTCTGTAATTTAAGAAAGACAAGCTTCAGAGTTCGTACTAGATGCTAAGAGATTTATAGTTTTCTATTACTCAGAGTACACAATTTAAATTAAAACATTCAGGACATAAGGAAATAGTTCATTTTGCAGTAGACCACTTTTGTCAGCTTTTTTGTGTGTTGGGGCCTTTTCATTCAGGACGAAGATGCTTCCGGAGGTGATCAGGATCAAGAAGAAAGAAGATGGAACAAAAGGACTCAGCAGATGCTTCATGGGCTTCAGGTAGGTACACCAGTCCTGACTTGAGCAAAGACTTGGCATTGCTCCCTTAAAAAAATAGCAACACGGTAGGACCAGCAAGCCTACTTTCAGTGCTGTGGATTCTAATATATAAAGAGTAAGAGTAAGCCTGAAGAGCAGCCAGGTGAACGCTTTCCTATGGTTATGCGGCAAAGGGAAGCTGTGGTGGTGGTTTATAGAATGCCTTTGTGTCTACATCTTCTTGGTTTTCGTAGATCATCTTTAGTGTTGAATTGTTAAATTTATCGAGTCAGATACAAATGAGATATTTTGAGCATCTGTGAAATACCAGGCAAGTTGCTCAAGGTTTCCTAAAATAGGATAGTTGGATTTTAAAAATAAGTTGAAATTTTAGGAACTGTGTGTGTTCAGTTTTACTATTGTATCACATTTGTTGGAATGTTGTTCCTTGGACCTTTGATTTTAGAAATGCCATAATATACTTTGCCCCATTACCTTCACTCAAGACTATTCAAAAAAGTCCACTCCGAGCAGAATATACAGTGTACTTTTTCTGGTATCCAAAATTGGCACCCTTTTAAAATTACCACCTTACTGTGAGATTACTTTAATTCTTCCTTTGGTTTTATTTCAGCGAGCTCTTGCTAAAACTGGAGCTGAATCCATCAGTTTGCTTGAGTTATGTCGAAACACAAACAGAAAGCAAGCTGCAGCAAAGTTCTACAGCTTCTTGGTTCTTAAAAAGCAACAAGCTATTGAGCTGACACAGGAAGAACCATACAGTGACATCATTGCAACACCTGGACCAAGGTTCCACATTATTTGAGCAGCTAGAAGCATTATAGCTAGTGTTCATTTCACTAGTGTATACAAATTGCCCCCATGTGTAGGGCACACAAAACCCTTTGAGAAAACTTAGATTTTTGTCTGTAAAAAGTCTCTGCCTTTTTCTTCGTTTTTTTCCAGTATTTTATCAATTTCATCTTTAAGGGAAACTACTTACATGGATGTGTTTGTGTTCTGATGGAGAAAACAAGCACACCCAAGAACCCAGAAGATCATTTTAACAGTTCAGAACAGATGTGTGCAATATTGGCGCATGTAGAGTAGCAGTTGAAAGTCAGGATTTTTATCTTAGTTCTCCATCACCACGTTGGAAAGGAAGACGTGTCGGGGGGAAAATGCCTGAGAATTTAATTAAGAACGATGGTGTGAGTCTTTGAGAAAAAGAAGTTGTCTTTTCCCACTAGTAACACTGGCAGTCTTGTTAACGGCTGTGTTGGGGGATGGTGCCCAAAACAGATTGTCCTCTTGAGATACTATTTTAAAGTGTAATTCCGTAATGACCAAGAGGGTGTGTGAAACTGTGCTGTAACTAAACCCCTTCAGCTACAAAATGGTAGGACTTGGTTTAAAGTGTTCTTTTGTAAGTCATTCCATTTGAAACTTTTTAATGAACCTGACTATTCTAAAATCTGTTGTTTTAGCGAGGCTCTAAAATGAGCAGAAGTAGACTTTTTAGAGTAGAATATAAAAACATTTATAACTTTCCAGAAGCTCTAAATCAAAGTTTTAAAAAGATGTTTGGATATATTTGAGTACTCAGATCATGAAAATAGAAATTGCTATGCCAACTAAAAGGACAGACTGTTGGGAAATTAGACACCTGGTTGACTTTAACCCTTAAGCAGACAATGCTGTTAATAACTAATGGCTTCTCTGATATTTATTGTAAGTTTTAGTACTGATCTCTTCCCAGTGCTGCACACTCCTGTGTTTGGAACTTTATTTTAATGGCTTTGCAACAGAAATCCTATATCCGGTTTCCTATAATTTAAGGAAAGCATCCAAATAAAGGCTTTATTAACAGACCAGATAGCACCAGAAATTATGTGACTGTTATGATTATCAGAACATGTCTTAACTTTTTAGGGCAAAATTATTCACACTGAAAGTTGTAGCTTAAGTGTTGGCACTTTTGTGGAAAAAAAATCACTTTTGAAACTCACTCAGACTTCAGTGTATACCCAGTAATTTTAAATTATGTGAAATGTTTTAAATTAGTGAACTCGTAATTACTGTTTTGATGATTCAGTTTCTTGAGAATGGTAAGTGTATAAAATTGCTATTGCAGCTTTATTTTCAATATGTGCCTGTAAACCATGGATTTTTCTCCCTTTGTAAAAAGTCATTTGTAGATAATTGAATGTTTGATTATAGAAAGGTCATTAGTTTCTTGTTAACACATTTTGTTAGTCTGGTTTTGTTGCTTATCGGGTTTAATATTGTTCTTGAAAATAGTTGATGCTATGTTATGTATAACTTTTCTAATAAAAGTTGTGGTATAAGCTGTAAATTTTGGAGTATTGATTATCTGGTTGATGGTGTTCCCCCAGGAGGATGTTAATTAGGCCTTATCTGTTGTTTGCGTTATCTAGAATAATTGTCCATACAGATAGTGATTTTTTCAAGAAGACTTAGGTTAAAAAAATGAAAGATTAGTGTGTCTTTAAAAGAAAACCCATGTGATCTGAAACTTTGCTAGTATGTTCTAATTAATATACATCATCAGCCTTACGTGTCTAAGATTAAAATGGAAGTGGGGCACAGATCTATCCCTGTAACTGCTAAGTACCTACAAATTTTGACATGCCCTGTCAGTGTAAGCCAATGAGCAAGTACTGGAGATTTCCTGGGTCCATCTGAGAAGCCTGTTGCAAGCCGGGGCATTCAGTAACTTGAAATGTACCTTCCTGTGCATTGGAGCCTTATGCTGCTCCCATCTGTGAGCTTTAAGACACTAAGACTTTATGCTTAAGATATAGCAAGGTTAATGGGATGCCTAGGAGGCTCAGTTGGTTAAGCGTCTGCCTACAGCTCAGGTCATGATCCCGGTATCCTGGGATCAAGTCCCGCATCTGGCTTCTTGCTCAGCAGCGAATGTGCTTTTCCCTCTGCCTGCCATTCCCCCTCCTTGTGCTGTCTCTATGATAAATAAAATCTTAAAAAAAAAAAAAAAAAAAGATACTGCAAGGCTTACAAACAGCATTAAACTATTGATGGTTTAATAGGAAAACCAGTATTTACTAAGCACCAATTACACTCAAACCCAAAGACTCTTTAATATGAGGCACACCACCTGTGATAAAACAGACTTAGGGAGAAATAATCTATGAAAGTGATGGGAGCTCAGAATATAGCATACCAAAGTATCTGGGGAGTAGTCCAGAAAAGATTCTCAGAAGATATAAAATAACTTCGATTCAGAGTCCAAGATGGCAGTGTAGGGAGATCCTGAACTCACCTCGTCCAGGAACACCAAAATCTACACCTACTTTCAGGACAGTTCCTCCTGAACTGAGGGCTGACTGAACACAACAAAAGAGACCATACACGGAAGCAGGAGGCGGACACGTGATAAAAGGAATCCCCAGGTCCTGACGCTATGAACTGTGGTAGGGAGGGATAGTACTGAGGGACTGAGCAGATCTGTCCTGGGGCACAGAAGAGGAGTCATGGTTTAAAATGGCAATTAGTATGTAAATGATGGGAGAGCCTCTGGAACTCTCTCTAGGTCCCTGGGGTTTACATTCCCCATCTACCTTGATAGGACCACATTCCCTGCACCTTGGCCAGCCAGTTACTTCAGTGATCCCTGGGAGCCTAGGCCACACCAGTCCTGGATGTCCTGGGGCCCAGAAAAAGAAGCTGTAATTTAAGAGAAACTAGAAAATAAAAGATGCAGCCCTAGAACTCCACTGAACAGCGGGGGAGCTGCTGGAACTCTCGAGTCAGAGTGGCAAGTGCCATGGTTTACATTCCCCCCTACACTTTGGTCAGGAGATAGAGTCTGGGTGCCCTAGCGAGCTTACCACCTTAGCCCTGGGCCCCCTAGTCCACACCAACCCCACCCATCCCACCAACACAGCCCAAGGGTAGCACACATCAGGACACTCCTGGTCATGACTTTGGCTTCAGACAACTTGCTGGGGAGTCCCCAGCACAGAGTACTCTGAGACCTCCCAGTTCACTCCAGCTGCCTCACCAGGTTGCCCCTTATGCAGAGCACCTCAGAAATCCCTAAGCCCATGCCCACCTTGATTCCAGCCACCTTGCCAGGGTACCTCCTGTGCAGAACACCCCAGGAAACCTTGGCCTATAGCAGCCTCAGCTCCAGTGGCCCCACCATGGCACTCCCTGCACTGTGGATCCCAGGACATGCCAGCTTGCACCCACTTCAGCGGTCCTTCCAGGACATCCACTGCACAGAGAGCCCCCTGATCACCCTGGCTCATGCCCTCTTTAGCTACATCATGCCAGGGTGCCCCTGTACAGAGGACCCATAAGCCCCCTGTCTCATGCCTCACCTCAACTCCAGTCACACTACAAAGGCACCCTCTGCACAGAGAACCCCAGAAAACTTTGGCTTCAGCTAGCCTGCCAATGTGCCCTCTGCACATAGAGCCTTGGGCCCCTCAGCTAGTACCCACTTCAGCTTTAGCTGTCACGCCAGGGAAACTCCTGTTCAGAGAGCCCTGGAACTCCCAGCTGGAACACATTTAAGCCTCAGCTGTCCTGCCAAAGCATACACTAAGCAGAGAGCATCAGGACCAGTCCAGCCTATGCCCACTTTAGCTCCAGCCATACCCCCAGTGCAGCCCCAGCAGAGAGTGCCCCAAGACTCAGCCCACATCAGCCACAGCTCTAGCCAGCCAGTGAAAGTCATCGGGCACACACAGTCTACAGATGACCATACACAAGACCATTCTTTGAAGTTTAAGAAAACTGGAAAGACAGAGAAATATGCTCCAAATGGAAGAACAAAACAAACCTCACAAAAGAACTAAATGAAACAGAGATAAGCAATACGACTGATAAAGAGTTAAATGATAATAAAGATGCTTAAGAGTGGTAGAACTCAGAGCTTCAACAAAGAGGTAGAAAATATAAAAAAAGAACCAATCAGAGCTGAAGAATACAATAACTGAACGAAAAGTACACTGGAGGGAATCTAGCAATCTAGAAAACAGGGAAATAGAAAACACCCAAGCTGAACAGCAAAAGGAAAAGGATAGGTTAAGTGATTTCTTGGACAACACAGAAAACAAACATTCACATGATAGAGATCCCAGGAAGAAGAGAGGAAAAAAGGAGAAAACTAACTTAAAAAATTAGAGCTGAAAACTTCACTACCCTTAGGTAAGGAAACACATCCAGTTCAGGAAGCAGAGAGTTCCAAACAAGATGAATCCAAGAAGATCCACACGACAACACATAATAATTAAAATGTCAATGATCAAAGAGAAAGAGACATTTTAAAACAGTAAGAGAGAAGCAAAAAGTTGCATGTAACAGAAACCCCATAAAACTCTCAGTTAATTTTTCAGCAGAAACTTTTCAGACCAAAAAGGAGTAGAATGATATATTCAAAGTGCTGGGAGGAAAAAAACCGACAACCAAGAATATCTGACCTGGTAAGATTCAGAATTGAAGGACTGAGATAGAGTGTCTCAGGCAAACAAAAGTCAAAAGAGTTCATCACTAAATTGACCTTATAAGAAATGTGAAAGGGACTCCTCTAAGTGGAAAAGTCCATACTTAGACATAATAAAAATATGAATAAAAAGAAGATATGACAACATACACATGAAATGTAGAGAGGTGAGTAAAAAAATTACTTTAGAATATGTTTGAATTTAAATGACTATGAACTTAATAGAGACTGCTATGTACTTACAATGTTATATATGAACTTCATGGTAACCACAACCCCCCCCCAAAAAAAAAGTGTGTGTGTGTGTGTGTGTGTGTGTGTGTGTGTATAAAGCCAGGCATAACACTGCAGAAAGTCATCAATTACAAAAGGGAAAGAAAAAAAAAAAAAGGCAAAAGAAAGAGAACTACAAAAACAACCAGAAAACAATTAACAAAATAACAATAAGTACATACCTATTAATAATTACTTTAAATGTAAATGGTCTAAATGTTCCATTCAAAAGACAGAGTGGAGAATGGATTTTAAAAAGCAGAATGGGAGAATGGATTTTAATATGCTACCTACAAAAGACCCACTTTAGACCTAAAGACACATACGGACTGAAAGCGAAGGCATGAAGAAAAGGTGTTCCATACAGATGAAAGAAAAAAAAAAAAAAGCCAAGGTAGCAATACTTCTATCAGACAAAATACATTACATAATGATAAAGGGACCAATCCAACAAGAGGACATAACAAAAATATATCTATCCACCCAACATGGGAGAACCTAAATACACAAAAGTTAACAGACATAAAGGGAGAAATTGACAGTTACACAATAGTACAGGATTTTAACACTCCACATAACAATGGAGAGATTTTATAGGCAGAAAATCAACAAGGAAACTGTCTTTGAGTGACACCTTAGACCAGATGGACATAAAATATATATGGAACATTCTATCCAAAAACAACACAATATACATTCTTTTCAAGTGAACATTTTCCTGGATAGATCATGTTAGGCAACAAAATAAGTCTCAATAAATTTGTATGTGAACCACACACTAATGCCACCTTGGACAAATCTACCATGAGGACCTTTCTGTGACCAGAAATCTTAAATACAGCTCCCTCCACCCTGATTGTTTTTGTTTCACCACACCCTGAAGTACACCCTCAGTGTGTAATGTCTCTGATCTGCTTTAGAGCTAGGACGATGATTATCATCTATTATTAATCATTCTCCAATGTGGTGTTTCCCAAGCATGTACTCCCAGACTCTAGGGCTGTGAAAGCAGATCTTAGGGGAGGTGAGTTTACAGAGATCTACTTGTCTTGCAGCCATTGAAGACATGCTTCTGTCCATAAGTCCCCTTAGTAAATCATATCTCATCAACCTGGGTTTGTCAGACTTCTTCAGTCTCCATCAGTCTTCATCTCCTTTAGCCTTTGGAGGTCATTTTGCACATACCTCCCTTTCATGGAACAGTTTAAGAAGACTGAAACCCTATCATTCATCTTTTCCAATGACAAACAGTATGAAACTAGAGATCAATTACAAGAAAAAAAAACTGGAAAAAAACACAAACATATCAGCTAAACAAGGTGCTACTAAACAATAAATTGGTCAACCAAAAAATCAAAGGGGAGACCAAAAAAATACATGGAGACAAATGAGAATGAAAACACAACAGTCCAAAAGTTTGAGGATGCAGCAAAAGCAGTTCTAACAGGAAAATTTATAGTAATACAGGTCTACCTCAAGAAACAAGAAAAGTGTCAAAGCAATTTAACCTTACACATAAAAAAACTAGAAAAACAAAACAAAGCCCAAAGTTGAGTACAAGAAAGGAAATGATATAGATCAAAACAGAAACAAATGAAATAGAGACTAAACAAATATCAAAAGATCAGTGAAACCAAGAGCTAATTTGAAAAGATAAAATTAATAAACATAGTGATAGGTACATCAAGAAAAAAAGAACATGAATAACTAAAATCAGAAATGAAGGAGTTGGGGCGCCTGGGTGGCACAGCGGTTAAGCGTCTACTTTCGGCTCAGGGCGTGATCCTGGCGTTATGGGATCGAGCCCCACATCAGGCTCCTCCGCTATGAGCCTGATTCTTCCTCTCCCACTCCCCCTGCTTGTGTTCCCTCTCTCGCTGGCTGTCTCTCTGTCGAATAAATAAATAAAATCTTAAAAAAAAAATGAAATGAAGGAGAAATAACCAACACCACAGAAATACAAAGAATTGAAAAAGACTTTTATGAAAACTTATATGCCAACAAACTGGACAACCTAGAAGAAATGGATAAATTCCTAGAAACACAGTCTTCCAACTGAATGAGGAAGAAATAGAAAATTTGAACAAAATGATGCCTAGTAACAAATTGAATCGGTAATCAAACTACCAACAAACAAAAAGTCCAGGGCCAGATGGAATCACAGTTGAATTCTACCAAACATTTAAAGAAGAGTTAGGGGTGCCTGGGTGGCTCAGGTCATGATACCAGAGTCCTGGGATTGAGCCCCACATCAGTCTCCCTTCTTGGTGAGGCTCCTTCTCCCTCTCCCCCTGCCTGCTGCTCCCCCTGCTGTGTTCTGTCAATAAATAAACAAAATCTATAAATAAGAAAAGAGAAAGAAGGAAGGAAAGGAAGAAGGGTTAATACCTATACTCTTCAAATCAAACTATTCCAGAAAATGGAAGAGGAAAGAAAGCTTCCAAATACATTCTATGAGGCTGGCATTACCCTGATACCAAAACCAAAGTACATAAAATAGACAACTACAATATCCCTGATGAACAGAAATGCAAAAATCCTCAACATTAGCAAACTCAATTCAACAATACATTCAAAGTATCATTCATCACAATCAAGTGATATTTATTCCAAGGATGCAAGGATGGTTCAATATTCACAAATCAATCAACCTGACATACCACATCAACAAAATGATAAAAGCCATATAATCATCTCAATAGATGCAAAAAAGCATTTGACAAAATTAAAAATCTGTTCATGATAAAAATTCTCAACAAAGTGGGTTTGGAGAGAACATACCTCAACATAATAAAGGTCATATATGAAAAACCTACAGCTAACATCATACTCAATAGTGAAAAACAGAGCTTTCTAAGATCAGGAATAAGACAAGGATGTCCAGTCTTACCACTTTTATTCAACAGAGTACTGGAAGTCCTAGCTGCAGTAATCAGATAAGAAAAAGAATATAAAAGGCATCCAAATTGGTAAGGTAGAAGTATAATTTGCACTATTTGCCAATGACATGAAATTATATATAGAAAATCCTAGGGGAGCCTGGGTGACTCAGTCAGTTAAGCATCTGCCTTTGGCTCAGGTCATGATCCCAGAGTCCTGGGATTTAGCCCCACTTTGGACTCCCTGCTCAGCAGGAGAGTCTGCTTCTCCTTCTCCTTCTGCTTTTCACCCCTACTTGTGTTTGCTGTCTCTTGTTCTCTCAAATAAATAAAATCTTTCAAAAAAGAAAAAATCCTAAAGTGTCCACCAGAAATTATTAGGATGGACAGATGACTTTCTGTAAAGCTGTAGGAAACAAAATATAGAGAAATCTGTTGCATTGCTATACACTAATAATGATGTAACAAAGAGAAATTAAGAAAATAAGTCCATTTACAATTGCACAAAAAAGAATAAAATACCCAGGAATAAATTCAACCAAGGAGGAGAAAACCCTGTACTCTGAAAACCTGTAGCAGGTTGATGAGAGAAATTGTGAATGGCACAAACAAATGGGAAAATATTCTAATAGATTGGAAGAATATTGTTACAATGGTTTAGAAGAAGTAATATCATTACAATGTCTCTACTACCCAAGCAATCTACAGATTCATTGCATTTTTTCACAGAACTAAATCCTCAAATTTGTATGGAACCATAAAAAACCTTGAATAGCCAAAACAATCTTGAGAAAGAAGAACAAAACTAGAGATATCGCAATTCCAGATTTCAAGATATACAACAAAGCTGTAGTAATCAAAGTAGTATGTTACTGGCACAAATATAGACACATAGATCAACAGTACAGAATAATGAGCCCAGAAATAACCCCACCATTATATAGTCAATTAGTGTGTGGCAAAATGGTGCTAGGAAAACTGGACAGCTATATGCAAAAAATTGAAACTGGACCACTTTCTTACACCATACACAAAAATAAACTCAAAATGCCACTGCTCACATCCATGAGACCCACAAGACTATGTCAAACAAAGAAGAAATTCTTAACAGGTACATGAGTACTCACCACAGCTATCCCCCCAGCACAAAGGGAGCAGGAAAAATCACCCATCACCACAGTCTTTCTCTGAAAGGAGTCTATTTGCATACTTTAAAAGCTGCTACTAAGGGTCAGCCTTTTTTAAATTTTTTTTTTCTTTCAGGCTTTATATTTAGCACATATATAGGAGTTCCTGTGATCCTCCCCAGAGGCCAGGGAAATCAATAGACACCTCCTCTTCCACTCTCCCTCTAACTCACTGTGAGACATAGTTTCCTGAAAAGAGCTTGTATGCAGGTCAGGTCCAGTACCTCCACAAAATGGCTCTGGTCGTGCCACAGCCAGTGAACATATCTGGCCGGTCTGATGCCCCCACAAAGCAGCACCATTGCTGCCATATCTGGTGCATAGCTTTGGCTGGGACAGGCACCACAACATTCCCCCAAACAGGCTCTCACCTGGGAGGTATGGGGGCAGGGCAAAACACATATCACTAGTATCTCCATAACAGTCACAGCTGAGTCTTGAAGTCAGCCATCTAGCAATCATGGCCTAGACACAACAGGAGGGCACATGCAGTCCACACAAGTGACAACCCTGGAGCACCTGGCCCTGGTGATTAGGAGGAATTATGCTTCTGGGCCCCAAAAGATGCCTTCAAGACCAGAAGACATGGTTGATTTACCTAATGCAGTAAAACAAACACAGAAAGTCAAGCAAAATGAGGAAACAGAGGAATGTGTTCAAAATGAAAGAACAGGACAAAACCTCAGAAAAAGAAGTAAATGAAATGGAAATAAGCAATCTACATGACAGAGTTCAAATTAACAGTCATATATATGCTCAGCACACTTGGGAGAAGAATGGATGAACACAGTGGGAACTTCAGCAAAGAGATAGATAATATTAAAAAAAAACAATCAGAGCTGAAGAATACAATCACTGTGATGGAGAATATAAAAGAGGGTATCAACAGCTGATTAGACGATACAGAAGAATGGATCAGCGATCCGGAAGGCAGAGTAATGGAAATCACACAAGCTGAACAGCAAAAAGAAAAAAAAACATATAAAAGAAACTTCATAAGGTAGCAGCTGATTTTTCAGCAGAAACTTTGCAGGCCAGAAGAGAATAACACTATATATTCAAAGAACTGAAAGGAAAAAACCCCACAAACAGGAATATTCTACCTGACAAGGTTATCTTTCAGAACTAAAGGAGATATAAAGAGTTTCCCAGGCAAAGAAAAGTTAAAGTTCATTACCACTAAATTGGCCTTACAAGGAAAGTTAAAGAGATGACCTTTTCAAGAGGAAAGGAAAAGGCTATAACTTAGAAGAAAATTATGAAAGGAAAAAATTTCACAGATAAAAATAAACATATAGTAGGAGTGCCTCGTTGGCTCAGTAGGAAGAGCACATGACTCTTGATCTCAAGATCAAGAGATCGAGCCCTATACTGGGTGTAGAGATTACAAAATAAATAAATAAATAAAACTTTAAATAAACACATAGCAAAGGTAGTAGATCAATCACTTACAGAGCTAGTATAAGGTTAAAAGACAAAAGTAGTAAATTTGATTATATCTAAAATATTAAGGCATTCACAAAATAAATAGAATTAAAAATATTACATCATATACATGATAAAACATGGAAAGGTGAGTAAAAACATACTGCTTTTAGAATGTATTTT
Organism: Ursus americanus; assembly: GCF_024610735.1. Classification (NCBI taxonomy): domain Eukaryota; kingdom Metazoa; phylum Chordata; class Mammalia; order Carnivora; family Ursidae; genus Ursus; species Ursus americanus. The sequence goes on from NC_142135.1 coordinate 21,833,823, forward strand.
AATGTAAGAGGCCATTGACTTATTATAGACTGCTATATAGAATGTTATGTATGAACCTCATAGTAACCACAAACCAAAAAGTTATAATAGATACACACACACACACACACACACACACACACACACACACTTAAATAAAATAAAGGGGGGGAATCTAAGAATAACACTAAAGGAGTCATCAATCACAAGGGAAGAGAGCAAGAGACTAGGAAAGGAAAAGAGAAGAACTGCATGAACAATCAGAAAACAAGTAACAAAATTACAAACAGTATATACCTACTAATAATTAGTTCAAATATAAATGGTCAAAATCCTTCCATCAAAAACATAGGGGGATGGAATGATTAAAAAACAAGATTCATCTATATGCTACCTACAAAAGTCTCACTTCAGACTTAAAGACACATACAGACTGAAAATGGAGGGATGGAAAAAGATAATCCAAGCAAATAGAGAGGAAAAAACTGTGGTAGCAATTTTTATATCAGACAAAATAGACTTCAAAACGAAGATTGTAACAGGAGACAAAGAAGGGCATTACATAATGATAAAGGAATCAACCCAACAAGAGGATATAACAATTATAAATATCTGTGCACCAAATATAGGACCACCTAAATATATAAAGCAAATATTAACAGTCATAAAGGGAAACACTGATAGTAATACAATAATGGTACTTTAACACCTTTCTTACATCAATGAATAGGTCATCCAGACAGAAAATAAGGAAACAGTGGCCTTGAGCAACACACTAGACCAGATGGACTTAAGAGATATATATAAAACATTTCACCCAAAAATAGCAGACTACACATTCCTTTCAAGTACACCTGGAACATTCTCCAAGATAGATCACATGTTTAGCTACAAAAAAATCTCAATAAATTGAAGAAGGACTGAAACCATATCAAGCATCTTATCTGACCACAATGGTATGAAATTAGGAATCAGTTGGCAAAAAAATTTTTCTTTAAACACAAACATGTGGAGGATAAACAACATACTACTAAATGACAAATAGGTCAACCAAAAAATCAAAAAATACTTTAGACAAATGAAAACGGAAATAATGCTCTAAGATCCAGGGGACATAAGCAAAAGCAGTTCTAAGAGGGAAGTTTATAACAATATAGGCCTATTTCAAAAACAACAAGCAAGCAAAAGTTTCAAATAACACTACCCCCTAGGTTAGGTAGGGAAAAAGAACAAATGAACCCCCAAGTTAGTACAAGGAAGGAAATAGTATAGATTAGAATGGAAATAAATGAAATAGAGAATTAAAAAAGAAAAACAAAATCAATGAACTTAAAATTGGTCAACTTATAGACAGACTCATTAAAAACAACAACAAACAGAGAGAGGAAGCCCAAATAAACAAAATCCAATACGAAAGAGAACAACTACAACTGACACTACAAAAATACAAAGGATTACAAAGGATTATTAGAACAAGTATACCAAAAAAAAAAAAAAATGGACAACCTAGAATAAATGAATAAATTCCCAGAAACATACAATCTTCCAAGACCAAATCAGGAAGAAATAGAAATTCCAAACATAACAATTACTACTAACAAAGTTGAATTGGTAATCAAAAAAACTCCCAACAAACAAAAGTCCAGGACTGGATGCATTCACATGGGAATTCTAAGAAACATTTAAAGAAGAGTAGTACCTATCCTTTTCAGGGTATTTCAAAAATAGAAGAGGAAAGAAAACTCAGACTCATTCTTCCAAACTTATTCTCTCCCAAACTTAGGCCACTGTTATCTGGATACCAAAACCAGACAGTACAAAAAAAGAAAATTACAGACCAATATTCCTGATAAACATAGATGCAAAAATCCTCAACAAAATATAAGCAAACCAAATTCAACAATAAAGGAATCATTCAGCACAATTAATTTAGGTTTGTTCCAGAGATGCCAGGATAGCTCAATATCTGCAAATCAATCAACATGATACACTTCATTAACAAAATGAAGGATTAAAACCATATATTTCAATAGATGCAGAAAAGCATTTGACAAAATTCAACATCCACTCACAATAAAATCTCTCAACAAAGTAATTTTAGGGAGAACATGCTTCGATATAATAAAGGCCATATATGAAAGCCCGCGGCTAACATCTAACTCAATGGTGGAAACTGAAAGCTCTTCCTCTAAGATTAGAAACAGGATAAAAATATCCACTCTCTCCACTTTTATTCAACATAGTACTAGAAGTCCTAGCCACAGTGATCAGGCAACAAAAAGTAGTAAAATGTATCCAAATTGGTAAGGAAGAAGTAAGACTGTCATTATTTGCAGATGACATGATATATATAGAAAACCCCGAAGAGTCTACTAAAAAACTATTATAACTAATAAAAAAATTCAGGAAAGTTGTAGGATACAAAATTAACACATAGAAATCTGTTGTGTTTCTATACACTAACAAAAAAGTAGGAGAAAGAAAAATTTAAACAAGTAATCCCATTTACAATTGCATCAAAAGTAATAAAACACCTAGGAATAAATTTAACCAAAGAGGTGAAAGACTTACACTCGGACAATGATAAGATATGGATGAAAGAAATTGATGACAACACAAATGTAAAAATACACCATGTGCTCATATATTGGAAGAATTAATATTGTTAAAATGCCCATACTACCCAAAGCCATCAACAGATTAAATGCAATCCCTACCAAAATACCAATGGGCATTTTTCACAGAATTAGAATAATCCTCAAATTTATATGAAACCATAAAATATCCTGAATAGCCAAAGAAATCCTGAGAAAAAATAACAAAGCTGGAGACACCACAACCGATTTCAAACTATACTACAAAGCTATACTCATATTTAAGAAACAAAACAAATGAACACAGGGAAAAGAAAAGAGAGAGAAGCAAATCAAGAAACAGACTCTTAACTATACAGGGGAGGTTACCAAAGGGGAAGTTGTGGGGTGGAGGATGGGTTAATTAGGTGATGGGGATTAAGGAGTGCACTTACGATGATCACTGGACATTTTATGTAAGTATTGAGACACTAAATTGTACACCTGAAACTAATATCACACTGTGTGTTAACTAACTGGAATTTAAATAAAAAACTTTTAACAAACCCACAAAGCTGTAATAATCAAAACAGTATGGCACTGGCACAAAAACAGACACATAGATCAATAGAATACAGAGCCCAGAAATAAACCCACCATTATATGATTAATTAATCTATGACAAAGGAGGCAAAAACAACAGAGAAAAGACAGTCACTTTAACAAACTGTGTTGGGAAAAATGGACAGCTACATGCAAAAACCTAAGCCTAGACTACTCTTTTACAGTTTATATTTTTAAAAAAACACACACAAAAAAAAACCTCAAAATGGATTAAAGAGTTAGACGTAAGACCCGAAACCAAAAAATTCCCAAATGAAAACAGGCAATAAACACTTTGACATCAGTTGTAGCAGTAGTTTTTGGATTGGCCTCCTCTGGCAAGGACAGCAAAAGCATGTAAAACAGACGAGTGGGACTCTAAGAATCTTTTGCACAGTGAAGGAAACCATCAACAAAACAGAAAGGCAACCTACTGAATGGGAGAAGATATTTGCAAATGATATATCTGATAAGGGGTTAATATCCAAATTATATAAAGAACTCATACAACTGAACACCAGAAAAAAAAAAATCTAGTTAAAAAATGGACAGGGAATACACATTTTTCCAAAGAAGACATACAGATGACCAATAGGCACATGTAAAGATGCTCAACATCCCTAATCATCAAAGAAATGCAAAAAAGCAAAACCACTATGAGGTATCATGTCACATCTCTCAGAATGACAATTAACAAAAAGACAAGAAATAACAAGTGTTGGCAAGGATGTGAAGAAAAGGGAATTCTTTTATACTATTGGTAGAGATGTAAATTAGTGCAGCCACTATGGAAAACAATATAGATATTCCTCAAAAAATTACAAATAGGACTACCACCTGACCTAGCAATTCCACTTCTGGGTATTTACCCCTACAAAATGAAAATGCCAATTCAAAGAAATATATGTACCCTTATGTTCATTGCCATATTATTTACAATAGCCAAGATATGGAAGCAATCTAAATGTCATCAATAGATGAATGGATAAAAATGTGTGTCGGGGGGGTGTGTCCACACAATGTAATATTAGGCATAAAAAAAGAATGAAATCTTACCATTTGTGTCAACATGAATGGACAAGGAGAGTATAATGAAATAAGTCAGAGAAAGACAAATACTGTATCATTCCATTTATATCTGGAATCTAAAAAACAAAACACAACAGAAACAGATTCATAAATACAAAGAACTAGTGGTTTCCAGAGGGAAGGAAGTGAGGGATGAGCTTAGGTGGAGTAGATTAAGAAGTAAAAACTTCTGGTTATAAACAAGTCACAGGGATGGAAAGTACAACATGGAGAATATAATCAATAATGTTGTAATGAATTTATATGGTGACAAATGGCAACTAGACATGTGGTGACCATTTTGTAATGTATATAAATGTTGAATTGCTATGTTGTACATCTGAAACTAATACTGTATGTCAACTATACTTCAATATTAAAAAAAAAAAAGAGTACCAAACAGAAGTCACAGAGCTGAAGAATAATCGAATTGAAAAACGTACTAGAGATGTTCAATAGGAGACTAAATGAAAAAGAAGAATGGATCAATGAACTCAAAGACCAAGCAGTGGAACTCACCCACTTAGAGCAACAATAAGAAAAAATGATAAAAGTGAAGATAGCTTAAAGGACTGATAGGATAACATCCAGGTACTTAACATTCATATTATAATGGTCCCAGAAGACAAGAGACTGAGAAAGGTACAGAAAATTTATTTGAAGAAGTAATGGCTGAAATACCATCCTAACTTGGAGAAGGAAAGAGACATCCAATTCCAGGAATCCCAGAGAGTTCCAAATAAGAGGAATCTGAAAAGACCCACATCAAGAGATGTCATAATTAAAATGTCAGAAGTTAGGAGCACCTGGGTGGCTCCGTTGGTTAAGCGTCTGACCCTTGATCTCAGCTCAGGTCTTAATCTCAGGGTTGTGAGTTGAAGCCCCTCATTGGGCTACACATTGGGCATGGAGCCTACTTAAAAATAATAATAATAAAATGTCAAAAGTTAAAGACGGGGAGACAACCTTAAAAACAGCAAGAGAAAAGCAACTTTTTATATACATGGGAAAAGCAACTTTTTATATACATAGGAATACTCATAAGACTATCAGATTTTTCAGCAGAAACTTTGCAGTCCAGAAAAGAGTGGCATGATATATTAAAAGCGCAGAAAGAAAAAAAATTCCAGGCAAGTATCCTCTACCCAGAGAAGTTGTAATTCAGAATTGAAGGAGAATTTTCCAGACAAGCAAAAGTTAAATGTGTTCACCACCACCAAACTGGCCTTCCAAGAAATGTTAATGGGATTTCATTAAGCTGAAAAGGAAGAATGCTAATTAGTAACAGAAAATATGTGAAAGTCTAAACCTCACTGGAAAAGGTAATTAAATAGTAAGAATAGGGGATTAATTATTTATAAATCTAGAATGAAGGAAAAAGACAAAAGTAGTAAAAATATCTATAACTACAATAATTAGCTAAGGGATATACAAGATAAAAAGATATAAAATGTGACATCAAAAAATTAAACATGGGGTGAAGGGAAGACTAAAAGTATAGGTTTAGAATGTACTCAAATATGAGTTGCTATCAACTTAAAACAGATTGTTATAAATAAGTTGTTATGTGTAAGCCTCAAGCCAACCCAAAAGAAAAACCCATAGTAGATACATAAATGATAAAGAGAAATATATCTAAGCATTCCACTAAAGAATGTCATCAAACCACAAAGGAAGAGAGCAAGAAAGGAAGGAACAGAAGAACTACAAGCATCCAGAAAATAATTAGCAAAACGTCAGTAAGTACGTACATATCAGTAATTTCTTTAAATGTAAATGGACTATATTCCTCAACAAGAAGACAGAGTGGCTGAATGGATTAAAAACAAAAACCATCTATAACCTGCCTATAAGAGACTTCAGCAGTAAGAACACATCCAGATTAAACGTGAAGGGGTGGAAAAAGCTGTTCCATGTAAGTGAAAATTAAAATAAAGCTGGGGTAGTTGTATTTATATCTAACAAAATACTTCAAAACAAACACTATAATAAGAGACAGAGAAGGGAATTAAATCCTGATAAAGAGGTCCATCCAACAAGCAGATATAATATTTGTAAATATTTATGTGCCCAAGACAGGAGCACCTAAATATATAAAGCAAATGTTAATAGATCTAAAGGGAGAAATAAATAGCAAAATAGTTAATTTAGGTAACTTTAATGCCCCACTTTCATCAATGGATAGATCATTCACACAGAAAATCAACAAGAAAAAATCTTCTTTAAAACACATTAGACTTAGGCACATACAGAACATTCTATCAAAAAGCAACACTACATTCTAAAGTTCACATGGAACATTCTCCAGGATAGATCATATGCTAGGTCACAAAACAAGTCTTAATACTCTTAAGAAGATTGAAATTATATCAAGCAGACAATGGTATGGAACTAAAATCAATTATAAGAATAAAACATAATTCACAAATAGGTGAAGATTAAACAACATGCTACCAAACAACCAATAGTTCAAGGAAGAAATTAAAAGGGAAATAAAAAATCTTGAAATATCTTCAAACAAATGAACCACTTTCAAAATATCTTGAAACAAATGAACACTGAAATAAAACCTACCAAAATTATGGGATGCAGCAAAAGCCATTCTAAGAGAGAAGTTCATAGCGATAAATACCTATATCAAGAAACAAGAAAAATATCCAATAAATAACCATTCTCAAGGAACTGGAAAAAGAACAAATGAAGCCCAAAGTTACTAGAAGGAAGGAAATAACAGATTAGAAAAGATTGATGACATTAAGAACTGGTTCTTTGAACAGATAAAATTGACAGACTTTTAGTTAGACTCACCAAGAAAAAAAGAGAAGGGGCTTAAATAAATGCAATTAGAAATGTAAGAGGAGATATTATAACTGATACCAGATATACAAAGGATCATAAGAAACTACTATGGACAATTATACATCAACAATTTGACAACCTGGAAGAAGTGGATAAATTCCTAGAAAGATATAACTTACCAAAACTGAACCATGAGGAAATAAAAAATCTGAACTGACCAATTACCAGTAAAGAGGTTGAATCAGTAATCAAAAACCTCTCAACAAACAGAAGTCCAGGACCAGACATCTTCCCAGGTGAATTCTACCAAACATTTAAAAACAAAATTAATACCAGAGGTATCTGGGTCACTCAGTTGGTAAAGTGTCCAACTCTTGATTTTGGCTCAGGTCATGATCTCAGGGTTGTGAGATTGAGCCCTGTGTCAGGCTCCACACTCAGCACGTAGTCTGCTTGAGATTCTCTCTCTTCCTCTCCCTCTGCCCCAGCCCACACTCACACTATCTCTCTAAAATAAATAAGTAAATCTTTTTGAAAAAGAGTTAATACCAGTAATTCTCAAACTCTTCCAAAAAAAATAGAAGAGGAGGGAACACTTGCACACTCATTTACCAAGCCAGCATTACCCTAATGCCAAAACAAGATAAGGATGCCACAAGAAATTACGGGCCAATATTCCTGTTGAACAGAGATGCAAAAATGCTCAACAAAATATTAGCAAACCAAATTAAACAGTACGTTAAAAGGATCATTCACCATGATCAGTGGGGTTGTGGGATTTATTACAGGGATGCAGAGATGGCTAAATATCCACAAATCAATTAATGTGATACACCATATTAACAAAATGAAGGATAAAAACTATATAATTATCTAAACAGATGGGGGAAAGTATTTGACAAAATTAAAAATCTGTTCATGATAATAAACTCTCAACAAAATGAAAACAGAGGAAATGTACCTCAACATAATATGGACCATATATCACAAGCCCACAGCTTATATCCTACTCAATGGTGAGAAAATGTAAGCTTTTCCTCTAAGATCAGGAACAAGACAAGAATAGTCACTCTTGCCACTTTTGATCAGCATAGAAGGCTTATCCAGGGCAGTTATGCAAGAAATAAAAGGCAGCCAAATTGGAAAGGAAGAAATAAGACTGTCACTATCTGCAGGTGACATGCTATTATGTATAGAAAACCTTAAACACTGCCAACGCCCAAACACTATTAGAATTAATAAGCAAATAAATATACTGGATAAAAAAAATAAATATACAAAATATGTCACATTTCTACACACTAATAACAAGCTACCAGAAAAATTAAGAAAAAAGAATTTCATTTACAATCACATCAAAAACAATACCTAGGAATAAATTTAACCAAGGAAGTAAAAGACCTGTGCACTGAAAACTATACTACACTGATTAAAGAAATTGAAGACAAAAATAAATGGAAAGATATTCCATGTCCATGGATTAGAAGAATCAATATTGTTAAAATGTCCATACTACCCAAAGCAATTGATACATTCAATGTAATTCCTATCAAAATCTTCACAGTATTTTTCACAAAAATAGAAGAAACAATCCTAAAATGTGTATGGAACTACAAGGACCTTAAATAGCCTAAGCAGTCTTGAGAAAGAACAAAACTGAAGGTATCATGCTTCCTTATTACAAACTATATTAAAAAGCTATAGTAATTAGAAGAGTATGGTACTGGCATATAAACACACACATAGATCAATGAAACAGAATAGAGCCCAGAAATAAATCTACATATATGTGGTCAATTAACTTACAACTAAGGAGCCAAGAACATACAATAGGAAAAGAATGGTCTCTTCAGTAAATGGTTTTGAGATAAGTGGGTAGCCACATGCAAAAGAATGAAAATCAACTCCTATCTTATACCATACACAAAAATCAACTCAAATTGGATCAATGCATAAGACTTGAATTTAAGACCTGAAACCAAAAAATTTCTAGAAGAAAACATAGGGGATAAACTCCTGGACATCTATCTTGGCTATGACTTTTTGAATTTGACACCAAAAGGAAAGTAATAAAGGAAAAACAAACAAGTGAGACTACAACAAACCAAAAAGCTTTAGCACAACAAAGGAAACCATCAACAAAATGAAAAGGCAATATAAAGAATGGGAGAAAATATTTGCAAATCATATATCTGATAAGGGGTTAATATCCAAAATATGCAAATAAGTCCTACAACTCGATAGCAAAACAAATAATCCAGTTTAAAAAAATGAACAGAGAAACTGAATAGGCATTTTCCCAAAGAAGACATCCAAAGGCCAACAGGTACATAAATAGGTACTCAACATCTTTACTTACCAGAGAAATGAAAATCAGAACCACAATGAGCTATCACCTCACATCTGTTAACAATGGCTATCATCAAAAAGACAACAGATAACAAGTATGATGAGGATGGGGAGGCAAGGGAATTCCTGTGCACTGCTGGTGGGATTGTAAACTGGTATAACCAGTATGGAATACTCTATAAAGGGTCCTCAAGAAATTAAAAATAGAACTACTATATGATCCAATAATCCCACTTCTGGGTATATATCCAAAGGAAATGCAAACAAAGGAAGAGATAACTGTACACTTATTATTGCAGTAGTCACAATAGGCAAGATACGGAAACAACTTACAAGTCCATCAATGAGTAAATAAAGAAAATGTGGTCTCTTTCTCTCTTCCCCCTTCTTATCTCTCTCCACCTCCACCCCACACATACACTGGCATATTATTCCATCATGAGAAAGAAGGAAATCCTGCCTTTGTGACAATATGGATGGAACTTAAAGGAATAATGCTGAGATAAATGATAGAAAGACAAATCCTGTATGGTAACACGTATATGTAGAATCTAAAAAGACTAACCTCATAGAAATATAGAGTAAAATGGTGGTTATCAGTGGCTGGGGGATGGTGGGAATGGGGAGATGTTGGTCAGAGTATAAACTTCCAGTTATAAGATGAATAAGTTCTGGGAATCTAATGTATAGCATGATTACTGTAGTTAATAATATCAAATTATACACCTGAAAGGTGCTAAGAGCTTACATCTTAAATGTGCTCACTATAAAAAAAGAAATGGCAATTATGTGATGTGATGGAGTTGTTAGCTTATCCTATTGTGGTAATCATCTGCAACACAGAAGTGTATCAAATCAACATATGTACAACTTAAACTTATATGATGTTATATGTCAATTATATCTCAAAGCTGGGGGGTAAAGGAAATGAAATGGGATGAATATTATAATTGTATCGTTTTTCCACCATCTTAGAAAGGAGTCCGAGTTTCAAGACATCTTTTAAGGAGCTTTTCCCAAACAATTAAACTGTATAGTGCTAAAGAATTAGAAATATTCACAAATTCTTAGAAATCAGAACGGATCCTCAATAGTCATCCGTGAGAGTCCTAACCCAAAAGCAGATGAACACCCGCACCATTTAGAAACATTCCACCTGTCAAAATTCTAAGGTGGTATGACCTACTGGTTACTATAATACAATTCACTAAGCAGAATTATACAAGTTTGCTATCACAACATTATGTCTTATGAAACCGCACAACAAAATTAGACCCACTGCTGTGAAAGACCACTGACTTCACGATCAGGCACAGCTGGGTTTAAAGCCCACTTCTGTCACTGGTGTGCCCTGGCGGGCAAACCTCTTCCCTTCTCTGAACCTCAACTTCTTTATCTATAAATTTGGGTAGCAATACCTATACCTCATGGGTTTGTGAAAATACTCTCTGAATGCAACAGGCATCAAGCCAGGCCAACAGCTGGTACCCAGAAAGTATCAATAATTATGTAATTATATCCTTCTATACATTTCTCCTTTTTTCATTATGTTTACATTATCAGAACAAGCAATTAATTTCTATAAGTCTCTCCTATAAAAACAGTTTTAAAAATTTCTCTCATAAAATTTGGAAGCCAAGGGACAACATAGACAAGCAGCCACATTCCATAAAAATAGGAAGCAAGCCCTGTACATGATCCCCTCAAAGAAGGGTTGGGGCCCCAGGACAGTAGTGTGTGAATGCTCCATTTTGAAAATAAGGCGCTGCTTTTGACTACTTTTCTTGCCCAATAGTCTTATTTTCATGCTGTTTCCTCTAAACATTCTTACATTATAGTCAACCCGCAAGTCAACAAGGAACTTTTAAAATGGTGGAAGCACACGGTGGTTTGTATTTCAAGAACATGCTCCCAGGAGCATGTGTTTCCTGCTCTGCATTCCGCCTGCTTTTCTCCCAGTTGGGCTTCTGCCCAGAGTGCATAGGTTTAGGCCAGCGAGGCAGGTAATGGAAATGAATGAAATGGCCAGGTGTATGGCAATACAGGGTGAGAAGGGACAGTGGTGGACTGGATAAACGGAGGGGGGATGGGAGGACAACGTCCGCTAAAATCTCATCAATGGCTGGTTCAGAAGAGAAGATCTGTCATGGCACATTCTGGGGTTTATCAAGAAAGGTCGGGAATCCCTATTCTTATGTGGATACTTGGGATTTTTAAATGCAATATATGATTCAAAATTGTTTTCAATATCATACCGGCCACACATCTGCAGATACATATAACCCATTAGCCTCAGGTTGGTGGATTTTGTTGAGCCAAGTGTGAAGACTATAAGGGAAGCAATTTTGTACCACTACAGCAAGCCTCCCTCAGATCTTTTCTCAGTCACTCCTTCAAAGACCATAGGCTGGCTGCTTTCTCTTTAAAAAACATGGTCTTAATTTTTCCCAAAGCTTTTATTTGATTCTCCAGGTCCACAGGGAGACTTTTTACTCGACTTTATGCTTCAGGTTATGGCCTGCTAATACCTTGTGTGACAGCTGTTGTGTAAGCATTGTAGAAGCATGTAACCTGATGGAAACCTCTACGTAGAAACAGGGCTAGAAAAATTTAAATCTAGAGACAACAGTCTCATCCCTTCAAATCCACAAAAGCCAAACAATGCAGTGATTCTCAACTGTTATGAATGCAAGAGTTATGTGAGAGACTGTGAATGTGTAGGCTTGAAATTTGGCCCCAGAATCTGCCTTTTCAACAAGCATTCCTGTGGTTCTGAGTCCCGCAATTCCCAGATGACATTTTCAGAGACCACGATTTAGCCTTACCCTTCGAGTTGCCACTTTGAACACATGGCCAACATCTGGAGCCCCAACTGGTGAGAGGAAGAGCCCTCCATGATCAGCTATTATTTATGCTCTAGGACTAATTAATTCTCAATTGGCCAACAGCTGTTCAGCAGGAAGTTCTCATACAATTCAAGGATGAAATGAAGCTCTCCAAGTTGAGCAAACTGGTACAGTGTTATTTCCCGGGGCATCTGGCCGAAGGGGTCTTCATGTCCTATTCTAATTATCCTAGCTGCTGAAAGTCCCCTCCATGCTAGGAAAATGAGCGAGAGCCAATGGATGGATAAGAATCCTATCAAGGGCAATAATTAAAACACCAACGGATTCTCTTTATAAATGAGTTTTGACCTAGTGGTTGAGGGCATGGGATTCGAATAAGGGAAAGGTGGGTTCAGTATCAGCTCTGCTTCTAACTAGGAACCATAATGAATGTCTTAACGTCTCCAAGTCTTGCTTCTCTCCTGTGGAAACTGGTAAGTCTTCTGTGAGGAGTAAAGAACATTAAGCGATCAAAGCACTTAGCATAGTTACTGGCCCATGCTAGCTGTTGTATACCTGTTAGCTGTTAATCAGACCAGAAATATTTAGGTTCCTTACCTCAGTGAGGTATGATTCCAGCTGCCAGGTATATGGACATGAACAAAATAGACACAGTTCCTGCTCTCATAGAGCTAGTTTTCTGGTGAGTGCAAGGGATTCAGGATGGTTTCTCCAAAGAAACAAACCTTCCTTTGATTTCCCCAGAGAAATTGTTCCTTTTCTCTGTTTTCACAATATTTTATTTATACCTCTTTTAGGAAACTTATCACAATATACAGTAATTTGCCTGCTTATTCATCGTTCTTTTGACTACTTGACTATGAACTTTTAGAGGACTTGTCTGTAATTTTAGAACTCTTTAGCCCAGACTAAGAGTTAGGGGGTATTAAATTTTTATTGGATTTAGATTCACCAATAGTAAAGGATGAAAATAAAAGAACTCATCAAGCCAATGTCTGTAGTTTTTCTTAAGAGTGGAAAATGAATTCTTATGGTTTTTAAAACATTATTAGTTTGCCTTAAAAAACAAGGAAGGGAGAATAATTTATCTGCCAGCTTCCCTCTCCCAATTGGCAAAGGTTTGTTCCATGGGACATTGACCACCATTCCTTCTAGGACCACGGGCAGGTTCTCCTGCCTCACTTGCTTTTAAAAAAGCCCCAAGGCAGCAGTCTACAGGCTCTGGTATGGTTTTTTCTTATAAAGTTGTTCAGAGACCACCTAACAGAGGTCGTTAGATTGGAACAAATAGCCAAAAGCCCCAGATTCAGGTGATACATTGACACGTTTGGAAGAGAGCCCCTCAGAGTTTAAATCAGTGGTAAAATACAGGAGAATACTTGATTTGAGATTCTAAATCCCCGTAATAATTCTTGGTGTGAAACTTTGCTTTCCAGGAAACAAAAGTGTCACTTTCTTCATGCTGATTGAAAGGTAATAGCGGGTGAATTTCTTTCCCAAGCCATCCCAAATGTGTTTAGATGGACTCTCCTGAAATAATAGAAAATGCCATATTTGCTTTGTGATACAACTCACATATGAAATGTTGTCCCCTTCCTCACCAAGCCCTCATCATGACAAACACTAAACGAAGTCATGTGTGTGAATACACATTTCTGGAAAGCTCCACAAATGTAAAACAACAACACAGATTCCTCATGAAGAAGAGCTACCATATTAGATGAAGATAATATTAACCCTTAATCTGAAAATCAATTTCAGTAAGATAAAAGGATATCACACAGCTAAGGTTGATTTCCTGGGGTAACTATTGCAAGTTTTACAAATTTAAAAGTTTGGGGGAATTTCAGTGCGGAAGGTTTTCCTTGGTAAGACTCTGGGGCAGAAATAAGTTTCCACAATATTTTTGAAACTTTGTCACCATCAGTGGTTTCCACAAACATACCCTAATGTATACAAGTAAGGAAGAGGGGTATTTTCAATTTGACAAACATTTACTGAACACTAGAATCTATGCTAGGTGCTAATATCATATAGAGGTATACCCTTGCAATTATCCCTTCAAAGATTTCAAAGAAGTGGTGAGTGGCATTTGGAGTAAACTTTGAAGAATGAGTGGGATTTTTCTTTGACAGGTGAACTACAGAGAATAAGAGGGAAGGGTGTTCCAGGAGGAAAGACTAGCACAGGCAAAGACAAGGAGATACAAATTAGCAGGGTTGATTTGGAAGCTTGAATATAAGGAAGCAAAGGCAAGGTAGCAGGCAGAGGTCAGGACTCACTATCAAGATAATAAGCAATCTTGCTGGACATTCTACAGGTTCGAGGCTCAAGAGCAACAAAGAATTGCTCCTTCCTCAGCATAGTCTTCTCCATCTCCCTATGTTCACCAACAAATACAGGCCCTCAACAGTCTTTTGTGCTTTCAGCTTTTAATCGGGTCATATGGGATCTTTATACCTCAACAAACCAGAAAGTAGAAAGCTGAAAGACATTTCCAGACAGTAATAAATTTGCTTTCAGAGTAGGACCATTTTGTATAAGACTTCTGGTTCCAGCTGTTTATTTATGAACTTTACTGCCTGAAAAACTGAATTGCCCCATTATGCCTTCCGTTTCTCTGAGAGCCTGAATGTATAGAAGAACACTGGGCCCTGGAAAATCATTTAGGAGAAGAAAGAACCAGAGGATTCCAATGTCTTCAGACTTTTTTCTGGGTTACTGAAACAGGCATTCATGGTCAAGAGTATTGGCAAAAGGGGTAGGTCCTTGGCAATAGGGAATGAAGAATAGCCACATGAACAATTAGTTTTTCTGGAATCTTTTGTTGATCTTGAGCCAAAGTTTGGGACAGAGTGTCTTCATAATGGCCCAAAGGTGAGGAATGATTAAGATCTTATGCACAGTTACTTTTGCTCTTAGGAGAAAAATAACAACAACAACAACAATAATAATAATAATACGATTTACTGCCCCCTTAATGATAGTAATATATTTATCATGGCTAGAATTTGTAGAACACTTTCTATGGGCCAGGCTCTACATTAAGCATGCCACATGCATTATCTCATTTATTCCTTTCAACATCTCTGAGTTAAATTCAATTATTATTACCTCATCAATGGATGTGGAAACTGAGTATTGCCTAGGTCAGTGAAGATTTCATTTGTTCTTCTACTCAACTGTACTTAGGTGAGACCATGTAACTAGTTCTGGCCAATGGATTCTGAGCAGAAGTGAAGCACAGTTCTTCAGAATAAGCCAGCAAAAAGCCCATATGTGCTCCTTCTCCTTTCCCCGTCTTTCCTTGAGCTCAAGTGATTAAGGAGGGTAGGAGTGACACAGAAGCTCCTAGCTGTTTGAACCTCCACCACGCTGGTCCTATGAGTGACTATGGGGACAAAGAAGTTTAGTAACTTACCCTAAGTAATAAATCTAGTTAACTGAATGAGTTAAAACCAGAACGAAAATTCCTGTTCCCAGGCAAGTCTTTCCGCTACACAAATTCAAATCTGAGTGTGGTAAGGGCCATAGTTTCTACTGCATCATTCACCATGTGTGTAGGAACGACTCCAAAAACCAATCCATGAAAGACCCAACCCATATGGGATGTCTTTCAAAAGCAACTAATAGATTAATTCTGACAGGGAAGGCTGGTTAGAGGCAGATGTGAAGACTGAATTCCCAAGCAGACCCTGCATGTGACAAAGCTGAAATGTCACAAAAATCAGAGTACAAGCAGAAGTATTGCCTAATAGCCTCACAATGTGACATGAATTCATCACAGTTGAAGGCCTGGCCCTCAGGTTTACCCAATTTGGTCAGCAAACGTGACAGATTCATTGCTCTGAGTCCAACTTGGGGTATCCAACCCACAGAACACTTAAGCCAGAAATATAATTTGTCAATTTATAATAAGAAATATGACTATCACATGACCCACAATGATTTTATTGTCTTAATTAGCACATTTTCACAGTTGACACAATTGATCACTCATTTATCCTTGAAACGTATTCTTGACCTGGCTTCTGGGATATCTCACTCTCTTGGCTGTTTGTTGGTTCTTCCTACCTCACTAGAAGCTCATTCTCAGGTTCCTTTGTTGATTCCTCTTCACTTCGCCATCCTTAACATTGGAATGCCCCAAGACTCAGCTCCTTGAACTTATCTTTTCTTTCTGCACATTCCCCTGGTCATTTCTTCCAGTCTCCTGGATTTAAAAATTGCATCCACATGCTGATGACTCTCAACTTCATATTTCCAGGTCTGACTTTAATCTTTAACTCTTGGTTGCCTGTTTAATATCTCCACTGGGATATCTATTAGACATCTCAAAATGAACAAGAGCTGATCTCCTAATCTTCACCTACAAATGAGCTCCTTCTGCAACTTCACCATCATAGTTAATAGAATGCCATCATTACCTCACAACCTTGCTATTATATCTTCAGATATAGTCAGAATTCAACTACTTCTTCCCACCTGTATTGTTATACTATCCAAGTCCAAGTCACCATCATCTCTTTCCCTGGATCACTGCAATAACTTCCCAAATATTTTCCCTTTTACCTTGGTCCACTCCCTCCCTCAAACTCTTCCCAACACAGAGTCAGAGTGATCATATTAAAACCTTTCTCAGGTCACATCACTCCTTTGTTCAAAACTTTCCAATGGCTTCCCATTTCACTCAGAGTAAACACCACTCATTGTAATGGCCTGTAAATTCCCCTGCAAGTTCACTTTCCATCATTACCTCTCTGATCACATTTCCTACTTCCTTTGCCCTTGCTCACTTCACTCTAGTCACTCTGGCCTCCTTGTTATGGAACAAGCTAGTCCCATCACACCTCGGGAATTTTTATAGAGTATTTATTTATTTCAGAGAGAGAGAGCACAAGCATGAGCAGGGGAGGGGAGAGGGAGATGCAGACTCTCCACTGAGCTCAATTTGGGACTCTACCCCAGGACTCTGGGATCATGACCTGAGCCAAAGGCAGACACTTAACTGACTGAGCCAATCAGGTGCCCCACGCCTCAAGAATATTACACTGCATACCTCCTTGGCCTGGAATGGTCTTCCCTCATATGTTTCTTACTCCCTCACCTTCTTCAAGTCTTTGCTAAATTGTGACCTTCTCAAAGAGGACTTGCCTGATCACCCTACCAAAACTTGAAACACCTCCAGCACTTCTGATGCCCCTTCTGTTTTATTTTTCTCCATAGCATGTATCCACAATTAAAGTACTATGTAGTTGTGTGTGTGTGTGTGTGTGTGTTTGTGCCCACTACAATAAATGTAAGCTTCACGAGCACTGGAATTCTTGTTTCATTAATTCATCTCTGTACTCTAAGACTGAAACAAATAACCTTGAAACATAGTAGGTATTTGGTATTTATCTTGAATGAATGATCATTCTATAGATCTATACTGTTGAACTATGTTCAGAAAGTTGTGTGGTGAGTATGGGTTTGAGCAAAGGACAATATCCCAATACTTAAATGACATCATTTTAAAACAGGAATATACCTGTCATAGGGACAGAGTGTTCCAGACTGCACAGCCATGGATTGTCTGCTGCCAACATTAGCATTTCTCACCTCTGTGGCTAATGAAATAATTCTGACAAACTGACCTATATTTTTGTTCAAACATTGTTGTCACCAAAAGCTTGTGGTGAAGCTTGCTATGGTCTAGGAACTATTCTGCCTCCTCTTCTTTTTTTATTATTTTTTAATTTTAATTCAATTAGCCAACATATAGTACATCATTAGTTTCAGATGTAGAGTTCAGTTATTCATCAGTTGCATATAACACTGACTGTTCATCAAATCACGTGCCCTCCTTAATGCCCATTACCTAGTTACCCCATCTGCCCACCTACCTGCCCTCTAGCAACCTTCAGCTTTTTTCCTAGAGTTAAAAGTCTATCATGGTTTGGAGCTCCTGGGTGGCAGAGTCATTAAGCGTCTGCCTTCGGCTCAGGGTGTGAGCCCGGCGTTCCGGGATCGAGCCCCACATCAGGCTCCTCCGCTAGGAGCCTGCTTCTTCCTCTCCCACTCCCCCTGCTTGTGTTCCCTCTCTCACTGGCTGTCTCTCTCTGTCAAATAAATAAATAAAATCTTAAAAAAAAAAAAAGTCTCTCATGGTTTGTCTCCCTCTCTGGTTTCTTCCCTGTTTTCCCTTCCTTCCCCATGAGCCTTTGCACTGTTTCTTATATTCCACATATGAATGAATCCATATAACTGTCTTCTCTGATTGACTTATTTCACTCAGCATAATACCCTCCAGTTCCACCCACATTGATATAAATGGTAAGATTTCATCCTTTTTGATGGCTGAGTAATATTCCATTGTGTGTGTGTGTGTGTGTGTGTGTGTGTGTGTGTGTGTGTGTGTGTACCACATTTTCTTTATTCATTCATCTGTCGATGGACATCTGGGCTCTTTCCACAGTTTGGCTATTGTTTTCTGCTATAAACAGGATGCAGGTAAACCTTTGGATCCTACATTTGTAGCAAGCAGCAGAACTACAAGGAGAGCTTCCTCCTTCCCCTGGGAGGAACAGTGTGGGTGCACACTGTGGGAGTCTGCAAAGCATAGAGACTCCAAATGGGGTCTTGTGCCCAAGATAAAAACACTTGGTCACAGGCTTGGTGAACACAGAGTGCAGCAGAAATCAAGGAGACAAAGTGATTGACTGCTTTTCCCTGAGGGTGCACTGAAGAGTGGGGGGCAGGATCTTTCAGCTCCAGGGCTGAAGATCGGGAAGTTGCCATTTTCATTCTCATTCTCTAGAGCAGCGTGAAAAGACTTCAGGGAACAAAGGCCACATAGAGCAACCTGGAGCTGCTTACACTGAGCCCAGCTCCCTGGCCAGGGTGGTGCAACACAGCCCCGGCAAAGATACCTGAGAATCCGTGCAACAGGCCTCTCCCCCAGAAGATCAGCAGGAACATCCAGCTAATACCAAGTTTACCAATCACACAGTACTGAAAAATGCCAGCACTAGGGGAAAATAGTATATAGAATTCAAGGTTCTTTCTCATGATTCTTTCGTCTTTCAGTTTAAAATTTCCTTTTTTTTTTTTCCTTTTCAACTAGTTTCTTATTTTATTTTGGTATGTATATACACATTTTTCTTTCTTTACAATTTTGGGATATAGTGTCTTCTAACAAACAGAACAAAATACACCCAGGACCTGGTGTATCACCTTGTTCTGTCTACCTGTTTGATTATATTCTCTATTTTTTTCATGTTTTTTACTTGGTTTCTGATCTCTTCTGATTTATCTAGTGTATATTTCACTGGGGTCTTGGTTGATATTTTAATATTTTGTTCTCTCATTCATCTATTCTTCTCTGGACAAAATGACAAGATGAAAAAACTCCCAGAAAGAAGAACAAGACACAGTACTAACAGCCAGACACTTAATAAATATGCATATTAGTAAAATATTGGAGCTAGAATTCAGAGTAATAGTTATTAAGATACTATCTGGGCTTGGAAAAAAGCATAGAAGACCCTCAAGAATCCCTTTCTGGAGACATAAAAGAACTAAAATCTAATCAGGTCAAAATAAAAAAGGCTATTAATGAGATGCAATAAAAAATGGAGGCTCTTACTGCTAGGATAAATGAGGCAGAAGAGAGAATCAGTAATATAGAAGATAAAATTGTGGAGAATAAAGAAACTGAGGAAAAGAGATCTTTAAAAAAGCTACTGGATCATGAAGGGAGGATTCGAGAGACCAGTGATACCATAAAGCAAAACAAATTAGAAAAATTGGGGTCCCAGAAGAAGAGGAAAGAGAGAGAGAGGGAGGAAGGAAGTATATTTGAGCAAATTATAGCTGAGAACTTCCCCAATCTGGGGAAGGAAACAGGCATTCAAGTTCAGGAGGTACTGAGAACCCCCTCAAAATCAATAAAAATAGATCAACACCCAGACATATAATAGTGAAGCTTGCAAATTTCAGAGACAAAGAGAAAATTTTGAAAGCAGCTCGGGACAAGAGATCCTTAACTAACCTACAGAGGTAGAAAAAAAGCCTGGCAGCAGACCTGTTCACATATGGCAGGCCAGAAAGGACAGGCATGATATAATCAGGGTGCTAAATGAAAAAAATCTGCAGCCAAGAATACTCTATCCAGCAAGGCTGTCATTCAGAAGAGAAGGAGAGATAAAGAGATTCTAGGACAAATGGAATCTAAAAGAATTTGTGATCATCAAACCAACCCTACAAGAATTATTAAAGGGGATCCTTTAATGATGATTCAGACATCATCAAGCAGCTACTTCATAAATATGAACCATAGCTGGAAACATTTTTCCTCACTGAAAAAAAATTCTAAATGCATGTCCTACTCAGGTCAATTTTGTCTTAAAAGAACAAAAATGGTGGTTAGGAATTCTCTGCTTCTTATTATATGCTTCCTCCTAAGAGAAAAGTACCATAAATGGATTTTTTTCTTGATTTTGTGTGGGGAGAGGAGAAATTGGTTAAAGAGAAATTCAATAACGAGGGGTTATCAGGAATAATATGGAAACTCCCATCCTACAGTAGAGGCAGCTAATAAAACACCCAATGAAGAACCCAAAATGACCAGTATTGAAGAGCTAGTAGAGCCTTCCAAGTCAGGAAGGATCTAAAAACACAGAGCATAGTGTTTGTATCAGTTAGTTTTTTTGATGTGTAATATAAAACACAACATCTAATGGCTTAAGACATCAGCCATTTATTTATTTACAATTCTCTGGGTCAGAAATTTGGGATGTCTCATATTTGTTCCATCTGTTGTCATCTTTGCTTGCTCATATTTTTGTAGTCATCTGCTGTTGATGGACTCACATGTCTGGTATTTGGTCGGCTATTGGTGGGAACAAGGATATAACTAGGCCATGTCCTACTCATTGTCTATTAGGCTAACCAAGGCTTAATGGGTTACTAAAGTGCAACAAGTGAGGGAAAACTCCAATGCACACACACATTTCAAGACTCTGTTTTACATCATGCTTATTATCGTCCTATCAGCCAAAGCAAGTCAAATTGCTAAGCCCAGAGTCAGTGTAGATTCAGTCAGGGTGATTATGGTGAACATTTTTAAAAGAACACAGTATTAACACCACCACCAACAATCACCAGTTGAGAGTCCCCATACCATTATTCTCCTCAAAGTAAGTTTTCCATTATAAGGGTAACACCAGAGAAAAGATTTCTTTGTGCCACTTTGTAGAAAAACATAATATATATTTTTTTAATTCTGGAGTGCTTATTCATTTTTTTTTCTCTCTCTCTAGCATCCTTTCCTTTAGAGAACCTTTTTTCTCACTTTCGGTGGTTCTGGTGGGGTTGTCAGTTATAGTGCCAAATCCTGGTCCCTTCCACCCTGCCCTCATGACTTAGATCTGGTAAGACTCAGAGGCTGGTCCAGAAGTGAACACATGACTCAATAGAATGAATCAGGTGCCTTCCCTGGGAGGCTCAGTTGGTTATGGTGGTGGTGGGGGGGGGGGGTTGTTAACAGAGGGAATGAAGCCCTTTTTCTTCTGGAGAATATGAATCTGGAGCTGATAGTCTGATAGTGGTTATGGTGGTGGGGGGGGGTTGTTAACAGAGGGAATGAAGCCCTTTTTCTTCTGGAGAATATGAGTCTGGAGCTGATAGTCAGCAGCCATATTTCCCAGCACATAGGAAAACCTTTCTGCAGCATGAAACTAATCAGAGAAAAATAGCTAAAGACAAGGGAGGCAGCAACCCAGTGGTACTGCACTCTGGTTCTAGTTTATGAGGTCCTGGTTCCTACAGAAATTCCTTCTGTTCTGCTTTACCCCAACATCTTTTTCTGATAAGTGACCCAATAAAGTCCCTTTCCTTAAGCTAACTTGAGTTGTTTCCATCATTTGCAACCAAGAGCTCTGACTGATTTGAAATCCTGTAATAGCTATTAAATAAACCCATCTTCTCATTCTGGCCCAATCACCATCTTCAGCTGTCAACTTTTGAGTGCTTTGAAACTTTGCTGGAGAAAGTGCTGTCATAAAGGGGGCGTGGAGGGGGAAGGAAAAGGAGCCTGAAGAGAATGAATGGACCACTGGGATAAGGAAACAGACAGGATGAAAAATTACCACTCAGAATGGCCTGACAGAAGAGAAAGGAGACAGATAAATGGGAGACTCTTGGCAGCCAAGAAAGTAAATGAAAGGATAAGAAAGATGACATCAAACACGAAGAACAGTATTACCTGAAACACTCATAGGAGTAAGAACTCAGAACAATGGCTTTGGGATTGTCAGCGGTTGTCTTTTGGAAAAATATACTCAGGATCATCATGAGAAAGAAAAAACAAAGGTACGAGTGATGAGCAAGCCACTATACAGCACATTAAAATGAAAAATGGGTTGTGAGGAGAATTACTTCTTGATAGAAGCACAGCCGTTACTTCTAAATTTTGGTATTCTATCAAAAATCCATTAAGATGATATAGGTTTATCCTCACACAGAAGCTATATTATATGCAGCTTTCCCAAAGGATCATATTGTAAAGTAAAATCTAGGGCAATTATGTTGAACCCCTGTTCCCTTTGGTATATAACTAAATTCCTCTTTGAGCCGCCTATCTTGTTTTTTAACACCACCCTAAATTTTTCTCCCCGACTTTTACATTTATTTGACAATGTTTCCCATAATCTTAGTACCTTGACACTCATCAACCACCAGGTCCAGACTGAATTTTTACTTTTTTTTTTTTTTAAAGATTTTATTTATTTGACAGAGAGAGACAGCCAGCGAGAGAGGGAACACAAGCAGGGGGAGTGGGAGAGGAAGAAGCAGGCTCCTAGCAGAAGAGCCTGATGTGGGGCTCGATCCCAGATCGCCGGGATCACGCCCTGAGCTGAAGGCAGACGCTTAACCGCTGTGCCACCCAGGCGCCCCTGAATTTTTACTTTTGAACACACTCTTGTTCCTTCCCAGAGCCATTTCCATTATACACCCGTGATGTAAATACTCTGCCAAACTTATTTTCAGTATGTGTGCTATTATCTGTGTGATTTGTATACAGTGTTTTAATTGGAGAGGGGAGGGCTGTTGGGAAGCTAAGGGGAACTTGCCTTATGAACGGTTTGACTTACAATCCCCAACCTACTCTAAATACAGAATTTCTGCTTATACTACCAAATTTATTTGACAATGAAATAAAATCATGTGTGCAAAAATGCTTGGAAAGGAACTCTCAAGTTGAAATGAGTCACAAAGATTAATTATAATGTATTTCCTACCTTTATTTGTTCACTCAGTACACTTTATTTCCAAGTTATATGGAAGTGTTTCATGACTAGTGACCTGCTAGATTTATGGCACAACGGTCCCACCTAATCTGTCACAAGACGTAAACCCCTGACATCACGCAGATGTGTCTGGCATACATGCCCCAGCAGCCTCTCTGTGACTGTTTCTGGCAGGTGCCCCCAGCATCCAGAGATTGCTCCCTCTAGTTTTATTCTGTTCCCATTAACCCCACTCCATACACTGGCTCTAGCCCCAGGCATCCTGACCCGGTAAAGATACTTATTCAATAGAGATATTAATATGAAGAAAATAAATATTACAGAAACATGTTGGAATAAAGGTCAACCCAGGGCCCAAGGGAGTAACAGGAGAAAGCCCTGAAAAACAGAAAAGTTTCACAGAGTTGGTGAGAAGCATGGGTCTGAAAATCATAAAATCAGATTCAAATCCTAGCTCTGCTGCTTATAAACTCTATGACTGGGCACATGATAGCTACTCAGTAAAGAATGGTTGAATGAATAAAGTTAACTTAATTTTCAGAACTTCAATTCCTCATATGCAAAATATGGAAATAAGTATCTCCTGCAGATGTTCGTTGTCAAGATTAAATAAGGTAATGTGGAACAAATGAGTAGGAGAGCACCTGACACAGAATTATTGCTCAGTAAAGAGTATCTACTAATACTACCATTATTATTATCCCACAAATGATGGCAGAAAACATATCCATGATTCCCTGAAATAGTTGAAACTGATTTATCTTTGATATAAGAGAAGTGATAGCAAATAAATTGCAAGAAACTTCCAATTTTCCACTTTTGCCTTGGGACAAAAAGGAAATATAAACCCAACCTAGGCCATCATGATCTTGTTTTTTAAAAAATTCTCTATGAAATTAAGTCCATGGGGTTGAAGAATGAGGTCTAGGACTCAGGAAACCAATGTTCAGGTCCTGATTTTGTCTCTAATTATCTCTTCCTCCATTTTGGTTTTTCAGATGAAGAAGATATCAGCAGGGAGGGAAAGGGACTGCTCTAAAATATTGAATGCTTTTTAGGTCCCTTTCAGTGTGAATCAGGATATGGTTCTGTGAATTAGCCGAGGGCTGGTGGGAATCAACACTGATATGGTCTCCGGAGGCCTTTTTTGCTGGTGACCTGTTAGGGCCAAACTGGTAAATCAAGTGATATCCCATTTATTACTAACTCCTTGTGGACCATTTCTACCTGACTGGCTTAGGTTGTCAATCAGTTTTTCTGGCTTACCTGGATTTTCTAGCACTGGTAGCTGAAAGAGCCTTTGAGAAAGGTGGAGTCTGCTTTCCATAAGGGGGCATCGCAAAGAAGCATCGACAGTTAAATCAGTGGTTTCCTGGTCAGAATAATCTGGAGAGTTTAAAACATTACAGATTCCTGGAGGGAGTTAAGATGGCGGAGGAGTAGGGGACCCCTTTTTCAGCCGGTCCCCTGAGTCGAGCTGGATAGGTACCAGACCAGCCTAAATAACCACGGAATCAGCCTGAGACGCAGGATGATGCATCTGGATCTCTACAAATGAACATCTCCAGCGCTGAGTATTGAGGTACGAAGAGGGGAGCTGTAAACCGTGCACGGATATCGGAAGATAAACGGAAGGGGGAGGGAGCCGCCGCGTTTGGGCGCCGGGAAGCGGCAGCCACCTGCACGGGGGAGCGGGGGACACACAGAGGGCACCCGCGAGAGAGCGGACTGAGACCGGTGAGCCGTGAACGCGCGCGCGCCACCAGGCATCTCCCGGAACACCGGAATCCCGGTGTGCTCACGGGATCCAGACTGAGACCGGGAACTCCCGGAGCGCGCGCGGGGCGGCTGGCGGCTGGCGGGCCACCTGCACGGGGGAGCGGGCGGACTCGCGGTCGGCACCCGCGAAACAGCAGACTGAGACCCTGAACCGGGTGCGCGCGCCACCAGGCTTCTCACGAAACTCCGGAATCGAGGTGTGCTCACCGGGCATAGACTGAGACCGGGAGACCCGGGAGCGCGCGGGGCGGCCGGTGGCTAGCGGCATTAGAAACACAAAGGACAGAGACGCGCCGGCCCTGGAAGTGAGGGCAGGGTCGCCGAGTTGGTGCGCACATCCCGGGACGCCGCAGGGTTGAGCAGCACCAACAGTAACAGAGTTAAAGTGGCCGGAACATCAGTGGAGAACGGGCCGCAATCCCTCTGTTCTGCGACAATGCAGCCTCTGCTGCTCTGACTCTCAGAAGAGGCATAGCCGGCCGCCAGGGAAAGCCGCCAGAGAACAAAAGCCTGGAAATATCGGCTCAGAGAGTGCCCATCCCCATCCTCCCTCGCAGGGGACACGGAGACTCTAACCAAACAGGGTTGCCTGAGTATCGGCGCGGCAGGCCCCTCCCCCAGAACACAGAAGGCAGGCTGAAAAATCAAGAAGCCCACAACCGGAGGCGCCTGGGTGGCGCCGTCATTGAGCGCCTGTCTTCGGCTTAGGGCGTGATCCCGGCGTTCCGGAAAGGAGTCCCTCATCGGGCTCCTCCGCTGGGAGCCTGCTTCTTCCTCTCTCACTCCCCTGCTTCTGTTTCGTTCTTGCTGACTGTCTGTCTCCCTCTCTCAGATAAGTAAATAAATAAAATCTTTAAAGAAGAAGCCCACATCTCTAAGATCCCTATAAAACAAGAGGCACGGCCTGGGACCCAGTCAATAATTTTGGGCTCTGGAAACCCTGCAACCTCTCTTCATCAGAATGACAAGAAGGAGAAGCCCCCCCCAGCAAAGAAAAGACAGTGAGTCAGGGGCCTCTGCCACAGAAGTAACGGATATGGATGTAACCAAATTATCAGAAATGGAATTCAGAGTAACAATGGTCAAGATAATGAGTAGACTTGAAAAAAGTATTCAGGAAAATATTACTGAGAATATACAATCCCTAAGGGCGGAAATGAGAGCGAATTTGACAGAAATTAAAAATTCTATGAGCCAAATGCAGGCAAAACTAGAGGCTCTGACGGCCAGGGTCACGGAAGCGGAGGAAAGGGTTAGTGAATTGGAGGATGGGTTAATAGAGGAAAAAATAAAATTAGAAGATGGTCTTAAAAAAATCCACGCCCACGAATGTTGGCTACGGGAGATTACTGACTCAACGAAACGATCCAATGTTAGAATCATCGGCATCCCCGAGGGGGTGGAGAAAAACAGAGGTCTAGAAGAGATATTTGAACAAATTGTAGCTGAAAACTTCCCTAATCTAGCAAGGGAAACAAAAATTCGTGTCCAAGAGGCAGAGAGGACCCCTCCCAAGCTCAACCATGACAGACCTACACCACGTCACGTCATAGTGCAATTCGCAAATATGAGATCCAAAGAAACAGTATTGAAAGCGGCCAGGGCAAAGAAATTTCTCACGTACCAAGGCAAAGGCATCAGAATTACATCAGACCTGTCTACACAGACCTGGAATGAGAGAAAGGGTTGGGGGAGCATTTTTAAAGCTCTTTCAGAGAAAAACATGCAGCCAAGGATCCTTTATCCAGCAAGGCTGTCATTCAGAATTGATGGAGAAATAAAGACATTTCAGAATCGACAGTCACTAGCCAATTTCGTAACCACGAAACCAGCCCTACAGGAGGTATTACGGGGGGTTCTATAAAAGTAAAAAGGCCCCAAGAGTGATACAAAACAGAAAGTCACAGCCAATACAAACAAAGACTTTACTGACAACATGGCAGAATTAAAAGCATATCTCTCAGTACTCAGCCTGAACATTAATGGTTTGAATTCTGGTTTCAAACGCCACAGGGTTGCAGATTGGATAAAAAGAAATGACCCATCCATTTGCTGTCTTCAAGAGACTCATTTCGAACCCAAAGATGCATTCAGACTGAGAGTAAGGGGATGGAGTACCATCTTTCACGCAAATGGACCTCAAAAGAAAGCTGGGGTAGCAATTCTCATATCAGATAAATTGGATTTTAAACTACAGACTATAGTTAGAGATGCAGAAGGGCACTATATTATTCTTAAAGGAAGTATTCAACAAGTGGATATGACAATTATAAATATATATGCCCCCAACAGGGGAGCAGCAAGATACACAAGCCAACTCTTAACCAGAATAAAGAGACATATAGATAAAAATACATTAATAGTAGGGGACCTCAACACTCCACTCTCAGAAATAGACAGAACACCCTGGCAAAAACTAAGCAAAGAATCAAAGGCTTTGAATGCCACACTCGACGAGTTGGACCTCTTAGATATATATAGAACACTACACCCCAGAACCAAAGAATACTCATTCTATTCTAATGCCCATGGAACATTTTCAAGAATAGACCATGTTCTGGGACACAAAACAGGTCTCAGCCGATACCAAAAGATTGAAATTATCCCCTGCATATTCTCAGACCACAACGCTCTGAAATTGGAACTCATCCACAAGGAAAAATTTGGAAGAAACTCAAACACTTGGAGACTAAGAACCATCCTGCTCAGGAATGACTCGATAAACCAGGAAATCAAAAATCAAATTAAACAATTTATGGAGACCAATGAGAATGAAAATACAACAGTCCAAAACTTATGGGATACTGCAAAGGCAGTCCTAAGGGGGAAATACATAGCCATCCAAGCCTCACTCAAAAGAATAGAAAAATCTAAAATGCAGTTTTTATATTCTCACCTCAAGAAGCTGGAACAGCAACAGAGGGACAGGCCTAATCCACGCACGAGGAAGCAGTTGACCAAAATTAGAGCTGAAATCAATCAAGCAGAAACCAGAAGTACAGTAGAGCAGATCAACAGGACTAGAAGCTGGTTCTTGGAGAGAATCAATAAAATTGACAGACCACTGGCAAGACTTATCCAAAAGAAAAGAGAAAGGACCCAGATTATTAAAATTATGAATGAAAAAGGAGAGGTCACGACGAACACCACTGAAATTGGAAGGATTATTAGAAATTTTTATCAACAGCTATATGCCAATAAACTAAGCAATCTGGAAGAGATGGAATCCTTCCTGGAAACCTATAAACTACCAAGATTGAAAAAGGAAGAAATTGATTTCTTAAACAGGCCAATTAATTATGAAGAAATTGAGTCAGTGATAAACAACCTTCCAAATAACAAAACTCCAGGCCCGGATGGTTTTCCTGGGGAATTCTACCAAACATTCAAAGAGGAAATAATACCTATTCTCCTAAAGCTATTTCAAAAAATAGAAACAGAAGGAAAGCTACCAAACTCATTCTATGAGGCCAATATTACCTTGATCCCCAAACCAGGCAAAGACCCCCTCAAAAAGGAGAATTACAGACCGATTTCCCTAATGAATATGGACGCCAAAATCCTCAACAAGATACTTGCTAATAGAATCCAACAGTTCATTAAAAGGATTATCCACCACGATCAAGTGGGATTCATACCTGGGATGCAAGCGTGGTTCAATATTCGCAAATCAATCAGCGTGATACATCATATCAACAAGAAAAGACTCAAGAACCATATGATCCTCTCAATCGATGCCGAAAAAGCATTTGACAAAATACAGCATCCTTTCCTGATTAAAACCCTTCAGAGTGTAGGAATAGAAGGTACATTTCTCAATCTCATAAAAGCCATCTATGAAAAGCCTACTGCAAATATTATTCTCAATGGGGAAAAGCTGGAAGCCTTTCCCTTAAGATCAGGAACACGACAAGGATGCCCACTCTCGCCACTATTATTCAACATAGTACTAGAAGTCCTTGCAACAGCAATCAGACAACAAAAAGGGATCAAAGGTATTCAAATCGGCAAAGAAGAAGTCAAAATGTCTCTCTTCGCAGACGACATGATACTCTATATGGAAAACCCAAAAGAAGCCACTCCCAAACTATTAGAAGTTATAGAGCAATTCAGTAACGTGGCGGGATACAAAATCAATGCTCAGAAATCAGTTGCATTTCTGTACACGAATAACGAGAACGAAGAAAGAGAAATCAGGGAATCCATCCCATTTACAATAGCACCAAAAACCATACGTTACCTTGGAATTAACTTAACCAGAGACGTAAAGGACCTTTATTCTAGAAACTATAAATCACTCTTAAAAGACATTGAGGAAGACATAAAAAGATGGAAAGATATTCCATGCTCATGGATCGGAAGAATTAACATAGTTAAAATGTCCATGCTACCCAGAGCAATCTACACTTTCAATGCTATCCCGATCAAAATACCGAGAACGTTTTTCAAAGAACTGGAACAAATAGTCCTTAAATTTGTATGGAACCAGAAAAGACCCCGAATCTCCAAGGAACTGTTGAAAAGGAAAAACAAAGCTGGGGGTATCACAATGCCGGACTTCGAGCTGTACTACAAAGCTGTGATCACAAAGACAGCATGGTACTGGCACAAAAACAGACACATAGACCAATGGAACAGAATAGAGAGCCCAGAAATGGACCCTCAGCTCTTTGGGCAACTAATATTTGATAAAGCAGGAAAAAACATCTGGTGGGAAAAAGACAGTCTCTTCAATAAATGGTGCTGGGAAAATTGGACAGCTACATGCAAAAGAATGAAACTTGACCACTATCTCACACCATACACAAAAATAAACTCCAAATGGATGAAAGACCTCGATGTGAGACAGGAATCCATCAAAATTCTAGAGGAGAACATAGGCAGCAACCTCTACGACATCAGCCAAAGCAACCTTTTTCATGACACATCCCCAAAGGCAAGAGAAACAAAAGATAAAATGAATTTATGGGACTTCATCAAGATTAAAAGTTTCTGCACATCCAAGGAAACAGTCAGAAAAACTAAGAGGCAGCCCACGGAATGGGAGAATATATTTGCAAATGACACTACAGATAAAGGACTGGTATCCAAGATCTACAAAGAACTTCTCAAACTCAATACACGAGAAACAAATAAACAAATCAAAAAATGGGCAGAAGATATGAACAGACACTTTTCCAATGAAGACATACAAATGGCTAACAGACACATGAAAAAATGTTCAAAATCATTAGCCATCAAGGAAATTCAAATCAAAACCACACTGAGATACCACCTTACGCCAGTTAGAATGGCAAAAATAGACAAGGCAAGAAACAACAATTGTTGGAGAGGATGTGGAGAAAGGGGATCCCTCCTACATTGTTGGTGGGAATGCAAGTTGGTACAGCCACTCTGGAAAACCGTGTGGAGGTCCCTTAAAAAGTTAAAAATTGAGCTACCCTATGATCCAGCCATTGCGCTACTGGGTGTTTACCCCAAAGATACAGACGTAGTGAAGAGAAGGGCCATATGCACCCCAATGTTCATAGCAGCAATGTCCACAATAGCTAAATCGTGGAAGGAGCCGAGATGCCCTGCAACAGATGACTGGATTAAGAAGTTGTGGTCCATATATACAATGGAATATTACTCAGCAATCAGAAAGAATGAGTTCTCAACATTTGCTACAACATGGACGGCACTGGAGGAGATAATGCTTAGTGAAATAAGTCAAGCAGAGAAAGACAACTATCATATGATTTCTCTCATCTATGGAACATAAGAACTAGAATGATCAGTAGGGGAAGAAAGGGATAAAGGAAGGGGGGGTAATCAGAAGGGGGAATGAAACATGAAAGACTATGGACTATGAGAAACAAACTGAGGGCTACAGAGGGGAGAGGGGTGGGGGAATGGGATAGACCGGTGATGGGTAGTAAGGAGGGCACATATTGCATGGTGCACTGGGTGTTATACACAACTAATGAATCATCGAGCCTTACATCGAAAACCGGGGATGTACTGTATGGTGACTAACATAATATAATAAAAAATCATTATTAATTAAAAAAAAAAAAAACAAAAAAAAAACAAAAAAAAAAACATTACAGATTCCTCGGGCAAGTTCTGAAGGTTCTGCTCAACGCATCTGTGGTGTAGCCAGAGTCACATATTTTTTTAAAGCTTCCCAAATGTTTACAATGGACATCCAGGTTTGGGAACAATTATCTCCATAAGGAATCACAAATTCAAATTCCTACAGTGACCCAGGCAAATCGGGTTAAAAATAAAGTTTTCTAGGTCTATATTTCACTTTCCCACTTTTGAGATAGAAGCGAATCTAAGAATTATTTCCCCTTCCTCTTTTAATTCCACTATAAGA
Source organism: Ursus americanus (assembly GCF_024610735.1). Classification (NCBI taxonomy): domain Eukaryota; kingdom Metazoa; phylum Chordata; class Mammalia; order Carnivora; family Ursidae; genus Ursus; species Ursus americanus. The sequence continues at coordinate 21,865,474 of NC_142135.1, forward strand.
AAAACAGGACAAAGAGAATAAGTAACCGAAAGTCAGTCTTAATGCTGGTGAGCAATAGGGAATGGTGGCGACTGCAGTAAACTGGAAAATTTACACTCCATCTAAGAAGAGCACCAGTACTCAGCCTAGATAATTGTTGCCTTGCAGTAATGCATGCCCATATAACCAGACCTCTTCATTCATCCAAAGGGCCAAGAAGTCAAGAATCTGAATTTTGATGTGAAATTTGCAAATTTCTCAGTGTTGGAAATCCATATGAATTATTTTCAAACATTGTTTGAAAGAAACAAAACCTATGTACGGAATTCAAAGAGCCAACAAGCCACAAGTTGGAGATACCTCATCTGGGTTTGCACAGTTACCTCTTCCTATAGCAGGAAGTACAGGACAGTGGAGCCATCATCGTCCCTGGAGACAGTAGTGCTAGGTTAGCTCCCTGTTCTAGCACTGTGCAGAGTTAGTCTTAAACCCTTCTGAGCTTGGATATCTCATTTATCAAATGGGAGCAAAAAAACTTGATGTACACAATTGCTCTGAGGATAAATGAAATTATAAACTACAAAATGTTAGTTCTCATTACTATAGTTAAAACAGAAAACAGAGCTGCATGCAATAAAATGTTCTCAGGTAACAGAGACTGAAAGTTTTGTCTGAGGGTTGATCTTAGAAAAAGAGCTCTGTATCAGAGAGTTTTGTGGCCAAAAAACGACAAGATCAGAGATCGCAACTCGGCATGGCCTTTGCCTTTGGTCTGATTTTGTTTCCATCCACTCTTTGTCGAGTGGTTAAAGCTGATAGCTTGTCTCAGCAGGAGCCTGCAAGGCTTGGATGCTGGATTCCTCCAGTCTCCTGGCATCGTCACCTGCCACAGCTGGAGGGAATGTAGACAGAGATGAAGGAGTATATTGGGAGGGCAGAGGCAGACTTAGAGGCAAGTGTAAGGATACAGGACCTGTGCCCTGAATACAATGAATTCAAAGACAGAGGATGGAATTGATGCCGATTAAAGGAGAGGAGGCGCCAAGCCCAGAATGTCGGATTTAAAGCTATTTCACTGATGTGGAAAGTCATCCTGGCACCAGCTCATAAGGAAAGAAGAGAGGCAAATCTGTCGTCAGCTAAGCCTTAGAAAAGTTTCAGGCCCCCAAACCTAGGAAGCACTGCTTCTGGTGGAAGCTGTCAAGGCAGACTGATAAACTGCTGGGCTCCTGCAGTTTATTGAGCCTGAAATGAGTGTAGAAGGTCAGATTCTCTGAGTTAAGTTACATTCTCAAATCTTCCAGCTGGGGAAGAGCTGGAAATGAAAAGCTAGGACCTGCCTTCTTGCTATCTCATCTTTTCTAGAGGTGACTTCAGCCGGTAATTACATGAGGTTTAACTAAAACAGAAGCGCTGGACCTATTTTATGCCATGAACACATTTAATTATTTGTTGAAGCCTAACAGACTACTTCTCAGAATGTTTGTAAGTGCTCCAAATAAAATACATGAGTACATTGACATAGACAATTACTTTGAAATAGAAAGTAACCAAATATTAAAGATATTTGTGAACTAGTAATAGCGCTTCTTTATTAATGAATAGCTAGATCTAGCAATAAGTCCCAAAAGTTCCATAATTAAAGTAGTGATGCATAGTAAAGAGGATCAGCAATACGTTGAGATTTCTATAGCAACCTATAGCAACCAAAGGCAACTAACAAGCTCTGCAAAATGAGCCATAATAAAGATAGACACACAGTGTCAAAGGAGACAGGAAGAGGGCAATTAACTCTGTCTAGGGAAGGGAAAGGCAGGTAGAGGACGGGAGAGTGAAAGGATGAGTAGGAGTTCCTGAAAAGGACAGGAGAAAGGCAATCAGCTTTGGAGACCAAGTAGCAAGGTGGCATTGATGTTCATACATAAGGATGTTTATAACCGGAGGTTTCAGAAAGGTAAGTTGAGACCTGTTTGGGAAGTTCAGAATTTATCCTTCATCCTTGAGGAAATAGGAATCCATCAGAGGTATTAAGAAGAGGCATAATGTGATACAATTTATATGTTAGTAAATAACTGGCAGCCATGTGGATTGCTTGGAAGAGAGGTTCAGTGACAGAGTGGACAGTGAGATCATCAAGGCCCCCCCCACCCCGCCTTAGACAGCTTGTTATAAAGACCCAGGCAAGAGAGGAGGAGGGACTGAACTTGAGAGGCTGTAAAGGATGAAGAAGAGGAAATAAAATCTTGTAAAGATTTGGATATAGACTTGAGGAGTAAGAGAAAAAAAAGATATGAAAATAATTTCAGGGTTTCCAATGGGTGCCATTAAGATAAATTGGGAGTACAGAGATCAGGGCAATTAGGCAGGTTAGAAAGATGCTGACTTTTAAGTGCCTATGGGCAATCTAGGAACAACCGTATATTCAGTAACTAGAAATATATGAACTATAAAAAAAAAAAAGTAGTGATGAGTGGTAATAAATATCAACAATATGTTAAGATATGTGTATCAACCATATTGTTATATGAAAATGTGTGTGGTTTCTATTATTCATGAAATCATACTATTGCTGATACTCCTGTGGTTTGTTGCCTACATTTATACTAGAAGGAAATCCTATATTTCAATTAGAAGTTAGTAAAGATGTAATCTTTTTTACCTTCCAAGTTCAGCAATCACTTAGAGGGGAAAAGCTCAAGTTAAAAACCCTTATTTATAAGGTGATAGAAACTAATTCACTTGACCCCTCCCCCCTCCCTCAGCAGACATGAAAGTCTTTACTTAAGGACTTAAGTCCTTAACTTTGGAAAACTACAAATTTATGTTAACCATTGGTCAAAATATTTGCAAAGAGGGTATATCTCATCTAAATATATGAGATATATTTATTTTCTACAAACTAAATTTCAATATCAAGACTATACAACCAAGTTGGTAAGAAACCTCATGTCAGTCATTCTTGGTCATTCTCCCATTCAAGCAGCTTTGGGAATTTGTCATAATTTCTCAGTCTCATATCATCCAAGAGAAGACCTGTAGGTTGATCATCTGTCCGTACAGGCTACCCATATGATGTCTGTTGTCCTTCTCTGAGGACTCCTCCAGGTTCAGTGATTCTCTCTTCTTTGAGACATAGGAATTTCCCTTTATGTCTGCCTAAGTCCTTTCTTCTGAAAGGTACCACATGGCTATTCCTCTTTAGAACCTTCAACCTCTCTGATTGTTCTGCCACATATCTTATCTAAAGCCATAAAGCATAGGACAGGAAAATGGGGGAAAGGGAAAAAAGGAACTACAATAAGAAAGAAAGTTAATATTTAAAAATATTATCCACCCACATATTTCTAAAATTCCACTTCAGAATCAATTTCAGAAAAAAAGGATGCATTTGATATAAACAAAAAATATCTCAACTACACAGATACTTTATAATTTAGTCAAAATTATCATTACTCAATTTGTTGTCCCACCTCATTCACCAGACTTTATTCCGGGTAATTTTGAGCTATTGACAAAAATAAAATCCATTCTCAACAGGCAAAGAATTGAGGCTCTGAGGATATTAAAAAAATATGCTACAGGAAGGACTTTCTAACTATGACTGAAAATCCAAATGCAATAAAAGAAAATATTGATAAATATGACTACATAAAAAATGAAAGTGATATACATAGACTAAAAAACACCATAAGCAAAGTAAAAACACGAGACACTGGAAGAAGGTTTACAAAAAAGGGAGTTAATCTCCATAATCTCTGAAGAGCTTCTAGAAATGAAGAAGGAAAAGAGCGACATCCCGAGGGAAAAAGAGGAAATAGAAAAAGATATAGAAAAGCAAAAGAAATATAAATGACCCTAAATATAACACAAAATTCTTAATCCTACATAATAAGAAAAAAACCCAAAAACCAAAAACGAATTAGAACCTCACTGAGAAATGCCCCCTTCTGGCCACTATGGAGCATAGGCATTGGGTTTATCCTCCTACATGAAATTTAAAAACCATTAAAAATTTATGTTGCAACAATTTTCAGACATTGAACGTGCGGCAGCTCAGGACTGTGGTCCCTGAAAGAATGGAAATAAATAAGATGGGCCATCTGATTGTCCAGGCTTACCTTCTGGAGAGAGGTTCCACGCTGCCATGCAGAGAGGAAACTCAGGAAGAGAGCTCAACAGTCTCCCTAAACTGAGAAGATGGAACTGTGAGAACGAACCTACACAAAGAACTTCTGCATTATACAGATGGTCCCCCCCTTAAATATTCAGCTGAATGCTAATCAGTAATGCATGTGAGCAAACTACCTGACACAATGGAAATATTCGCATAGGGATGAGTGGTCCATCAACCAGAGTGGTAAACCCTGTAATGAAGGGAGACAGGATAGAGTCTTCAGAAAATTATTGCTTCTGCAGTGGGGAAAAGTTACTCTGTAACTTTCAGTCCAAAGACTGTTTTGGACGTGCCTAATAAAGTTTAAAAGCAAGACTTAAAAGGAACAAACAATTTCCAAGGAACATAACTGCATCCCACTGAAAAAAGCTCAAGAATATAAGAACACAAAAATATGCAGCATCTAACAACATAAAACTCATAGTGTCTGAGAGCCAACCCCAAAATTCCAGGCATGAATCAGAAGAGGAAAATGCAAAACATAATGTATCATAAATTACAAAGATTATAGAATTAGTGGACAAAATCATTAAAAACTGCTTTAACTATATTCCATATGTTGAAGAAAGTAGATTGAACATGTTTAATAAAGACATGTAAGATTTTTTAAAAATTTCTTCTAGAAGAGAAAAATATAATTAGTATAATGAAAAAATTCACTGGGTAAGATTAACAGATTATTAGACATGATAAAAGATCAGTGAATTTGAAGACCTAGTAATAGAAACTACCCAAAACAAAAGAGAGACAAAAGATGGAAAAAATTGAACAGAGCATCAGTGCACTGAAGGAAATTTAGGCAGCCTAGTATAAAAAGTTCATGAAAAAGAGAAAGGGGCAGAAAAATATTTGAGAAATAATGGCCCCAAATTTCCCAAATTTTATAAAACCATAAAGCCTTCAATAAGCTCCAGATATAAGAAACATGAATCCTACACCAAGGTACATCATAGGCAAGTGTTTAAAACAATGGATAAAGAGAAAAATCTTAAATATAGCCAAAGAATAAAGACAAACTATGTAAAAAGGAAGGAAGATATAAGTAGCAAAATTTAAAAGTAGCAAAAGGAAAAAATTTAAAAGTAGTGAAAGTAAAGACAGCAGAATTTTCATCAGAAACACAGCACTGCCAAAATTCTTTGCTGCCTACAAGAAACCCACTTTCACCATAAATACCGAAATGGATTAAAGGATGGGAAGAGACGTAACATGCAAACACTAAAGAAAACTGGAGTGACTATATTAATATCTGACAAATTAGATTTCAGGGCAAAAAATATTACCAGGGTCATTTCATAATGATACAGTGGTCAATTTGTCAAAAGGATATGGAATTCTAAATACTTAGAGCTTCAGAATACAAGAAGTAGGGGCACCTAGGTGGCTCAGCTGGTTAAGCATCGGCTCTTGGTTTCCACTCAGGTCATGATATCAGGGAGGTGAGACTGAGCTCCAGCGAGTCGGGCTCCACCTTCAGTGAGGAGCCTGCCTCTCTCCTTCTCCCTCTCCTTCTGCCTCGGCTCCTCCCCCTGCTGGAGGGTGCTCTCTCCCTTTCCCTCTTTCTCTCAACAATAAATAAATCTTTAAAAAAATTTTAAAAAGGAATAAAAGAAGTAAATCTAATAGAGCTCAAACAAAAAAAGGGAAAACCACAATGATAGTTGGAGAATTCATCATCCCGTTCATAAAAATCGTGAGAACAAGTAGACAAATCAGTAAGGATACGAAAGACTTGAATGAAGACTATCAATTAACCTGACCTAAATAATATTTGCAGAATTCCCAACCAACAACAGCAGAACATACATTCCTTCCAAAGGTACATGAAGCATTTGTCAAGAAAGACCCTATTCTTTTTTTTTTTCATAAGCAAATAGAGTTTATTCCAGGAATGCAAGGGTGATTTAACATTTGAAAAATCAATGTAATTTGCCACAGTAACAGAATAAAGGAGAAAAAACATTCTCTCAGTAGATACAGAAAAAGCATTTGGTAAAACTCACTTATTCATGCCTTAAAAAAAAAAAAAAAAAAGGCAAAACAGAATGGTATGCAGAACTGAAGCAAAGTCCTGAAGTCATTTCTTTTGGCAGGAATCACAACGATCAGACGCGCTAGCTGCCCGGAAGGCCCAGCAAAAGACTCTGTGCGATCTCTAGGATAGTTAATTAATTGCCCTGTGATTGCATGCATTTTCTATTTCTTAGGGAATCAGCATTCCAGCTTATTATCAAATACCAGATGCTACTGTTTGTTTCTGTAGCAATTTTGTAATCTTATTAAAATGTCATCTTTGTTTTCTATCACAGCAGTCTGTAATATAACTCTCCCACCTGTTTTGTTCTCCTTTTATCTTATCCCAGCTACTATTTGTAATGTGAAGAAAGACCCTATTCTTGATCACAAAATAAGATTCAACTAATTTGAAAGGATTTTAAACATGGTATATTCTCTGATCACAATGGAATTAAATTAGAAATCAACAGAAAATGTGATGAATACCTGTAAATCTTTTTGATAATCCATGGGTCAAAGAAGAAATCTAAAGTAAAATAGAAATTATTTCTGACTGATAAAAATGAAAACACGGGGCGCCTGGGTGGCACAGCAGTTAAGCGTCTGCCTTCAGCTCAGGGCGTGATCCCAGCGTTATGGGATTGAGCCCCACATCAGGCTCTTCTGCTATGAGCCTGCTTCTTCCTCTCCCACTCCCCCTGCTTGTGTTCCCTCTCTCGCTGGCTGTCTCTGTCTCTGTCGAATAAATAAATAAATCTTAAAAAAAAAATGAAAACACATATCATTAATGTTTGTGGGATTCAATTAAATAAATACATAGAAATTTACAGGACTGAAGAATAAGGGTCTGAAATCAATGACCTAAGTTCTCACCTTAAGAAATTAGAACAGAAGAGGAAATTAAACTCAAGTTCAGAATAGAAAAGCAAGTAATAAAAATAAAAGCACAAAATGATGAAATAAATAAGAGAAAAATAGGGAAAAAACATTAACAAAAAAAGAAAACTGCAGGTCAATAGCCCTCATAAACATAGATGTAAAAATTCTCAACAAAATTTTGGCAAATTGAACCTAGCAACATATAAAAAGTACCATAAACAATTACTAAGTAGAGTGTATCCCAGAAATTCAAGGTTGTTTTAATATTTGAAAATCAATTAGTATCATTCACCATTTTAATAGATGCCACGATTATTTCAGTAGATTCATAAAAAACATTTATTTGATAAAATCTGACATGCACTCCTGATAAAAATTCTCATCAAACTAAGAACAGAAGGGAACTTCCTCGATCTAATAAAGGGCATTTACAAAAAACCCACAGATATACTCACAGGTGACCAGATTCTCCCTGTAAAAAAATCCTAAGAAATATATTTTTAAATGCTTCAACACAGTTGTAGGATATAAGAGCAATACACAAAAATAATTTATATTTCTATATGCTAGCAACAGATAATCAGGAAATAAACTTTAAAAAAAATTTTAAAGATCTTATTTATTTATTTGAGAGACAGAGAGCGCTAGCAAGCATAGGGGAAGAGCAGAGGGGAGGGACAAGCAGACTCCATGCAGAGGGCAGAGCCTGAAGGGGGCTCAATCCCACAATCCTGATATCATGACCTGAGCCAGAATCAAGAGTCAAATGTTCAACCGACTGAGCCACCCAGATGCCCCAGCAAATAAAATTTTAAAAAATATCTTGGACAATAGCATTTAAAAATATGAAAAATTGGGATATATTTGGCAAGAGACGTGTAACAGTTGTGTACTGAAAACTACAAAATATTGCTAAGAGAATTTAAAGAAGACATAATAAGTAAAGAAATATGCTGCGTTCTTAGATCAGAGGACTCCTCACTGTGGACATGTCAGTTCTTCCCCAAATTGATTTATAGGCTGAATGTAATCCCAATCAAAAGCCTAGCAGGATATGGAAATGCAAAGAACGGAATATAGCTGAAACAACTTTGAAAAAGAATAACAGTGTTTAAGGATTTACACTTTCTGATTTCAAGGCTTATTATAAAGCTACAACAATTAATACAATGTCATACTGGATCAGAGTAGACAAATAAATCAAGAGAATGGGATAAGGAGTCCGGGAACAGACCAACACATACTCAATTGATTTTTGACAAAAGTGCATGGACAATTCATTGGGGAAAGAATAATCTTTTCAGTAAATGGTGCTGCAGGAATTGGCTAGCCCACTTGCAAAGAAAAAAAAATAATTTATACCATACACAAAAGTTAACTTAAAATTGATCATAGACCTGTGCAAAACTAAAATTATAAAACTTCAAAACGAAAACAAGAAATTTTTAATAAACTGGATTTAGCAAAGTTTTTTTTTTATTAAGATTTATTTGACAGAGAGAGAGAGAGCACAAGCAGCGGGAGCAGGAGAGGGAGAAGCAGGCTCCCGGCAGAGGAGGGAGCCTGATGTGGGGCTCAATCCCAGGACCCTGGGATCATGACCTGAGCCGAAGGCAGACGCTTAACCTACTGAGCCACCCAGGCACCCTGGATTTGGCAAAGATTTCTTAAACACAAAAAGCATGAACTTTAAAAGAAAAAGAATGAACAAACTGAACTTTATCAATTTTAAAACTTTTGTTCTTCATGAATCATTGTTAAAATGAAAAACCAAAGCATAGACTAGGAGAAAATATTTTATATTCACACATCCATAACAATGGACTAGTGCAAGGAACACTTGCAACTCAATAAGACAACCCAATTAAAAGTAGACAAAGATTTAAATAGGCCCTCTCCCAGAAAAGAGAGACTGGAGAATAAGCACATGAAAAATTGCTCAACATGAGCCACAGTCTCACAGAGAGCAATTTCACACTAATTACAGCCCAGTCTTAATTTCCCGTCATTGTTACTGATTGCCTACATGAAATGAATGTCTTAAATGAGCTGAAGTTCAGTCCCCTGGTCCCTGCCTCAGTAGTGTCAAACTGTCGTTCCACCTGACATCATTTTTTTAAATCTGAATTTTTTTCAATATCAGCTCTTGAGACCTTAACCCTGCTATGATCTTGGGGAGATCAGGGGCATGCAATAAGATCTCTCTCAATTTCTGTGTATCTCAAATCTCTGCAGAATTACTAGGCATCTCCTCCTTCTGCTGTGTTTCAGAAGCAGGAGCAGTCCTCCACCCTTGCAAGGTTGGCCCCTCTATGGAGCTCGACCCTCTTCCTCTCTCCCTTTGCTGAACCATGCATTGCCTCCACCCCACTCACTGCCTCCACTCCACCCCACTCTTCCTCTCCACAGCTTCCTTCCTCTTAGTCTACAAATCTTTCCACCCATAGATATGTTCTCCCAGCACTGATGTCTACCCCCCCCCAACTACCTTCCTACATCTTTCCTCCCTTTGGCTGAATTACTTTTTTAAAAAGATTTTATTGATTTGAGAGAGAAAGAGAGCAGGAGCAGAAGTGGGAGTGGAGGGAGGGCCAGAGGGTGAGGGAGAAGCAGATTCCCACTGAGTAGGCAGATGAAGGCTCCAGGGCTCCACCCCAGAACCCCAAGATCACGACCTGAGCCAAAGTCAGATGCTTAACTGACTGAGCCACCCAGGTGCCCTTAATCACTTCTTGACTTCTTAATCACTCTTCAGCCCAGAGAAATTTGTTTTATGTACCGGCCATTCTACTACATTGTATTCAAAATCACGACGGCAAGCAGAACTATAGGACAGACGCTGAGTAGCTGCCAGTTCTAATGAGCTTATAGATACGCCCATGATTCCGTTCCTCTCTCGCTCCGGGAAGATCAAGTCACTGCCTACCATATGCGAGGAACAGCTCTGTATGTTTCAGCAGTTCCTAAATGTGCCAGGAAGTAGCAATGCCTGAGATACGACAATAAACAAAGACAACAGAAATCTCTGCTCTCTCGGGCTTACGTTCTAGTGTGGGGAGAGGAACCAAAAAGGGAAAAAATAACAGAGTTAGGCAAGTATATGGCATGTCAGCTATGAGAAATGCTACGGTGAAAAATAAAGTAGGGGAGGGGGCATGTAGTGCAGTGGAAGTGGGAGGAATGATGAGGCAGGATTTTCTAGAGAAGCTTTAGGGTATGGTGGTAAGGGAAGAAGATTCTGGAGCTAAAGGGCGTGGGTTCTTATCCCACCTCTCCCATTTTCTGTGTGTCCTTAGGCAAGCCATGTAACCTCTTGGTGCCTTGATTTCTTCATCTGTGAAATGGGAGGGATGTTTGAACCCACTACATTAATGATTGAGTCTACCATATATTAAATATTTAGAACAGTGCCTGAGCTCACAGTAAGAGCTCATAATATGTTAGCTATTAACACTACTGTTCATTGAGTGTTTACACAGCACTCGTTAACCTGATAGATGCTATAAGGTGTATTAAGACAGGGTAAGATGCATTCCTGACCTCTCAAGGAAGAAGGTAGGAGTACACACACACACACACACACACACACACTACAAGGTGATGTACACCCACTAATCTTTCAAAGGGAGACATCACAGCCACACTGTCATTCCTTACATGGCATCAAAGCATCTTCTCATCCAGGATCACCACTACTATCATGAGAAATACTGTTGCCTTCATTACAGCTGCAGGAGAACAGAAACACATAATTATCCCCTGAATCCCTCCCCAGCCCTTAGTGGCTCAGCCTGGAGGTGCAGCTGAGGTCAAGTGGCGAGTGGACTGGCTCAGAGTATGACCTTTGACATTGTGCAAACCTGTATTTGAATCAAGCACTACTAATATGTTAGCTGTGTACCATTGGACAAATGATTTCACCTCCCAGAAAAGCTCAGTTTTCTCATGGGCGAGATAAGGACAATTAATTCTAGCTGCATCAGTTTCATGCAAAGATGAAATGAGAGGATGTGTACAAAGCACTGTGCAAATCACTCAGCCCATGATAAGCGCCCAATAAAATGGTAGCTTTAAAACAGAGCAAGACACAGCAACACCTCTCTCAGTTTCATTGGCCTGTACTTGGTGAGTGCTTTGCATGAAGCCTCCAAGTCACCTTTAGCCTCAGGAGAGGACACCACACATATAGCAAAGGATATAGAAATGAGACTCCCCAGCCCGTGAGAATGCGTTCCTTCTCAAACCAATAATTTCATGAACTTCTCATTTGCTTGTAATCTATAGTGCCAAAAAACCACACTGTTTTTAATAGAGATAGGGGTTTTGTTTTGTTTTTTGAGATCTGCACTTTTGGCTATGCTAGCCAAAGATTTCAAAACAACACAAACTAAATAGTGCTTTACCCCAAAGATGAGCTCTTGAAAAGCCGTGTGTAAACGGGGTTTCGCAAATCATCTCAAAGTTTCAAGGGAAACTTTCAACAAAGAATCTTGGGAGTAAATCCTCTCAAAAAAGCAATGGGTTGTTGCTAGATTGACTCAGTGTATTATTTCATCTTCTTTTAATGTGCAAATTTTCAAACATCTAGCTGAGCTAAAGGGGCACACTTGACCTGGGTGGAAGCCACAGCTCTTTCTCCAGGAGAAAAGAACAGGAGAGACCGTAGGGAGGTGGTGCCTCCGTGGGAAAATAAGGCTTATTTTCAATGGCAGAATCAAAGCTTAGGAAATTCAACTTCTACAATTTTGGGAAGCTGTTTGTTGAAGACTTTGTGGCTGGAATAATTTCTTAGAAATAAGAGTCTGCTCTAAGCTTATGAACAATGACCTGGTACAAACTGCTCAGACTTCAGCACCCTGAAAATACCCTACATTGATAACTTATTCCTGAAGTCCTTCTGCACGTCTCAGCTTGCAGTGGAAAAGGACAGTGTGATTAGAAATACTTCCCATTCGTATCGAGCTGCCTGTGATCTTTGTGCATTAGAGAAGACTTCATGAACGATGGCAGTGCACTGGTCTGAACCATTGGCAGCATGGTTCAGATGAAAGAGGAGACCTGATATTTTTACCAAGTTCCAGCAAGATGTGAAGGTGCTGATGTAGAAACGGATAAGCAGAGCACATAGGAGATGTGCATTCAAAGTGAATTCTCCTCTAAGTGGCTTTTATGGCTCAGTTAAATGCTGTTGAGGCAATTGCCATTTAAAATAATCTTTGCCAGATCATATTCTTACCATGTTTTGCAACCTGCTAAATTGGATCTTTCCCCCCCCCAAGGCTTCTATAAGCTGGTCTAAATCCCTGAAAGAAAAGGAGGAGGAGGGGGACTTGATTGGGGTGGGGTGGATGGCTGAGGGAGGAGAGAAAGGAGGAAGCATAATCATTCTCTCAGCCACTGGAGGACACCTGCTAGGCTGCACTCCATCAGCACGTGTGGCACTGGACTAGGCTCTTAGAGAACCAGAATGGCTCTTGTTCTTGGAATAATGAGGCCCTTCTAGCCAGTGTTGTCCTAGAACTGTGGTCACTAGTTGCCCTAGCAACAGCCTGGTTCAAGTCTATGGGCATTAGGCCCAGGTAGTCCCGGGTGTCTGGATCCTGGTTCCTCCACTCAATAGCTGTGTGATTTCAGGCAGGTTGGTTAACATCGGTAGCATCTGTCCTTTTCTCTAATACTGCAATCATGACACTATACACAGGACTTCATAACTCTGTTGTGCAACTGAAGGAGATAATAGATGCATAGCCCAGACACAGAGCCTGGCACAGAGCAAGAGCACGGCATGTCAGTAATAGGCATAGATGCCATTCAAGCAGCATCAGGGGCCCTTGGTTCCATGGAGGTGTTCCTGGAGTGATAACAAAAGATAACCATCATCGAGCACCGACTACATACCAGCCGGGCCATGCTCTAAGTGAGTTACCATGAATTAACTCATTTAATCCACACAATGCCCCTAGGAGGCAGGTGTGATTGTTATGACAATTTTATAGAGGGGGAGACTCACCCCAGGGTAGTCTATAAGTGAGAGACAGAGGCAGGGTTTGTGCCCCGGCAATCTGGCTCCAGAACCTAAGCATATACCCTCAACGCTGTGATACTGCAGTAACATGCCATTTAAAAACATAAAGTGATATCCATAAACACACGGTGGTCAGTTTAACAAGTAGGGTCAGCATGTGTGTCAGGTCAGTGTACACGTGCAAGTATAAATGTCAAAACTGTATTCCTAGCATAAAACGACTTGCACAAGGGGCACGTGGGTGGCTCAGTCGTTAAGTGTCTGCCTTCGGCTCAGGGTGTGATCCCGGTGTTCTGGGATCGAGCCCCACATCGGGCTCCTCTGCTGGAAGCCTGCTTCTTCCTCTCCCACTCCCCCTGCTTGTGTTCCCCCTCTCGCTGGCTGTCTCTATCTCTGTCAAATAAATAAATAAAATCTTTAAAAACAAACAAACAAAAAAAGAACAACTTGCACAAGTCAACCAGCCATTTGTCCACAGCACGGGTGGTGATGGTTTCTTTAATCTACAACCTGAAAAATAGCAAAGGAATATCCAGGGTAATTTCCTATGGTCCCTATGGCATCATCAAGGGTCAACCTCTTGTCACTGAAACCAGAAACCTAGCAGTCACTTTGAATTCCACCCCCTTGAATGGTCTCATCCAATGCTCCGGCATTCTATAAATCTATAGATTCTCTATCCAAGACTTCTCTTGCTTCCATCCCCTCTTCTTCATTCTCAACACTACCGTTTTCAGTTCAAGCTGATCAATTCCCTTTTGGATAACTGGATCAGGCTTCTAACCTCTCTCCCTGACAACATTCTTGCTCGGCTCCACCCCATTTTCCTTATGGTGTTGAAAAATCATTTTAAAACACAAGTTTTACAATGCTTAGCCTCTGTATAAAGTCCTAGCATCTACAAAATGAAATCCGAAGTCCTTAAGTCGATATATGAGCTGAACATTCCATCTCTTTCACTCCGCAGATATAACCACACATACATTAGTAGATGCTATTTCCTCTAAACAAAAGCCCTATCCTTCCACATGCCCTCCCCCATAGTTTCCACCTCCCACAGGCTTCATTTGGAAAGCCCCTACTCAGTCATTAAGTCTCAGCTAGTCTCAGCTCAAACATCACCTCCTCCAGGAAGTCTCCTGTGATTCCCCCATGCAAAGTTAGCTGCCTTCACCTTTGTGCCTATAACAACCAAATCGTAATTTTCCCTGACATTAGCATATAAGTTCTTGATGGCAAGTGCTGTGTGTACACAATGTATTCTCAGCCCCAGAAGAGGCTCTGGCACATAGAGGGAAATCAACAAATACTTATTGTATTATTATAGCCTTGCCATATTACAGTATAGTTGTTTGTTAAGATGTCTGCTTCCTCCAGAGGAATGTTAGCTCCTGGGGGCAAAAATAGTCTCTTTTGCTTTTGTATCTCTACACTATCACAGTGCCCGGCAAAAAGAGAGTACTCAAAGTTTGTTGAATGAATTAATGCACAGACAAGTAAATGAATAAACCACGCAGGCCTCTAGGATTCCCTTGCCTGTCAGTATAACCCAAATCTATTGTTCTAGTGGTGTTTAGAGGGAGCTCTCTCCAAAAGCAATCCAGCTAGAAGATGCCATTGTAAAACAAAACAGATTCTAGGAGACCTAAAGGTACATTGGCTGCATGTGTCATGAACATAAATAAAAATGTTTATATGTAAAATCCCAATTTTAATTTGGAAAAATAATAGTTTTTGCAGGATGCCTATTCAGTGATATTTTTTCATCTAAGAGAACTTCAAAGAGCTGTGATTTGATGGGTGGTCACAAAGGGCAGAAGTCCCACTCAGTTGAGGGTTTATAGAGAACTTGTTCTCTCAAGTGCTCCCAGGAACTTTTGCTTTCATTACACCATCTCCTTGCAGGGTGGGTGTTAGGATCACCATTGTTGTGGATGAAGAAATGAACACAGAGAGAGCTTCAGGTTATAGAATAAACCCCTGGTATAGCAGACCCTGGGGTCCCCTATTAGGTCAGGTGCCAGTGGACCAAACATGTCTAGTTATCTCCCCCAAACTCGAGAGTGACAGGCTGTCTTGTGGACAAGTTGCCCCAAGATTGGACCTCATCTCTTGGAAGAGGTCTTGGGACATCTGCCACATGCATTTCTGCTCACCTTAACATTCGAGCTGGCTGTGGAAACAGTGGAGCTGTTCAATTCCATTTACTTCATTGAGCATCTACTATGCTCATTCAGTCTCCACTGCGTCCAGCACATAGTGTGATTTCTGTAAACAGGGAAGGGCAAAATGGCCCTGAAAGATAATGTGTAAAGAAATGTATAGATGTAGCATTTTACGCTGTAAGATGATATTCCTCACCTCCAGGCTACTGCCAAAATGCTTGAAAGCCACCACCCCAAAATATAGTTATTATGAAATCCAATTCACAGATGAATAAACTGAGATTCAGAGATCTTAAATAATCCCAAGGCCACACAGCTAACAAGTGGCAGACCCATTTTAACAATGTGTAACTGTCTCTGGGAGAAGGCATGCCTTGCTGATAAATAAATGAAAGGTACCGCCAGAGAAGAGACACACGTGTTAATAATTTTTTTAATAACACTAGTTGAATGACAGTGTAATGCAACTTCTTAATTTTATTGTGAGTCGTAACGTTTTCCAGAGTAACTGATTTATTAACTGTCATAACCCTAGCCGCAGTTTGAACTCCGGCTAAATTTTCTTTCTACTTTCATCACTTCTAAGCTTGGTTGGAACATAATGCTGTGGCTTCATTTTGTTTAGATTCCTTTCCTTTGTTACTCCAGGCACAGCATTTCACTGAGAGGAGCTATAGGCTCCTGCCCTGGATCCCCCCACTTTTCCGTGAGGTGCAGCCTTCCTGTGACTAAGCCCACCAGCCCAGTGCACACCTGGCTGTGTTGGCAGACCCGGAGAGCAGAGTGTCTGAGTGGATAACTTTGCACATGAACGCTGCACCTGGACAAACAGGACTCGAACTTGTTGGCTCCAAATGCAACATTGCTCTGCTGGATCATTTGGCTACAATCTTGGTCATCTCACAGAGAAATTCCTTTCCAACTCAGTATCTGGAAAGTCCCAAAGATGCCTCTTGTTAGCAAGACAGACTTCAGAGTGGTTTTGACAAGTTGGAAATACCTCTAAAACGATAGCTTAATGATCTCATGTGTGTTTCTTCTTGAGCCTCTACAGTTTCTTCAAGACCCAGAGTCTTGTTTGTTTGTTTGGTTGGTTGGTTGGTTAGGCATTATTTTGTGGGATGGTGGAGCATCCTTGAATGAAGAGCTGTCACAAAGAGATGGGGTTATGATAGAATAGAACCCCACAAATCAGGTTGAATTTACTGCCCATGCTGTGGGAGTACTGGAAAAAGTTTTGGTTTCTGCTATGGGAGTAATGACTCTTTCAGTCTTGCCTTCTCTGGCAAGATATGGGCTTTAAGATGAGGCAGGACTGGCTACATAAACTTTCAGAGGAGCGGGGGAAAAAAAAAAGTAAGGTCCCTTGTTGAAAAATAAGAATTTCAAGATGGTGACAACAGAATATTAAACCAGTCACAAAACCCTTTGAGACCACACATGTTGCATATCCATGAGACCCACCCTGAGGTTGAATTTTTAGCACTACCGCTGGCCCTGTCACCTGGAAATTGAGGCATTAAATAAGATGAACATTCTTCTAACCCCATCCCTTGCTACCATGTGTACACGTTTTACATGGACACTCTGCTTATCATGCTCCAATATGGTTATATAAGTTTTAACTAGCATTTAATATATACCAGTTTCTGGAATAATCATTTTACATGCATTATCTTTTTAATCCTGACAAAGTCCTTAGGAGATCAGAACAGTCATTCCCATTTTGTAGATGAGGAAACTAAGTCATAGGGACAATAATTTATTTGCCTAAAGTTATGAACTAGAAATTGGCATTTTAAGAAAAAAACAAATATCTGAGGGGAAATAAATGAAATAGAGACTAAAAAGACAATAAAAGATCAATGAAACTAAGCTGGCCTTTGGAAAACACAATGGACAAATCTTTAGACTAACCAAGAAAAAAGAGAGCAGACTCAAAATTACCTTGATACCAAAACCAGACAAACAGACTACAAAAAAGAAAGGCAGGAAGGCAGGAAGGAAGAAAACTACAGGCCAAAACCTCTGATGAACAAAGATGCAAAAATCCCCACAAAATATTAGCAAACCAAACTCAACAATACATTAAAAAATTATTCATCATGATCAAGTAGGATTTATTCTAGGGATACAAGAGTGGTTCAATATTTTCAAATTAATCAATATGATACATTACATCAACCAGAAAAAGGATAAAAACCATATGATCATCTCAAGAGATACAGAAAAAATCATTTCACAAAATATAACATCCATTCACGATAAAAACTTTCAACAGAGTGGATTTAGAGGGACCATATCTCAACATAATAAAGACCATATATGTAAACCCCACAACTAACAGCACACTCCATGGTGAAAAACTGAAAGCTTTTCCTCCAAGATCAGGAACAAGACAAGGATGTCCACTGTTGCTACTTTTACTCAACACAGTACTGCAAGTCCTAGCTGCAGCAATCACACAAGAAATAAAAGGCATTCAAAGTAAAACTGTCACTATTTGCAGATGAAATGATACTATATAGAGAATCACTAAAGATGTCATCAAAAAACTGTTTGAACTGACAAATGAATTCAGTAAAGTTATGGGATACAAAATTAATATACAAAAATCTGCTGCATTTCTACCTACTAATAATGAAGTAGAAGAGAAATTAAGAAAGAAATCCCATTTACTATTGCACCTAAAAGAACACCTAGGGATAAATTTAAACAAAGACATGAAAGATGTGTACTCTGAAAACTATAAAACATTAATGAAAGAATAACACAAATGGAAAGATGTTCTATGCACATGGATTGGAAGAACTGTTAAAATATCCATACTACCCAAAGAAATCTACAGATTCAATGGAATCCCTACCAAAACACCAAAACCATTTTTCACAGAACTAGAGCAAATAATTGTAAAATTTGTATGGAACCACAAAAGATCCCCAAGGAGCCAAAGCAATCTTGAAAAAGAACAAAGGTGGAGGTATCACAATCCCTGATTTCAAGATATACCACAAAGCTGTAGTAATCAAAACAGTAGGGTACTGACACACAAACATATAGATATCAATGGAATAGAATAGTCTAGAAATAAATCATATTTATATAGTCAATCTATTTAAAAAGGCAAGAATATGCAATGCAGAAAAGACAATCTCTTCAATAAATGGTGCTGGGAAAACTGGACAATTATATGCAATAGAATGAAACTGGACCACTTTCTTACACCAGATACAAAAATAAACCCAAAATGGATTAAAGGCCTAAATGTAAGACCTGAAACCATGAAACTCCAAAGTGAAACTGTAGGCAGTGGAAAAGATGGTGGAGGAGTAGGGGTCCCCTTTCTCAGCGGGTCCCCTGAGTAGAGCTGGATATGTACCAGACCATCCTCAAAACCCACGGAATCAGCCTGAGACACAGGAAGATACATCTGGATCTCTACAAACAAACATCTCCAGCGCTGAGTATTGAGGTACGAAGCGGGGAGTCGTGAAACCGCGCACAGATATTGGAAGATAAACAGAAGTGGGAGGGAGCCGCCGCATTTGGGCGCTGGGAAGCGGTAGCCACCTGCACAGGGAAGCGGGTGGACTCGCGGACCGGCACCCACGAGAGAGCAGACTGAGACTGTGAGCCCAGGAACGCGCGTGACCAGACTGAAAACCGGAGCTCCGGAGTGCACGTGAACCACACTGAAACAGGGAGCTCGGGAGTGTGCGCGGGGGTGGCTGGAGGTGTTAGAAGCACAAAGAACAGAGACGCACTGGCCCTGGAAGTGAAGGCTGGGAGAGTGGCTGTGGGGCGCACAACCTGAGATGCTGTGGGGTTTTTAGTAGCACCGACAGAAACAGAGTTAAAGTGGGTAAGAGAGCTCAGTGGAGAGCGGACCGCGATCTCTCTGTTCTGAGACAGAGACTAGGATACGGCCACTGCTGCTCTGACTCTCAGAAGAGCCACAGAAAACCACCAGAGAACAAAAGCCAGGAAATACTGGTTCACATTGTGCCCATCCTCATCTCCCCTCGCAAAAGACAGGGCGACTCTACACAAACAGGGTTGCCGGAGTATCAGCGCAGCAGGCCCCTCCCCCAGAAGGCAGTCTGAAAAATCAAGAAGCCCACATCCCTAAAGTCCCAATAAAACAAGTGCACACTGCCTGGGTCCTGGTCAATAATTTGGGCTCTGTGCATCCCCGCAACCTCTCATCAGAATGATGAGGAGCAGAAACCCTCAGCAAAGAAAGGAGACAGAGACTGTGGCCTCTGCCACAGAAATGATGGATATGGATATAATCAAACTGTCAGAAATGGAGTTCAGAGTAACAATGGTCAAGATGCTGTGTAGGCTTGAAAAAAATATTAACAAAAATATTAGTGAGAATATAGAATCTCTAAGGGCAGAAATGAGAGGGAATCTGGCAGAAATTAAAAATATGATGAATCAGGGGCATCTGGGTGGCACAGCGGTTAAGCGTCTGCCTTCAGCGCAGGGCGTGATCCCGGCATTGTGGGATCGAGCCCCACGTCAGGCTCCTCCGCTGTGAGCCTGCTTCTTCCTCTCCCACTCCCCCTGCTTGTGTTCCCTCTCTCGCTGGCTGTCTCTGTCCTGTCGAATAAATAAATAAATAAAAATATTAAAAAAAAAATACGATGAATCAAATGCAATCTAAACTAGATGCTCTGATGGCCAGGGTAAATGAGGCAGAAGAACGAATTAGTGAATTGGAGGATGGGATGGTAGAAGAGAAAGTTAAAACAGAAACTTGGCTCAAAAAAATCCAATCTCAAGAATGTAGAATATGGGAGATTACTGACTCAATGAAACGTTCCAATGTCAGAATCATCGGCATCCCCAAGGGGGTGAAGAAAGAGAGAGGTCTAGAAGAGATATTTGAACAAATTGTAGCTGAGAAGTTCCCTAATCTGGCAAAGGAAACAAGCATTCGTGTCCAAGAGGCAGAGAGGACCCCTCCCAAGGTCAACCACAGCAAACCTACACCACGTCACGTCATAGTGCAATTCTCAAATATTAGTTCCAAGGATACAGTATTGAAAGCGGCCAGGGCAAAGAGATTCCTTACGTACAGAGGTAAAAATATCAGAATAACGTCAGACCTGTCTACACAGACCTGGCAAGATAGGAAGGGTTGGCAGAGTATTTTCAAAGCTCTATCAGAAAAGAACATGCAGCCAAGGATCCTTTATCCAGCAAGGCTGTCATTCAGAATTGATGGAGAGATAAGGACCTTCCAGGATTGGCAGAAACTGACTGAATTCGTAACCACCAAACCAGCCCTACAGGAGATATTAAGGGGCGGGGGTTCTATAAAAGTAAAAAGGCCCCAAGAGTGATACAGAACAGAAATTTACAATCTATAGAAACAAAGACTTCACAGGCAACATGACATCATTAAAATCATATCTCTCAATAATCGCTCTCAATGTGAATGGCCTAAATGCTCCCATAAATGACACAGGGTTGCAGATTGGATAATAAGACATGACCCATCCATTTGCTGCTTACAAGAGACTCATCTTGAACCTAAAGATACATCCAGACTGAAATTGAAGGGATGGAAAACCATTTTTCATGCCAATGGACCTCAAAAGAAAGCTGGGGTAGCAATTCTCATATCAGACAGATTAGATTTTAAACTAAAGACTGTAGTTAGAGATACAGGATACTCTATATTATTCTTAAAGGATGTATCCAACAAGTGGATATGACAATTATAAATATCTATGCCCCCAACAGGGGAGCAGCTAGATACACAAGCCAACACTTGGCCAGAATAAAGAGACATATAGATAATAATACGTTAATAGTAGGGGACCTCAACGCTCCACTCTCAGCAATAGACAGATCACCTAAGCCGAAAATCAACAAAAAACCAAGAGCTTTGAATGACATACTAGACCAGATGGACTTCATAGATATATACAGAACACTATACCCCAGAACAACAGAATACTCATTCTTTTCAAATGCACATGGAACTTTCTCCAAAATAGACCATATACTGGGTCACAAAACAGGTCTCAACCGATACCAAAAGACTGAAATTATTCCCTGCATATTCTCGGACCACAATGCTTTGAAATGGGAACTCAATCACAAGGAAAAATTTGGAAGAAACTCAAACACTTGGAAACTAAGAACCATCCTGCTCAAGAATGATTGGGTAAACCAGGAAATTAAAAATCAATTTAAACAATGTATGGAGACCAATGAGAATGAAAACACAACGGTCCAAAACCTATGGGACACTGCAAAGGTGGTCCTAAAGGGAAAATACATAGTCATCCAAGCCTCACTCAAAAGAATAGAAAGATCTAAAATGCAGTTTTTATATTCTCACCTCAAGAAGCTGGAGCTGGAACAGCAGAACAGGCCTCACCCATGCATGAGAAAGCAGTTGGTCAAGATTAGAACAGAGATCAATGAATTGGAAACCAGGAGCACAGTAGAGCAGATCAACAGAACTAGAAGCTGGTTCTTTGAAATAATAAATAAGATTGATAAGCCACCGGCAAGACTTATTCAAAAGAATAGAGAAAGGACCCAAATTAATAAAATTATGAATGAAAGGGGAGAGGTCACAACCAACACCAATGAAATAGGAAGGAGCATTAGAAACTTTTATCAACAGCTTTATGCCAATAAATTAAACAACCTGGAAGAAATGGATGCCTTCCTGGAAACCTATAAACTACCAAGACTGAAACAGGAAGAAAGTGATTAAACAGATCGATTAATTATGAAGAGATTGAAGCAGTGATCAAAAACCTCCCCAAAAACAAGAGTCCAGGGCCTGACAGATTCCCTGGGGAATTCTACCAAACATTCAAAGAAGAAATAATACCTATTCTCCTGAAGCTGTTTCAAAAAATAGAAACAGAAGGAAAACTACCAAACTCATTCTATGAGGCCAGTATTACCTTGATCCCCAAACCAGGCAAAGACCCCATCAAAAAGGAGAATTACAGACTGATTTCCCTGATGAATATGGATGGCAAAATTCTCAACAAGAGCCTAGCTAATAGGATCCAACAGTACATTAAGGATTATCCATCATGACCAAGTGGGATTCATCCCTGGGATGCAAGGGTGGTTCAACATTCACAAATTGATCAGTGTGATAGATCAAATCAGCAAGAAAAGAGTCAAGAACCATATGATCCTCTCAATTGATGCAGAAAAAGCATTTGACAAAATACATCATCCTTTCCTGATTAAAACCCTTCAGAGTGTAGGGATAGAGGGTACATTCCTCAATTTCATAAAAACCATCTATGAAAAGCCTACAGTGAATATCATTCTCAATGGGGAAAAGCTGAAAGCCTTTCCCTTAAGATCAGGAACACGACAAGGATGCCCACTCTCGCCATTATTATTCAACATAGTACTAGAAGTCCTTGTAACAGCAATCAGACAACAAAAAGGGATAAAAGGTATCCAAATCAGCAAAGAAGAAGTCAAACTGTCTCTTTTCGCAGATGACATGATACTCTACATGGAAAACTCAAAGACTCCACTCTCAAACTACTAGAACTTATAGAGCAATTCAGTAATGTGGCAGGATACATAATCAATGCTCAGAGATCAGTTGCATTTCTATACACAAACAATGAGACTGAAGAAAGAGAAATTAGGGAATCAATTCCATTTTCAATAGCACCAAAAATCATATGTTATCTCGGAATTAACTTACACCAGTTAGAATGACAAAAATTGACAAGGCAGGAAACAAATGTTGGAAAGGATGTGGAGAAAGGGGATCCCTGTTACACTGTTGGTGGGAATGTTGGTACAGCCACTTTGGAAAACAGTGTGGAGGTCCCTTAAAAAGTTAAAAATTGAGTTACCCTATGATCCAGCAATTGCACTACTGGGTATTTACCCCAAAGATACAGATGTAGTGAAGAGAAGGGCCATATGCACCTCAATGTTCATAGCAGCATTGTCCACAATAGCTAAATTGTGGAAGGAGCCGAGATGCCCTTCAACAGGTGACTGGATTAAGAAGATGTGGTCCATATATACAATGGAATATTACTCAGCCATCAAAAAGAATGATTTCACAACATTCACAGCAACATAGATGGGACTGGAGGAGATAATACTAAGCCAAATAAGTCAAGCAGAGAAAGACAATTATATGGTTTCACTCATTTATGGAACATAAGAAATAGGAAGATCAGTAGGACAAGAAAGGGAAGAATGAAGGGGGTGTAAACAGAAGGGGGAAAGAACCATGAGAGACTATGGACTCTGGGAAACAAACTGAGGGCTTCAGAGGGGAGGGGGGCAGGGGATTGGGATAGGCTGGTGATGGGTATTATGGAGGGCACGTATTGCATGGTGCACAGGGTGTTATACGCAAGTAATGAATCATGGAACTTTACATCAAAAACTAGGGATGTACTGTATGGTGACTAACATAACATAATAAAAAATTAATATTAAAATAAAAATAAATAAAAAGCTTAAAAAAATAAAAACAAGAAATGCTTCTAATGGCTAATGGTATGGAAAAAAAAAAGGAAGAAAAAGAAACTGTAGGCATTAATCTCCTCAACATTGGCCTTAGCAACTTCTTTCTAGATATGTCTCCTCAGGCAAGGGAAACTAAAGCAAAAACAAACAGGATTACATCAAAACAAAAGATTTCTGCACAGCGAAGGAAATCACCAGCAAAACAAAGAGGCAACCTACTGAATGGGAGAAGATATTTGCAAACGATATATTTGATAATGGGTTAGTACTAAAAATATATAAAGGACTCATACAACTTAACACCCAAGAAACAAATAATACAATTAAAAATGAGAAGACGCAAATAGACATTTTTCCAAGGAAGACCTGCGGTTGGCCAACAGACATATGAAAAGATGCTCGACATCACTCATCATCAGGGAAATGTGAATCAAAATCACAATGCGAGATCACCCTACACCTGTCAGAATGGCTAGAATAAAAAAGACAAGAAATACCAACTGTTGACAAGGATGTGGAAAAAAGGAGCCCTTGCGCACTGTTGGTGGGAATGCAAATTCGTGCAGTCACTGTGGAGGTTTCTCAAAAAATTAAAAATAGAGGGGTGCCTGGCTGGCTTGCTTAGTTGATTACATATCTGCCTTTGACTCGGGTCATGATCCCAGGGTCCTAGGAAAGAGCCCCACGTCGGCCTCTCTGCTCAGCGGGGAGCCTGTCTCTCCCACTCCCTCTGCCTGCCTCTCTGCCTACTTGTGCCCTCTCTGTCAAATAAAATCTTAAAAAAATTTTTTTAAAGAATCACATGATCTAGTAATTCCACGACTAGGTATTTGCCAAAAAAAAAAACAAAAAAACAAAAAAACACTAATTTGAAAAGATATATACACCCCTATGTTTACTGCAGCATTACTTACAATATCCAAGATATGGAGGCAGCCCAAGTGTCCACTGATAGATGATGGATAAAAAAGATGTGGTGTATATATGTGTGTGTATATATACACACACACATACATATAGTGAAATATTAGCCGTAAGAAAGAATGAGATTGTGCCATTTGCAACAACTATTTGCAAGTGAAATAAGTCAGAGACAAATACCATGTGATTTCACTTATATGTGGAATCTAAAAAACAAAGAAATGAACAAACACAGACTCTTACATACAGAGAACTGGTGGTTTCCAGAGGGGAGGTCTGTGGGGGTTAGGTGAAACAGATAAAGGGGGTTAAGAAGTACAAAATGCCAGATATAAAGTAAGTCACAGGGATGAGAAATCAGCACAGAGAAAATAGTCAATAATCTTGTATCGTGTAGATGTGACAGTTGGTGACTACACTTAGTGTGAACCCTGAGTAATATATGGAATTGTTGAATCAGTGTTGTACACCTGAAACTAAGACAACATTTTATGTTAATTATACTTCGATTTTAAAAAGATGAAAAAAATTAAATGAAATTTTTAAAAAGTTACTAAGAGTAAATCTTAAAAGTTCTCATCACAAGAAAAGAATTTTTTTTAACTATGAGTGGTGATGAATGCTAACTAAATTTGTTCTGGTAATCCTTTCACAATATATACGTATATGAGATCATTATGTTGTGTATCTAAACTAATACAGTGTTATATGTCAGTTATATTTTAATTTTTAAAAAAGCGAGTGTCGATGAGGTGTCGATGAGGTTGTGAGGAAACTGGAACCCGTGTGTATTGCTAATGGGAATGTAAAATGATGTAGCCACTTGGAAACTGTGGTGGTTCCATAAAAAAAAAAAAAAAAAACACACACACGGGGCACTTGGTGGCTCAGTAGGTTAAGCGCCTGACTCTTGATTTCAGTTCAGGTCATATCAGAGTTGTGGGATCGAGCCCAGCATTGGCCTCTGTGATCAGTGCAAGTCTGTTTGTTCTTCTCCTTTCCGCTCCTCCCCCCACCGAGCTCCTGCATGCACTCTTTCAAGTAAATAAAATCTTTTTAAAAAGTTAAACATAGAAATACCACATGATCCAACAACTCCACTTCTAGGTACATACCCCAAAGAAGTGAAAAGCAGGGACTCGAACAGCTGTTTGTATACCCACGTTCATAGCAATTGTTCACAATAGACAAAAGGTAGAAAGCACCCAGTGATCACGGACTGATGAATGAAGGATGGTGTATACATACAATGAAATATTATTCAGCTGTAAAAAGGAAAACAATTCTGGGTGATGCAGTTGGTTAAGCTTCCGACTCTTGGGTTCACCTCAGGTCCTGGGATCCAGCCCTGTGTTGGACTTGCACTCAGTGCAGAACTTGCACTCAGTGCAGAACTTGCACTCAGTGCAGAATCTGCTTAAGATTCTCTCTCCCTCGGCCCCTCCCCTCCAATCTCTCTCTCTAAAATAAATCTTTTAAAAAAAGAAAAAAATCTGACATATACTACACAATACAGATGAAATTTGAAGGTATTATGCTAACTGAAATAAGCAGTCTCATCACAAAAGGATAAATAACTATATGGTTTCACTTATGTGAGGTACTTAGAGTTGTCAAATGCATAGAGACAGAAAGTGGAATGGTAATTGCCATTGGGCTGCTGGGGGGCAGGCGAGGATGGGGG
Organism: Ursus americanus; assembly: GCF_024610735.1. Taxonomy (NCBI): domain Eukaryota; kingdom Metazoa; phylum Chordata; class Mammalia; order Carnivora; family Ursidae; genus Ursus; species Ursus americanus. The sequence goes on from NC_142135.1 coordinate 21,891,813, forward strand.
ATACATTGGTTAATGGATACAGATATAGTTTGGGAAGATGAAAAGAGTTCTAGAGATGAATGGTAGTACTAGTTGCACAGCAATGTGAATGTACTTAAATGCCACTGAACTGTACACATAAAAATGATGAGAATGGTAAATTTTAAGTATTTTTGCCACAGCAACAAAGCACTGTTTTGGGGGGAGTGGGGGAAGTGGCATTTGGCCTAAGTGTAGAGTATGGGGTGGGACTGTGGGGAGGCAAGACAGGCACACGCCACTGGAGAAAAATTTAAGGGGACATGAAAGAACTCAATAATCAAGATAAATTGGGATTTAAGGCAATCTTTTCATTAAACTTTTTTGAGATAATTGTAGATTTGCATGCAATTGTAAGAAATAGTATTCCTGATACCCTTTACCTAGTTTCTTCCAATGGTATCATCCAATGGTATCATCAGATCTATAGTCCAATATGACAACTGGGCTATTGATGTCGATACAGTCAATATACAGAACATTTCTACCTGCACAAGGATTCCTCATGTTGCCCCAACTTCTCTCTTCCCACCTAAAAGATCCCCAAAGCCCCACCTCCCCATCTGGAGAATTAGAAGAAAAATGTGGCAGGATCCATGCCCTGAAACACCTTGTATCTCTGATGTTATTTCTACATCTGGTAATGTGATTTATAGATATTTCACAAGAAAAGCCATTGGAAAACCTTTTTGCTAAAGAGTGATTGTTCCTTCCCCTTAAATCCTTCACTAAAGCCACAGCAAACATTGTCACTGCCCAGATTTTGTGGCTGTAGATGCCACTCTGACCCCGTGAAATAGACACTTTTGGTTGCCTGCCCAACATACATCTATGCACCTGCTGTTTCCTCTCCTAACAGAATCCTACTTTTGTTGTATTCATACTTCTCTGAGCATCTTGTTTCTAGAAAGGCTAGTCTCATTCAAATCCACAGAGATTTTTTTTTTTTAATTTGGCTAAGCCAATCATGAGGACCCATGTCTTTTGCTTCTGGTGTAGACATGAACATATGATGAAATTTGGGCCAAGTTCATCAAAACTGATGCCTGGAATAAGTGGCCATCTTGTGGTAACTCTGAAGACAATGCTAACATAGATGAGGGCAGAACTGAAAGAATTAAAGAAAAGCAGAAATGAAGCCCAGATACCCAGTGCCTACAGTTGCCCTCTCTCCGGACAGGTGGTAGGTGAGAGAATCAATACTCTTATTATTTGATCTGATCTGGTGGGATTGTAAGTTGTTTGTTACTTGCAGCAAAAAGCATCTTATCAGATAGATCCTAATATCCTATATAAGGTTTGGACCCAGGCACAGAAGATTCTGTATCTTTTTTTTTTTCTCTGTGACACTACAGGTATATCTGATACCAGAGTCCATATTAAGCCTCTCTATTGATCAATACGTGTTACCAATTATATTTTAGGACTATTTAAAAAAATCATTCTGCAAATTTCTTTTTAGTATTCCTTCTAGGTGTTACAATGGTTGGACATTTCCCTGGCTAGCAACAGTTTGAAAACTACATGCTTCTTAATAGGAAAAGAATCACAGCAATCCCAGATGCAAGTCCCCACAGGTGATTTGTGTAGCATGGGAAAAACCTCACAGGTAACCAACAAAATGATAACTGCATCACACTAGCTTCACCCTTGTCTGCCCATTGTGTTACTTTAATAATAAACATCTGAAAGGACAAATTAGCTGATTCTCTAGGGTAAGACAAGTAGGCACAAGCCCAAACCAGAGAAATTCCAGATTTACTCAATAAGGCCATATTTTCCTGCGGTGCTTTAGACAACTTATTGATGACACAGCTGCAGACCTTGGCTATTTTGGTTTAGCTACCCCTGGTGCAAGAAATTGCCATGCAGAGATAATGATCAGTTGGTGTGAGTGTGGTTCTCAGTGCCTGTGGAGTTGTTTTCACTCTGTATTATTGGACCATCTTCATCCATTCCCCTTATAGCTATAAACCCTGACTGCTGGTCAGTCAACACGGGCTTGGTTAACATCCACAAAATTGAAGGGGAGAAATAAGGCAGTTACTCAAATAGTGCTTCTCAAACATCCACAGATATGCAATGTTGTTACAATCCAGATTTTGATTATGTCCTGAAGAGGACCTAAATTTGCTTTCTAACAAGCTCCCAAGTGTTGCTGACACTATTCAGCTGTGGACCATTCTGAGTAGCAAGGACCCATATCACCAGTACCTGTGATCGAATTCCTTGGAATTAAGTTCAGGCTATGATGAAATGGGGTTTTGCTTTTTGTTAGGGGGTTTTTGCATGGATCTGGTTAGACAGCTTGTGGTCAGCCAGACCCTCCCCAGTGGATGAAATGATGACATGTGGAAAACTAGCAAGCCTCAGTGAGAGTGTGTGAAAAGGACTGAAGACAGGCACTATTGGATTCCCTGGTTTCTGTGGCTCCTGAAACCCTGCTGAATCCCATAATGACTGCTCAACATTTCATCAAATTGCCAGAGCAAATAACTTCCTCTCATTGCTGAAGCGACTAGAGTTGGATTCCTATTATTTACAATGAAGATTCCTGACAATTAAAAGTTGTAATGCGATAGGTAAATTATGATATATCCCTATAGAAGAATCATACAGCTTTCAAGAAGCATTATTTCAGAAAACATATTGAGATGGACAAATAATAAGATTAAGTTAAAGTTTTTTCAGTGCATATATAGAGAATAGAATTATATAAATGTTTGAAGAATATTAAAAACAAAAACATAAATCATACTTTCACAGGCTGAATAATGGGCCCCCAATATATCCATATCCTGAATCCCAGACGCTGTGAGCGTTACCTTGTATGGGAAAAGGGTCCCCACCAGTGTGATTAAATGAAGGATCTTGAGATAGGGAGATTATCCTGCATTATCTGAATTGGCCCTATATAACCACAATGGTCCTTATCAGAGGGAGATAAGAGAGTAGAGTCAGAGGAGGTAATATGATGACAGAAGCAAAATTAGAGTGATGTAATTTGAAGATAGAGGAGAGCATCACAACAAAGAAATGTAGCTGGCAACTAGAAGTTTAAAAAGGCAAGGAAATGGATTTTGCCCTCAGAGCCTTCAGAATGAACCAGACCTGCCAACCCCTTGGCTTCAGCCCAGGGAAATTGATTTCAGACTTCTCATCTCTAGAACTATACGATAATAAATTTGTGTTGCTTCATGCCACTCAATTTGTTACAACAGCAATAAGAAATAATACACTAATTGTCTCCATACTTTCCCTCCTAATCAATGTGTTACTTTTATAAGAAACAATTTGAGAAGGAATAAATATTGCTTGCTATAAAATAACAATACTTTTCTTTAACATTTTAACATAGTCTGCTTACTGTTGTTCTCTAGGATTCCAAAATATTCGCACAGTGTAGCCTTATTTCAACTCATATTTCAGGAGAAACTCACTCTGTACTAATAGAATTCTGACCCTGTCATTTCCCCCTGAAAATCTCCTCACTTTTGCTGGTAATATCTAACAGTTAAAGTGCATTCCTAAGATTGACATCTGATGAAAACCAAAAGACCCAATGACATATTCAAGTCACAGAGCACATCAAAAGTAGAGCAACGCCTAAGACCGCTTGGAATATTCCACTCTCCTTTCAGTGTATTCCCAGCACTGTCGGCTCTGGAATCATATTTAGAATCACCAAGAACAACAAAGCGGCATGACCACCACATGCATGCTAGAGTCTAGTGTAATATTAAAGATCTTGAAACTCTGAACACTGCTCATGAAACAACTAAAAGAAGCTAAAGGGTCCTGATCTAACATTCCCATCTCTGGGCTGGGATCACTGTCCTCTCTTCCGAGCTCTCACAGCCCTCTGTTACATTGTTTTTTTTGCTGTACTTAGTCCACACTCTCATAATTATTTGTTTATGGATCCATCTCCCCAAAGAGACTTTTATTTCCTCAAGGGTATGTTTATTCCTTTTTTGATTTCCCAGCTTAAGACAGTGCCTCGTATAGACAAGATATTTAATAAATGTTTGGTGAATTAAATTGAATCCTAGCCTCAAAAAGAAAGTTAGAACTCTTACTTACCCAAGACAATAAAAATTCAACTTTCTTGACTCTGTCTTCAAAGACATTATCACCCTAGCATTCTATACCTAACAAAAATATATTTCAAAAATGAAAATGAAATAAAGACTTATTAGATGAACAAAAGTTGAAATAATTCATCACCAACTAACCTGCACTATAAGAAATGTTAAAGAAAGAGCTTTAAATAGAATGAATGTGATATCAGATGGAATGTGAATCTGCACAAAGGAATGAAGCTATGGAATAGTGCCATGTGGGTAAATAAAAAGATATTTACTACTTAATCTTTAAAATATGATTTACTGTTTAAATAAAAACAACATATTCTGGGGTTTATAACACAGAATTATACAATAATAGTACAAAGGCCAAAAAGGTTGTATAGTTGTATATAGCTGTATACAGTTTTAAGGTTCTTCTACTATACTTGAAGAAGTATACTTGTTGAGAGCAGGCTAGGAGTTATTAAAGATGTATAATGCAAAGTCAAGAGCAATCACTGAAATAACACAATAAAGAGTAATTGCCAACAAACCAATAAAAAGGATAAAACAGAATCATAAAAAAGAATCCAAACAATGAAGAAAACCAGGAAAAGGGGAAGAATGAATGAGACAAACAGAAAGCAACTATGTTCCTTTAAATTGGTAAATTTAAACCCAACCACATTAAATATAAATGGTCTAAACATCCCCAAAAGGTAGATGTTATCAAATTGGATACAAAAAGCAAATCCATCTATATGCTGACTAAAAAAAACTCACTTTAAATAAAGAACACATATAGGTTAAAAGTAAAAGAATGAAATGCACACACGCCATGATAACATTTATCAAAAGAAAGCTGGAGTGATTATATTAATATTAGACAAAGTATATTTAGAGCAAATACATCATCAGGGATAAATAAGGTCATTTCATAATGATAAAATATTAATTAAGGCATGGAATTACAAGGAGAATTAGAAAAGTCTACAATTACATTTGGAGATTTCAATGCCCCCTCTCTCAATATTGCTAAAACAAGCAGACAGAAAGTCAGTAGATATGACAGTTAATTTTATACATCAATTGTACTAGGGTAAGTGTCTGTGAGCGTGTTTACAGAAGAGATTAGAATTTGAATCAGACTGAGTAAAGAAAATCTCACCAGTGGGGATGGCATCATCTAATCCCTTGAGTGCCCAAATAGAACAAAAATGTGGAGTTATGGTAAATTACCTCTTCTTGAGCTGGGATGTCCATCTTCTGTTGCCCCCAGACATCTGGTTCTGGTTCTCTGGCCTTCAGACACCAAGACTCGGCCCCCTGGTTCTCAGGCCTTAGAGCTTGGACTGAATTATACCACCAGCTTTCCCAGCTCTCCAGATTACAGAGGCAGCCTGTAAGACTTCTCGGCCTCTAACTGTAGAGCCAATTCCAATAATAAGCCTCCTTTATATAAATATAAATATATGTGTGTGTGTATAAAATGGGAAATTAGAACATGTATTCAATAAATGAAAATGAAAAACAATGTATAAAAATTTAGTAGGATACAACTAAAGCAGAACCTAGACGGAAATTTATAGCATCAAACACCTATATTAGAAAAGAAGAAAGTTCTGAAATCAGTGACCTCAGCTTCTACCTTAAGAAACTAGAAAAAGAAAAACAAATGAAATCCAAAGTAAATACAAGAAAGAATGGAATTCAATAAATTGGAAACCATAAGAATTAAGAAAATGGATTAAACAAAAGCTAGCATTTTGAGAAAATAAATTTCATAAACACGAGCTAGACTGATCAGGAGGATGAAGAGAAGACACAAATTACTATCAGAAATGACAGAGGTGGCACTACTGCAGACACTACCAATATCACAAGAATAAAAAAATAGATTGTAAATTTATTATGAATAACTTTATGTTAATAGAGGCAAAGTAGACAAAATGGACAAATTCCCTGAAGGACACAAATTATCAGAACTTGAAAAAAAAAAAGATTATCTGAGTAGCTCTTTGTCTCTCTCTCTCTCTTATTTTTTAGAGACAGGAAGAAAGAGGGGGAGGGGGGGAAGGGAAAGGGTGAGAGGGTGTGAGAGAGAGAGAGACTCTTAAGCAGGCTCCATGCCCAGAGTGGGCCTGATGTCATTCTAGATCTCACAACCCTAAGATCATGACCTGAACCAAAATCAAGAGTTGGACACTTAACTGAATGAGCCACCCAAGTGCCCCTAGCTATTTATCTCTTTAAAAAATTGAATGTGTAGTTTAAAATCTTTCCACAAAAAAATTTGAGGCGTACAGTTTCCCCGGTGAATTCTAACCAAACATTTAAGGATAAAATAATATCAATTCTACACAAACTGTTCCAAAAATTGAAAAGGAGGGACTATTTCCAAGATCATTCTATAATGTCAGCATTACACTGATATTAAAACCAGACAATGCTATTACAATAAAACCTTAAAGACCAATATCACTAGTGAACAGAGGCAAAATTTCTTTGCGAAATTTTACATATATAGCTTCTCACATAGTTACCTTTGCGTGTGTGCGTGTGGTGAGAGCACCCGAGATCTACTCTCATAGCAAATTTGCAATATAGAACACTGTTTTAACTATAGTCACCTTGCTATACATTAGAAGTCTCGAACTTATTTATGCTACATCATAAATTTATACACTTTGACCAACCCTCCCCACCTCTGGTAACTATCATTCTACTCTCAGCTTCTATGATCTCAACTTTTCTAATCCCACAAAGCTGGAAGCATCACACCCTCTGATTTCAAACTACACTACAAAGCTATAGTAATCAAAACAGTATGGTACTGGCAGAAAAACAAATACAGGCCAATGGAACAGAATCAAGAGACCAGAAGTAACCGCCCAGAAATGGAATCAACTAAAATTTGACAAGAAAGCCAAAAACACTCAATGTGAAAAAGCCTCTTCAATAAAAGATGCTGGAAATCTGGATACCCACATGCAGAAAAATGAAATTCAACCCCTATCTTAACACCACTCACAAAAATGAACTTAAAATGGATTAGAGACTTAAGCCTACGACCTGAAATCATGAAACTACTAAAACAGAAAAGAAGCTCCTTGACAATTTTTTTTTGACATGACACCAAAAGCACAAGCAACAAAAGCATAATAAATGTGGTATTCTACGAAACTAAAAAGTCGAGACAGAAAAAGAAACAATGAAAAAAATGAAAATCCAACTTAAGAAGTGGGAGAAAATATTTGTAAACCATAGTTCTGATAAGTGATTACTATCTAAAATATATAAAGAATTCATGCAACTCAATAGCAAAAAAGTCTGATAAGAACAAAACTGGGCAGAGGATCTGAAGTGATATTTTTCCAAAGAAGATATCCAAATAGCCAACAGTTACATGAAAAGGTGCTCAACATCACTAACTGTCAGAGAAATGCAAATCAAAACCACAATGAGTGGTTTTCCACACCTCACACCTGTTTGAATGGCTAGACTCCAAAAGATAAGTGTCGGCAAGGGTGTGGAAAAAAGGGAACATTTATGCACTGTTGGTAGGAATGTGAATGGATACAGCCACTACGGAAAACAGTATGAAGGTTCCTCCAAAAACTAAAAATAGAACTACCATATATATAATCCAACAATCCCACTTCTGGATATATACCCAAATGAAATGTAAACAAGATATCAATGACGTATCTGCTGCACCCCGATGTTCATTGTAACATTTTTCACAGCAGCTATGTATACACACATACATATATGTAACACATATACCCAATGGATTGTTATTCAGCCATGAGAAAGAAAGAAATCCTGCCATTTGCAAGAACATGGATGGACCTTGAGGACATTATGCTAAAGGAAATAGACCGAGAAAGCCAAATGCTGTAAGGGTATCACTTACATGTGGAATCTAAAAAAGCCAAACTCCTAGAAACCGATAGAATGGTGGTTACCAGGGGTTGAGATGTGGAGGAAATGGAGAGATGTTGGTCAAAGGATACAAACTTCCAGTTAGAAAATGAATAAATTCTGGTGATCTAATGAACAGCATTGGGATTATTGTTAATAATGCATTATATACTTGAAATTTGTTAAAAGAGTAGATCTTAAATGTTCTTACCACAAAAAAGTGATGGTAATTATGTGACAGGATGGAGATGTTAGCTAACATTAAGGTGGTAATCGTTTTGCAACATGTAAGTGTATCAAGTCAACATGTTGTCTACCTTAAACTTACAGTGTCATGTCAGTTGTATCTCAGTAGAGCTGAGGGAAAAGGAAAACCTAGACATGAATATTTTTGTGTAAAATTCCACAATATTTAAAGTTGGTTACCAGATCAACATGTTTAAATGCTGCTTAGGACAAAAAGACAAACTACAAATGTCTCCGGCCACCAGCCCTGGTGTTCCCCAGTTTAGTACAATCTGAGATTGACAAGCAATGAAATTCCAAGCTGTTTTCCTCCTCCCTGGCTCCTCACTTAGAAACCTCCAGGTGTCAAACAGATTGTTCTTGATCCCCTGGGAAGCCCAGCAAGCATTCTCCATTAGGTTGAGGAAAACCAGCTCAGCAAGCTTGTCCACACTTCTAAGCCATTACACATACTAAACCAGAATTCTGCTTCATGCCCTCCCTCTCGTACATTCTACAGAGCTCAGTAGGTATCACTTCTTCTAGAAACATTGCCTGATTCCCCAAATCCAAATCCCTACAACCTGCTGTGTATTCCAATACTGTTATCAATTTGTATTTCAACTGTGTTTTTAATTCATCTTTTGCCCCCAAGATCCCATAATAGGGTAGGGACTGTATCTTGGATACCACTGATCTCCAGTGCCTAAGCCACTGTTTGGCAAGTAAATATATGGAATAAGTGAATAAACACACATCCCAAGCTATTTTCATCCCAGCTAGGTTTCTTTCTTAAACTACCCCCCTCAAAAATAGAAATTCAGCTTTCAAGATGGTTTCCCATAGAAACTTCCACTTAAAAAAAAAAACTATTGGTTTTTTACTTATACAATTTTTAAAAAGATATTCCCATAAAAAATAGCTTATGTTTAAAAAAAAAAACACATGTCATCTGTGAAGAGTGAAATTTTGATTTCTTCCTTGCTGATTTGGGTGCCTTTTCTTTTTGTTGTCTGATTGCTGAAGCTAGGACTTCCAGCACTATGTCAAATAACAGTGGTGAGAGTGGACATCCCTATCTTGTTCCTGGGGAAAAGCTCTCAGTTTTCCCCCGTTGAGGATGATCTTAGCTGTGGGTCTTTTATACATGGCCTTTTTGATGTTGAGGTATATCCCTCTCTCCCTACTTTGTTGAGGGTTTTATCAAGAATGGATGTGTATCTTGCCAATTCTTTTTTGGCTTATATTAAGAGGATCATATGGTTCTCATCCTTTCTTTTATTAATGTGATATATCACGTTGATTGATTTGTGCATATTGAACCTCCCCCAGCTGATCAGGAATAAATATCACTTGATCATGGTGAACAATCCTTTTAATATACTATTGGATTTGATTTGTTAGTGTCTTCAAAAAAAAAAAAAAGTTGAGAGAATATGTATGAGAACAAGTGGAAGGAGGGGCAGAGGGAGAAGCAGACTCCCTGAAGAGCAGGGAACCTGACACAGGGCTTGATCCCAGGCTCCTGGGATCATGACCTGAGCCAAAGGCAGACACTTAACCGACTGAGCCACCCAGGCACCCATGATTTGCTAGTATCTTGTTGAGAATTTTTGCCTCCATGTTCATCAGATTTATGGCCTGTAATATCTCCTTTTTAGTGGGATCTTTGCATGGTTTTGGAATCGAGGTAATGCTGGCCTCATAGAATAAGTTTGGAAGTTCTTCCATTTCTAGTGTTTGGAACAGTTTGAGAACAGGTATTAACTCTTCTTTAAATGACTGGTAGAATTCCCCTACAAAATCATCTGGCACTGGACTTTTGTTGGTTGGAAGATTTTTGACTGCTGATTCAATTTCTTTGCTGGTCATGGGTCTGTTCAAATTTTCTATTTCTTCCTGTTTCCATTTTGGTAGTTTGTAGGTTTCTAGAAATTAATCCATTTCTTCCAGATTGTCTAATCTGTTGGCATATGATTTTTCATAATAGTCATATAATTGTATTTCTGTGGTGTTTGTTGTGATCTCTTTCATTTGTGATTTTATTTGGGTCCTTTCTCTTTTCTTTTTGATAAGTCTGGCAAGTCCCTTCTACTTTCTATACACATATCTTATGTACATTGTACACACACACATCTTTTTTTGCTTTTTTAAACATACATGGAATACTGATGTTCTGATACTTGCTTTTTTACCTTACATGGCTTAAAGCTCTTCCTGTATTAATACACATATCTTTACTTCAATCTTCTTAATGGCTACATAAATTCTATAGAAATGTGCCATATTTTGTTTAAACAGTCTCCTAGTGAGGACTTTAAACTCTTGACTTTCACTTTCAACTCACATTTCTATAGTGTTATTTTTCCTATAAATGTATAATCCTCTTTATGGGGAAAAAGGAAAGGTTAAAAACAAAAATAGGGGCATCTGGCTGACTCAGTCTGAAGAGCATGTGATTCTTGGTCTCTTGGTCATGAGCTCAAACCTCACGACAGGTGTAGAGATTACTTAAATAAAACTTAAAAACAAAAATACCACCTCTCAAGAGCTGGCAGTCTGGCTGTATTCAAGCACTGAAAATGCCACAGTCCTTGGCACCCCAGGAATTTTAGTGATGCCCTTCCATACTCTTCCTCTGAAGGCAAGTCATTTCAACCATCTCACATCCCTCAAATTAGACTCTCCAGTTCTAAAGGCCTTAAGCTATGTGTGAATTTTAAGAGCAGTGAACCTCTTATAAGCAATTTTGTCAATTATAAAACAAGGTTCATAATATTCATGTCATAGGGTTGTTATATGAAGAGATGGCAGACATAAAGGGTAGCCCCTAGGATACAGAGCTGGCTGCCTCCCAAGACAACCAGGAACTACAGAAGGAAAGTATAAAAATCTTTTATCTTTCTTAAGAGATCTTAGATTTAAGGTACATAGGAATCATAATCACCTAGGGTAAGTGTTAAAATTGTACATTCCAGGTCTCACCAGAAAGGTTTTTATTTCTTTGGTTTGAGTGAAGCCAGGAATCTGCATGGTAAGCAGGTGATGCTGATACAGCTGGTCCATAGACCCGGCTGGAGAAACTGGCTCCACTGGAGCTAAGTCAGAACAGGAGCTACTCTGCTGCTATGGTGATGCCCAGACTTAACGGGGTGAGAATGAGGAAAACAGTGGTCCAGCTCTTATTTTAGTCCCATCCTGTGACTTCATGAGGAAGGGCCTGAGAATACTTAGAAAAGTAACACCAAAGGGCAATTGATCTTGAGCAAATACTGAGAATGTAACTAGGAATGTGTTAAGTCCCTTATGTTTCTGGTTTAATACTAGGGAGTCTTTAGAGATGACTTAACATAATGGTTGGGGGTATGAAACCAAGGCTACTGGGACCTCATCATAACTGACAAAGCTTGAGTGCAAGCAATAGAACTGTTTGGTCTATATTTGGTAATGTATGATGCATTCAGTTATTTGTTCAGTTAGCCAACTGTGCCTACTTTATAATGAAGCTTCAACAGGGCTTTTTCTACCAGAATAGACATAATTTAAAAGGATGGTCAACTTTTATACTATATATATGGACATTAAGACTGGTGTTCCCTTATTCATTAGTTCATTTAAAAAACATTTATTTAATACCTCCTTGTCTTTGATATACATCTTAGGCTACTTTGAGTCTTTCTTTAAATGTCACTTCTCTTGTCAGGCTTTATGCTCCCACACATAATGAATTTTTTGAAATGATTTATATATTTATTCATTTATAGTTATATCTTGACTTGTGTCCCCCAGAAATTCAGACTGATGTTAAATACTATACAAAGAATTTTATGGCTTGAAGGAATTATAACATTAATCCCAATGTAATAAAATATTTACATATCTGTTCCCAGACAGATCACAAACTTCATGCAGAGAGACTATATCTTATTCATCATTGAATCTCAACACATAAAGTGTTCAGTAACTGAATATAGACACATATCTATAAGCACGACCAAGTAAATGTCCTTTAAGGTAGTACCTTAGGATACAGCACATATTTCTAATAACGTCGATGCTGTATAGAATCCCTCTCAAATTTGAGATGATCTTCAAAACAAATTTCAGAAGTACACAAATATTTTAGTTTTCCTATTTTTCCCTAAAATATGTCTTTTCCAAAATTGATTAGAAATTAAGCCATTTCCAGTAGTCAAATTCCTCCTCAAAGGATGAGGAATTTCCACAACTGAAGGTGTGAATTTTGTTTAGATAGTCTCTAGACATTTTAATCCTGATCTACCTCAGTGACTCCATCCCCGTCTCTCATCCCACTGTCCAGAGAGAGCTACTTTGATTTAGAAGCTTGAGCTCAGGGGCGCCTGGTTGGCTCAGTCGTTAAGCGTCTGCCTTTGGCTCAGGGCATGATCCCAGCATTCTGGGATTGAGCCCCGCATCAGGCTCCTCCACTGGGAGCCTGCTTCTTCCTCTCCCACTCCCCCTGCTTGTGTTCCCTCTCTTGCTGGCTGTATCTCTTTCTCTGTCAAATAAAATCTTTAAAAAAAAAAAAAGAAAGAAAAAAAGAGAGAAACTTGAGCTCAAATCCCAGTTTCATAACCTGTTATCTGTTTATTCCTGGGCAAGTTACTTGAACTCTGAGCTTCAGTGGTGGTTAATTTTACGTGTCAACTTGCTGGGCCATGTGGTACACAGATATTTGGTTAAACATTATTCTGGATGTGTCTGTTTCTGGATGAGACTAATATTTGAATTAGTAGATGAAAGAAAGCAGACTGCTCTCCCTAATGTGGAATAAGGAAGAATTCACCTTTTCTGCCTGTTTTCTAGCTGAGACAATGGTCTACTCCTGCACTTGGAGTGGAACAATACCACTGGCTTCCCTGGATATCTAGAGGGCAGAGCATGGGACTTCTCAGCTTCCATAATCATGTGAGCCAATTCCCTATAATAAATCTATTTATATCTATCTATATAGGTAGATATAGATACCCTATTGATTCTGTTTCTCTGGAAAAGTCTAACATACTCAGTTTTCTTTTCTGTGAAATAGGGAAAGTAAGAGCTATATATTTGAACACTGTGCTAAATATTTTATATGTACTAGCTCACCTAATACTTTAGCCCTTATATGACATAGGTACTATTAATATGATCATCCCTTACATTCCTGCTTATTGGAAGTTTTTGCTTCCTTGAGGCATCCACTTCACTTGGAGTGATAGCTCCCCACCACTGACTGACCAATTTTCTTTGAGACTTATAGTCAAATCGGAAGGGGGAGAGAATTTATTGGATCCCCATTAGTGATTGATTCCTTTGGGGAAAAATTCTCAGACATGGCTACTCAATGATCTGACCTATTGATCAGATTCTCACACCTGGGCCATTCAGCATCATTCAGGGAGAATTGACAGTGGTGGGGATATGTTGATCTCATGTTAACACAATGGCACTTTATACTTAAGAGCCCACTTTTGTTGGGATAGTAGAGACCTAGACTCCTAGAGATTTGGAGCCTATGGACTTGGTAAACTTGCTGAGGTTGGACCTGTATTTAGGCAGAAAAGGTAAAGTACACCAGGGTGTGTTCTTCAGAAAACAGTGATCTCTTATCACTTGTCTACTGCTATATTCAAACCTCTAGAACCACTACTGGCACCTGGCAATCTGTAAAATAATATCTGTTAAGTGGATGACAAAATTGAGCAACTCCAGGCCTAAGAGAGGCAGCTCAAAAGATACAATAGCACTGAACTGCCTTTCTATGGCTTCATGGTCAAGACAGAAATCCTCACACCTAGAAACTTGTTCAGTAAATGTTTTTGCCCTTAACAGAGTCTTCATTTCTTCTCTTGAGGTGGAATAAGAAAACCCTGGAGAATACTGATGAGACCTCTGGAGAAGGTTGGAGCTCCCTCTAGGGGTGAAAATAATTCTCAAAAATGCAGGACCAGCTCTGCAGGTAATTTTTTAAGAAAAATGTTTTCATGTCATAAAATACAGCAACATCACCAGAACAGCTTCACAGAGTGATAGATTTAACAATATTCCATTGCCTACACTCATTCAAATGTTAAGTGCCTATTATACACCAGGACTGTGTAAGGTATGTGATATTTGGATATTTGAGGATGTGGGAATGTAGAGAAAGAGGAACCCTAGTACACTGTTGGTGAGAATATAAACTGGTATGGCCCCTATGGAAAACGGTATGGAGTTCCCTCAAAAAATTAAAAATAGAACTACCCTATGATCCAGCAATTTCTCTTTTGTGTTCATATCCAAAGGAAATAAAATCAGGATCTCAAAGAGATTGTTGCACCCTCTTATGGTCATTGCAACATTATTCATAATAGCCAAGATTCGGAAACAGCCTATGTGTCCATTGACAGATGAATGGATTAAAAATGTGATTTAATACGCATATACACATGTAATAGAATATCATTCAGCCTTAAAAAGGGAAGAAAATCCTGGCATTTGTGACAACATGGATGAACCTGGAGGACAACATGCTAAGTGAAATAAGCCAATTACATAAAGACAAATACTGTATGATATCACTTATATGTGTACTCTAAGATAGCCAAACTGATAGAAGCAATATTATCAAAAAGAAAATCACAGGCCTCTGATGGAGTCACTTATTCTAGATCAAATAACTAAACAGGGGCTTAATACCTAAATTAATCCCAGTTGCATCTTCCCTCAGCAAGGTAGTCTTAACCAGTCAGTCAGGAATTTTCTGGCCAGTACCAATGAGGTAGTCTATCACATGCATCCTCTCTATCCCACAAAGGAAGAGGAGATAATCTGTGAAAGACCCCCTGCTCTTCCCCAAAGGGAAAGTGAACTTGCCTGAAACAATTCTTTTTCCTAATAACTTCTTGTCCCATTCTCCTGCCTATAAAAACCTCCCATTTTGTACAACTCCTTGAAGTAACCCCCCACACACACACACACACACACTTGCTAGACAGGATGCCGCCCAATTCATGAATCCTTTAATAAAATAAATTAGATCTTCAAATTCACTCAGTTGACTTTTTGTTCTTTAGTAGAATTGTAGTTGCTATGGACTAAGGGTGAGAGGAAAATGGATAGATACTAGTCAAAGGGTACAAAGTTTTAGTTATGCAGGATGAAGGAGTTCTGAAGACTGAATGTACAGCACAGTGACTACAGTTAATAACACTGTCTTGTACACTAGAAATTTACAAACAGTAAATCCTAATTCTTACAAAAATGTGTTAATTATATGAGGTGATGGATATGTTGACTGGCTTGATTATGGTAATTATTTCACAGTGTATATGATATAAAAACAAAACATTATAATGCTGACGTCAACATCATGGAAACAGAAGACATTCCTCCTTTTCATCTCCCCTTTTCAACAAAGAATTAGACATCCATACATAAACAAAAACACCTTGGTAGGAGCTATGGGATACAGCAACATACCCAAGAAGAGTGGGAAAAAACTTAGGGAGGGCTGACCTGGGCAGATATCCATAGTTGTAAGAGAAAATTCAGAAGTGCATCCTACCTAAGGAGAGATTACAGCTCCTCATTAGAACAAACAGTTTGGAGTAGCAGAGAGATAAGAACCTCCCCCCCCCCCCCAAGGCAACACTGCATGGGGCTGAACTACCAGGTAGCAGCAATCTCTCCCACAGAGGAAGAGAGTGGTGAGCGAGTAACCCACTACCCCACTGGTGCTGTGTAGAATGCAATTGAAGAAACCCTTTCTCTCTAGCAACATCAGAGGACTGAGATGGGACCTCCATGATTGGAAGAAGGGAAGAGAAGATCAAAAGTCATTAAAGCAGAAAGTCCACCCACAAGCCTCTGGGAGTACCATACCCTGGGATCTATGGGTAAGGAAGGTA
Source organism: Ursus americanus (assembly GCF_024610735.1). Taxonomy (NCBI): domain Eukaryota; kingdom Metazoa; phylum Chordata; class Mammalia; order Carnivora; family Ursidae; genus Ursus; species Ursus americanus. The sequence goes on from NC_142135.1 coordinate 21,907,939, forward strand.
TTAAAACAAGCTTTTGGAAAACAAAAAAGAGGTTCCCCGTAGTCAGCTTGGTGAGTTGTGAGAACAAGAGAAGACATGAAAGTTTAAGAATTCTGCCACAAGAGGGAGCAAGAAGAGTGGAACAGGTATTCCCACACAAAGGCAGAGAAAAATCCCAGATAATAACATCAGTGAACAGAATGCCCCCACTGCAGAGTTGCCAATAATTTGAAGAGGTACCTGCTACTTCGGAAGCAGAACACAAAACTACAGAGCCAACATAAAACTACAAGGAACATAAAGAATCAAGAAAACTTGTACAAACAGCCTCCATCAAATCAACCAAAGGAGGTCCAAACCAAGACACAGAATAATACAAATGGCAAAAGGTAGTGATAAAGAATTTTAAGAACAGCAACTGAAAAGAAAACAGTTACATACAAGGGAAACCTCATAAGGCTATCAGCTGATTTTTCAGTAAAAACTTCACAGGCCAGAAAGGAGTTACATAATATATTCAAAGTGCTGAAAGGAAAACACCCGCAACCAAGAATACTCTACCCAGCAAAACTATCATTCAGAATAGAAGGAGAGAGAGAGTTTTCCAAACAAAAACTTAAAGGAGTTCATCACCATTAAACCAGTCTTATAAGAAAGGTTAAAGGGAATTCTGTGAGTGAAAAGTTATAATCAAGAAAATTAGGGGGAAAATTTAGTTACATAAAACATAATAAAAGTAGATCAATTACTTAGAAAGCCAGTATGGAGGTTAAGCACAAAAGCGGTAAAAGTATTTATAAAAATCAGTGAAAAGATTCACAAAGTAAAAGGATGTAAAGTATGAAATTATATACATAAAACATGCGGAGGTGGTAAAAATTTAGTGCTTTTAGAATGCTTAAGTGAATATCAATGTAATATAGATTGCTATATACATAGGATGTATGCATATATATATGCATATGTATATAAACCTAATGATAGCCACAAATCAAAAACTTGTCATAGATATGCAAAAATAAAGAGAAAGGGATTCAAGCATATCACTAAAGAAAGCCATCAAATGACAAGGGACGAGAGCAAGAGAAGAAAGGAACAAAGAACTACAACAACAAATGTAAAACCAGTAATAAAATAGCAATAAGTACATACCTATCAATAATTACTTCGAATGTAAATAGACTAAATGCTTCAATCAAAAGACGTAGGGTAACTGAAAGGATAAAAAAAGCAAGACCCATCTATATTCTGCTTACGAGATTCATTTCACACCTAAAGACACATGGAGATTGAAAGTGAAGAAATAGAAAGTATTTACCATGCAAATGAAAGTGGAAAAAAAAATTGGGGTAGCAATACTTAGACGAAATGGACTTTAAAACAAAGACTATAATAAGAGACAAAGAAGGGCACTACATAATCATAAAGGGAACGATTTAATGAGGTAATATACCAATTGCAAAATATTTATGCACTGAATATGGGAACATCTAAATCCTTAAGCAACTAGTAACAGACAAAGAAATTGATAGCAGTACAATAATAGGGGATTTTAACACCCTGCTTACATCAATGGCTAGACCATGCAAACAGAAAATCAACATGTAAACTGTAGCCTTGAATGATATATTGGACTAGATGGATCCAACAGATATATTCAGAACATTCTACCTAAAACAGTGGAATATACATTCTTCTCAAGTGCACATAGAACATTGCCAGAATAGTTCTCATATTCAGCCACAGAACAAGTCCCAACAAATTCAGAAAGATTGAAGTCATATCATGCATCTTTTCCAGCCATAACAGTGTGCAACTAGAAAGCACACACACAAAAAAATCTGGACAGAACACAAATACATGGATGCTAAATAACATGTTACTAAACAGTGAGTAGGTCAACCAAGAAATCCAAGAGGAAATTTAAAAAATACATGGAGACAAATGGATATGAAAACACGATGACCCAATACTTAGGGAATGCAGCAAAAGCTGTCCCAAGAGGGAAGATTATAGCAACATAGGCCTACCACAAGAAACAAGACAAATAAAGTAAATAAACAACCTAACTTTACACCTAAGGATCTAGAAAAAGAACAAACCCAAAGCTAGTAGAAGGAAGGAAATAAAAATTAGAGTAGAAATAAATGAAATAGAAACTAAATATAATAGAACCGATCAATGAAACGAGGGGATGATTCTTTGAAAAGATAAAACTGACAAACCTTTAGCAAGACTCATCACAAAAGAGGGGTCTCAAAAAAAATCAGAAATAGAGCAGAAATAACTGACACTACATAAATACAAAGAATTACATTTTATGAAAAATCATATGCCAACAGATTGGAAAAACTAGAAGAAATGGATAAATTTCTAGAAACATATAACCTTCCAAGACTGAATCAGGAACAGAAAATTTGAACAGACCAATTACTAGCAATGCAATTGAATCAGTAAACAAAAATCTCCCAAAAAACAGAAGTCCAAAACCAGATGGATTCACAGGTAAATTCTACTAGCATTTAAAGAAGAGATAATACCTACTTTTCTTAAACTATTCCAAGAAACAGAAGAGGAAGCAGTTTCCAAATTCATTCTATGAAGCCAGCATTACCCTTATACTAAATCAGATTAAGACACTACAAAAAAGAGAAGTACAGGCCAATATCTCTGATGAACATAGATGCAAAAGTCACCATAAAATATTGGCTAATTAAAATTCAAAAATTACAGTCAAAAAATTATTCATGATCAGGTGAGATTTATTCTAAGGATGCAAATATGGTTCAATATTCACTAATCAATGTTCTGTATCTCATTAAAAAGAGAAAGATAAACACAAAAACTATATGATCATTTCAATAGACACAGAAAAAGCACTTGACAAAGTACAACATACATGATAAAAACTCTCAACAAAGTAGGTTTAGAGGGAACACGCCTCAACAGAAGAAAGTCCATATCTGAAAAACCCACAGATAACATCATACTCAATGGTGAAAAACTGAGAGCTTTATCCTTCAGGTCAGGAACAAGACAAGAATGTCCAGTCTCAAAACTATTATTCAAATAGTACTAGAAGTTTAAGCCACAGCAATTAGACGGGGGGAAAAAAGGCATCCAAAATGGTAAGAAAGAAGTAAAACTGTCACTGTATGCGGATAACATGATACTACATATAGAAAATCCTAAAGACTCCAAAGGGAGATATTTACCAAAGAGATAGAAGGCATAAAACAATAAAACAAACAAGCAGAAATTCTGAGGCTGAAGAATTCAATGAATAAAATGAAAAACACTACAAAACATCGTAGAACAAATGGAAGATAGAATAAGGGAGTTAGATGCTAAGGATTTTGAAATAACCCAGTTAAAGAAAAGGAAGGGAGAGTGGGAAAAGAATGAAGAAAGCCTCTGTGATCCATGGGACACCATTAAAGAACAAATTTTAGAATAATCAGGACCCAGATGGAGATGAGAGGGAAGAGGGGGCACATAGTTGATCTAAAGATGTGATAGGTGAAAAGTTCCTAAACCTGGGGAGAGATTCAGACTTCCAAGAGAGAGGAATGATATATCCAAAGTGTTGAAAGAAAAAACTGCCAGCCAAGAATACTCTACTATAGTTATTCTTCAGATATAAAGGAGAAATAGGGGCACATGGGTGGCTCAGTTGATTCAGAGTCTGACTCTGGATTTTGGCTCAAGCCATGATCTCAAGGATTGTGGGATTGAGCCCTGCATCAGGCTCTGAGCTCAGTGCAGAGTCTGCTTGAGACTCACTCTCTCCCTCTCTCTGCCCCTCCCCCTGCTCACATATGCTCCTTCTCTCTCCCTAAATAATATACAAATGAAATCTTTAAACAAAAGAGAGAGAGAGAGAGAGAGAGAGAGAGAAATAAAGACTTCCTTAAACAAACAAGACGCCTAGGGAGTTCATCACCACTAGACTTGCCTTGCAGAAATGCTGAAAGGAATTCTTCAGGCTGAATAAGAAGATGCTAATCAACGACATAAAAACATAAAAGGTATGCAATACAGTGGTGAAGGTAAATATACAGCCACATTTAGAATACTCTAATTCTGTAATAGGATTGTATATTAGCCACTTAACCATAGGATAAAGGTCAAAGGAAAAGGATATTAAAAATAATTATAGCTACTATAATCATAACTAATACACAATACAAAAACAGGTAAATAATGACATCAAAAAAGTAAAATAGGGAAGTAGAAGGGTGAAGACTTTGTAGATGACAGAAGTTGCTATCAGCTTTAAATGGACTGTTCTTATCTTATGTAAGCCTCACAGTAACCACAAAGCACAGTTTTAAAGTAGAGACACAACAGATAAAGGTGAAACAGAGCATACCACCATGGTAAATTCACCAACTTACAAAGGTATGCAGAAACAGTGGGGAATACAAAACACCCAGAAAAGAATTAATAGGATGGCACTGGCTAAGTCCTTATATCAATAATAATGTTAAATGTAAATGGATTGTATTGACCAAAATGCACAGAGTGGCTGGGTATATTTTTAAAAAATAGACTCAGATAAATGCTTCTATAAGAGACTCATTTCAGCTCACAAGCTCAGAGTGATGGGACAGAAAAACATGTTTCATACAAGTGGGAACCAAAACAAAGCAGGGGTAGGGGGCTATATATTTACACCAGAAAAAAACAAAACAAAACAAAACAGACTATAAGCCAAAAATGGTAAAAAGAAAAATGAGAGAGAGAGAGACAGGGAAGGCCAATATATAATGATTAAGGGGTCAATTCCTCCAAGAAGATGTAATAATTATAAATATTTACATATCCAACATTGCAGCACCAGAATATATTAAGCAAATACTAACAGATCTGAAGGGAAAAGGAGACAATAATACATTAATAGGATACTTCAATACCCACTTTCAACAACAGATAAATCATCCTGATAGGAAATCAACAAGGAAATGTTGGACTTGAACCATCCATTAGACAAATGGACCTAAATCGACATTTATACAACATTCTAACCAACAGACGCAAAATATGCTTTCTTCTCAAGTGCACATGGAACATTCTTCAGAGCAGATCATAAGATGGCTACAAAATAAGTCTTAGCAAATTTAAAAAGATTGAAATCATACCAAGTGTCTTTTCTGACTGCAATGGTATGAAACTAGAAGAAAGAAGAAAGCTAGAAAACCTATAGATATGTGGAAATTAAACACAGTGTTGAACCACCAACACGTCAACCGAGAAATCAAAGAGAAATAAAAGACATCTCAAACCAAATGAATATGGAAATCTACCAAACCTATGGGATGCTGCAAAAGTAGTTTTGAGAAAGAAGTTTATAGCAATAAGTGTATATATTAAGAAGACAGAACGATTTCAAACAACCTACCTTTACACTACAAGGAATTAGAAAAAGAAAAATGAAGTCCAGAGTAAGTAGAAGGAAGGAAATAACTAAGATCAGAGTAAAAAAAAAAATCAATGTAGTAGAGACCAGAAAAATAAAAAATATCAACAGATTTTTTTCAAAAAGATAAAGGAAATTGACAGACCTTTATCTACTTGGAGAAAAAAAAAGATCAAATAAAAAAACAAAATCAGAAAAGAGGAGACATTATAACTGATACTACAGAAATACAAATATTGTAAGAGATTGCTATGAACAATTAAATGCCAACAAATTGGATAACAGTGAAATAAATTCTTAGAATACAACATACAACTTACCAAAATTTAATAATGGACAGAAAATCTGAACAGACCAATAGCCAGTAAGGAGATTAAATCAGTAATCAAAAATCTTCCAATAAAGAAAACCATAAGACCAGATGACTTTACTGGTAAATTATATCAAACACTTCAAGAAAAATTAAAACAGCAATTATTGTCAAATTCTTTGCAAACATAGAAAAGAAGGGAACACTTCAAACTCGTTTTTACAGAGCCAGCATTACCCTGATAGAAAAGCCAGATACAGACACCACAAAAACAGCATAGACTAATATCCCTGATAAATGTAAATACAAAAATTCTCAACAATATATTACCAAACAATTCTACAACACCTTAAAAGGATTATACACCATGACCAAGTGGGATTTATCCCTGAGATGCAAGGATGGTTCAACACACACAAAATCAATAAATACACTACACCACATTAATAGAAAGATAAAAATCTTATGGTCATATGAAAATATGTAGAAAAAACATTCCACAAAACACAGCATCCTTTTATAATAAAAAAGAATCAACAAATTGGGCATAGAAGAAATATACTTCAATATAATAAAGGTCATATATGACAAGCCCACAGCTAACATCATACTCAACAGTGAAAAATTGAAAGCTTTTTCTCTAAGATCAGGAAGACAACAAGTGTACCCACTCTTACCACTCTCATTCAACACAGCACTGGAGATCATAATTAGAGCTACAACTTTCCTAATCAGAAAGGAAAAATATTGTTATTTACAGATGATTTATTCTTATATATAGAAAAAAACCATTAGAACTAGTTGGGCAAGTTCAGTAAGCTTACAAGATGTGAAATCAACATCCAGAAGTCAGTTGCATTTCTATGCAGTATTACTTTTTCAGATGCTTTGTTATTAAAGAAAACTACCCCATTCATAACAACATCAAAAACAATAAAATACTCAGGAATAAATTTAACCAAGGAAGTGAAAGATTGGTACAATGGAAACTGTAAGATTTTGATGAAAAAAATTGAAGACATAAGCAAATGGGAAAAGATCCCATGTTCGTGGATCAGAAAATATTGTTAAAATGTCCATACTCCCCAAAGCCATCTATACAGTCAATGAAATCCCTATCAAAAATTCCAATAGCATCAAACAATCCTAAAATTTGAATGAAACCACAGAAGGTCCCAAATAGCCAAAGCAATCATGAGAAAGAAAAACAAAGCTAGAGGCATCTGACACTTGCAGGTTTCAAACTATATTACAAAGCTACAGTAATCAGAACAGTATGGTACTAATAAAAAACAGACATATAGACTCATATAAAAGATCGAGAAATCAGAAATAAACTCCCACATTACAATCAACCAATATTTGACAAGGAAATCAAGAAACTCAATAAGGAAAGGATAGTCTCTTCAACAAGTGGTAGTGGGAAAACTGGATAACCAAATGTAGGAAAATGGAATTCAACCCCTATCTTATGCCACTCACAAAATTAATTGAAAATTGATTAAAGAAAAAAAAGGGGGGGCTCCTGGTTGGCTCAGTTGGTTAAGCACCTGACTTTTGGTTTCAGCTCAGGTCATGATCTCATGGGTTGTGAAACCTGTGAGTCCAGCTCTGCACTCAGCAGGGAGTCTGCTTGAGATTCTTCTCTCCCTCTCCCTCTGCCCCTTCCCCTGTTCGCTCACACTCTAAAAGTAAATCTAAAAAAAAAAAAAAAAAAAAAAAAAAAAGGAGGTGAACGTAAGACCTGATACTATAAAACCCGTAGAAGAAAACATAGGAAAAAAAAAAGTCTCCTTGGCATTGGTCTCAGCAGTGATATTTTTTAGACATGACACTAGAAGCACAAGCAACAAAAGTAAAAATCAGCAAGTGGTACTATATCAAACAAAGTCTTCTGCACAGCAGAAGAAACGAGAAATGAAAAGGCAACCTAATAAAGGCGAGAAAATATTTGCAAACCATTTCAGATCAGGGGTTAATATATAAAGTATATTAAAACTTCATACAACTCAGTGGCAAAAAATAAAAGTCTAACAAATGGGGATCAGAAATAGGTATTTTTCCAAAGATGACATCCAAAGACCAGTAGTTACGCAAAAGGTGCTCCATATCACAAGTCATCAGGGAAAAGCAAATCAAATTCACAACGAGATATCACCTGTTAGAATGACTATCATCCAAAAGAGATGACAAGTGTCGTCAAGGGTGTGGAGGAAATGGAACCCCTACACACTGTTGATGGGGATGCAAGTAGGTTCAGCCACTATGGAAAACAGTATGGGGTTTCCTCAAAATTTAAAAATAAAACTGCCATATGATCCGGCAATTCCACTCTTGGGTATATATCCAAAGGAAATGAAAACAGTATCAAAGAGGTATGTGCACTCCCATGTTTATTGCAGCATTATTCACAATAGCCAAGATATGGCAACAAGCGAAGTGTCTGTCAATGGATGAATAAGGGAGATGCAGAAGATAAATACAATGGAATATTAGTCACCCGTGAGAAAGAGGGAAATCCTACCACTTGTGACAACATGGATGGAACTTGAGGGCTTTATACTAAGGGAAATAAGTCAGAAAAACAAATACCGTATGATACAACATATATATGGAATCTAAAAAAGCTGAATTCATAGAAACAGAGTAGAATGATATTACTAGTTAACAGATGAATGTCCTGGAGATCTAATGCATATATTGTGATTATAGTCAACAATACTGTATTATATACTTGGAAGTTGCTAAGAGAGTAGCTATTCAGTGTTTTTTTTTTAATAATTTTTATTTTGTTCTAATAGTCACCATCAATGTTCTTACCACAGAGAAGAAGTGATAACTATACGGCATGTTAGATAAAGGTATTAGCTAATAGTCCAGTGGTAAATCATGTTGCAGCATATAAACGGGTCAAATCAATGTGCTGCATACTTTTATATAGAATTTTATGTCATTATATCTCAAGTTTTTTAAAAAAATCACTTTCTACACCTTAATATATGCAATTTTTGTCAATTATACCTCAATAAAGCTGGAATAAAACTGCAAAAACATTTTTAATGCTTTAATATTTGACATCACCAGAATGACCTCACAGAGTAACAGATTTCACATTGCTTAGATTACCTAGTCACCCAGCAAATATTAAGTATCAATTATATACCAGGAACTTTGAAAGGTACAGTGTCTTTGGATGTCTAAGTTGGCTTTAAAAAAGAAAAAAAAACACTCTTCTGTTGCACATTATATAACTGCCATCATTCTGTGTATATTGTACATAATACTTTGATGTTAAAATTAAACTGAATCTCAAAAGGTATCTATTTTTACCAACCAGAAATTCCTAAAATTCCCCACATTACATAATTATTGCTAACAATAAGACCATGGCAGAGCTCCTTGTATTTTTTTTAAGATATATTTATTTATTTTGATGGGGGGGGAGTAGAGGGAGAGACAGAATCTTGAGCAGATTCCCTGCTGAGTGCAGAGCCCTGCATGGTGGCTTGATCTCATGACCCTGAGATCATGACCTGAACCAAAGTCAAGATTGGACACTTAACTGACTGAGCCACCCAGGCACCCCTCCCACCTTGTTTTTAATTTTAATACCAATACACTAAAATTCTTTGCAACATGATTTCTAAAGTAGACTGGGGAAGAAAAATTCTTAAGTTTTCTTTAGAATGTAATCCTACTTCTGTTATGGTACTCCCTTAAAATATACCCATTTCCTGTAATTTCACCAAGGGACCAAAGTCAGATGAAAGACTTGAAAAGAATGAGCAGTAGTGAATGAAGTTGCAAAATTCTTAATTCAGATGGTGAGTATGGCTTTCATATGATGATGATCATAAAAGACTAGTTGATCATACTGAGAACTGACAGTAAGGTGCACCTTATTTTTATACAAATTCTGATGAGGATGAAAAGAAATAATCCAAGTGAAAATGTAATTCAAAAAAAAAAAGAAAGAAACTGTAATTCACCTCTAATGTATAGATATCAGTAGTAGCCATTTGTTCCTTACCCGCCAACTTTTACTCACCCTTCTGATAGCAGTGTTGCCTTTTTCATGGGGAAACACTTCCTAGCTATTCTCTGTTCGTGTAGTTCAGATGAAGTTAACTCCTCTCCCAGAGCCAGAGTTGGGCGTGTGGCATCAATCGCATATTCTTGGCCCTCATTGTTGGGTCAGAAATGTACACAGTCTTGGAACTATTGCTGGAGTAAAGTAAGAGAGTGGATTTCTGTTCCATCTTGAAACTGGGATGCCACCAGGTGGAGGACATCTACCCTACCTAAAAGTGGAACAAGCAAAAGCAGAACTGAGAGATGGAGTAGGAGAGGGTGGTCCGAATGAAATTGAGTACCTGGATCCAGCGGAGACTGAAGCAAAATCTATCCCTGGACTTTTTCAGTTAGGGGACCCAAAAGATTCTGCCTTTTTAAAGCCAGTTTTCTGTCACTTGCAATCATAAACATCTTCACTAATATAATTTCTGTTCTTCACGGCTGTAAGTCTATGGATTGCTCCCATTCTAGGTCCCAGTGGCTTAAACCTACCCTATTCTGTTTCTAACCTAAAGTCAAATTAGGACTAAGATAATGGCGTGCTCCTACAGCATACAACTTCATTCACAAGACCCATAGCTTTTAAATTAAATCCCATTAGTAAATTTATGATTAGCATATTGAACTTTACTTCTGCTAACTACAGATTTTACGAGCAAACCAAATCACAGACTACCCTGAACTGAAATTCAGTTTGACCTCTGAATAAATGGTAGGCAGAACATGATAAGATGTATAAATTTGTAAGTGATGGTTATTATGAATGCTAAAGAGAGGAAGAGAAAAAAATTTGTAATGTGAACAAGAATATATAAAAATAACTGGATTTTGATTCAGCTCAGGGTCATAAAATGATACCACAAAGACATCAAATTTCTTCTTTAGGCATGTGAAAGAGCTCTGGGCATTTTAGAATTTTGGTGCTATAAATAGGGTAGCTAGCAATACGGATATTATAGATAATAATATCTGTAGAAAATTATCTCTAGATAATACAGCTATTTTTCCAAAATAGCCACAGAAGGTAATTATCAGTAAAGTACTGGTAAGTTTGCCTCTTTTTTGTTGTTCATTTTGACATTTATTGTGTGACTACTATGTACAATAGGGACAGTGCTTAGGCAAATAGAGAGTCAGCAGAGAACATAGAGAAAATTCCTGACCTTAAGGAGTTCATAGACCATAACTTCAAAAAAAATAAGAGTATTACAGGGAGACTGGGTGGCTCAGTCGGTTAAGTGTCTACCTTCAGCTCACATCATGATCCCATGGTCCTGGGATCGAGTCTTATATCAAGCTCCCTGCTCAGCAGGGAGTGTGCTTCTTCCTCTGTCCCTCTCCCCCACTTATGGGCTCACTCTCGAGCTCTTTCTCAAAAATAAAATCTTAAAAAAAAAAATAAGAGTATTATAGTAAGATAACTGTGTAACTTAATGGATTTATATCCAAGTGACATTATGAGATATAGGAAGGTATGATCAACTCTGCTTAGGGGGACAAATCCTCATAGAAGGCTTTATAAGAGTTGTACTTGAAGGATTTTAGCAGAGACCCTTAGGAAAATCCATTATAAGGGGCTTGTGACCCCGCCACCAACACTCCAAAATGAAAATGTCAAAATGCTTCCTTCTACCAGAAAGCAAATGGGATTAATAGATCGCAGCTACTGTGTGGTCTCTTAGAATGTTCTACTATCACTATCACCATAGGTACCTTCCAGGCTATATAATTTTGTGGTTAAAACCACGGGCTCTAGGTTCAGATCCTGATTTCACCACTTGATAGCTGAACAAGCTTAAGGAAGACATTGAAGCAAAGTAATTTTAAAGGTTGATACACCCTTTTCAAAAGGGTAAGTTGTTTATCTATAGAGAGGAGAGCTTCTAATTCCCACAAATCCTCTGCTTGATGCCCTTTTGGTTAAAAATCTTGCTTATTCACCTGAAGTATATATTTCTATAAATCAGAGTACATGCCACCTTGAATCCAAATAAGGTTGATGAAACCTGCAACTCAGTATCTCCATGGACCTATCATTTCTGCCCCAGGAAAGACACTAAAAGTAGTTCAAAGCCCCAACCAATCACTATCACCAGGAATGCCTTAGAGAGCATGTAATTTAGTGATTATTCTACAGACTCTAGGTTCAAATTCTGGCTCACCACTTGCCAGTAGAGAGACCTTGAACAAGTCACTTGACTAAGTTTCTTCATCTGTAAAATAAGGACCTTCTCCTTGGAGGTATAACAAATAAGATAATGGATGTAAAGCGTTTAGACCACTGCAAAGTAACATTGTAAACTCTCAAAAAAAAAAGTTAACCATTATGGTTATGATTTGATGGATCACCTGGTTGAACAAAGGTCTGACTGTGGACTGGGACACACACTCTCCCCATCCTTTACCCTGTCCCATCATGAAGAACACACTGTATCATCCTGGGGCAGAAGTAGGTGAATGATTTAAAAGTCTCATCTTCTGGCAACGTGATAAAAGCAGTGTGTTGCTTGGCTTTTGATAGGGAACAAAGGTCAAGTGACACCCTTTACCATGACTGCAAGCAAGAGAATCGAGGATGACCTGGTCCAAAGATATGGGACATCTGTCATTTTGGCAGATCCCCCAAAGGAGATATTCCTTTTAGGATATCCATCTACCTTTCTCTAACACCAATTCATTCCATACATGTGTATACCATGTTCAACACAGGCACTTTTCCCCATCAGTGGATTTTAAGCTCCATGGAATGGGGGCTTTGCTCCCTGAAGTATGTATAACCTGTAAGAGCAACTGGCATATGGTGGGCTCTCGATAAGCATTTAATGAGTGAATATGATAATTTCCCTCTTACACAGCTGATTAGACCAAGGGTGAAAATTTTCAGACTCTGGGCCAGATTCCCTCTTGCAAAAATTTGCATTCAGGTTTTGGAGTATGGATTTATGAGCAATCAGTACTGGCTTTGTAATGGGATCTAAACTCTGAGGCTAAGGGCATCATTGAATGATGGGGGAGGTGACACGGGCGAACAGAGCAAAGGCACCTGGCCAACTGAGAGGGGGAAAAATTGAAGCAAATATGCATAAAAACTGCAGACAAAAGACCTTGGGATTCTAGAGAGAAAGACACAGAGCTGGGAAGAGTAGCTACCTTAGATCTGTATTTCCAGTTCCTGATCTTCATGAAGCTCAGCTTTGTTCCCTTTCCTAGGACTTTAGGACACATTCCTGTGTCCTTCCTTTGAATCCCCCCCTTTGTCTAGTCTACATCCGTGTGAACTGCTTTCAGTTTTTACAATCAGATAACCCTTAAAACAATAAGAATTTGCCAAGGTGTACAGAGAAAGATTAAAATGTTTGAATCTGATTCAAAGCTAGGAACATTTAGTGACTTTCAACTGAAATATTATAATGGCTTGAGAGCCCACACCTAATTTACATAATGAGGTAAATGTTTACTTAGACTCATCCCTTAAGAGTCATCTCTGCCTTTCTAAAGAATTCAAAAGGCTGTTAGAGATTTTCAAAGAGCTTTTCCTCCCTAGTGCCTAATCTATCTGTTGTACTGAAAGTGAATTTGCCAAAAAATGTTTCTGACAAAAGTAAAATGCAATATTTAGAACTTCCTATTAATTTAAATAATTCAAGCGTTTTTATTCAGGAGGCTAAATAACTTTTCAGAATATATAATTTGATTTTCCCGCGAGAACAGTTACTCTCAGGGTTCTTTTGCCACGATCTGTATAAGTTTGAAAGAATTTAGTTCTCTTCTCTTTTCAGTTGTGGGACAATAAGCCGATCAATTTCGTGGATAGCACTGACCTACCATGGTAATGCTGATCTTCCCCCCAAAACTGCTCCATCTGCAGCCCTCTCCATCTTGCCTTGAGGCAACCGCATCCTTCCAATCACTCCGGCCAAAAACCTTAGTCATCGTTAAATCCACTCTTTCCTCAACTCTGCACAAGCCTAAAAATATTGGCCCATTTTTCTGGCCTTGTCTTGAGACCCTGCCTGAGAATAAAGCCAAGAAAAGTACATGAGGCAGGATGCAAAGATGTGGAACAAAGACACTGTGGTGGTGGATGAAGTTACAGAAGTATCCTGGAGTCAGCTGATAATAGAGCGTTTGAGGCACGTGTTAAAAAACTGAACTGCATTTAGGGTTCCAGATCTTCCTCAGAACCTTATTCTGAGAAAGATCTTACATAGCTCTCAAAACTGTCCCTTCTCCAATGCCACAGCTACTGCCTCTCACTCCAGGCCACCCTCATCTCTCCCCTGGACTACCACAACAGTCTCTCCTCAATGGACCAGCTCCACTGTCCACCCCCTGCTCTTATCCTACAGCGCCTCCCGCACTCCTTAGTTGGCAATGGGATTTATTTGAAACTCAAATATTATCACCTTACTTTCCACAGTGGCTCTCCAGTGCCTAAGGGTCAAATGAAGGTCAAGACCTACAAGGACTCCCAGAGGAGACTCCTACCTACTTCCTTCAACGTACCAGCCTTCTCTACAGCCACACTCCATTTGTTCTCCAAACCCCAGCCCCACACAACTGTGTGGGCCACACAACACTCTGGAGCCTTCTGTGGTTCATTACCGGTCTCAGTTTTAGAATTACCTCTTCTGTGAAGCCATGTGACTTCCAAAACACCCTGAGGTGGAACTGAAGATGTCTGTCCACCTGTCACACTTTATTGCCCTGTTGGTCAATGTGTGTCTTCCTGTAGTATTAGACCACAGCCTTTCAAAGAACAGTTCCTTGCTGAGACTAACTTATCCCCTTTACCCTCTCCATCCCTTCAGCCCACTCTTTTACCCCTTGTGCCCCCTCAGGTGATTCTCTTTCTTCACTCCTGGTCTCCTCAGCCCTCCTCCAGGAAAATCTTTGGTTCTAGTATTTAGTAAGCCTTGGTGGTAATGAAAGCAAAGGACTGTGTCTTGAATCTGTGAGAGAGCTATTATTAATCTGTTTTTCTACCAGAAGAGAACAATTACTCTTATAGAATTTCCCCCAAATCATTTTCCATGGCTCTAGGATGTATCATTTGCATTACAAATACTATTCCTTTCAGCCCTTCAGTACCCAGCAGAATATAACTGGAATAACCATAGTCAAACAATGCTGACAGTCGTTTCCCCAAATAGGTTGGTCTGTTCCACGTTGGGCCGTTACAGATATTGGATTAAAATGAAAGTGTGAAAGTAATTAATTCTTTGAAGCTAGATTTAATTCCATGCTATAAATGAATCTTTGATTCATAACCAACTTCACTATTTCACTAGTCAAAAAAAGTATCAAACACCCATTTACATCAGAACCACTTTTGCCTTCTGAATTTTGTCAGAATTATTTTTGGTAAAAAATATATTTGGTCACCTTTATTGAGATGTAATTTATACAGTAAGATTCAACAAATGGAGGTATACAATTCTGGGAAAATTTTCAATGAATACAATTCTGTAACAGTCACATACGATAATTTTTCCATCACCACGAAATGTTTCCTGTGCCCCTTTGTCCTTAATCTCCCCTCATTCCCAGCCCTGATCAGCCACGGATCTGTTTCTGTCCCTATAGTTTTGCTTTTTCCAGAATGCCATATAAATGAAATCATAAAGTTTGTAGCCTTTTTATTCTGGCTTCTTTCATGTAGCATAATTGAGATTTATTCCTGTTGCTACATGTATTAGGAATCCATTTCTTTCTCTTGCTAAATAGCATTCCATCCTATAGATGTAACAGGATGTGTTCATCCATTCACCCATAGATAGACACTTCGGTTTGTTTCCAGTTTTTAGTGCTATGAATAAAGCTGTTGTAAACATTTACATACAAGATTGTGTGTGAACATACGTCTGTATTTTTCCTCAGTGAATACTTAAGAGTGGGATTACTGGGTCTCATGGTAAGTGAGTATTTAACTTGACAAGCAAAGGTCAAACTATTTTCCCAAGTAGCTGTGCCATTTTGCTTTCCCACCAGCAATGTAGGACACTTATTTTGCTCCACATCCTTGCCACAGTTTGGTTTCTTAAAATAACAATTTTAATAGGTGTAGAGTGGTACCTCGTTGGGGTTTTGAATTTCACTAGTTTTAATCCTTTGATTGTAATACTACTGAAGTCAGTGAGTCAAGTCTAGAGCTTTAGAGAGAATACTGTTATGAACCCAAGAAACGATACTCAGTTGTAATTGTGGGACCTGAAGGAAGCATTTAAAATGCTAGACAAATTTGAACCACTGAATTTTTAAAAACATTTTTTCTTATTTTGTTGCTGAAAGGACTACTCTCTTCTCCCATAGGAAAATTACTAACCATGGTTTTATAGCACGTGAAAAATTTTAAATCAAAGCAACAAATACTTATTGAACCCATAGTACGAGGCTATATGCATAAATTATTCCTTGTTTGGTCCCCAATATCCATTCTTCTCTGCTTTCTTAGTAAGAGACCTCCTGACTTACCAGGGTATGGGGCTAACTGGAATAAAGATTATTATTTTCAGACTCCCTTAGGACGAGCTGCGGCCACATGTTGTGAAAGGGCCATGTGGCAGTTTCTAGGAACCTCCCTTAAATATAGATGGCCGAGTCCCTTCCTCCTACCTGACGGCTAGAGCTAAAGAAGCCACCTTGACAGTGGTCCAATTAGAAGCAACCTGAGGGGCACCTGGGTGGCTCAGTCGTTAAGTGTCTGCCTTTGGTTCAGGTCATGATTCTGGGGTCCTGGGATCGAGCCCTGCATCAGGCTCCCTACTTGGCGGGAAGCCTGCTTCTCCCTCTCCCACTCCTCTTGCTTGTGTTCCCTCTCTCGCTGTCTCTGTCAAATAAATAAAATCTTTAAAAAAAAAAAAAAAAAAGCAACCTGAGTTCCTGAGAATTTCGTGGACCACACCAGCCCTGGACCGCCTACCTCTGGCTTTTTAAAGGAGATAAATACATGTATACCCTGTTGTGGTAAATTGAAAATGTATCCCTAATTCTCCACTTTTCCCTATATCCATATCCTTTTCATCATCACGGGCCAAGGGTCTTCTGCACCCTCTGACTTTGGGCTCAGCCAGTGTGAACACTTCACGGGTAGAAGGAACGGTGTGCTGGTTTGGAGCCTGAGCCGTAGGGGGCTCGGCATCTCTGCTGCTGTTTTGCCCCTTCCTTTACCAGAAGGACAGTCTCAGTTAGCCTGCCCCTCACCCTCCAATTCAAGGAGGAAGGAGGCCATCCTAGGCAAACCCCAGATCGGCCCTGAGAAGCAGAGTTGCCTCAGCTGCCACAACTGGAGAAGTAGCCAGCCAAGCTCAGCCTAGGCCTGCACAACTGCAGCTACTAATTGTAAAGGGTTCTTCATTGAGACCAGTGAGTTTTGGCATGCTTTGTTATTTAGAAATACCTAATTGATACACTTGTTCAAGCTACTGTCATTTTGCCTACTATTTAGAAGCTAACCAAACCCTAATTAATTCAGGTACAAAGGAGTCTCAGATAAAGTCCAAGCCCTCCAGGAGTATGCAGTTAAAAGGGAAATAGGAACAAAGTTAATGTAATGAGAAAAGTCTTTTCGTTTAAAGGCTGCTTTAACAACTGGATAGATCTATAGAGAGAAAAAAAGAAATTTGACCCCTTCATTCCATACACAAAAATTAATTGGAAAGGGACCATAGACTTAAACATAAAACACTGTTAAAATAAATTTCTATGCCCAGGATGGGGCTGCTCATGCCCAGGGTGCCACGTCGGTAAACTGAGAGTTGGGTAACTTTCTGTAAATGCTCTGCCTGAGCCAAAAACACAGTATATCCAGTCAGCCGATCCCCAGACACCAAGCCAACTCTGGGCTCTCTAATTTCCTTGTTCCTTCTCACCCCAAACAAGCTTGACTATGTGGTCCCAGCCAATCAGATATTTTTATCTTCCTTGTTCTTCACTCTTTATCCTGTACAAGCTTCTATCTTCTGCCCCATGCAATTCTCCCAAAGCAGACGGTTCACTTCCTGCAGTGTCAAATTTTATTTGTATCACCTAAATGGTTTTCATTTTTTTAACACCAGAAATGTAAAGGTTATATTTCCTAATCTAATTATACTGAGTGCTCACAATACGCTGCCTTAATAAAAGAAATTCCTAGAATTCACCAAATACTTATGTGCTGGACGCTGAAAAACACTTTCTCCCATACTGCTTTATTTCTTTCTCAAAAACATTGACATGGCTCTATATCCCTCCATGTTTATAGGGAATAGCTATGGTTTTTTGTTTTACCTAACATTCTTTCCCCTTATTTTGGTAATGGCACCCAAGTTTCCTTGGAAGCCCAACTCCTCTCTTATACTTACTTCTTTGTGGCTTCTCCAGCGCTGGCCTCAGAATTGGGTTCCTGTGGCAAACATTTGAGACCCTGACGACATTACCAGATTCCCTGAACTGCCTTCTCGCTTACTTTAGTGTGGTTTTTATCTAGATCCGTGGTTCTTAAATTTTAGCATGCATAAGAATCACCTGGAGAGCTTGTTAAAACAGAAGTTTCTGGATTCCACCTCCAGAGATTTTTGACTAGTAGTTCTTGGGCAGGGCTCGCAATTTGCGTTTCTAATGAGCTCCCGGCTGATGCTGATGTTGCTGGTCTTCGGAGCTGGAGCAAGGACCTGGACGGAACAAGAGGGTTTATGCTACACGAAATTAATCAGTCAGAGAAAGCAAATACCATCTGATTTCACTCACATGTGGAATTTAAGAAACAAAACAGATGAACAGAGGGGAAGGGAAGGAAAATAAGACAAAAACAGAGAGGGAGGCAAACCGTAAGAAACTCTTAACTATAGAGAACAAACTGAGGGTTGCTGGAGGGGAGGGGGATGGAGAGGAGGCGCTTAAATGTGTGATGGGTATTAAGGAGGGCTCTTGTGGGATGAGCACTGTGTGTTATATGTAAGTGATGAATCACTAAATTCTACCTCTGAAACCAATACCATATTCTATGTGTTGAGTTTTAATAAAATCTCCAAATAATTCTTATGCACACCGAGGTTTGGGATCCACTGTTCCATTAGTGCTCTTGAACACTCACTACCTGTTGGAATCACTTGGGGAACTTTAAAAATATTCAGCAGCTCAGGCACCTCCTTTAGAGAGTTTCATTTGATATTTGGAAACATCTCATTAGAGACAAGTTTGCAGCTGAAGGATGAGAAAAGCTGCTCTGAATCATAATGTTTTCCTTAGAAAGGAAAATAGGGCCCAGGTTTGTGCCTGCAGAAGCTGGGGGAGTGGAGAATAGGGGTAAGGGAACGTTTATTTTCTTAGATCATTAAGTAGTCTTCTAACATGCGTTTTGATGGCTACCTAGTATTCCATTATAACCTATCAACTTTTCATTGAACACATACTAAGTACCAGACACTATCTTAGTTACAATCTTAGTTACAATTAACTCTGTTTTACCCATAAGCAAACTGAGGCTGAGAGAAGTTTGGTTAATTATTTGGACCTGGAACTGCCTGACACCCCGACTCAAATTCTTCTCTATACCAGAAGTTCTCCGTCCGGCCGCTTGTGAGAAACACCTGAGGAACATTGAAATGACATAAATGTGAGCTTCCCAGATGGTAAACATGTGGAGATTCGGGGAGAGTGCCATGCTCAGAGGAGACTTGGAAGCTCCTGCCCTTTCCCCGTACCTTGCCCTATGCATCTTTTCCATCTGGCTGTTCCATCTGGCTGTTCCTTTTATAATAAACCAGTAATCTATTATGTATATATGTATGTTTGTATAGATGAATGAATGAATGAATGAATGAATGCCTGGATTCCACGGAAGACTAAACGAATCTAAACCTCTTGGGTGGGAGTTGGGCATCTATTTGATTTTGGCTTTTTTTTTTTTTTTTTTTTTTTTACCATTTCCCATGACTCTAATTCAGAGTAAGGGCTAAGATGCGTTGCCCCACAGCATTCTGCTACTCATGTCAATGGTATAGATACCTATTTCTGACTTCCTTTTTCCTTTTTTGCTTTAGCAGAGTCACTTCCTTCTCCCTGTTTTGTTACTTCACCAAGGTCACTAGGAAAACATTCAGAAGGTCTAGAATGTATTCAGCCGGAATGTGGGATGGGCCGGAAGACACATGATGATGGCACATTACATTCAGAAAGGCTACAGTCCTTTCTCATTGCAGTGAGAAGTAAGGGGGTGGGAAGGGGCTGTCCTCCCAGGAGGTCAGAACAGCATCTGTGTCAGTGCAAAGGGTAAAGACACAGTTGAAAGGACACTGAATCAGACAGTAATTTTGAGTGTGGTCTGAGGATAGTTCCCTTCTAATCAGCTAGTTTTGGTCAACAGAGACAGAAATGAAAGAGTATATCTCTGCCTCCTGTGAACTAACAATGACCTCTGGGAAACAGAGCTTGAGAGCTGATGAGGGGCCCAGCCAGTAGCCTCACACTGTAACCACGCCTGTTCTAAAAAATAATGTTTTATGTGCAACAGACTCTACCCAAGCACACATGCATGCAGTCTCTCTCCGTACCCTCCGTACACACGCGTTAGATTACCCGAATCAGAATCATTCATAAAACAGTGATGAGAAAAGTAGCAATAATGTTTAGAGGCAGATAAACTTTACAATATTTCAGTTGGGGTACATATTTTGCCAACCAACATATTTCTAAGTATTTCTTCCTTTTCACCAAGATGTACGTTTTTTTTTTCTTCCTTATGGCTATTTCCAAATTCCAAAATGCTCAAGGAATAAAGTTTTGAGCAATGTGTGTGCTATATTGGCAAGTTAAATTAGATGGCCCCAATTTTGTCAGACATCAAAGAAACAGTGAGACTGAGTCATGAGTTAGGAAGGCTGGAGACCCTGGATACAGGTCTAAAGAAGAGTTCATTTCACCCAATTCAGTTTGTTTGTTTCTTTCTTTCTTTCATTCATTCATTCATTCATTCATTCATTCATTCATCTACTCACTCATTCTAGGTACCTAGAAATGTGCCTAGGTACCAGAAATAACATCAAGCATCACCATGAAAACAAGGGTGGAATAAAAAAAAGGCTTTGAAGTTTAACCAAAGAAAAACCTAGTGACAACTGAGTGTCTAAATGTATTGTTTCAGGAAATGATGATGAGACAGAAAAACCCAGAAGCTGTCAGGGTTAGGGCTGCTACCTACCTGACCCATGTTCTGGGCTCACCACCATTCTAAGAGGAACACCCATGTGGACACTACGTGCACCAATAAACATGGGTCTTCTAAACCGCCGTGCCATTCCTTCACAGTTTCCTCTCGTGCCTCTGCTCATTCTGAATGTGGAAACTCTAATGGCAACTATGAATGTTATCACATCATATAGTTAAACAGCATCAGGCTCGTGTTGCTTACCACGCGAGAGATTTACTTGTGCTAATTCAGTTTTAGAGATTAAAATGTTTCATTACCTAGGGATTATCATTTTCACCTCAAGTTGGACAAAACACTATTGTGAAATTGTTGTGCAAAGTGATGAGCATTTGCTGCCTGTAGAAAGCTTTAGATAATTTGTAAAATTTTGGCAGCTGAAGGGAACAGATGGCACCTTTCTGACCACATCAGGGAGTGGACAGGGAGCATTAGCCAGTTGGCAGAGATCCACCTGAGATTAATTCATAGGAGAAACAGAAATGAAGCATTAGCACCCAAATAGCTTGTCAATAATTATTTTCCTTAAAAGAAAATGGAAACATTCATACAGTTTCTTTTCTTCTTTACATGCCACCAAAAACATCTAAGGTGTGAAAGAATATTTTGTTCAATTCACTCAGGTACATGACGAATTCATGAATAAGCATGTAATATATACCTATGGTATATACTTTTAAAAATAGCTTTGTTGAGATGTAATTCACATAGCATAATTCACCCACTTAAAGTGTACAAATTCAGTGGTTTAATATATTCACATTGTTGTACATCCATAAGCACAGTCAACTTTAGAATTTTTTCATTATACTGAAAAGAAACCTGACACCCCTTACCCCCCCAACCACCCCCATGTCTCCCAGTCCTGGGTATCCACTAACCTATGTCAGTCTCTACGGATTTGTCTATTTTGAATATTTCATATAAATGGAATCACATACGATCCTTTGTGATTGGTTTCTTTCACTTAGCATGTTTTCAAGGTTCATCCATGTTGTAATATGTATCACTATTTCATTGGTTTTGGCTACAAGATAAATCCCATTGTATGGACATACCACATTTTGTTTATCCATTCATCAGTTAATGGACTGTTGGGTTGTCTCCACTTTTTGGTATTATGAATAATGCTGCTACGAATTCTCCCATGAAAGTTTCTGCGTGGACATAGGTCTTCATTTCTCTTGGGTAATACCTAGGAGCACAATTATGAGGTAATATGATAGTCCTATGTTTAACCATTTGAGGATTTGCCAGACTGTTTTTCAAAGTAGCTATACCATTTTGCATTCCCCCCAGCAACGTCTGTGGGTTCAAATTTCTCCACATCTTTGACAACACTTGTTATTTTCTGTTTATTTGTTTATGACCATCTTCGTAGGTGAAAATGGTATCTCACTTCCATTTGTCTTTTTACCTTTACAATGATTTTATTAAGAAGGTGTTTGGAGGGCAGAGAAAGGTTGTGGGGCAGTGTTTTATAAACTTTAAAGACTATCTTAATGTTTAGATGTGGGTTTGGTTTTGTTTTTTGTTTTTTGTTTTCTTTTTGGCCTGGTCCCTCCCACCTCTCTTTGTAATAGGACCCCCATGTTTTTCTTTGGTGAACTATCCTTTGTCCAATTCCAGTCTATATAATTTGAGTAGAGCTGACCTCTTCTCCCTAGTTCCTAAATGGGCCCATGAATCAGGCTGGCTAATTGGAAACTGTATATTAGATTGGGGTCTAGTCAGGAGAGAGAAAGCACATCAGTTATGTGAACAGAGAGAATTTAATAGAAACAGGTATTAATAGGTATCAAGTAGTTAACCAGGTAACTAAATAGGTAAAAAGATAACTAAGAATTCTGGAGGTAGCAACTGCAAGAAGGAGCTTCTGCCCTTAGGGCAAGGGAAGAAAGGGAAGAGATTAGAATTATTAAAACTTAAAAACTTGGAGAAGGAGCCCTGTGGGGCTGAAACCTCTGAGGAGTTAGGCTCTAATTCATTGGTGCTGATGTCTCTCAGTTCACGGGAGGAGCCCCATGGGTCTGCTACCCAGGCAGATCTCAGAAGTGCGGACTCCAGGCAGCTAGTGCTGATGTCTGGTTCTCTGGTTGGGGGAGGGGGGGAAGCAATACAGCTGTTTCTGTAAGTGCTGCAAACCGGATTTAGGGACCATTGGTGAGAAAGAAATGCCTGCTGCTACAGCGCCATGGTGACACTCACAGGAACCTCAAGGAGTCTCAGTAAGCTCACAGGAAGCTCACAGGAAGAAGCATGTTCTTCCTTTCTCTACCCTCCTTCCAGGTCCTGCCTGGCACCCCTCATTGGCAGAATCTAAGAGAACGCAGCTGCCCCCAAGGAGTTGTGGTTTGCAGTGTTCCGGCCCCATCATCACCATGTAGGGTATAGAAAGGTGAGCTTGGAGCTGGCACAATAAACCCCTTTGGCTATTCAGCATCCATACACACCCTCCTGTACAAATTTTAACTTTTATGTAACAATGAAACGACTCCCCGTGTCACCTAAAGTGATGTTACAATCTTTCATACCAATGAAAATATTTTCACCCTTTTCACAAAACGAGAAGATGCACAGTCCTCATGCTCACTGTAGCTATCTCTAAGCTATACTAATTACCCCTCAATTTCAGTCTCAGTCCCAACTGGAATTCTGTGACTTAACGATGAAATAGACTATTTCTGTGGCGCCAGGGGGCTCCGGCAGTTAAGCATCTGCCTCAGGGTCCTGGGATGGAGCCCCACGTCAGGCTCCCTGCTCAGTGGGGAGCCTGCTCCTTCCTCTCCCTCTGCCTCTCCCCCAGCTGTGTGTGTGCGCGCTTTCTCTCTCTCACAAATAAATAAATACAATCTTTAAAAAAATAAAAAAATAAAAAAAAATAGACCATTTCTGAATCCAGACAAAGTGGGACAATCAGATGTATTGTTCAAAGTTCCACCAATAGGGGAATTTCCCTCCATTGCTCTTTCTGGGCCATCAGTAAATGGGGCTTAATGCTGCAGCTGTTCACTTTTGGTTTGGGGCAGCATATAGCATGAAAACATATATAAACCAGACTCAAGTATTTTTCTTCCTCGATCAACTGATCATAGGAAAATTCCTTGAGGTCATAAGTATGAACTGGGGGAGAGATGGCAATGCAGCACAGGTTAGTGTCAAAGGAGTATGAGAAATCTCACTCACGCACCTTACTTGTAGGTGCTGTACCTACCTAAGCCGGATCTCTTATGCACCATTTCCACTTGATGCACACACCCAACCTCATGGCTTAATGGGCAGATAGAATCCAGTTAATTACAGGAAGTTCAGGTGACCTGGTCATCTGATGTCCTATGGCTAGAACCCAGTAGCAAGCTTAGAAAAACAGCTTGCACTGCAGCCTAGACTTGCTACAGGACCTTATTTTGCTCTAGTCCACAAACTCTCAGTCCTACGGGTTACTTAGAAATTGGGTCAAAGTAACAAATTAGCATGCGGCATGGGTTGTCTCCAATACTCAAAACAGCCTGCCAAGCTTTTGTGCCCCCCACCTCTTCCTGGGTGTATGGTTGTGGTGTAGCAAAGTTTCATCAAGAGGTTATTTTGACATGCTAAAGAGCACTGGACTCTCAGAAACGTCACTGAGGCAGCAGACCCCTGATTTTTCATAGGGTCTATCTCCCACCCTCTAGTTCATAAAGCTTGACAAAGACATCTGTAGTATTCGCTACTTCCTGCTCCTCAGATTTAATTTGTATAATGCCATCATTGTTGCGGGTCATGGTGATGTTTTATGCAATATCAAGATGGTCACGATCTCTGAAGACTGTGTTATGGCTGAGAGCAGGGAAGCTGACTTAGTATGAAGCAAGACTGTGAAGGTGTACTGTGGACTCTGTCAAGGAAAAACATACTGCTTTTGGTGGTCCTAGCAAATGGTTAAAAACTGGGCGGTGGGGGGGCAGGAGAGAGGAAAGCATTTTCCCTATCAGGTTCAAGGAACTGTGTGGATTCGTTCCACCAAAGATGATACATCTGGAAGAGCTGCTTCAAATGAGTCACCCTCTGATCAGCATCAAAACAATGTAGTCATGCTTTAAAATCCATCTGCCTCCTGCAGAGACCAAATAGGTGAGTTAAATGGAGATGCAATAGGAGTCAACCTTTCTGCATCAATCAAGTGTTTGAGGATGGTAGTAATCCCTGCAATCACTCTGATGACATCTGTTCTTTGGGTTTACTATCCTGGTAGGGAGGAGAAATTCCAACAGCTTCCCCTTGACTCTTCATACCCTAGCAACCCTTAGTCCATAAATGAGGGAGCTAACGTGGGGACACACCAGTTGCCTAGTGTGTCTTTCCCAATTATATGTTCTGGAGCTGGGGAGAAAACACAGGTCCATGAGCCCACTGTGATTCAAACTTGGCCTATAGCTCAATTACTCACCTGACCCCTATAAATCCCTACTTCGAACGTAGGCGCAGCAAAATTTGGGTTCCTAGCAATTAGCATCAGTTGAGAACCAGTATCTAATAATTCCCCCAAAGTCTGGGTTTTCTATTCCCTGGTGCACATTCACCCTAGAGAATGGCCACAGGGAATCTATAGAAACACTTCAGGGTCTTTGCTCAAAATAACCCAGCCTCCCCTTAAATTGAGGGCTCTGGGCCTCTGAACTCATTAGGTCTGGAAACTGGATGACAGGCTATGGCTATCCTTTCTGATAGATGTGACTTCATTCCCACCTATTTGACAAATACGTATTGAGACATCCTACTCTTAGTACACTCCTTCTTTCTTTTCCTTTCTTCTTTTTTTTTTTTTTTTGCCTGGTACATTGTCATAAGTATTATAAAGGAAAACCAATGATCTAGTCAGACCTCACAAAAAATGTAATTGTAAAAAGTACTTCAAGTGGATTCATATCTAATATTATTGATAAAACTTCTGTCTTGAAATATTGGCTTAATGAAGCCATTTAATGGCAAAGATTTTTAAATAATTTCTTCTATCTTCACCATCCTTTACATTTTAGGATTTTTTTTTCTGTGTGTATTTTATAATGCACAGTAGTAAACCTATGTAGTTTATAAACATACATTTATAGGTATACACAGAAGTTCTTTTACTGACAAGAATATAAGATTAAATATTCAGGGGCCTCCAATCTAGGATCATATGAGAAATCAGTTCCTAAGCTCAGTCCAGACACTTTTGCCTTTATTCCTAATTAGTTCTGGATCTCAAAATATACAGACAGGTAGAGTTATACCAAGTTACTGTATTTTTTCATTTACATCTAAACTAGAACTCTTAAGAAAAGCTATAGTACAATGACATATTTTTAAAATATTTTTAAGAATACAAACTATTCATCCTATCCACCCATGAAAATCTATTAATTAAACCTGTCAAATCACAGACAACTTGCTTCATCAGGTGCAGAGACATAAAATACTCTCTTAACTCTGTGCATAAATAGAAAACAAGAAATTTTACTTTTGAAACTCAGCTGCTCTGAAATGACTTCTAGTTTTAATTTACATACCTGTGGGGATGAGAAATGGCTGGAGGGCTTCGAAAATGTAGGGAGTACAGAATCCTGCCCAAACTCAACTACAAATACTTTTTTGAAGTGTTCATAAAAAAAACTGGTTTTCAGAAACACTATTTTTCGGGGCGCCTGGGTGGCGCAGTTGTTAAGCGTCTGCCTTCGGCTCAGGGCATGATCCCGGCGTTCTGGGATCGAGCCCCACATCAGGCTCTTCCACTGGGAGCCTGCTTCTTCCTCTCTCACTCCCCCTGCTTGTGTTCCCTCTCTCACTGGCTGTCTCTCTCTGTCAAATAAATAAATAAAATCTTAAAAAAAAAAAAAGAAAAGAAACACTATTTTTCGGTCTGGCAAACTTCAGAGTTCAAAAGCACATGTACTCCACTTTTATCCCCAACAAAACTAGTACCTACCCTCTAAAGCAGAGGCTCTCAACATTTTCTTTTTGCCAAAAATGGATTATGATCACATGTGTTCACTGCCATGGTGCCATGCCCCCTTCCCCAAGTCATATGGAGAAAAATAAAGCAAGTAGCACTAAGGATTTCTGGGGTAGTGTTAGGAGAGTACTATTCACAAAAGAATTGTACAAAGATTTGAGATCCTTTTGTTAAAATATTTTAAAAGTAATTTATAAATGTACAAATTCATATATACGATTAATCACTTTTAAAATATTAAATAATACATTACTGTAATACATTGTATTTTCAGTATTTTGATTTAAAAGTTACTATTTTATAAAAATAAGTCGACTTTTCTAGGTCTCCAGTTCAGACACTATTAATAGGTGACCAGATAGCACTGAATAAATATACATATTTCCGTTTCCTGGACGCAATTTCAATGCATATTGGGGGCTTAGTCCTTACACATACAAGCAGTGCCCAGCTGGGCATCTTACAACTCAACTCAATTCTGACATTATCTACCTGGAGATAGTATTAGATTCCACAGGTTAAGGGTTCAGTCCTTCAAGACTGCCACCTCCCTCCCTCCCCACTTCAGACTCATATAGGCTGTTACCCCTGCTTCTGACCTCTGGCTTTAAATCAGGTGTTCCCATAACGCTCTTCTCCATTAATTTGCTACAGTGGCTCACAGAACTCAAAGAAACATTTTACTTACTACATTACAAGTTCATTATAAAAAGATATGACTCAGGAACAGCCAGATGGAAGAAATGCATAGGGCAAGGTGTGGGGAAAGGGCAGGAGCTCCCAAGCCCTCTTCAGGTGGGTCACTCTCCCCAGTCTGCACTTATTAACTTGGAAGCTCTCCAAATCCTGTCCCTGTGGGTTTTATGGAGGCTTCATTACATAAGCATGATTGATTAAATCGATGGCCATTCTCCTGCCCCTAACCCCGCCCCAGAGGTTGGGGGTGGGGTGGGGACTGGAAGTTTCAAACCTCTGATCACAGGACTGGCTCCAAAGGTAACCAGCTGTCGTCCTGAGATGTTTTTCCGAAACCATCTCATTAACATAAGAGATACCTTTAAGCTCTCATCACTTAGGAAATTCCAGCAGTTTTGAGAGCTGTGAGCCAAGAACCATGAACAAAAACCAAATATTTATCTACTTATAAATCACAAAAAAACTTGTTTTTTAAAAAGAGAAATACCTAAAATTTATTCATTTTAGCATATTGAAAATATCATCAGTGTTCATTTCACCTGCTTTATCACTTTGTCTACATTTGATTTGGTAATCCTCTCATCATCCTTTTCTTAAAGCTTTTATTTATGAGAGAGAGAAAGTGCATGAGCTTGGGGAGGGGGCTGCACAGGGCGGGGGAGAAGCAGACACCCCGCTGAGCAGGGAGTCTGATGCCAGGCCCAATCCAGGGACCCCGAGATCATGACCTGAGCTCAAGGCAGACACTTAACGCTTAACCAAGTGAGCCACCCAGGCGCCCCCTAACTCTCATAATTCTTGGACAATTTTTTTTTTCCTCACAAAAACTATAGAGCTATATTCACTTTTTCCTAGTATCTTTGCCTTCTTTTTAAAAAATGTTCCTGTTAAGAATTGAAAACAGAATCATGAAATGACAATCAAGCACTAACCTGGCTTGCTAGGTAATACAACCTGTTATTCCTAGTGTACTTAATTAAGGCTGTATAACTTCACTTTCCACCCAAAACAGCATCTCTGAACTCAATTGAAAATATTTCTGTAGAAAATGTAAATGGTCTCAAATTTAAGAAAGATCGTTTATTTTAGCCATTACAAGAAGTTGTTCATGATGTACTTTATACCTGATCGTGAAACCCTAATGATACAGATTCAGAACCACTACTCAAAGGTGTCACAGGCAGCACAAAGTCAGAAGCTAATGATCGGATTCCACTTTTCCAACTTTACACTTCAATATTATAGCACAGAAACATTGCAGTTTTGGTCTGATGAATAACTCAAACAACTGGGGAGAGGGCTGAAAAAGACAAGTTTGATTATTCAATTCCTAATAGAATCAGCCCTTTAGACATTTTATTAAAAAATTTAAAATGTGTATATATTTAAAATATGTATATACTACATAATCTGTTAAAATTCTGGTGACCCTTTAGACACCTTTTAAATAACATTCATAGGCAATCTTAAAGAGAGTGTTATTTTGGAATTTTTGCTATTGAATTTAACATTTCCTTTTAAAGAAAATAGTCATCCTTAGTGGACAAATGGAACTCAAAAAAATTGTTTTTCCTCCCTAGGACTCTATAAACAATTAAGAGACTCTCTAGTGGAACTGAGTGATATGATCTTTAATCAAGAATTACCTTGCTAGGGTAGCTTGGCTGCCTCAGAGCAAAAAAGAAGAGTAAAAGAATCTGGGAAACAGAAATGACAAAGTATATTTCTGGATAAGGGCAAGAAGTGCTTGGATGGCAGCTGAGCAATACAGTTGGCAGAAAACCTTTCCACATTGAAGGACAGAGGACTCTAGAAGTATCTCTAGGGGTGAGGAATTACCTCAAAGTTCCTTTACAGAGTTATTGGAAAATGTGGCAAAACCAAGTGAGATGCTTAAAGAAAATAAGGGCATTATTAACTTCCAGAATAAGAACAAAGTAGTATAAGAAATAAATTCAATCATAGCATGGCTACTTGGTTCAGTGGGGAAGAAAGTTTATAGTCTTAATAATGAAAATACTTTATTTGGGATGTATAAAGACTGAACTACTACTATAGTAGAAAAATGGAGGAGTCATATAAGTAAGCAAAATTTCCACTTTCTAGTAGAAAGTCTAATAATGGATGGACCAAAAGGTAGCAGCATAGTCATATTATTTGGAAATATAAATTCTACAACTGCTACATGAATTGAATAAGCAATTTTCCTCTGTGAATGTGAAAGAGGACCACCTCTTGTCACAAGCTTTTTGTACTTGATTTTTGTACAATATTTGCATATAATGTTGAGGGTAGGGACAGTGGTGAGACAGAAAGATACAACAATTTTACACTGAAAAATAATCTCCAGAATGCCTAAACCCATCCACACTGGTTTGTTCTCTTTTTTTTTTTTTTTTTAAGAAATAATTTTAGGCAAAGGCTTATGGGTCAATATTTATTTATAAAAATAAGACTTTTAAGTATTTCCACGGTTTTAAAAAAATTTGCTTTTCACATTTGAATGTCTTTAGAAGTATTTAAAGAATTCATTCATTATCATTCTGCTTTTCAGAAAGTACTTTTGAGGTAGATCTGTTCCGGATTCTTTTTCTTTTTCTTTTCTTTTCAGAGGCTGATGATTTTGTATCCTGTGCTTTTTTCTTTTTCTTCAAACAGCTAAGAGGATTGGGGCCACTTATTTTCTTGTGTTTTTTTCTTCTTCTCTGTTTGGGGTTTTTCACTAAACCCTGCTCTTCTTTGAGTTGCTTGATACTTTGTTTCTCGTGCGCAGACACAAGCTGACCTGACTCTACTGCTTTAACAAAAGCAACTGTTTTGGGAGAAGGTTTGTCCAAGACTATAGTGTTCTGAATAATAAACATGAGAGGAACTCCAGGCTTCTTCTTCACTTTCACAGACAAATTCTGATCCTATTAAAAGGAAAAATAGAATTGTTTAGTTCAAATATGACAATTAAATAAGAGGCCTTAAATAGTAAAAATAAAAGAGATCACAAGTTTTACTTTTCAAATCAGTATGTCTCACTAATGGGAATATACTTTATGATTTAAAAAAAAGGAAGACAAACATGAAATCTGTGCACAGTTAAGAGGCAACAATGTGAACTACACTTATCAGTACTCTAGGACCACAAATCACAAAGTAAGGCAAAGGTAAATATGTTAGGCAATGTCCCATGTTTCTACTCTAAGGCATGCTTCAAAAAGGGTTAAGAATGTTAACAGAGGTTGTAGGAATAGCAATAAAGTAATTCTAGATTCAGCTCTGCAGCTAATTGTGTGGTTTAATAATTCTAAAAGCATATTTAAGCAAATCTGTATGTACATGAACTTATTTGAGGATATCAACACTGAGAGTCTCTCTTTCCCCCTCCCAGTCTTTAAAAGTCCAAAACCGTTCCATATTGGTAGCACAACTGCAAATAATATGAAACATGACTTTTTAAGGAAAAATATTAAATAAAGGAACACAAGAAAACACTGATGAACACAGAATACAAAATCTTTGTTCTACTTATTTTCCCTTCAAGAGCCCTGAAATATACAATCATATCTCTTTGTCAATTTTATTTAAAAAAAAAAACTTCAGAAAGAAGAAAAATCAAAATGCTTAAGGTTCTCTCCTTAAATTCTCCAATGACAACTGCTTTTACTGACTGCAAATTAACTTACAAGCCTGCATTTTAAAAAGTCGAAACATTTTAACAAAGCACTTCCACCTAATTTTTTTCTGATTATATACAGCTCCATATGAACTATAGATAGAAATGATTAAAATGGACTCTGGTTTTAAAAGTAGTATCACCTGTGTTGCCATAAAATAATGATGAGGATTTCCCTCTTCAACCATGGAGAGCAGACATTCTGAGCCACTCACTGCGTTCTTGAAATGGGGACAATTTCGGACTTGGCATTTTTGTGCAATCAGTTTTGCTCCATATAAGTCTTTTCCCAATGTTTCTAACTCTTTTAACACACACCTGGGAAAAAAAAAGTTATTAACAGCTCAATATTATAACAGATACATATCAGTTGTTCACATAAAATTCAAGAAATTAAATTTAAGAAATTAAATCTGAATTTACATTTACATTACAATCTGAATTTGTCATGTGTTGGCGCCAATCATATGGTAGCCATTTCACTCTTTAAAAAACCTGGAAAATACAACCACTGAGTAGAAGGAATAACATTTAAAATTTACTGAGCATTTATTATGTGTCCGGCAGCATGCTAATTGCTCTTTACATAACTTCTCGCTTAAATCTCAAAACATCCCAGAGGTAGGCACCTTACTTGAAAATTATCCGTATTTTAGAGCAACTCACTCTGAGAGATTTCAAGTAACATGCTCAAACACAACTAATAAGTGGTAGAGCCGAAATGTGAATCCAAGCAGTTGACAACAGATGTCTTGCCCCAATCTTAGTGCTATATGCTTCTGCTTCAAGTACAAACTGGTACACCTATAAACTATTTTCAGTACAGAAAAGTAAAAATTTTCAAGTCACCAGTTTAATAACAATCACAACTTCCTTTTTTTCACTCTGCATTTTCATATTAATGTAAGTCAGTGTTTTTCGAAGTGTCAGCTAAAAACTACTCATATCAAATGACATAGTGATAATCGCACTAATTTCTACACCTTTCTCATCCCCAAATCTGCGCCTCTTGAGGAGCCAAATAATAGCATTTTAATAAGCTCCCCAGGCACTTCTTACATCAAAGGAAGAAAGAAAGGAAGAAAGAAAGAAAGAAAGAAAGAAAGAAAGAAAGAAAGAAACAAACAAACAAACAAACAAACAAACAAACAAACAAACAAAGTACTGAGCCAAAAATTTCTTAGGCTCTAGCCAGCCCTTGTCAGACTCTACCTTGCCTCACTCCCTTTATCATCCCTTTAGTTTTTAAGAAGAGATTTTGCTTTCTAGTCATTAGTTTTGAACTCTTTTTTGGAGTTTTAGGCCCAAACTGCCAAGTATTTATTGAATATTTCCTATGGATGTATATCAGCTCTTCAAATTCACGTCTAAAATCAAGTATTTCCCTGCCTCCAAGCTTCTCCTCGAGGGCATGCTATCTCTTTGAATATATGAAGTTCCCAGATGCTGAGTTTAAGTCAGAAACCCTAACTGACCTTTTCTTCTTCATCCCTCCCCTCCCCATCAGCTGTTAGTCCTCTCTTGGCTGTTGGTATCTATCTCATAATGTCCTTTTGTAGAACCCTTGGGTTCCTGCCTTTCCTCTCTGAAGTTCAGGCTCCCATTATTTCTTGATTGGACAACCACAAAATGAGTTTGCCTGCCTTCACGCTCTTGCTTCTCCAACTTAGCCCTCACACGGCTGCAATCAGCTTTTCTAAAAGACAGCTGTTAGGTCTGATAGCATTTATCTCTTCATGATGCACACCAAGAATTGATAGAATAATATGCTTTAAAATAAACCATCAGTAAGCTGTGTGTGTGTTGGGGGGGGGTGGTAAATGAAACAAGACTAGCCATGTCAATAATTCCAAAAGCTGGGTAATAGACATTTCATTATACTACTCTACTTTTGTGTATGTATAAAATATTCTGGAAGTTAAATTCTTCAGGGAAAAAATGCTATAGAATATAATTTCATGCAGTACTTCCCAAACTTTTTTGTTGTAACACCCTATTAAAAATGTTAATATTTCTATGGCACACAGGGGTAAATGAACAGGTTTTGTGTAGCCAGAGTGATGAAGTCCGGGCATAAGCCAACGAAGGACTTGTCTGGCAGCCCTGAAGGCTAAGGGGATAAAACATTGTGAGGTGTCTATAACCATTTTGAGGCACTACTTGAATATGGAAAGCTGTTCATGAAGCAGTATTATGTGAGAAAAGCAGGCCAATGATATCGTATGCCCAGTAAGAGCCCATTCCTCTGTGTGTGTGTGTGTGTGTGTGTGTGTGTGTAGATAAAGAACTGGATGGACTGATATAGCACGTTGACAGTGGTAATTCATTGGTGTGGTATTATGGGTCATTTTAATTTTTTCCACTTTTTCAAAGTAAATAATCTACCATGAGGGGAAACCCCCTAAGTTTCTTAGTAGTTCATGTTGTTTGATTTACCTTCTTCCCAGCTTCACTTTCAATTACATCCTGCATTCTAACCTCTTCCAGGCACAACTCCACTTCTTTATTCAAGAGGCCTCCACAAGTCAACTTCTTTCTTTTCTGTCACTCAAAATAGTCCTTCCCCTCAGAACTGACAGGGGACTAGGCCCAAAAGTTATCTCCTTTATGAAACCTTACATGATTCTATCCTCCCTCAAATCTCCAGGAGGTTCCATCTTAAGTGTTCCCACACTGAGGGAGTCAAAACACACCCATGGAGGTTGACTTACGCACTTTACTGGCCAGATGGCTGGAAGTTTGTCCTGTTCACCAAGCTATGCTCAAGGGTTAGAGCAGTGCCTGCCATAAGGCTGGAACTTAGTAAAAACAGCTGAATAAACAAATGACCACGGGCAAAGATCCTAACCTCGAGTTCTGAATTACCTTTCTGGGATTCGAAGATGTTACCTCACGGAGGAGTTGTGAGGCTCGAAATTTTTTCATTTACACTAGAAAAAGCTATGCAAATAACAGCAACCATTTAAAGGGGAGTAGGTTCTGAATACCAGCAAGTGCTCTACATACACTGTACCTCGTTTGATCCTTACAGCAACATTACTTGTTACGGTCTCTTCCTTACAGATGAACTCGCAGGAAATCACAAAGCTGGTGAGTCTGGGACCTAGATTCGAAGCAGGTCGCACTACCAAGCACTGGTCCTATCTGCCAGGACAACGACGCGAATATTTGCAGGGCATTGTACTTTCTACCTACATTGCAGACATCGCCTGACCTCCTTAGGGCCTTCACTCCACTGTCAACTCCTCGTGGGTGGGGCGTTTTGCACGTCGTGGCCTCGCCTCTACCACACCCGCAGGATCCCCGGGTTTCCTCCCCGAACCCGCCTGGCCCACCTGGTGGTGCAAAGCTGCGTCTCCCCCATCAGGTAGCGGGGCAGCTGCTCCCGCAGCTGGATACGGCCGCGCAGCGCCGCCTGACAGAAGGTACCGTCCAGGAGGATCTGGTACGGCTCGCGAACTCCAAAATTATTGCGGAAGAAGCCGAGATGCTTCTTGGCATGTTTCTGCCTCGTAATCTTCATGCCTGGGTTACAGGGACCGAGACCTGAGTCGGTAGAAGACGCCTACCCCACCGCCTGCTCCTCCCGGAAGTAAAGCCCCTTTGCCCCCGGAAGCAAACGCCCCCCATCTGCTGGGCCTGCCCCTGGTTACGTCACGCCCAGGCGAGCGCGCGTTTCATTCACAGTGCCCGCGCTTTCAGGTGCGTGCCCTCGGGCCAGTGCTTGCGCCTGGAGCGTTTCTGTGCATGTAGTCTGCCTTTCAGAGATGGGCAGTATAATGATAACGAAAATATCGAACCTTAATATGCTACAGGCATTATTCTAAGTTATTTACCACGTATTATTTCCTTTAATGTTTATAATTCCCAAGTAGGGAAAGGGAAGGGATCAGAGCAATTGGACAACTCTGTCTGACTGGGCAGATTTGTCCTGGTTGCCTCCCTTCAAAGAAGGGAGGGCTAAGGGCACATGGTTCCTTAGTGTTAGAACTATCACTGGAAACCAGGACTGACGTTAAGAGCTGCTCGTAGTTCAAATGTTCTTGCTACCCATCCTCCATAGGAACTAGTGTTACTGAGTGTCAAACTTAAGGCAGAAGATCGCACCATTTTGCATCTCCTCCACCCCTTAAGACCATTCTAAATCACTTAGACGGAGTGTTTTGGAAAAAAAAACTCTCAAGAGCTTCGCTTTCTAAGTGTCAGAATCCCTAAACTTGAGTCCTAGTTCTGCCACTAACCCAAGTCATTTCACTTTGAGCAACAATTCAAAAAAGCTGGGTTCAGTTCTGCACTGTCAAACTGTTTGGCAGGATTAGACTATTTTTAAAAACCCTTTATATGTCTATGGTCTCTGAGATATGAAGACTACATATTGGACTAATAACAGGAAACGAAAAAGATGACTGAAAGTTTACAAGTTTCTTGGTCAACTTGATTAATGAAGAGTTAATCAGAAAAATTTGTTCCCCAGCAGCTAATTGCCAAGCATCTGCTTCAGTTCAGAGCAAGATAATCAAATAATGGGGAAAATAAAATTTTGCATTTTTGTCCTAGCCTGGAATCTGTCCCAGATCTAGTTTTGGCTAATGATTGAGAGAAAGAACCAATACAGAAAAGTGATTTGCAAAATGATTGAGATGTATTATTTGCATTTGGGGTTTTATTTGAAGATACAGGTTTATGGAATTGGAACTAATATATTCTATAATGGTTCCCACGTCCTGATTCCCAGCACGTTACTTACATGGGTGCTTTTATTTCACTGAAAATAAATTTAGGAACTGGAAGCTATAAGGTGTTATTATGGGATTGGATTCATGGTCCTTGAGTATAATTGCTCACTGCTTTCCAGTTTTATTCTTCTTTATTCCTGTATGCCAACTCCCCACCCCAGTTATACTCCCACCACAGAGAAATTATACCACCCTCGTCTTGCAAAACTGTTAAAACATTCAAAAAAAAAAAAGATTCACTGATTTATCTACCAACTCCATTCCATTCGTCATATTTCACTTGTGATAATAAAGGGGAAACCTCACTGTAATGGAGTTGGGAAGTTGGGCGGAGAGAGCTCTCACACCCCGCTGCTCATTGAATAACAGACGCAACAGGAAGAGACAGACCTTGTGTGTGGATACTACTTTACTACTCCAGCAGGAAGAAGAAAGTCTTTCCTTACCCAGTGCCCCACCAACAGCCCAGCCAATGAGAGATGGTCACAACTTAGCCAACGAGAAGCCACTACAAGTTCTCAGTTTACTCCAATGGACTTTTTGTTTATACCAGTCTTTCCAACCCCCTGATTACCTCTATAAAAGAGCAGTACCTCTTCTTTGTCCCCCAGATTTGCCTGTGGGCAAATAACTGGCTTAAAATAACTGATTTGATTTTTAAAGTTAACCAGTGAGCAAAATGTGTGGTGTAGGACTAGACGTTTGAGTCCTATTCTAGTTATTGGTTTTTTTTTTTTTAATGTACTGAACTACAACATAATAATTTTCCAAGTTCTATGTATATGACAGTGCCATTTGCATACCAGATCCTTATTTCACAAACATGAAGATAGTCTATAACGGTGATTACCAAGTTTAAAACAGAGTTTTCTGTTACAGCAGTATTTCTCAAAACATGATCCTGGGACATGCAGAAAAAGCCCTTGTTGCTTGTTTAAAATGCCCATTTCTGGCTCAGAATATGTACTGAGGGATAGGGATCCTATTCAGAAAGGAAGTGACGTTTATTACAATCTTCCCAAGTCGTTATTACGCATATTAATGTTGTGAGGTTTGCAGTCAAGCATCACTGTTTATCCAATAAGACCTTTTCGGTAAGTAGTCCAATGAATACTTTTTGGTCTGATGGTCAATGACCTAGTATTAGAAAATCAATATTTGGCCACAACCAAGGCAGAAGACAAATATTGCCATTATGGGTTGAACTATTTAGGTATAAATTTAAATCTGAAATTTTACTTTGAAAATTATTACGATATCATTGTTAAATAGTCATTGAAAATAATTTTGACCTTATAGTGCTGGAACAATAATGTCTCAGCCTTGCTAGCTGCTAGCTTGTTTCTTAGGTCACTACACTGGACATTTTCCATGCCAAATAGACATTCAGCTCAGGTAGGTAGTGAATTAATTTATTTTTCTTTATTTTTTCATGCTCTTCATATTCTTTATTATGTCTGGATCAAATATAATTTATAATATGATTTGTTGTACATGATTTTGAAGTTTTTTCTTCATGAAATTTTGATGAAGCCAAGTTGACAGAATGATTTATTCTTGTAAGGTGTGACTAATTCCCAAACAAGACTTTTTCATGAAAGATTCATGGCCTAAATGGAATTAAATAGGTAAACATTAAATACAATTCATAAAGGTTATTTTGTTTAATTTCATAAATGTTAGTATTCCAGATAATTCACAAAGATCTATTGTGACATTATTGTGCCTTACATTCATATTTAAATATTTATAAACATTGGTTAACATCCATTAGTTCAAAAAGAATACAATGTTCCTTCTAACATCATGTAGCTAACACGTTTTTATTTTTTTTGCCTTTTGATTTTTTTTATTACTCAAGCTTCTTTATTTAGCTTTCTGACTCTGTGCTTGTGCCTTCAACACTTTAACAACAATTTTCTGCTCCTCGATAAGGAAAGCATGCTTGATCCTGTCACGAACACACTGAGCACACATGGAACCACCATAGGCCCTGCTGACCTGTTTTTTCGTTTTATTTTTTTATTTTTTTTTAAAAGATTTTATTTATTTATTCGACAGAGATAGAGACAGCCAGCGAGAGAGGGAACACAAGCAGGGGGAGTGGGAGAGGAAGAAGCAGGCTCATAGTGGAAGAGCCTGATGTGGGGCTCGATCCCAGATCGCCGGGATCACGCCCTGAGCCGAAGGCAAACGCTTAACTGCTGTGCCACCCAGGTGCTCCTGTTTTTTCGTTTTAGACAACCTCATAAGTACTTTAGGTCTCACAGCACAAACTCCTCAAAGTCGGCCTGGGCACACACGACATGCAGATTTTGGTGATTTCCCAACCTTTTTGGATAAAGGTAAATGATTCTATTACCAGGGGTTTGGGACAGCTTACTTTTGTTAGAGGCTGTTTTGTTGGACAGCCTACGATGGTAGGTCAAACACTGGACCATTCTGAATGCCTATGGACACCATCCCCAGAAGAGAAAAAAAGAAGCGCTTGCAAGTTTAAAGGTTAACTATGGCTCGCTAACACGTGTTCTGAGTAAATAATTTCCCTAAATAAATCATTTAAAGCAACTTAGGTAAACTGTATTGAGGGCCTACCAAGTTCTTCACTAGGATCCCCTATGATAGACTCATCCTGGAATTGCTTACTGTGAATTTTCGTATATGGCAGGCAGTGTTTTGAAGGTTGGATCTGGAGGCTGCTCCACTTTTTAAAGCATTTTTCTATTTTTCAAATTACAAAAATGCCTATCATAACAAGTGGAACAATGGAACAACACAAAGATACTCATCCCTTCTCCCCTTGCCCAGAAAAAACGTTGACAACCTACTGTGTATCCTTCAGCAATTTCCCATATTCATATACTTACACATCGTTTGCATACATATAGTTAGAGATTTTTGCCACTTTATGTTATTCAAAAATGGAATCATATTTTATCACTTTTATACATTTTGCTTTTCTCATCCAGCAATCCTTGTGGAAATCTTCCCCTGCCACGCTCCCCAAAGTCAATTGGCATAGCTCTCAATTCATTATTTTTAATGGCTGCATGACATTTCCCACAAAATCATCGCATATAACATAGTGGATGTGACACAGACTGTGAATTGTTATCCAATCTCTCTTTTTTTTAGTAATAGAATTTTAATTTTATTCTGGACATGAATATGTGCTCAGAGAAAAGAATCCATTTCCCAGACTTCTGTGCAGTTAAGTATAGTCATATGGTTAAGTTCTAGCCAAGGATATGTAAGTATAAACGTTACAAGGGACTTTTGGGAAGGCTGCTTAAAACATGCCAACTTAGCTCAGCGATTGGCACTTTGGTTTCTTTCCACTTTCTTCCTTCCTACTGGAATTTGGATGTGATGAATGGAACACCAGAAGCCTATTTTAGTCCATGAGGTAACCTTGAGCATGGGGGCCATGTGCTAAGCTGGCAAAGCAGCTAAAGGAAGGAGTCTGTGTCATTTGTGAAACCATCTTTCCAAATCCAGGCTTTCTATGTCTGGGCTTGTTTTACAGGAGAAGAAAAATAAACTTTTACCTTGGTTTTAAAAATATTATTTTAAGGTTTTTTTCACTTTTTGAGACTTTATTTTAGAGCAACATTAGCTTTACAACAAAATTAAAAGGAAGATACAGAGATTGCTCATATACCAACCCCGCAACACATACACAGCCTCCCTCATTATCAACATCACTCACCAGAATGGTACTTTATTTTTTTCAGGATGAACTTACAATGGCACATTCAGTTTCTCTTATATGCAGCCAAACCCAGTTCTAATTGATAAAGTTAAAACTACCTGCCAGAATTTTATATCGGCAGATATCTTTGATGAAACTTCGATGTCGGTTAGTGTTTGCCAATACAAGTGCCCTTTCTTTGAACAGGTTCAAAATCCACGTTTATGTGTTTTCCATAAAAGGTGCAATAGTTTTTCAAAGTAAAATAAAATAAATTCTTTTACATACTATAAAAGCTATCTGGACATTTTTTTCTTTTGAAAATATAAACAATTTGATTTGAATTGGGTGTGTCAGTGGGGTGAATCCTCTGTTGAGTAAAGTTAGTTAAATATGAAGACCCCCCCAGCTACTTAGGCAAGAAACGTCAAGGACATGTTACTGTTATCCAGTTGTCAATGAAAGAAAGCAAGTAGGATTTCTGTCTGTTGGCCTAGCTAGTACCAGTGAGCTCTTCCTCCAGGGTTTATGACAATAAAGAAAGTGTCTCTCAGAAAAAAAGTTTCAAGGGATTTCTGTTTGTCAAGGATATTTTTAAACCAGACAGTAATCAAGAAGTATCCACCATTGGTTATCAGATGGCTGTAAAATTGGACTAGCAAATTTGCTTGTTGTAATAGTCTATTTGAATGAAATCATACAGAGAACAAATACTGCCATGGGAATTAAGTCAAAAGGAATTCAGTATTTCACTGTAACAGATCTGAATGGTGTTCTACATTGGATGTTACTACAAAATGTTTAATGGTATTAATGAAAGTGGTAAAACCGAAAACTGGTAGAGAAGAGGAAAAGTTAAAAAGTGGCAGCAATGTGCAAGCTGTTTTACTTTGATGCATGACAAACTGCCCTTTCCAATTTAATTAAATCATAACTGAAAGTGGTTGAGAAGTTCGTAGCGACCGTATGGGGTCTTTCATTTTAACTTATTAAAGCATTTTAGGAGATTAATGAATCCTTGTAAAATTACTCTAGGTAAGCAAATATTATTCCTGTTACTTAAAGGAGTTTGAAGATCAAAAATTATGTCAGATTATAGCATTAAAAGGATTTTCTACAAACGCTATTTATTTATATTGAACAAAATGTTGAAGAGAACCATTTCACTCATGCTTTCGTATATATTTTTAAGCAGCAGGAGGACTTCAGGTCAGAAACTGAACTCCTGGTGGCAAAAAATTAAACAGACTTTCAATAATCCAGTAGAATATTATTTCAAAGTCTCATATTTATAATTAAATTACACCAATACAAGGTATTAATTATGTGATATTATTCAAAATAAAAGTCACTCTTAGAATCTGTGCAAATGTTTTCAATGTTAGATCACCTTGTTTGAATATTAGCTGGTAATTCATAATCAAAATACTGGGATGAGAAGGCGAACTGTTTTTTTAATTATTATTATTTTAGCAAACATATAAAAAATGCCCCCATGCTGGGTCACATGTATAAATGAATATTATTTTCTTTTTATTGGCTCTTTCTTTACCCTCTCTATTGTTCCTTTCATGATACTGAGCAAATCACTTAGCTCTTCAAACAATGGCCTCACACAGTCTCATTCCACATATACACAGACGGAAGCATATGATTTAAACTGATCCCAATCAGACTAAAGAGAAAGATCTTTTTTCCCCATGGTTGGGGGAGAGGTTTTCTTTTTCTTGCAATAAAGATAAAAAAAGAAGTGTGCTGTGTCCATTGCTACTGGCAGCTGTTTTGAAATTATGGGGGTAGCCAGTCTATGGACAGAACCAAAACATGTTAGAAGCCAGAGTCAAGAGAATCATAATGATATGGAACTGGAGACTTTATGCTACTTCATTTGCAATATGCCCCTCTCTAGACATTTGGTTTTGTGACAGAGTACATCTCCTTGTTTAAAATAATTAAAATTGGGGGGGGGCGCCTGGGTGGCACAGTGGTTAAGCGTCTGCCTTCGGCTCAGGGCGTGATCCCGGCGTTCCGGGATCGAGTCCCACATCGGGCTCCTCTGCTGGGAGCCTGCCTTCTTCCTCTCCCACTCCCCTGCTGTGTTCCCTCTCTCGCTGGCTGTCTCTATCTCTGTCGAATAAATAAATAAATAAATAATCTTTAAAAAAATAATTAAAATTGGGGTTTTTGTGTACTTATTTGTTTTTTGGTACTTGCAGCCCAAAGTGACCTAACTGATGGAATATTTGCTAAAACCATCCCCCCCCAAATGTATTTTAAAAGGAAAAATGATAGGGGTGCCTGGCTGGCAAGGTTGGTGGAATGTGCGACTCTTGGTCTCAGAGTTGTGAGTTTAGGCCCCATTTTGGGCAGAGAGCTTACTTTAAAAA
Organism: Ursus americanus; assembly: GCF_024610735.1. NCBI lineage: Eukaryota > Metazoa > Chordata > Mammalia > Carnivora > Ursidae > Ursus > Ursus americanus. Next base: position 21,950,054 of record NC_142135.1, read on the forward strand.
AATAAGTAAAAGGAAAGATGGTATTGCCTGTGTAATACCTTGCTTTAAGGAAATTTAAGATGTACTGCATTTGTTCTTGTTTTATGCTGGACAACATTTTGAAGAGGCTGGGATGTGGAAACCTGTTGCTATTAGCTGCTTTTGGCATCTCCCAAAGGTATCTTTTCCATTTTGGTTAAATATTAAGCAAAGTGTTTAGTGTTTTAAGCCGGATGATTTTCTTTGGCCAAATGAATATTTGTGGACTTCTAAAAAGTATACTAGCTTAATCCAGAACTTTAGTTTTTCCCTATTTATATGTTGTTTCTTCTGGCTTTGCTTATGTCTAATTTTTGTATTGTAGATCTGGCTTGTTAATTATGATGACACCATATAGTCTCTCAGGCAGGGGGAGAAATTGCTCTTTCCTCCCATTTCCATAGAAGAGAGAGTTTCTGATCCCCTCCTCATGAGTAAGTATCGTTGGAGGGTAGGGTAGACTTCCTGTTTCTCTCCATTCCCTGTTACTTGTGACTCCTGAAAGAAGGAAGGGCTAATCTGATATTTTTGGAGATCTCAAACATCGCATAACCACATCTCCTTCCCAAGGGAAAAAAAGATGTTTGTGTTCCTTTCCTAGAAAATAATCTATATAGAAGAGGTAAGAACGTACACCTCCCACAGAATCTCTTGCTGAAAGCTTTGAAAGTTTCCTTGCTTCTTTTGTTTCCAATGAATACTAGAGAAGGAGGACCCCTTAGCTCTATGTCATGAATATACAGTTACTTCCCGAAGGGACAGTAATTAGAAAGATCAGATCACTTTTTACCCTCTTTCTTCAGCAAAAGTTAGAATAAATGCTAAGTTGATCCTATGGAAGTTAGCTGTGAGCCCTGAGCAGACACAGACACAGACACAGAGCCCGCTCTAAATCTATCTACCCCATGACCAAGAACGCTGCTCAGCTCAGGCCCCAAGACTTATCAGATGTTCAAAGGAACCTTGCTTTCCATAGAGGTCTGGAAGCAGGCAACAACTGAATAGGAATAAATTGATATTAAAAAAAATCCTTGGGCTCATCTGTATACCAAATAGGGATAAAGTGACATTTAAAAAAATCCTTTGGTTCATCTTTGGTGTCTTGACTGTCATTTTATTACATTGAAAGGGGTTTAAGGAAGCCTTAGCCAAGTGAGGGAAAGCAGCTCCAACACTGGCTGGTTCTAAGGCATGGCTGGACGGGTCAGTCTGACACTCGCTGGGCTGTGTTTTCCTAGTGGGTAGAGTTACTATGCCACAAAGGCAGAACTAGTCAGACTGTTTATTTTTTCATTTTTTCATTCAGGTATGACAGGCTATTCTTTGCTTCCTGTCCCTAGGTGGTAGTCACCCATGGCACAGCCCACAGCTTGCTTTGGAAGGCCCTCACCATCCTCTCTCTTTTTGCCTCTGACTGGATTTGAAATATTTTCAGCAAATGTAGAAGTATGCTAAAAACTTGAGTTCCTGTGACAGAAAAAATGAAGAATGTATTGTTACAAATCAGGGTACATTTATTTTGGCCGGTAAATGAATAGCTACAATGGCATTAATACCCGCAACATCGGGTATTTTTTTTTTCCCGGAGGCAGAAATACAATGTAATGATTGTGGCCAATCTTCTTTGGATGATCAGTACAGAATATTCAGTATTCTGCTATAATCTGTTATTTATAATTTTCTGCATGCTTTAGTTTTATGTGGCTCTTATTCTTCTAAGAGGTTGAGGAGGGAGCTTTGGTTATTGATTTGAGATATTTCTTCTTTCATAACGTATGCATTTAGCTCTAAACTTTTCTCTTAGCACTGATGTACCTGTGTCTCACAGCTTTTGACATTTTGTATTTTCATATTCATTCAGTTTAATGTGTGTGTGTGTGTGTGTGTGTGTGTGTGTGTGTGTGTTTTAAAGTTCCCTCAAGACTTCCTCTTTGATCCATGGATTATTGGAAGCATGTTGTTTAGTTTCCAAGTATTTGGAAAATTTTCTGTTACCTTTATGTTTTGGCTTCTCGTTTGAATCCATTGTGGTTGGAGAACACACTCTGTGCAATTTCAGTTCTTTTAAATTTGTTGAGGTTTGTTTATGGCTTAGGATATGGTTTATATGTTCCATGGGCATTTGAAAATAATGAAATGAATGTGTATTCTGTTGTCGGGTGGAATGTTCTATAAATGTTGATTAGATCCTGTTGATGGTATTGCTGAGTTTCTTTGTAACCTAGCTGATTTTCTCTCTAGTTGTTCTGTCAGTTGTTGAGAGAAGGGAGTTGACATCTCTAACTGTGACTGTGTATTTGTCTATTTGTTCTTTGAGTTCTAGGAGTTTTTTCTTTACAGAAGCTCAGCTTTGTTACTAGGACATACACATTTAGAATTACTATGTGTTTTTGTTGATTGGCCATTTTTTCATTATATAATGTCTCCCTCCGTCTCTGGTGATTTCCTTTGCTCCAAATTCTCCTTTATCTAATATTAATATAACCACTCCTTCATTCTTTTGCTTAATGCTTGCGTGATATGGTTTTGTCCATCATTTTACTTTCAATGTGCCTATATCATTATATTTGAAATGAGATTCTTTTAGACAGCCTGTAGTTGGGTGGATTTGTACTATGTCAACTTTGCTAAGCTGGACTCATACTTCCTCAAATTCCCTTTCCTGTATAGTCTGAGCTAGGGTTGCCCGCAGGGGTGTGAGGGAAACAGAGAAGTCAAAGATGACTCCAAGGTTTTTGGTCTAATCAACTGGAAGAATCAAGCTGTCATCAAATGCGATGAGGAAGACTGTAGGGGGGGGTAATATTTGGGGCTCAGTTTTGGAAATGTTAAGTTGGTGGTGCATGTTGAACATTTAAGCAGAGAAGTTGCATAGGAAGGTGGACATGCTGGTGTGGACTTCAGTGGAGAGGTCTAGGGAAAAATTAATTTGGGAATTATCAGTTCTGCATAGACCTCTTTTGAATGAGTAAACATTTCAAAAATAAGCAATAGGAAAAATTTGGAAACGTGGAAAGAATGTCTTAAATTCCTTATCTAAAATTATTTGCTGAAGTTGCTTTAAAGACTTCAGTTCTATATTTCAGAGAACTATGTTATAAATAAGCATAATTTTTAGGTAGTGTGTTCTGCATTATTCTTGAACACTGTACATAAAATAGCTTCCTTGGTACTTTACTCATGGAAATCCTGCATGAAACTAATAGCAGCAAAGGGCTATTAATACTCGTTATTCTGATCAGAGTTCCCATATTCTAATTAATTTCTGTATAATCTAAGTGGTTAGAGACCGCTACATAAAATTACCTAAAACAAACTGCAATACCAGCTTGCCACTAATTAACAGAGTGACGTTGGACAAATCACGTCTCAGTTTCCAAGTATGTGTGATGGAGTTAGCACAGCTCTTCGTAGTTTAGGAGATTGGGATTGGGGATTAATAAAAAGAAAAAAAGTGAAATAGTTTTTAGGCGAGATGCTACATTAATGAGCTATAACGCTGTTATGGTCAACTGACTAATGGAGACTGACTAAACATATGGTGGAAAATATTTTAAAAAGCCTACGTTTGTTTTAAAGCTTTCGGTGAGAAAAAGCCTCAAAGGCAGAACGCACATGCGCAGAGGATTATCTCGGCGAAGGAGGCGAGGCTGGAAAAGAGAAGGGAGGCGGAGCCCCGCTCCAGTTTGTCCTCCCATCTCCGCCCCTCGGACTGTGCATGACGTCACGTAAAGTCCGTACTTCCGCTTCCGGTCACTCACGTTTTTCTTTTTTCCTGTCTGGCTAAAAAGATGGCGTCTCGCAAGGAAGGCACCGGCTCTGCTGCCACTTCTTCCAGCTCCACCACCGGCCCGGCGGGGAAAGGCAAAGGCAAAGGCGGGTCCGGAGATTCGGCCGTGAAGCAAGTGCAGATAGATGGCTTGGTGAGTGGGGTTCCGTTTCCCCAGGCCCACGTGGGGAGCTCATTTCTTATTCCAGTTCCGCCAGACGCACTGCTTGGCAGCCTCCCCCTGAGCCTGTTGAGAGTGGGACAAGGTTTTCCCCTAAAACCTTTCTTTTTCATCTTTACTTTTTGTTGGGAGGCGCAACAGCTTTCTCTGCCACCTATTGGGGGAGTTGAGGCTGAGATAGGGAACAGAGGCTCGGGGTGTGTGTAACAGATTCTTGGGGTCTTGTTTTGAGATGCCTGGATTTGAAGAAAGACTCTTTAGAAGACAAATAGGTGAAGGAGGTGTCGAGAAGGATCTAGGAATCTAGGGCTTTTGGAAGGTAAGGTAAACTTCATTGCTTCTCTGCTGGGACCTGACATCTGTAACTTCCCAAGTGGAGATTTGCTTCGTAGCCACTTCTGAGCCTGTGGTTCAGCGTTTATCTGAAACTATGTACTAGGAATAATCATCTCTTATGTTGGCTTCTCCTTTCCCCATCTGTGAATGTTGGAGTGCCTCAGGATTTGGGTTTAGGCATCCTTCTAGCAGGTCTCTGCTTGACATAGTGTAACAAGAGTAGGTAAAAGCACACTCCTGGAGCCAGACTGCTTGGGTTTCAGTCCTCTCTCTAAAATTAGCTGAATGCCATTGGTTAAGTTAATCTCTTTATACTTATTTTCCTCACTTTAGTTGTTTTGAGGATTAAAATTGGCTGAATATGTGTCAATAACTAGAACAGTGTCTGAGACATAGTAAGTCACCATTTAATCTTAGTTGCTTCAGTGTTATTATATGTTACAAAAAGTTACAGTAGTAGACCCTCCTTAAGTTCCTTTCTTGTGGCTTTAAATATTATTTATATTCTGATAACATTTAGAATTATATTTCTTGCCAGACTTGGTTTTTGCATGCCACTCTTAAATACCCTGCTGCCTGCCTTGACATCGCTTTTGGCTATCTTATAGGTATCTCAAATTTAACTTGTCCAGAATAAGATTGTTGCCATCTCCCCTTCCTTCCTCTCTCCCTATCCTTGGTCTTACCTCAGTCTCTCCCATCTTGGTGAATGGAACTACCATCTAACCATTTGAACAAGTCAGAAAACCTAGGCATTAACTTAACATTTGTTCTTGTTTTTTCCCCTCAGCAAATGCTGTTGGTTCCACCTCCAAAATATATCAAATTCATCTGCTTCTCATCTATCTCTATGCCATCAACCATATCCACTTGCAATAAAATACAGACTTCTACGACATTTTCAAGGTCCTGCTACCGTCTCTTTCTCCAAACTCACCTCCTACTTTATTCTAGGCTCCATTCACAGTGACATTTTAGTTGTTTTCTCTAACTGAAATAACTCAAGTATTTCTTCCTACTTGATGGCTTCTTTTGATTCTTTAGGTCCTTGTCTTAAATGCCCCATTTTAAGAAAGGCCTTGCCTACCAGCCCTGTTGAATGTAGCTCCGTTCCCATCATCCTCCATCACACCACTCTGTTTCATAACATTTTCCACTGCCTGTGACTGTCTTGTTCGTTTTCTTGTTTGATTCGCCCACCAGAACGTAAGCTACTGAGGGCAGGTAAGGGACTGTGCTTTTTCACGTGTTATATTTCCAGTACAGAACCTTTTAACTGATACAGGTAGAATAAATGAATGCATGAAAGATTTCTTTTTTTTTTTTTTTTAAGATTTATTTATTTTAAGAGTAGGGGACGCAAGCAGGGCCAGGGGGAGGGTCAGAGGGAGAGGGAGAGATGCAGATTCCCCACTGAGTACAAACCAGCCATGGGGCTTGATCCCACGACCCTGAGATCATGACCTGAGCCAAAATCAAGAGTTGGACCCACCGCCTGATCCACCCAGGCGCCCCTCATTTTTATACTGCTCCTACTTCGTGTCCTGATATCTTTTATAGATTATTCTAATGGTATCTTGAATTGTTCTCTTAAACCTGTTCAGTCCATCCTTCATACTTTAATTAAAAAATTCATGTAATGTGAAAAGTTAGATTTTGTTAACTTCCTTCCTGAAATGCTTACAGTGATATTGCAGTGAATTCAAGGCCTACTAAGATGTTGTCCTTGCCTTTGTGTTCAGGTTAATTTCCTACTATTTCCAAGCCTCATAGGAAGTGTACGTTCCAGTTACAAAGGGTATTTGGTTAGTCTGATGTTTAATCACATTTGTTCCTGGCATCTTGTTAGTGGTCAAGACCTGTTTTTCTTCTTGTATTGAACCTTTCCTTTCCTACCTTTGGTTCTGTTTCATCAAATCTTCTGTATCTTTAATATTACCTTCCCCTTAACAGGTGAGCATTGTCAGGACTTTCCCATATTACAGTGTTCAGTTCTCTTTTTCACTTAACGCTCTGTGTTCCATTCTTAGTCTCCACTTTTTTCCTCTTGAAGTCAGCGGTTAAAGAATTATCTGAATTGGTAGTCTTCCTTTCTTTTTTCAACTCACTGTTGTTAGAATCTCCATCACCAATAATTCCCTGATTTAGTTTTTAGAAAAATCATTGATAGCATTCGCAAAGAACTATACAAAATATGAGAATATATCACACATGCAAAATAGTATCTATGATACATAATTTAAATAATCACAAAATAAACATCCAGTTACCTGCCATTCAACGTGAGAAATAGAACATTATGAATAGCTTTGAAGCCTCTCCCTATTTCATCCTTTCTCCCATCCCTAAACCCCACCTTGTAATCACTATTGTGAGGTTTGTTCCAAGGATTGGGTTTTCTTTATAGCTTCACCATACAGAGTATTTCTAAACAATTTGTTTAGTTTTGCCTGTTTATATTAATAATATAAATGAAATGTGAATTAAATCACAGTACATGTTCTCCAGTGTCTTGAGTCACATATGCGTATCTCACATTGTTTTTGAGATTAGTCCATTCTAGACTGTGGCTATAATTCATTCCTTTTCATTACTATAGAGCACCTCATTGTATGAATATGACATAATTGTCCTCATCTGACCATTAATGGACAATTAGATGGCTTGTTTTTCTTGTGTGAAATGGTATCTCTCAAGAACTTTTAATTGTCCATTCCATTAGACTTGTCAATGAGACTTTTACTGTTCCTTGCACAGAGTCAGTGTTCAGTTTATCCTCTTGGAATGGAGGAATGGATTTTCATTGCAGTCAAGTGATCTCGTTGTTCCTAGAAACGATCAAAACTAATCTTTCCTGTTGAACTTTTCATGTAAAACCCATGTCGTTCCCCTAAACCAATCTGAATCTTTCCATGGATCAGCGAGACAAGTGGAATTGGCCTCACCTGGTACCTTGTTAGAAAGCAGAAATACAGTATCTCAGACTCTTAGGGCCCCATCTTGATCTACCTTATCAGTTGATTTATAGCCTATTAATATTTGAGGAGTAGTGTTCTGGTCCACACTGATTTCTTCCTTTATCTGAACTTTTAATGATGACAACTTGTATCACTCATCTTGGCACAGGATCATAGACTCTTCCCTAATGGTTTACTGTTTTCTTTTCTCACTGAGATGATAATTTGAAGGCAAAATTGTAAAATTTTTTAAAAAGATTTTGTTTATTTATTTTAGAGAGAGAGTGAGCCAGCAAGCACGTGTGGGGGCGGAGGGGCCCAAGGGGTATGAAGAGGGACAAACAGACTCTGTGCTGAGCTCTGAGAGTGGAGCCAGATGGAGGGCTTGATCTTGACCCTGAGATCACGACCTGAGCCAAAACCAAGAGTTGGATGCTTAACCAACTCTGCCACCCAGGTGCCCCAGATTGTAAAATACTTGTTATCGTTCATAGTTCCAGTGCTTAAAACTGATGACCATCGAAATTTATTTCCTTTTAAATTTTGTTTTTCCCTTTATGTAAAAAGTTATCGTATTGTTTAAAATTGTTAACTACCTCATTCTTCCTTTATTGGAATAAGGTAGAGTATGTTATTAATAAGTGAAAAAGTCAGAGTTCCATATACTTTGTCATTCAGGTGTCTTTCAGATGTTACCTCACAGGTACTTTCCAACTGCTCTTAAGTGGCCCCATCAGTTCATTGACCCTTTTATCACCCAGTTGGGCCCTTATTACTGTCAAAATTCTCTTATTTATTTGTTGCTTGTCTTCTCACACTAAAATATCAACTTCCTGAGAGCAGGACCAGTGTCAGGTTTGTTCACTGCAATGTTAACAGTGACTGTTACATAGAAAACACTCAGATACTGTGAATGAGTTAATACAGTTCTGGGTACAAGAAATTTTCTTGAAAATGAATCATGAGGACACTGGGTCGGTAAATGCTTTGTAGAAATGGTGTGTTGGGTGAGAAACACAGGAGTGAGGCTGGGAGACCAGTGAGCTTTATAAACTTGCTCATATTTCTTTCTTTTTTTAAAGTGTCAGTGTCTTATCTGTAAGAAAAATCACTAATATTAATTGAGCACCTGCTATTTACAAGACCCTGTGAAGGAAAGTTTGGTTAGATTATGTCTGATTCTCACAACAGCTCTAAGGGTAGATGTTATCTGCCTTACTTACCTGGTGGTTATTCAGAGCTGATGAGAAAATGTTGGTGGCGGTGCTCTGTGAACTGAAATCAATAATTCAAGTTTGTAAAGGGCTTATGCTAGGCTATGACATATATCACTGTGTAGTGTGTGTGTGTGTGTGTGTGTGTGTGTGTGTGACACTATATGAAGTTATAGAGACTAAATGGTGCTTGTTAAACTATGAAATGGAAGCCCTAGTCTAAAATCCAAATCTCAAGTAGAATACAATTTGGCCTTTTTAATGTTTTAACAACAAAAAATTGTGTGGCTTTTGGCTCCTCCTTTCAGTTTTCTGACTTCAGTAAAGAGTAAATTGCTTCACATGTGTGGATATTTCAGTCAGATAACTTGAAATTCTTTCAAGCACCAAATTTTTTACATTTTCGCCATTTTAATTGTAAATCTTTCTGAAGTGTATTACATAAATTTCTGCCTCTTTAGTCAGAGAATATTGAACACAGCTTAGCCGTGTTTTGATGACTTAGTATTACTTTTAAGAACATAATTTATTGCCCCGTACTGGACAGTGGTCCTCGAGAATCCCTTTGGGTATTTACATCTGTTTATTTCTATAATGTCCCGTCTTTGAGGTGCCTTGAGCAATTTGTCTTTCTAGTTGGCTGTCTTTTTTTCTTACTGTTTTTGTTGTTAAGCTTGTATGTCTTTTACCCCTTTTATTTCCAGCTTTTCATTTGCTATGGATGGTAAACCAGATAAGCAGTATTGTTAGCATTATTTTTAACACGAAGCTAAGTACACTCTGAATGAGGATTAAATTGAGTATGCTGTCTGACATTTTGACCACTTCGTTATATTTTTGCTTTGGCAAGTAAGATGTTACTAATTGTAAGTAATAGTTTTTTTTATAGTAGATAAAAACATTTGACATTCGTTATTATATCCTAGGAAATCCAGGAGCTAATAGAACCAGTATTAGCTGAATTAAATGCATGATTTATATTTTAGAGAAACTGAGTGGGTTTTCTAGGGCATAAAGTGAATTTTTTCTAGAGTTTGGACTCAAATCAGAAATTGCTGTCTTTGATTCATTTTGCTTTCCATTATTACAACTGCTTCATACAGTATAAGGACTCAATAGATGTTAGCTCTTACTATGTGCCAGGTACTATTCAGAGTACTTTGTATGTATTACAGCATTGAAGCCATATAACAACTCTGATTTGGGAACCATTATTATCCCCATTTTACAAATGAGGAAGCTCATATAATAGATTATGTGACTTAATGAATGTCAGGATAAGGGGAAATAGAAGTAGTGTTCACAGAAGAATTAATCCAGTGTTTCTTGCTCAAGCATCAGGAAGTGTATTTTCCAAAACTTAGGTCTCTTACAGACTTAGAACTTTAAAATGTACAAGAAAGCGAATGTATCAGAATCTTTATATTTAATAATCTGTTGTATTTGGGGAGAAGATTTGTAGCTAATAGAAGTCAATTTAGTAAATGTTCTCATTTGGAAAAAAAATGACTTTTAGCCAATGGGTCGCCCAGATATAAGATATTGGGGAATCAACATTGAAGAAAATAGGAGGTAAGCTAAAGAGTATTGAGGAGTACTGGTAGATATTCCTAAGTAAGGTAATTTACTTGCCTTAGGGTAGGCAAATCTAAGTCTGTCTGACTTCTTAGGATGCTTTTAAGATTCATGTAACCCTGGAGACATCCTGGATTTTGTTCCTTTCCCTTAAGGTCAGAGGGCTTATTGAAATCCATTGCCTTTTTGAGAAAGTTTTCTGATCGTGCTTCCTGTGTTTATGGCATATACATCAGTGATGACAAACTGTATTAGCGTTGTTTCTTGTAGCTATCTTGGGATAACTTGAGCCTAGCATACATGGTATTTCTCATGGGGGAGATGATTTAATAAATCAGCATCTCTGGGCCTTAGTTTTCTTCTTTAATATGAGGATAATGCATGGCCTTCCTTCTGTAATGAATAGAAGCTTAATATATATTATTTTTATTGATGTTTAATTATTGTAGTAACAGATTTAGTCGTTGGTATTGATTTTAATAGTTACAGTGGGATTCCAAACTTGATGCTTTACCACGTAAATGGAAGATAATGAAAAATTTTAACTTCAGTTGTAGCATATCTGGCCCAGATGAAATGGCATATGTACTCTTCAAATGCCTATTTTGACATTAAAAGGTGTGGGTGCACAGTATTTGCTGGTTTCGTTTCTTTTGTTTTCTTGTCACCTTTGGCTTCAACTAGCTCCTGCATAATTATAAATTCTGATCTTCAGCTTAATATCTGAGACTTCAAGAGCTTTGCTGAGCAACATCAGTGTTTTAAGTCTTCTTTGCATTTTTCTGAACTTTTAGTTCAGTCCTTGCTGTGATACAGGGGAGACAAGCCTTTACGAAGCGTTAGCCTTTGGCAAGGGTCTTTGCCAGGTTTTATTTTGTGGTCAAATATTCTCATTTGTACTTTACCACGTCTACCCTAGTTTCTTAGATGAAAGCTTCTGATTTCAGCACTTACACGAAAGCTTGGTTGCATTTGCTTTTCTCTTGGAGATTAGTTCATAATTTTTCTTTTGTAAAATATTTAAATTATGGTACTTGGGTATTTCCTTTGGCAATGTATGAGAAAATATACTTAAAGAGAAAGTAGCTTTATTTTTTCTCATAAACTATTTGTAGAAGATCATTATGTAAAATGGTTATATCTTGTAAAGATTAGCTTTAGTAGCAAAAAGTACAGCATAATGTACATCTCCATCTATATAGTGACAAACTGTACTTGTTTTATTAAAACCAAAAGAGCTGAAGTGGACACTGGTGTATGTATTTTTGTTGATGTTGGCACCAGGCCCAAAAATAGAGGAGAAAAAATTGATTCAGCAAAAGAGTGGTAACTCAGTATTAACTTAGTCAAAATATAAAACTTTTTTACTGTTTGAGTCTGAATTCATCAGCTATATTTTGGCATAATATTTTAAAGTTTTAGTTTTATTCCAAATAGCACCTAAACACCACAGATATTCATTGTATCCTGATGATTAATGTGAATTTTTTTTCTTAGTACCTTCTATACCTCTATCCCTGTCCCCAACTAATTTCATTTGATATAAGTAGCAAATGTTTGTTTATCTGTGGAACAAGAGTTATGTGTTAAAATACGATTTTTTAAAACAAAAAACATATGTATTCGTTGTAAGGTAAGTTTGGAGATATCTCTCTCTCTCTCTCTTTCTCTCTCTCTCTCTCTCTCTCACACACACACACACACACACACACACACACACACGCACAGACCAACCAGAAAGAAAATTACTCAGTTTATAAGCTCATAGCATGAGGGTGGATAGCAACATTAAGATTTGGGGGTTTACTTTTCTAGTGTTTTTCCTGTGCTTTAATAAATACCTGTAGCTGCAGTTAATGGCTTAAAGGTCATGCATGATTTTAAGAATGTTGCCAAATTGCTCTCCAGAATCGTTGTATAATACAGTTTATTTTCCCGTGTACAGAATATTGGAGTACTGCTTCTTGGCACCATTGCCAAAGGAGTTAGGATTTTTAAAAATCTTAGTCTTTATTTTTAAAATTCCCTGTGCCTATTAGTATGCTAATATACTCGTTAACAGTGATTCAAGTCAGTAAAGTATTTCCTGTCCTCTGTTAGTGATACCACATCTGCCCAAGTCAACCAGGCTTCTGGTATCATCTTTGATTGCTCTACAGGGTTTCCCTCGGATTCGCTTAGGATCACTTAACATAGTTTGTGAGTCTCTAACTTGGTGTTGTCTCTGCTTTTCATTTCTCACTCTCCTTTCTGAATTATTGCTACAGTTTCATGTGACTGGTCTTACAGATTCTGTCTTGTACTTGGCCATCACACACAATGCTGCTGAGTAAATAATTATTTTTAAAGGACATCTGTAGTCCTAGAATGCAAAAACCCATTGGAAAATCCTCATTACACAAAATCAAATCAAACTTGATAGCCTGACTGTTAAGATCTTCTTTACCTTCTGTTTTTAGCCTTCAAATGAGGGCTTTTAGATAACCGTTTTCAAGTTTGGTTTAAGGATAGCCTTTAAAGCAATTGAAACCCAAATATTTTCCTTTGGATAGAAGAAAACCCCTGTTTTACATTTTGTGCAGAAATGCATAATCTTCAGTTTGGTTCTGAGGGACCTCTTGAGAAAGGTGAATAATCACCTTCTGGTATTACTGTGGTGTGCTTTTTAAAAACTGAAGTCTTTTTATTATATTAACCCTGTTTAATTAAACAGCCATTTGGGTACACATGGTACATAAATCAAAAAGCAAAAAAGAGTATGGAGTGAAAAGAAGCTCTCACTTTTCATCCCTGTCTTCAACCACCCTCTTCCCAGAGGCAGTCACAGTTACTCTTTTTAATGTTTCCTTCTGGACTTTAGCAAGCACTGCCTCCTGTTAAGGAAACAGAAACAAACTATAATTGCAGTGCCCCCAAATCACCTAAAGGCCTTCTAATTAAGCAGTGGTCCATGCTCCTCAGTATAACAAACTTAAAACATGTTAGGAGTAGATAGCTCATAACAGTTTTGAAATTTTTTGGTTTGTTTTGTATGACAGAGGAAATGAATTTTGTTCCAGCAGAGCTTTTTTTATCACTCATTTTACTTGGGAAAAATTATTTTCCAGCTACATGTGGGAAAATTTGCAGATCAGTTATGTATATTGAGTTGGTAAAGTAAAAACTTAATGTTAAAAATAAAACATCCTCATGACTTAACATTTAATTGTTATACATTTGTATGTTTGATTGTATCATTGAACTATCCCATGACCAATTTTTATGAGGAGAGCAGTGCTAGTCTGTTGAATTTCTTGAGACTACTTTGCCCTTCTCCCCCTTTTCCCAACAATTATTAGTTGATTTAACTTTAAAATTGTGGACCATTGATGAGTATTAGATCCAAGAGAATAATAATGAAGTGTGCTCTTTCAACTGAAATATTATAGAGGTGATATTGATTAAGTGTTTTGGAGCATTGCAACTAATCCCATATGTGTCAGGAGCAAAATATCTTTTTTTTTTGCTATTGAAGTTACTTAAATTTCTTTCACATCAAAACTGAACAGCAGTGATTTAAATCCTATTTATTATTTGACACAGCCAGTTATGAAATGGAACCCCTATCCCACTTGAGCCATAAAATGTGTTAAATTTAAGACTAATACTACTTTCTGCTTTTTGAATTTACATTTTGGCAGTAACTACCTTCTTTGTTCAGTGTTAGAAAAAAATGATCTAGGCTTAACCAAATAAGAAAACTGCCAAGTTCACAGATCAGTCAGTGAAAGAAGCCAGAATTAAATGAAAGTCTAGTTATTGACTTTACAGAATATGCTAAGGGGAGATTCTGTGGCATTACAGTTTCTTTGAGACTAAAATTCTTCTATGGTAATAGCTATTCTTTGTGATTGATGTGAGAAATTCAGGCTGTGGACCCTACCTCCCAGAATCTACAAAACTGGAATAAAGCCAGCCTAGGAATCATGCATCCCGCCTGACCTCTTCTCCAAATGGCCAGAAACTGGTGCAGTTGGGCTTTGCCTTTTTATTTCAGACTTCTAAGAAACTCTTGGAGTGGGTCTAGTCTTTATTTTTAGCAAGGATAATGATGTATTTAAGGGAACCTGCATACATACATAAGCACACGTATACACCGCTTTTTTTTTTTTTTAAAGATTTTATTTATTTATTTGACAGAGACAGACAGCCAGCACGAGAGAACACAAGCAGGGGGAGTGGTAGAGGAAGAAGCAGGCTCATAGCGGAGGAGCCTGATGTGGGGCTCGATCCCGGAACTCTGGGATCACGCCCTGAGCCAAAGGCAGACCCTCAAGGACTGTGTCACCCAGGCGCCCCATACACGCTGTTGTGAATGAAGACCATTATTCTCAACTTTGACTCTTCGATGCAGATTTTAAAAATCTTGTTTTGAAACACCGTGGTATTGGTTGTTATAAGAGATCGCTCTAGATCAACATGACTGATAAGTCTTAACAAAACTGGAAGTTTGGTGTCAGGTAGTTGATTTTTAATAAGTTATATGTACATCTTATTAGACTGAAAAAAAATCTCTGAGGAATAAACTGAACATTCTGGGGAGGCAAGTGTCAATGCCATGAAAATACCTGGCATATTTTAGTCACTCACTAAATATTTGTTGGATAGGTGGAGGGATGAGTGAATGGATTAGGTGAAAAGTTTATTATAGTAGCTAATGTTACTGAGAATTTACTAGGCACTGTGTGCTAGGTACTTTGGGTGGGTTATTTTTTAATCCTTGCAACAGTGCTGTGAGATAGGCACTGACTAACTTATCTCCACAGGAGGTAGGTGAGGCTAGGATAGATAAGATACCTTGTCTAAGGCCACAGAACTGGCAAACTTTATTTTGGATTCTAGTGCTTCAGCCTCTGTATACCATATATTTTTTTCTGTGGTACAGACCAGAGGTTCACATTTGTGTATACAATCATAAGAATTAATTTTAAAGCTTTTATTTACTAAAGCTTTCTTTCTCACTTGAACATTATTTTTTTTCACAAAGAAAGGTTAGTTCTAGAGTTACTATGTACAACAAGTGGAAGACAACGAATGTTGGGGCTTCAGCTGGGCTCACTTACTGGATAAATAATTTACTTTCTTACCTCTGTTCTATAAAGCTTGTAGCTCCTGCTCCTGAAATAACTTTGTTTTTACCCCTCGTAAAAATACAGTGTTCAGATTGGAATCAGAGCTAAGAGAATAGTGGTTTGACCCCATGTAAGGAGAATGCCTGTCCTCTCCCGTAGAAGCAGCATGGGGTGGGAGAGGAACTATGGGCTTGTGAGCCACACAGTTTGGAGTTCACATCTATTGAAATATTGTCATATTTTGAAAGATTTCATATCAGTAACATAAATTAAGAAGTGTTTGATTATAAAGTCTGAATGTTCACCTTTTGGAATTAGAGAGAATGGTCTACCTGCTTAATGTTACAGCTTCCATAAACCAGTGCTACCTAAAGTATGGGTGTGGTCTGTGAACTGTCCACTGTCTGTATGAGATAAGCACGGAATTGAGATTGAGTGTTTAGAAACTTTTATAGCAGTATGATATTGCTGTGATAGCCAAGAGTGTGATCCCTGGGCTTGTATTTTCTCTTTTTTAAAAAAGTCACTTTTCTTCTAAGTTTTCTTTTTTTACTATAGTATTGGTCTGTGAGGGACTGGAAGAAAATAAGTTCTTCACCACAGATAGTCTGAGAAGACCTGTTATAAACTATTTGCATACCTATTTTAGCTAATAGCATCTTCCTGTAACCAGAGTCTAATAATATTTAATAGAACCGTGTATAAAATACTACTGTGATTATTAAATACCACTAGATTTACTTTTTTATTGTTGGCTTATTGGCTTTAGTGGTAAAACATTTATATACATTCAGCATTTCTTTTATCTGTGAGCTGTTTAAAAAAGATGAACAAGTGGATTTAGTATTTCTTATTCTAGGTGCACAATACAGGTTGCAACCTCTGGACATTCCCTATGAACTTGGCTTTATATAGGAAGATTAAAAATGATGGTATAGTTCCAGCAATTTAAAACTACTTATGTCTCTAATTTGAACTGGGCTTTGAACAGATCCTTTTTATGTCTACTACAGGGACAGTGGAAAACCTGCTGCTTTTCTTGGTGAAAATTTATTGCTGTTAGTTTGCTCAAAGTTTGAGTTGATATTTTTGCTGATTTATAATTGGCTTGTGTTAGGCTTCCCTCAAACAGCTCTCTCTGCTTGTTGAAAATCAGTCTGTATAGCCAGAAGTTCCTCTTTGACCTTGGTGGTGTGTACATATATGTATTGTCTAGTCATTTGTGTATGTGAGTACAGTGACATCTGTGAATAGAGGTGAGGAGTAACCATATCAACAAGAGATTAGAATTAAAGTCAGCAGGTGCTCAGGCTTATAGTTGTATTTTTTTACTTTCTCCTCCTTTCAAAGCCACTTATTCCCCCCCCCCCCCTTTTTTACGTACCTTAAAGAACATGCTAGAATCAAGATACGTCCACATCAGGGGCGCCTGGGTGGCGCAGTCCTTAAGCGTCTGCCTTCGGCTCGGGGCGTGATCCCAGGGTTCTGGGATCGAGCCCCACATCAGTCTCCTCTGCTAGGAGCCTGCTTCTTCCTCTCCCACTCCCCCTGCTTGTGTTCCCTCTCTCGCTGGCTGTCTCTGTCTCTGTCAAATAAATAAATAAATAAAATCTTAAAAAAAAAAAGATACGTCCACATCATTCTGTCAGCTCAGTAGCATTGTCAAAAAGAAATTAGCGGGGTTTTTTGGTGAAACTTCATGTGGTAAATTGCTGTAATTGCTGGATTTTAAAATCTTTTCTGTTAACTTTTTCTTAACATTTGATGTTTTTTGAATTGAAAACAAATACATGCTTATTATAACTAAATAATAACAAAGATTCATAAAAGATATGTCCTTCCACACCATTCTTGTTCATGCAAACATAAAAGCATAACTGCATGTATATAATAAATTTTTATTACTAATAATTTTTAAAACTCTAACCCTTTGTGTGTTGTGGCTCTTTGGGAATCTGATGAATGCCACGGATCTTTCTTCCAGGAAAATGCCTTTAAGTGTATAGAAATTATTGGTAAAATACCTAGTTAATCCCATTAAATTCCAAAATACTTTAAAATAATGGCAAAATTCTAAATGTTATACTTTTTTGGCTTCTAAAACAGTATAGTTTAATTTATTCTTGATTGCCTGGGCTTATAAATGTGAGTTGTTATAAATTTGAGTTTATATATAGTTATGTAAAACATATGTTATACATAATGCAGGGATATAGCAGCGGTTTTTTACCTAGTTCCTTATAAGCAACTCGGAATCTTTGAATTGAGAAAAATTGGAAGTGGGTACGTGTATGAATTGTTTCTTCAGATTTTAAAAAATGTGTACAGGTTTTTAAAGTTCAGGTATTATTTATACAGAATAAAATCCACCTCTTTAAAATGTATGGTATGATGACCTTTTGTAGTTGTAAACAGCTGTACATTTGCCACCACATCAAGGTGTAGAATAGTTGCTTCACCCTAAAGAGTGTGCCGATCTGCAGTCAGTATCCTCCCCTCATCTCACCTTGCCGCCCCCCTCCCCCGCAACTACTTAGGGGTTTTGTTTTGCCTTTTCTAGAACTCCATGTAAATGAAGTCATATAGTACATAGCATTTTGTTTGACTTCTTTCAGTTAGAATGATGTTTTCGAGATTCCTCTCTGTTGTACTGCTATTTCGTTCCTTTTTATTGCTGAGTAGTAGTAGTACATAGAATGGATATACTACAATTTGTTTACCTAAGTTTGGTGGCCTTTGGGTTGCTTTCAGCTTTTAGCTAGTATGAATGATGCTGTTATGAGCAGTTGTGGACGTATCTTTTTGTGGGTATATTTTCATTTTTCTTGGTGAATTCCTAGGAATAGCAATTTGGGTCATGTAGTAAGTTCGTATTTAGCTAGAAGATGCCGCAATTACTGTTTTCTACCTTTCCACCAACACTTTTTATGGGGTTCTAGCTTTTTGGAATTGTCTTAATTTCCACTTTCCTAACTCAGAAGTCCAGGACTCCATTTTTTGATCCAGGACAGAGAATGGATTGCAATCCAGCTCCTGGCTCCTGGGTATTTTATCTTGGTCTGTTGTACCTTTGGGTACTGCTGTGTTAACTCACAGGGTTAATGCTCCGGTTGTTCCTTTGCTTGTCTTGCTTGATTGGTTATTTCAGCTTTTTAGAAATGCAGTATATTCAGCATTTCTGTATGTCTGCAGGGGTAGAGGGGATTCAGGTACTTGAAATTGGCATATTGCAAGGCCTAAAAATTCCAGATTATATTTCTTAAATAGTTTACTTTTTAACCCTGAACTTTATTAGAGTTGCTTTAATAGAGGGATTTTGTGTGGTAGCTTCATAGCCCTTATTTTACCAGGTGAAGATTGGCTCTGACACTGATGTTAGAAATACTGCTGATTAAAAGTCATGTAGTATTTCCTGAAAGGATTTTGTTAATATATTGTATTTCATAATTCATCAACAAAAATTATATGAAATTGCTCATTTTGAATCATGTAATGGTATCTTAAGACACAACTATTTCTGTGAGTAGATTGGATTTATTATTTATATGGCACTGCTTTTGGTAAAAACATGAAAGTCTACTCCCATCCTAGTGTTCATCCATCTTTAGGCCTTTTTGTTCTGTAAAGTATGACTTGTGTACTTTGTGAAAAGTAAATATTAGCATTTTAATTTGAAATCCATAGCTGGCAAGTATTTTCTTCACCCAAGCCAACTGCTTGATCTTCACTTCTCTGCTCAGTTGTCATCTCGGAGAGGGGCCTTTCCTGGGTCATGCCAGTTAAGGTTATCTTCTTTTCAGTTCATCTGTTTATTTTCTTCAGAGTGTGCTTCACTATCTATAATTTTCATTCACTTTCTTAATTGTCATTCTGGAATAATGGTAAAGTGGGAGAATCCCCAACACCTTTATAGAGGGTCTCTGAGGTCAAAACTATTTTTATAATAATATTTAAACATCATTTGTCATTTTTACTCATTCTTTATGAGTGTTAAATGGAGGTTTCTCGATACATGCTGTGTGATATTAGAAGATTGATGCAGAAGGAGATATGTGAATCCAATTGTCTTTTATTAAACTAGACATTAACAGGATTTACAAAAACTGTGAAACAATGTTATTCTTTTTTTTTTTTTTAAGATTTATTTATTAGAGAGAGAGTGTGCTGCGCATGTCGCACGCAGGCAGAGGGAGAGGGAGAGGGAGAGGGAGAGGGAGAGGGAGAGGGAGAAGCGGATTCCCTGCTCAGCAGGGAGCTGCATACGGGGTTCTGTGCAGCTCAGATTCCAGGAACCTGGGATCATGACCTGAGCTGAAGGCAGACACTTAACTGCCTGAGCCACCCAGGTGCCCCACAATATTATTCTTCTATCCTGATTAAAATTTCTTTCTGAAAATGTAAATGTTTTACAAAAATGTGAAAGAAATGGTGTCATTTTTTCCATCCTGATTGTTTTTATTTTGAAAAATTAAGTTATTTTTCATAAATGTCATTTATGATATTATGTAATATATTTGTTATTGTTTTTAAGTGAATAAATATTTTGAACATATTTCAGTTTGAATTTCTAACACATAAATATCAATATAAAAATTCTTTGGGATCCTTAGTAATTTTTAAGAGTGTTAAAAGGGCCTCAGGATCAAAAACTTTTGAGACTTGCAATTTTAAAATATAAACCTCATGAAAGTAAAGACTCTGATATGTTTGATTTTAGTTTCATTTTCCCAATAGTCCTGTCAGAGGTAACTGTCCTATAGAGTCACTAAACACATACCTAGGTGAATGGATTAATGAGTGAATGAAAGAAGCCAAAAATAACAGAATTCTGGTGATTCTATGCATAGCTTCCAAATCTTTCTGTAGTAACTGGTCTTTGCAGACATCATAATCTTTGTTTCGGTCAGATTTAAATTGTTCCCTAGTATGGGATTGGAAGTTTTTGATATAATTTTGATAGAGAGGACTTAGAGATTCTGCTAAATGTTCCATTTTAGGGAGGATGGAAGATTTTATTCATCATGCTTATTAACAAATTTCAGATTTGTTGATTTCTGGTATAATTAATTTCTTTGGATATTTTAGGTTGTTATTTATTTTTATCCTATAGTATTGAGAATACTTTGTGTCTTTGAAGTTAAATACTATGTGTGTTTAGCCTTTTGGGCAAAGTTAGGTTTTCATTTTTTAAAAAGACACTTTTAAAAAATAGTATTGTGTTCATTAGAGATTACAAAATAGTCTGCTTTGCTCTTTCAAATTGCACTGAATAATAAACAGTAGTAGAAAAAATGGTTCCTCTAGGGTAATTTCAGCGGACTGGACATCTGTTTACTATTCCTTGCTAAGATCCGCCCGGCTTGAGAATGTGCAAACCTCAGAATGCTGGGAGACTGATCTAGAGATAGTTGATATATTCAGAGACCAATACTGACTGTGCAGGGCAAATCAAGTAGGTTAATAAACACTTAGACCCAGAGTATGACTAAGTTTGGGGGGGAGTGTAGAAGAATTTGGTAATTTAGAATTCTACAGGCCAGTTTGTTGCCATCCTTTAGGCATAATTTGTAGGAAAATCTTTATTTACCCATGAATTTATAGGATAAACAAACCTGGTCAGCGTTCATAAAGAGTCTTAAATATGGGGTCAAGCTATAAAGCATACGTCTTACAGAACTCTCGATGTTTCTCAGGTGGATTGCTGGCGTTACTCTCCCTCTCATTGCTGTGCTCTGGAGATTCTTCCAAGTAGGGCTTGAGTTCCCCTTATGAGGGGGTGATATTTATGCTTTTATAAATAAAATGTTCACTTTTGGGTCTGTGTTTTTCTGTGTACTCACTTTTCCTCAACACAGGGAGTCTTAAACCAGAGGAAAGGAAACTTTGTTTTAACCAGTTGTGTGCATTGCAGTCCTCTGCAGAGTTAAAAAAAGGAAGGCTGGTCCATACTACCTCATTAAAAGTTAGAATGAAGTAGGATGTTAGAATCACCTGGAGACTCTAAAACAAAAACGAAAAGAAATAAAATCCCCTCAAAACCAATATAGGATTCTTTTTTTTTCTTTTCTTTTTTTTAATTTATTTGACAGACAGCCAGCGAGAGAGGGAACACAAGTAGGGGGAGTGGGAGAGGAAGAAGCAGGCTCCCAGCACAAGAGCCTCATGTGGGGCTTGATCCCAGAACGCTGGGATCACGCCCTGAGCTGAAGGCAGACGCTTAACGAGTGCGCCCCCCAGGCGCCCCCCAATATAGGATTCTTAGCCCAGATCAATTACCTCTGAATTAAGAGGTTGGATTTAGGCCATTAGCTTTTTGTATTTTGTTTTGGTTTTGGTTTTGTTTTTTTAAATACTGATGGCTCTAATATATAGCCAGGGTGAAGACCTCTTTTCATTCATTTAAAAAAAGCTCCACAGGCCATTTTGATAAGCTGAGAACAAGTGATGTAGAGCTGGGAGTATGTGGGATCATATGTGACGCTTATAAACAAAATATAGGAGTATGTTTTTGTTTTGGAGACTATTAAGCTTTCATGTATCTATTTTTAAAAGTAAGAGGAAGCATGACGTAAACAGAATTAATTAAAAATATATCAGCACTGTTTTAGGGACAGAGGCATATGGTTGGTTGGAGGGAGAGAAAATGAAAGGGGATGAGCTTGACTGAAACAGGACTTTTGTGGTGGAACATTCCCATCTTGTGGCTTGTGAGAATAGTGCTGCTAAAGATTAGAAGCTGTATTGCATTATAGGAACTAGTGGCAGTTTCCTGTTGATGCTACTTGATGTCTAGTGATCAGGGCGCAAAAAATTTGACCTCTAGCACCATTCCCTTACGGTCTTTTGCTGCCTGACCCTGTGATCTTACACTGAACTGTTCTACTTCATGCACAAAACCCTGCTTCTGCAGCCCTGCTACAGTGACTTCTTCCAGAGCTGTTGCCCCTGCATTCTTTAGGTTTCAGCCTTGTTATTACAAACAAAGTTACTCAGTTACTATGAAGTAATTACAAGTACCTCGAAGTCCAAATTCATATCTCACCTCCCTGATTTAATAATTCTGTGTCAAATTGTCTCTTTCCTCATCTGGCAAATAAATGAGGAAATGCTATTTCTCACTTCATGCAGTAGTTACGGGATTGAACGAGTCATTGCGTGTAAGACACTGTGGAGTGCTTGATGTAAGTGAACGATAAATGTTTAATGTTCACTCCTTCAGCAAATAGATTCTGAGTATCTTTTATGTGCCAGGACCTGTGTTGGGGGTTGAAGATGTGGTGAATAACACATGTCTTCGTTTCCACAAGAATATTTAAGAGGGGAGACCATGGGCAGAACATGGATTTTTGTCTTGTAAATATGAAACAGCTGTGGAATGTTTTTATTTATAAGTTCTTAGTTATTTCTATAGGATATCAAAAGCTTGTATGTGAATTTGTTATTTCTGATGAGGAATTTCCTTTTGACATCTTTCAAGTTTGAATTGCAAGCCCATTATGTTACTTTTTGAACTAAAGAATTGCGATTTTTGCATGTATGTAGGAAATAAGGGCATAAGATGTCAAACTGAAGAATGAGTTTGCTTAGTTTTCATAAAATTTTTTTTATAGTTTTGAATGCTTTATCAGACTATATTACAGTGGCAAAATCATAAATGTTAGAGTTGGAAATTATTTTAGTGATCACCAAAGTCTCTTTATTTTGGATAGCCTTAAATGCTAAGAGAGAATTTATCCTTAAAATTTAAGCCTTCTTTCTGCTGCTATCATCACCTGTGGTCTTTAGTTTGCCTTTCAAAGTAAGACCCATCCCCTAGTGCCTCACTATTTAGAAAGTGCTCTTTGTGATTGTCCCTGCTCTAGAGAAAGGTTTGAATTCATTGAACTAGTTCTCATCACAGGGTTTTAGGCTTTCTCTCTTACCATTACCCCTTTCTTTGTATACTTACTTATGTTTATTGTTTCTAGCAGATAGTTAAACCACCAAGCTTTTCCCATCTCTCAGTTGGATACTGTTCCTGTAAATTTTCTCTGAACTGAATATAACAGGTCAGTGATGCTGAAGAGTGAGATGATAATTTCTCTTACTTGGAGCACCGTACTTCTGTTGATGCTGTATGAAGCTGCATTGATTCTTTGGCCAGGCATAGCAAGCTGCGTGCTGTTTGGTTACATTGCCCTCCTACCCCCCATCCCTTTACAGTTCATTTTTATTAGAGTTAAGACAGTGTTTCAGTAGAAGTTATTTTTGTACTGTGATAACTCATTTTTAAATATAATAATTTTTTCTTAACTTGGTTTTCTTTGAAAAAGAAAACGAGGTTATTTTGGCCTGGCTTCTTTGTGAAATTGCTGGGTCCTAGTCATCAACATTCCTTTTTGCGCACATGACTGCCTGCTGTTGAGGAATTAATTCTAGAGTTTGTCTGAAGATCTACATTAAGCTCTTCTGTCTTCTAGCATGTCATTTACTTTGATTTCAACAGTGGTTCAGTGATCTCATTAATAGGGGTAAGTGTCTAGGAACCTAGGTAACTTAGACAAGCTGGTAGGTGTGTTTGTAATAACTTTTAATTAGTTCTGTTTATCCCTTCTAAGTCACCCCTGTTTCTTTTTGCAATAATTGCCCTTCTCAGAAGGTAAGTTGAGTAGGAGTTAAATAGTTCTGCTTTTTATTGACAAAAATCAATAATATTAATTTATTGAACATTTATTACATGTTGGACCCTGTGTGAAGTATTTACCATACATTCTCTCGTTTCTCATAGTGTTAATGTTGCTTTAGAATAGCTTGATGTTGCAAATTAGAAATCAAAGACTTAGGAAGAACAAATAGCTTTCCCAGGGTCACAGCTAGTAAATGTTAGCGCTGGAACTTGTACCCATACCTGCATGACTCTTAAAGCTCATTTTGTACCTTTCGAAAGTGGAAAGGTCTTTTATGTAGGGATGTGTAAGATGGTGCACTTTCTTCATTTCACAGTATTGAAAGTCTTAATTGGTTGGTGTTCTTCCACGTTAAGCTCTTTTCCCTGCTCACTCCTTGCTATCCTTAAGAGGTCTGGATATTATTGGTCTAAAATCTTTTTGGGGTCTGTTCATCACAAAGCCTATGACTAATCATTGTTTTAATTACTGAATTATTGATATGAAAATCAATTTTCTTGTTATTAAAGTTAACGTACTCACACAACTTTGGAACTTGACTTGTTTTAAATCTTGGCTCTTCTACTTCCTGGATGTGTGACCTTTAGCCATTTACTTTCTCTCTGCTTTTGTTTTTAAAGATTTATTTATTTATTTTAGAGAAGGGGGAGGGGCAAAGGGAGGGGAGAGATAGAGTCTTAAGCCAACTCTATGCCCAACCACCGTGGAACCATATATGGGGCTCAATCCCATGACCTTGAGATCTCCACCTGAGCCAAAACCAAGAGTCAGATGCTCACCTGACTGTGCCATCCAGGTGCCCCACTGCTTTTGTTGTCTTACTTGTAGACCAATTATATTCCTTTCTCTTAACATAGTTGTGAGAATTACATGATGTGATAATACACATGAAATAATTAGAATATTGCCTGGCACATAATGTTCACTAATTGTAACCTTTTGTTATTAACTGGTTATTGATGATTAATTTTTGTCATAATGTATTTGTTTTAAGTGAAACACTAATCAACAAAATACTAATTAGCATTTTGTTGGTGTATTTATTTTCCCCTCTGAGGACTTACTGTATTTTAGATTGTGTTGCCCTTTAGTCTTCAGGCCATGAACTTATACTAGGTACTGTTACTACTAATAATAAATACTATGTGCCAAGTGCCATTCCAAGCATTTAACCTTTATTAAAAACCTTATTTTCTAGGAAGTATAACTAATGCTTATTGTTATTCTGAACTTTTAAATTAATTGCCTGTCCAGCCTTACAGTGTTACCTCTTTATCTTTATGGAAATGTTAAGGGAGAGAGTAATGTAAGAGCCAGTTTTCCATTAGAGGTTATGTGATGTATCCTGGTTGAGGAAAATTAGGTAGTGCTGGAGACTTTGTTCTCTTTGTTTTCTCTGTTACCAAATGTTCCCATTGTTGCTTCCTTTGGCTTAATGAGATGTTCTGTTCAGGAACCATCTTGAAATGTTGAGAAATTGTCAAGGGAACGGTCTGCTTTCAGGTTTTCAGGTAATTGAGTTTTTTTATCTCTGTGTCTTATTGATGGTTTTATCATCCGTGTCAGGAAATTATATGCTGTTAACAGACATTAATAGGATCACTTCCTCTGTAATAACTTTGGGTTGAGGTAATACTGTTTGAAGGAGCTCCTGGATGCCAGACCTTTTGGGAGCTTTGACCTGAAGGTCATGAATGCTGTATGTGGACATTTTGGACATGTCTTCAAACTCCAGGAGTTACAGATGTACATTTAGATTATGTGACTTTTATTATTTGTGTCAGAGTAAAGGAATTGATCTTTAAGAAACTTGGTTAGTTCTCTTATATAATTTTGTGATTTTTGTAAACCATAATACGACTGATTTCTTCCTTTGAAATAAAGGAAATATAAACTGTAAGGATGGTTGTTAAGCTTACTTCTGTATTTTCTTTTAGGTGGTATTAAAAATAATCAAACATTATCAAGAAGAAGGACAAGGAACTGAAGTGGTTCAAGGAGTGCTATTGGGCTTGGTTGTAGAAGATCGTCTTGAAATTACCAACTGCTTTCCTTTCCCTCAGCACACGGAAGATGATGCTGACTTTGATGAAGGTAAGGGTACTCCTTTCATGTGTCTTTGCAGTATACACAAATGGTTTTTATTTTTAATTTTTCAAAAAATTTTTTTGAGAGATTTTATTTATTTTTATTTTAGAGAGGGAGAGAATGCATGTGAGTGGAGGGAGGGGCGGAGGGAGAGAGAGACAGAGAATCTCAAGCAGATTTTGTGCCAAACGCAGAGCCCAGTGCTGGGTTTGCTGTCACGACCCTGGGATCATGACCTCACCTGAAATCAAGAGTCTGATGGTTAACCGACTGAGCCACCTACGTGCCCCCATAAATGGTTTTTAATATAGTTCTCACCATAACCTTAGTTATCTCTTATTGGGAGTCTATCAGGCCAGCCTAGTTCACTTGATTACTGAGTTTCTTTTTTTTTTTTTTTTTAATATTTTATTTATTTATTTGACAGAGATAGAGACAGCCAGCGAGAGAGGGAACACAAGCAGGGGGAGTGGGAGAGGAAGAAGCAGGCTCATAGCAGAGGAGCCTGATGTGGGGCTCGATCCCAGAACGCTGGGATCATGCCCTGAGCCGAAGGCAGACGCTTAACTGCTGTGCCACCCAGGCGCCCCTGATTACTGAGTTTCTTGAAAAAATTAATGCAAATTCTTTGAAATGAGGATTTCTATAAAAAGCTTCATTAGTTTGGCCTTATTTGGAATTTGACGTTCTGATTTTAGTAATTTGGATAGGCGCTGCGCTGTTGTTAACTTTTCCATGATGAAATCAGCTTGCAAACAACTTACACTGTGAAGGGTAGGGATCATCATAATGTGTCCAACGTTAATTTTCTTCTGTAGTGTTTTGACTTAATGTTTAAGAAGATGAGCTTAACTATCTATTTCAGAAAGAAGACACTGAGCTTTTCAGGAGGTCTGTGTGTGTGTATGTATGTGTGCACATGCGTGCGTGTGTGTGTACACATGCACTACAGGTATAATTGCTTTGTTAGCAAAGGCCATTAGTAGTTAAAGTTCACACTAAAGGCCAAGGTCAATAACCTGAAAGATTTTTTAAAAAATCTAGTTAAAAATAATTTCCCACTTGTCTGAACACTCGATCATTTTCTATATAACTTTTTTTTATTGTGGTAAGAACAAGTAGTATAATTTACCATCCTAAACCATTTTCAAGTGTATAGTATAGAGTGTTATCTATATGCAGGTTGTTCTGGAACAGATCTCTAGAACTTTTTCATCTTGCAAAAAACTGAAACTCTACATCCTTTGACTAGTTCCTCCTTTTTTCCCCCTTGCCAGCCTCTTGCAACCACCATTCTGCTTGCTTGCTTCCTTCCTCCCTTCCTTTTTCTTTTTTTAAAAAAGATTTTATTTTTAAGTAATCCCTATACCCAAAGTATAGAGCTCAAGACCCATGACCTCAAGATCAAGAGTCACATACTCCACTGACTGAGCCAACCAGGTGCCCCATCTGCTTTCTGTTTCTAAGAGTTTGACTCCTTTAAATATTTCATAAAAGTGAAATCATGTAATATTTGTCTTTTTAGAGACTGGCTTACTTCACTTAATGTTCTCAAGGTTTATCCATGTTATAGCATATGACAGGATATCCTTTTTTAAGGCCGAATAATATTCTGTGGTACGTATATACCATTTTATCCATTCATCTGTTGATAAATATTTAGATTGTTTCTATCTCTTGGCTCTTTTGAATAATGTTGCAGATATCTCTTCAAGGTCCTGTTTTCAGTTCTCTTGGGTATATACCCAGAAATGGGATTTGCTGGATCATATAGTAATTCTTTATTTAATTTTTTGAAGAACTTCCACACTGTTTTTCATAGTGGTTACACCAGTTTTGACATTCCGCACCAGTAGTGTGCAAGGGTTCTGATTTCTTCACATCCTCACCCAAATTTGTTATTTTCTGGTTATTTATTTTTTTGATAGCGATCCTTCTAACAGGTGTGAGGTGATTTCTCATTGTGGTTTTGATTTCCATTTCCCTGACAGATAGTGATGTTGAGCATCTTTTCGTGTTTGTTGTCTGTATGTATTCTTTTAAGGAATGTCTATAGGTTCTTTGCCTGTTTTTTAGGATTGTTGTGAGTTGAAGTTCTTGGTATATTCTGGATATTAACACCTTATCATATGTATGGTTTGCAGATATTTTCTCCCATTCTGTAGGATACTTTTTTACTCTGTTGATTGTTTCCTTTACTGAAGCTTTTTAGTTTGATGCAATCGATATTGTCTGTTTTTGCTTTTGTAGCTAGTGCTTTTGGTATAATATGCAAGAAATTACTGCCATGACCAATGATAGGAAGCATCTTCCTTATATTTTCCTCTAGGAATTTTATGCTGTTACCATTCTGCTTTGATTACTGTTGTTTTGTAATATATTTTGAAATCAGGAAGTGTGAGGCATCCAGCTTTGTTTTTCTTTCTCAAGATTTTGACTATTTAGGGTTCTTTGAAATTCCATATGAATTTTAAGATTTTTTTCCTATTTCCATAAAAATGCCGTTGGGATTTTGATAGGGATTTTACTGAATTTGTAGATCACATTGGTTAGTACAGGCATTTTAACAGTATTAAATCTTCAGTCTATGAACACAGGATATCTTTCCATTTCTTTGTGTTGTCTTTACTTTCTTCCAGCTGTTTTGTAGTTTTCAGTGTACAAGTTATTCTCAGGTGTTTTATTCATTTTTGTGCTATTTTAAATGAGATTTAAAAAAAATTTGTTATTTGTTTTCTGTGTAACTTTTAACTGATGACTTTACATTTGGATAAAATGTTACTTATGTAATGATTTCACATACTCATAGTACCTTGACGATCTAATAGACACCGAACATATTCTTGCTAAGGTTAGTACCTTGATATTGCAATTTGGTCTACAAAAATCATTTTTTTCATTAAGGTAATGCCTTTAGAAACTAACCAAGGCTATTTTATTCTAGACACTTGAGTATTTACATTTTTAAAAACTTTTGTGCAGTATACACCTTTTCGTTTTTAAGCTGACCAAGCTCTCCTTGTTTCATCTAAATTGTAATATTTCATCTGAACTACTGTAATACTATCAGATTATGGTTGGGATTTCTCTGCACTCCAATCTGGCGGTATTAGGATATCTCAGTTCCTCTCTTTACAAGCATATCTGGAGATTCTTAATTATATTGCAGTAATAACTCTTTTTGAGCTAGAAGACTAGAGGAGAAGACAAGGGATTGTTAACAGTTTTTTTGGTTTGTAAGTGAGGAGTTTGAGGGGTTCACTTGAAGTGACTTATTAGTTACTGTGTTAGTGGCATAGTTGGGAGTAGAATCCTTTCCAGAACAGTTTATATTGTCACGTAGTTTTCTCTAAATAATTTTGTCTTAGAACGTTCTCAATTTAGAATATGTACAAGAAATGTTCAGTGTAATTATGGCAGGTGAACAAAAAGCAGAATGTATTATTATCTTTAGATCTTGATCATTGGATGCTGACTTCTCTTATGGGCTTTCAGGTAATTGACCAATATTGTATTTTATTAACATGTACTTTAAAAAGCTCATTAAAAAGTGTTTTAACAACATGGACATAAGAAATTTCTATTTAGCATTAAGTAATAAAAAAATTGCTGGGCATTGTGTGCTGTGTACTATATGTATATTGTCTATAATTAGTTGTTACTCAGCACATTTGAAGGTTTTATCAGTTCCTTTTTCCAAATTAGGAAACTGATCCTCAATAAGACAGGTAACTTGTCAAAAATCATTTAACTGGGAATTTATAGAATTAGGGCTTGAAATCTTTGGCTGCCTGGTTCCAAGTCTCATGATTTTCCTGTTGTTGCTTTTGGACACTTAGTGAAGTGGAAGCCAGTGATTAAAGAGTATAGAATGGGGAGCATCATTATTTTGTAACTGAAATCTGCTTTTTGGGTAAAACAACTAAATTTGTTTTTCTTGATTTATCTTCAGAAGCGAGTAGGATTTGCCATTTTTCTTATACATGTGAAAAATCTACGGTAATACTCTATAGTTCTTTCTGCCCTTACATGTCAGTCTGGAATTTTAGGTTCTCTCACATAGTTCATTTATCTGAATAGGTTATACTGTGTAGTCACCATTAGGTTTTTATCAAACATAGGTAAAAGCTAAATTTTCTCATTATATGGATACCTCTTGGAATAGAGGAGCCCTGCATGTTGAGTATTTTTAATCATTCTAAACATCCATTGTTTTATGTACTGCTTTTCTGTTATTTTATGCCTACTAAAACTAGTATTTATTTTGGGAAAGGACCTTTTTTCTGCCCTTCACCTTATGGAAATAAAGTTCTCACTAAATATTCGTAATCTTAATGATTACATACTTTGAGTTGCTTAGGTGTTTGTTTGTTTCTGTGTTTTTGTTTTGGTGCCTCATGTAAAGTGGAGATTTTTAATCTGTGGTTCCAAAGTGAAATGTTTTAAATTAGGGGCTGACAGGCTACAATCTGTGGGCCTGCTTCTGCATGTAAAGTTTTATTGGAACACTGCCATGATCATTCTTTTATGTATTTTCTGTGGCTGTGTTCCTGCTACAGTGGCATAGTTGGCTAGTTGTGACAGAGACCATATGGGCACCAAACCTGAATTTTTTTTTTTAACCGTCCGGCCCTTTAAGAAAGTTTGGCCACTTTTTTTAGTGTGTGTGTGTGTGTGTATGTGTGTGTGTGTGTGTGTATGTGTGTGTATATGTGTTATTATGTTATTTTCCCTTTCTCATAAGGTTAAAAAATAAGGTAATGTCTCTTTCTGTCATAAATAGATGACTTTTTGTTTGTTGCTTATTCCTCCTAGATGTTGTCTTTAACATTGACTCTGAGTCCAGAATGTATTGTGGTCACTGTAATAAAAATATGGTATTATTGGGTATTTGTTTTACTGGTGCATCTGGAAAGTATCAGAATATGTAGTTTGTCCTTTATTTAATTATTTAATGGGGTTTAATCATCCCATTGAGTTGTTGATGTTTAGGGGAACTGTCTACAGATAATAGGGAAGGAAAGCATTCAGTTCACGGTTGCAGACTTGTGAGCCAGGTACACGTTTCTGTGAAAGTAGACCGTTGCTGTGAAACCTTTGTTGCAAAGTGAAGTAGCAGTTACCATTAATTTATATGGAGAAAAATTTGAGCACTCCCAGACCCAAAAAAAAACTTCTCTTAGGCTTTTCTGGTACCTTAGTACACATCTTGTTAGTGGATGCACAAGATAAATCAAGATAAAGCACAGATGCTCACAGGCACAGTTCAAAGCTGTGGTGACTTGATGCTGGGGGAAGACTGTCAGGGCCACTCTCGCTGGTTGGCATGTGTGCTGCCTCTAACAGCTCACTGCAAAACAAATGCCAAGTGTTATTTTCGCTTTTTGCCTTTTTTGTAAAAGTGAAAATTCTCTTTGGATTTCTTTCAGTAGGTCTTTTGGAAAAGTGAAGTGGTATACCGCAAACTTCCAAAAGCAGGGTATGCCTGTATTATGGAAAGGTAATGAATGGTATGAGGCCAGAAACCTTGGGTGGGAATCTCAGCTCTATACTTAGATCTATGTGACATTGAATGACTTCAGTTCTGAACTAGTTTTTTCCTGACTCTGTACTATCTCTCATTTAGCACGTGTTAATTGCTTACTTAGTACTAGAAACGTAGCTGAAGGATAATTTCTTTATGAGATCAGTGCCACCTTGGATTATGTTACAATAGGGTGATTCAAAACCAAGAAAACTGTGGCATGAAGTTTTTCTTTTTTGTTTCTCTCCATGAATTCACTTTTTGTTTTTTCACATGATAACTCTCCCTTAAGTGGCTTAAATCTAGATACACTCATACACTTACATTACAGGATTTACTTTGTAGTTAAAAGCGAGATAACTTGCTCATATTAGAGAATATATATGCTTTTTAAAAACTGAGTAGAAAGACTCATATTAAAATTCCCATTAGGGGGCACTATTATCAAGCTTAGGAGAACTGGAGACTAATTTGTTTTCTCAGATGTGCAACCCGAGGCTTGCTAAAAGGGAAAATATTTTCATCTGATAAGATTCAGATACTGTTTTATACAACTGAATTCCTTAAATATGTTATAAAGTGCACTGAATTAAACACAGATCCAATAACTCACTGTCTTATTTTTCAGCAGACTAAATCAATTTAATATTGCAGGTGATATAAGAAGCTTACTTTATTCTGCATCAGAGCCAAATCCATAATTTTCATATTTGTAATGGTCAGATTTTTTATTTTGCTCTCTTTAAGTCAGTCCAAAGGATGATCTTTAGACTTCAAATAAGTTTTCTTCAAAAACGAAGCATGAAGACTATATTGTACTACTAAAATGCAGTTAGGGGAATGAAATGATGCCTAACTTACTCAGTATGAACGTGTGTAGCATGTAGAATTTCTGAAGTAATTCTACACACTGACGTGATATAGACACAGATAGCTTTTGGCTTTTTTGTTCATTTTCAGGTACTTGAAAGTTATTTTTTATTATTAAAGCTTGGTGTTAGACAAGAAATAATACTTTAGACTGTTATGTACAATTATTTTGTTATCATTAAACTTCCAGAAGAAAAACAGTCGTGTAGAGTATTAAACAGACTTTTCAAAGGCTAAATATGATTTGGCAAAAATGTAATTTACAATAAAATGTACTGGGAGTGATTTTTCACTGCGTAGGTGTTATTTGCGTATCACTGGGCTCAGAGAGAGTAGGTTTTATCTAGCTGCCTTATTTGCAGCACTCTCCACATTAGTAAGCCATAGTTGCATTGGGGAAAATCTCTCCTTAATCAATTGCTTCCTGAACTCTCACCTTCCTTCTCTTTCTTCTTAGTTTGCCTGCAGCCCACACCCAGGGCAAAACTGCTTGAAACCTTCCCGATAATTACTGTTTCGGCTTTGTATTGCTTTCCGGTTCAGGGAGGAGTTGAGTCAGGATAGAGAAAGCTTTAGTATTTTTTTTTTTTTATGCAGATGGGGACATTTTGTGACAAGATATGATGTTTACTTATTTTGTATTATTTTCTATGTGAATAATCAGTAATCGTTGTGATCTGTTTGACAGATTCACTTTTTTAAACATCCTGTTTCACTGCATTTTTTTCAAAGAGCTTTTCTTGGTGCAAATATTGGAAATATATACAGACCATTTTGGAGTGTGTTTTGAACCTTATTGGAGAAATAGAAGGGTGTTTACTTTGTGACCTCAGATCATTAAGAAGTATGATAAAATGTTTGAAATATCTCAGAAAAAAATTAGTTCTTAATAATTCATTTTAGCATTTTTCAGCAAATTACATTGAATGGGTGGTGAAAAGGATCCAAAGATAGGAAATCTGGTTACTGCTTTGAAAGATTTTAAGTGGGAGAGAAAAATGTAAAGAATTGTGAAACAGACTTGATAAAAGTCTAGAGTGAGGGAGGACAAAAAGTGATGGGAACACTCAGGTACAAGCTACTAATTCCTTTTGGGGTATGACTTCATAGGAGAGGTGAAGTTTGATTTTGTAAGTGGGGGTTGTTTGTATTTTAAGTAATTTTTAAGGAAGATATGTCTTGTGAGTTTGTTCAAATTATTCACATTTCTGGGCCCTCATAAATAACAGGCATCTCTAGAAATAAAGAACAAATGATTTAATATATATTCAACTTGGCATCTTTTTTTGTTCAGTGATAATTATGTTCCTTGACAATATTTTTCAAATTTTGTTGCTGATTTTGTATCCAGGTGAGGAAGCTGCTTTTGCCGTCTAGGCTCTTTTGATACATAAAAGACTCCTGACAATAATTTAGTGCCATGTTTATAGAAACCTAGGACCCATGCTGCACTTAGCTCAATGTAAAATATTTAATAAATATTTAAATATGATATTTAATGAATTGTAAATATTTAATAAAAACATTTCATATGTATTTCATTTTAAATGAAACAGTGTGTAGGTAGGTAACTAGAGAGAATCTGTACACTGAATTATTATATAATTCTCCTGGGTACTGATCTCTTTGTTGATATTCATGGTAGTATTTTGAAAATGTTAAACCATTCGTATTTAATGGCTTATCACTGAATATTCAGGGCAATGAACTTTAGATTATTGCTTACTTAAATTATTTTGATTGCTCAGAAAGCCTATGGTTTGTGATTTGAAACTAACTTAAGAGTCTTACTTTATATGTTTAGTCTTTGGTTTATTAAGGTGATTAGAATATGAGACATACAACCCAAATGTGAAGCATCAGCCCCAATGTTTTTGTGCCTTTTTTGTTCTTTTAGTTTGGCTGTCTCAAGATATTAAATACAAAAGTAGGAATAAAGTCTAGCTTCATTTTAAAAGTTTGAAGAAATTTTTTGCATTTGTTTAATGTTTTAAAATTTAGGGTTTTTTTCCCTTTTAAATGAGTTGAGGAATTCCTGTGCATGGAAGGATATACACTATTGAAAATGTGGTCAAGGTAAAAGATTTTTCTGCTTAAAGAAATTAAAGCGCTTTACACTATACCCTCCCTTGGTCCCTAAAGTGTAAGTGCTATGGTTTGGAAAGAAGCCAAGTAAAACGTGTTCAAATTTTGTGCAGACTTAAAGTAATACTTTAAGATTTGAAAATTACAGGTGGATACAGTACTTAAATAGTATTTAAAATTCCTAAGTTTCCCAAGTCTAAAAGTGTAATCCTTAAATTACTATTCCCAGTGGTTTACATTTTAATTAAATAAAAATTGTCTTACTTTTGAACCACAACAACTTTAGGTATAGATATTTGAATTTATTACTGAACTTTAAGGTAATAACCATTAAAAATGAACTGTTTTGGCACTAATTAAAATGTCAAAAAACCACAGTTACAGTGTATAACCAAAGATCTTTGCTGTTTCTGTTTTTCCAAAAATTGTCCTAAGCAACACAGTTCAAGCTTGCTTCTATCTTGCCCAGAAATGCTAACTAGCTTATCTCATTAGGTAAGATAGATCTTGAAACTTTTATCCATTTGCGATTACTCTTCATGGCTTACCTAGTCCACTTTCCAAGTGGTGTTTTCCTACTTTTTATCTCTTTCCACCTTGGGGGTTATTTGCTGCTTTTATTTTTTGGTGGTAATTTTTACCCAGTGGTAATTTTTACCCAGTGCATTTTAGATGCTTTTTAATATATTTGAAAACAAAGGCAACCTTATATTTGGTTTAAGTAACAATATAATGGTTACTTGGTGCATTATAATGCAACCCTGTATCTCCCCACTACCCTCAGCCCCATACACATTCACCCTTTGTTTTCTTCTAACGTAGAACCTGCAGACATTTTAATATACAGACAATCTTTCTTCCCCACTTGATTGGTGAGAAGATCACAAAATTATTCCAGTGGTCTTTGCAGAAATATATCTGTCTAATGACTGTTTTGTAGAATTGGATAGTGCTGACTTCATAGAGATCGTTTTTGATGTCCGGTTACTAACCCCACAACGAGCAACTGTGGCTGTAGGAGTCCAGCAGCAGAGTCCTCCGTGTGGTTCTTTGGACTTGCAGCATGGCCTTAACAACCCCAGCAGGCAGCAAGGCAGTTGTCCTCAAGCCACTGGAGCTTCCAGGCTCAGGCTCGTCTGCTCTCACTTTACCTTCCCCTTTCCTTTTCTTTATTTCTTTGTTATTAATTTCATCAAATCAGTATTTCAGTGGGAACCAGGTGCCAGGCATTTCCACTGGCTGTTGTGTACCTGTATTTCTACTAAGGATGTTTTCTGAAGTGTTCATTATTTAAAGAACTTAGCTATTCTAAGCAGTATATTTGACTTGGAGCATGGGAAGATTTGTTAGCACTTTATTTTAGTGAGTTAGGTTCTATTATTATAAAGGAAAGATTATGTTGCTATTCAGGTGAAAGTGTCCAGAAAATATTTTTGTGCAGGTGTAGAATGACTTGGGTTTACCAGTATATATCGGCAAATCTAGATCTCCAGGTTTGCAATTCAGATTGTTTCTGTCGTTTTGTTAAAATAATTTTGTTCTAAAAATGTATACATTGTCATGTATTCTGATTCACTTTCATAGTGGAAATATTTTATTTTTACTTTTGATCTCATTAGTAGCGACTCCCAGAATTTTAGATGAAAGCTTTTCTGTCAGCAATTTATTCTGTAAATAAATGTACGTGGTTTAAAAAGTCTGTTACCAAGACTCTTTTGGTAATGTGAATTCTTCTCCTTAGATTTAAAATTTCTTCTATCACTTCCATCACCACTCCTGCCCTGAAAACATAGTCAAGACAAAACACTTAAAAAGATTTAGTACCAGAAGAGAGTGAAAGGTTTTATGAAGAGTGCTGACATAATACTCTGATGGGTTTTAGCCATATTCTCTGGTGATCTCATGAGGAATGGGATGGTATGTACATAATATGAAATATTAAGATCAGTGTAAGCCATATCTGGGTTATTTCCATGTTCCTTTAGGAGATATTTGATATAACTAAACAGTGAGACTGATGTTTTATCAGAATCCAGGCTTGAATTTCTTTCGAATTGTCTCTCTATTCTACGGGCAGCCTGATAAAAAATAATAGCCAATTCCACATACATGGAAATGATGTGTGTACATATAAATACCATTATAGACTTAGTTAAGAGAATTCCTAAAATCATTCATAGATCTTCCAAACTTTTCTGAAAGGTGTAAAAGGAAGGACAGTTAGACTGAGTTCTGGCTAAAGTTCTGGTAAAGTTCTGATAAAGCTCTGGCTTACTACTAATTGAAATCATGGGTCTCTCCAGCCTCAGTTTTCATATTTGCAGAGTAGCTGACAATAGGAACTTTTGTAATTCTTTTAACAGATAGGAGACTGGGGCTCAGAGAGGCCCAAGTTAAAATCAGTAGTAAATTCAGAACTAGAAACCCCAACATGAAATGTGTAATCCACTGCAGTTTAGGAGGGTTGTCAGTAATCCCAGTATTTTGTCAGAATCACTATGAGTGAGTGATAAGATGCCTGCAGTTGTGACTTGTAGGCATGTTTTTTTTTTTTAAGATTTTATTTATTTATTTGACAGAGAGAGGGAGAGCACAAGCAAGGGGAGCAGCAGGCAGAGGGAGAGGGAGAAGCAGGCTCCATCCGAGAATCCTGGGATCATGACCTGAGCCAAAGGCCCACACTTAACCGACTGAGCCACCCAGGTGCCCCAGGTGTGATATATTTACATAAAAGTTTACTTCTTAGTGTTATCAGTTACTGTCAGTGCTACTGGAATCAAATGATTGTTTGAATTTAATGTTAAACTTCAGAAAGTTTCCTAAGTTTGTATATGTATACTAGGTATTACATAAAAATAAAGGGCAATTTTAACCTTCGGGTCAACAGAAAATTAATGGTCATTGAGTATATACATTAAGCTCAGACAGTAGGAACCTTTAAATACTGAAAGCACAACTTCTCATATTTTGCTAAATGGAATGGAGAATATAGTTAATTAACTATAGGTTAATTTGGGTAGATTAAGGGAGGAAAATAGTTCATATTAAATGCCACTGAATGCAATTACAAACAAAAGGTTGAATAGATGGTTCCAATTTAACTTAGGAAAGCGGTGTTGACTGACACAGGAAAACTTTTAGAATACATTGCTTTGCAGATGACTTAAACAGACAGTAGTGATAAAGACTGTCATGTGAATTTCCATCTTTACTGAGTACACAGCATTGTTAAGTGGTATGTTGTGCACTGTTTCCAGTCTGCTGTGACTGCCATCTGTACAAGTGGAATGAAAGAGAAGAGAGCATGGAA
Source organism: Ursus americanus (assembly GCF_024610735.1). Lineage (NCBI taxonomy): Eukaryota > Metazoa > Chordata > Mammalia > Carnivora > Ursidae > Ursus > Ursus americanus. Next base: position 21,987,758 of record NC_142135.1, read on the forward strand.
AGGAAATGGGATCAGTTAGTTAGTTGTAAAGAATCTGTGTGAACGCTGGGTGCCACTAACGAAACACTGAGCAGTTAGTGGTTTTCCTTTGTAACCAGTACAATTAGCTGTCTGTAAACAGGAGGTGTACAACATATACACTTCTCACTTTACCTTTTGGATGTCATGGTGCGTACCTATGGTTGCTACCAACTAGGAAATCCGGGGACTGTAACTTTGTGCTACCCTTTTCTTATTTTTCTCTATCTTTGGTTGTAATCTTTTTGCTACTTTGGTGTTTGGCACCAATATTGAGGTAGATGTAATATTCCTAGCATGTTTATTGTGCCTAAATGGAATTTTGGAAACAAATTATGCTATAAAACAAGTTTCCTGAGAAATACTTAAGTACTTTTGAAAAAAGTCAGTAAGATAGGAAAATTACTTCAAAATCTTACAAGTTGTAACCAACAGAGAATCATATGAATGATGGAAAAGTTTTGTATGGGGGAGAGGAACTGACTGGTAGAATCCTACCTGTGTACCTTTGTCAGTGGATAAATCTCTTATTTGAATCTGAGGTTTATAATTAGTAAACAGTTCTTTTTATGTGCATGTGGTTACCTTTTTGATGTAAACATGTGAGCCCTTATAAAACTGTGTTAACCATGAGTCATCTGGTACCTTAGTAGGAGTTAACATATACTTATATAGATGACTAATAATACAAAGCCACCGTGGTTTCTGTGGTTTTACCCGCCATAGCTCCAGTTCTAAAACATTTAAAAGGAGACCCACTCTCTCTTTTTAAATTTTTTTGGACGAAGAGTTGTCTTATCAGAACTGCAGTAACTTAAGCAGATCCATAACTGGGGGGAATTAATAACAAAGTTTTTGTTGTCACCAGGAAGTAGATTAAATAGTGTAATTGTGGTAATGAGTACCATGTATGATAAGCCTGAGCCACCTGGATTTTATTAGGCTGCTTGATACTTTGATCACAATATTATTTCAAGGCTTGTCTATTTAAATGGCTAAGGTTTCTTGTCATCTTTGTGATTTAGACCATAATTTTTTTCACTGTGAAGAGATTTTTTTTTTAAGAAAGGCTCTGCTCAAGCCAAAATTCTAGGGAGGTGCAAGGGAGGTGCAAGTTCAACAGCTAAATGAGCCATAGAATGAGAAAACCTGTTAAACACAAAATTAAAAGCTGGAAAGTATAGCAGTTGAATATCGAGTTCATTTGACCTCTTTAGTTTTTTGCATGGATCATAATTACACTTTTTTTAAAAAAAGATTTTTTAAATTTATTTGTTAGAGCATGCACAAGCAGGGGGAGCAGCAGGCAGAGGGGGAGAGAGGAAGCAGGCTCCCTGCTGAGCAAGGAACCTGATACAGGACTCAATCCCAGGACCCTGGGATCATGACCTGGGTTGAAGGCAGATGCTTAACCGACTGAGCCACTCAGGCCTCCCTATATTTTTGTTTATCATACGATAGTGGAGTACTATAAGGACATTTGGCATAATTGAATTAATTATTGTTTGATATAAGTATGTGCATTTAAAATACAGGTTTCATGCTTTGAGAATGTAGTACTGCTGTCAGTTTTCCTTAAGCCGTTATTAAGCAGTTTTGATGAACATCTTTGAGGATTTATGGAAAGATTTGAACTATTTCACCCATAATGAATGAATTATATACCAATCACAGAATTTATTTGTTTGATAAATTATCTTGCTTTGTCTTTGAACTCGAAATTTTAAACTTTTGTCTGGTATAGATGAAATGACATTTTTTTTTTTTTTTTTTAAAGATTTTATTTATTCGACAGAGATAGAGACAGCCAGCGAGAGAGGGAACACAAGCAGGGGGAGTGGGAGAGGAAGAAGCAGGCTCATAGCAGAGGAGCCTGATGTGGGGCTCGATCCCATAACACCGGGATCACGCCCTGAGCCGAAGGCAGACGCTTAACCGCTGTGCCACCCAGGCGCCCCTGAAATGACATTTTTAGTTATCAAAATTAACACACTCTCTGTCCACTAATTTTCTTTACTATATAGTCTTTCACAGGTATTTAAGGACATCTTTGTTATGTATTTAAGCAAATATTTTGGCTTGGGAAAATAAATATTCATTTTGACTAGTAAGGGGGAAGAACAGTAATTTAGTAACTTTTTGTTGTCCTTAGCCTAATATATAATAATCATTGTTAAGTACCATTTTGAAAATTTACGTTTAAAATGCTTTGTACATGTATTCATGTGCTCATTAATTTTCACTGTTTCGATTGTTGAGAACTCCTATAACTGTTGTAATTTGGCTTGAAGTTTCCATGTCCAGTGTAACTTTTAAGCCTCGTTAGGGGCACTTAAAAATGTAATGGTCTTCTTTTAGTAAATGTTATTTGCTCTTGGCAGTGAAAGGAGTATATGGAAGTGGCAATCAACAGCACTTTCTCCTGCCTGATAAGACAAAGGAGAAAAGTATTAAAAATAGGAAACGATGTGAACATGGGAAGAGTTGCTTACTGGGAGTTTGTAACATTCTTATTTTGGGAATATAGGGAAGTACTTGTAATTTTAGGAATATGTGACTCATTGATTCAGGAAAGATGAACTCATAAAAAGCAGAGAAGCATAGATTCAGGAACAATCATGTGATACAGGCAGAGAAAAATGAGAAGATCTGTCAATTAGAGCAAAAGCTTGGTTCGGCGGATTATGGAAGACTTTGGACACTTGAAAAAAGCATGGACATGAAGCAGCTGTGAATCATTATAGGTTCTCCAGCAGAGGTGTGTTAGAATAAAATCAATATTTTGTGGCTAGAGGCAGGAAAAACGGGTAATGAGGGTTTGAATGAAATATGGGCATAGCAGTAAGAATGAAAAGGTGAGTACTAGAGAGATGTAAGAAATGGCAAGCGATTGAGATCCAGGGTATACACACACTTTGAGGGTTTGACTTCAGATATGAAATAATTAATATCTGACATAGTCTAGAAGAATTAAATTTCTGTTTGTCATCCCTTTCCTTCTCGAATAGTTTGTAAAAAGGACCTGTTCTGTGATGATGGTACGTACGACAGAGCAGATGGGTATAATAGTAAGTGTAAGCTGTTGATAACCAGCAGGGGGATTCCTGTACTTACAATACCAGCATTACTAAAATTTTAAATATTTAAGATTTTTCAATTCAGGGAGTTGTTTGTTCCATTTTGAAAGTACATACACTGTTTGGAATAGTTGATGTGAAATGATATTTTTAGTTGTGTCTTACTGTAATCCGACCAACATGAGTTTGCTCTTTGGTGAGTCACAGATAGAAACTATACTAGGTGAATTGCCTCACAAAGGAAACTATTTGTAGCAAATAAGGAGATCACTGGGAATAACTTCCAAAGTCATGACTCCCTGAGCAAGGGTGAATGGGCTCCTTTTATTTAGGGTTAGTATGAATATTCATACAGGGAAGCCTTGTCCTCTATCTAGAGGCGGGCATAAGGCTGCACATATACCTTAAGAAAATGTGCCTATACATACATTGCATGTTATGTAGATGAGGCTTGTGCTCTGCCTTGGGTAGAAATTTTAGTCTTATAATGAGGTAAAGGTAGTTGTCGGTTATTCTAGGGTCACTTAATGGTCCATCTGCACAGCGTGAGTTAGTGGTCTGAGTGGTCTGGGCCAGCGGAGGATCTTGTTAGGGCAGTTGCCATCATTTGAAGGATGGTTCCAGTTTCCATTTGCCTGTGTTAGGAGATTAGCCGGAAAGAAGAGCTTAAGGAAAAATGTGGGACAGAGGTCGGTGTGGTAAAGCAAGTGGGCAGTAAAGGTCAGGTCTTGTGTTCTAGCTGGTGACATTGAGAAGATTAATCTTTATTATAAAGATCCTAAGATCTAAAAACAGAAATAAAGGGAAATCTACTTCACTCTTTGAATGGAATAGTCCATTCATGGGATGGGATTCCTTAGACAGTTACGCCCTTTCTTAGTGATAGCTTTTGCAACTTGTTGGATTCATTCATTTAACAGACATCGGGGTGCCTGTATGCCTCAGTTGGCTCAGTATCTGACTCTTGGTTTTGGCTCAGGTCATGATATCAGGGTCGTGGGGTCTCAGGGTCTTGAGCCTTGTGTAGGGCTCTGTGCTCAGCATGGAGGCTGCTCGAGATTCTCCCTCCCTGTCCCTCTGCATGTCCCCCCCCCCCCGCCCCCCCCGCCGCCATACTGCCCCGTGTGTGTGTGTGCGTGCGCACGCGCACACGCGCCGTCTCTCTTTCTCAAATAAGTAAAATTTAAAAAAACCCCAGATATTCACTTTGTGCTAGCTATCTCAGGAATTTTGCCAGATATTGAGGGATAACAGAATGAACAAGTGGAGGAGAAAGACATTGATGGTTAACCAAATAATAACAAGTTGCGCTAAGTACCATGGGAAAAATAAGCAGATGCTTTAATGGGTGGCGTCCTGCCTTAAGCAGGTCCCTTCAAAGACTCTCTGATATGGAGGTATATTCGGCTGAAGGATAAAGTATATTCAGTTGAGGTGAAGGATAAGGGTGAAGATAGGCTGGGTGAAGAGCCAGGAGTAGAAGATAACCAAGTGCAAAAGCCACCCCTGAGGTGGGAATGAGCTTAGCATTGTTTAGCGACTCTCAGAAAGCTAGTGTGTGTCTGAATAAATCCTCCTGAATGAGAAACAAGGGGCTATGTCATTGAGAGCCTTGTAGTAGTTTGGGTTTTATTAATTAAGCAACAAGAGGCTGTTGAATTGAAGATTTTTAAGTATATGTAGTAATCTAATTGAATTGATGATTATCATGTTCTTTATCATTCTGTGACCTAATCAGGACTTTTGGTGTTCCGTTTGACATATTTATGGAAACTTGGCTTGGTGATTGGATTCATTGGTGATAGTGTTTACTCCAAGAAAGTATATCCACGGCTACTAGATAACCTTCCTAAACATAAAACATGAAGTTTGTCTGCAGTCTTCATTTTTTATAAATTTTTCATTTTGGGGGCACCTGGGTGGCTCAGTCGGTTAAGTATCTGCCTTCGGCTAGGTCATGATCTTGGGGTCCTGGGATCCAGCCCCCGAGTTGGGCTTCCTGCTCAGTGGGGGAGCCTGCTTCCCCTTTTCCCTTTGACCCTCCCCCCTGCTCCTGTGCGCGCACGCTCTCTCTCTCTCTCTCTCTCTCTCAAATGAAGAAATAAAAAATCTGTAAATTTTTCATTTTGGAATCAATTTAGTTATACTAAAAAGTTACAAAGATAATGCAGAGTGTTCCCCTAAAGCTCACAACCAGGCTTCCCCTAATGTTATCTTACTTTACCGTGGTACATTAATTTAATTAAGAAAGCAAGGTATATAAGGTATATTACTGTTAATGGAACTCCAGACTTTATCCAGATGGCACCGATTTTTTCCATTAATGTCCTTTATTTTTCTGGGATCCAGGTCATAATCCCACACTGCATTTAGCATGTCCTGTTAGTACCCTCTGGTCTGTGATCATTTCTTAGTCTTTCCTTGTTTTTCATGATCTGGGTAGCTTTGGGGAGTACTGGGTAAGTGTTCTATAGAATGTCCCTCGGTTTGAGTTTGTTGATATTTTTTCATGGTTAGATGAGAGTTACAGATTTTGAGGGAAAACCTCAAGTGATGAAGAACCCTTCTCATTACATTCTATTAGAGGGTAGAATGATACCCTCATGACACCACTAGTGATGCTAATTTTGAGCTCTTGGTAAGGTGGTGGTTGACATCCTTTTTGAATTAGCATACTATCTTAGAAATCGTTGTAACCTGAGGAACCACTCAGACACAAATGTTTTGGTTGAAAAATCTCTCTTGGAAGAAAGAGCTTGAATAATTTTCCTCCTTATACTGTATTCCTAATAGTTTAATATTTAAACCACATAGGTAAATGTTATATATTATGTGCCTTACTATGTAACTTTTCACACAGATGAGATGATACTTTTGCTTTTGCTTATATACTGTATACCATCTTGCACATACTGTTGGGTATTTAACTTCATACAGGTGAGTTAGGATCCACCTCTGATCGAATCTGAATTAGATGTTGCAGAACATTCCTTGTAGCTTATCAGCACTTCAATACCAGGAATATTTGATGACAGCGATTAACATTTCCCATGTGTAATATGACACAGTGTTACTGGCGTAGTTTGTTTCCAGGACACAATGCCTTTTATACAAAGGAACCCTTTATCCAGCTTCCCTTTTAATATTAACACCTTATATAACCGTGGTGCATTTGTCAAAACTAAAAATTGGTATAAAACCATTAACTAAACTGCAGATTTTATTTAGATTTCTCCAGTTTTCCTATTTGTGTTTTCTGTTTTAGGATTCGACCCAAGATACCATGTGCCCTTAAGTTGTCATATCTCTTCAGTCTCCTCCAATCTGTATCTTCTCCTTCTTTTTCCTGCCTTTGACATTTTTGAAAAGTACTCTTAGCTGTTAGGCCTCTTGTCTGTCATTTTGAGTTTGACATTTTCTCATGATCAGATTAAGATTATGGATTTTGAGGAAGAATACAAGTGAAGTGCCCTTCTCATCACCTTATCAGGGGCTACATTAACTCAACATGGTGATATTAACCTTGGTTACTTGGTTTAGATGATTACTGCCACGTTTCTCCACTGAATAGTGAATGTTTTCCCTAGAAGTGAGTCCTAAGTCCAGCCTATACTCAAGAGGAGGGGAGCTGAATTCCACCCCGATGGGAGGAGTATCAGAGAATTTCTGGAGTATGTGAAAAATACTCCCAGTAGTTAATAAATATTATGAGGGCTGTTGGGCTGTATCTTAATTATCTTTTCAGTTATTATCATTCACTTTTTCTGGCCTGGATTCTCACCAATTTATTGTTTCCCTTGAATGTGGAACAGTGGCATGTGGTAAATAGTGAAATATTTATTGAATGGGTAGAACTGAAACAGGGAGTTTGTGGATTGTTTACAAAGCTGAAGTAGCTAAGCTTGATCCTATAGTAGTGAGTGGCACCGTTTAACGGTGTTTGAATGATATGATAAAAAAATTTCAGTTTTCTTTGTTTTAATTTTGTTTGTGATTAGGGAATGTATTCTTCCCTAATTTTAACATATTTAGAAAAAAGTATTTTTTTCTTCATAGCTTTGAAGGAAGACTGATTAAAGCAATTTAACAAAATAAATTTAGACCAGCAGTCTTTATTTTATGATTAAAGGTACCATTTGAATGTTTTGAGCATACCCTATGTTTAGAAGGGTGGACTTAACTTGGGAAAGCATATAATTTCTAAGTAAATTAGCAGTGATAGAAAAATCCCTTCCCATTTCTCAAAAAAGGTGTTTAAAAGTACCAATGTTATGTTTAACCTAGTTTTCACATTAAAAATGGACTCTGAGCCCTAAGCATGCTAAATTTAACTTCCGTATTGGATGGTAGTTTTACTTATGGATGCCTTTGTAGGTTCCTTTCAAGCTGTCTTAAATCTGTTTTGTTTTGTTTTTTTTTTTAAGAATGTTTGATCCACTAGAAAGGAACAGTAAGCCATGCTTGCATTTGACCATTGGCGTTTTTGATAAAGAATAGCTAAGAAGTGAAGAAGTTTCTTCCGGAAGAATTTGAAGGCTTTAGGAGATTGACAGTTGGCTTTTATCTTATGTATCAGCTGCTATGGCCACCACCCCACAAGGGTGTGTGTGCTCGCCTGCTTTTTTCTGTAGGCTGTTCAGCAGTTCTTGCTCCAGGGCCAGATTGTCAGTGGCTACTTAAGATTGTTAAAATACTTTGTGTTCTACTGCATTATTTCCATTAAAAAAAAATTCTACATTGTCATTTGTGATTGATCTTCAGGGCCTTTACCTTTAAAAGAGAATAATCAGAGGGGTGCCTGGGTGTCACAGTTGGTTAAATGTCGGACCCTTGGTTTCAGCTTGGGTCCTGATCTCAGAGTTGTAAGATCCAGCCCCACAGGGGCTCCACACTCAGTGGAGAGTCTGCTTGAGACTCTCCCTCTCCCTCTGCCCCTCCCCCCAAAATAAATAAATTAAAATCTTAAAAAACTTTTCTTTCTTTTCTCTTTCCCTCCCTCCCCTCTTCCTTCCACCCTCCCTCCCTTCCTCTTTCTCTTTTTTCTTTTCTTTTCTTTTCTTTTCTTTTCTTTTCTTTTCTTTTCTTTTCTTTCTCTCTCTCTTTCTCTCTGATTTTATTTATTTTAGAGACAGAGAGAGGCTAGAGAGTACAAGTAGGGGAGGAGAGCAGGGAGCCTGACTTAGGGCTCAATCCCAGGACCCTGGGATCATGACCTGAGCTGAAGACAGATGCTTAACCAACTGAGCCACCCAGGTGCCCCTAAAAATACATATATATCTTTAAAAGAGAATTATCAGAGCATTTCAATTTGTGTGTTCATTTAAATTTGCAGTTATGGTGAAATTTAAGGAAAAAGTTTGTGAAGTTTGGAGACTTCAAATGTCCAGTGTTACTGATGACAAAAATTATTTGGAAATAGAACTGTGAAATGGGTGGAAATGTAAATAAACACCATCAGATCAATATTTTTTGTAATTCATAAAATGACACAGTTGAGCGACTTAATAATGGTGGACCTATAGCTCATTTATATAACATATAACTCATTTATATAACAAAAATGTGTGTGTATGTAAAATTTATATCTAAATTCTTAACAGCCACACTTCTGTTTCTGATACGAAAAATGTCTTGCATCTCTCAGTGGAAAAGAGTATTGAACAATGAAATTTAGGGGTAGGAAACATTTAAGAGGTAGGAATTGACGTGAGAGATTAGGATTTCTTAAAATGGGGGGTGGGGAAGAGGTCTTGGTGATGGCGAGCCGTTTAGAAGTAAAGACTGTTGGGTGTCCGAATGTACTAAGAGATGCAGGTTGTGCTAATAGTCTTTTAGCTTCAGTTTTCTCATTTGTAAAATGGAGACAATTGACTTACAATGTAGTGTCTATTAGTTGGGACCATTTTGTTAAACAGTTTGGCCTTTATACCATTGACTGTGAGCAACTATGAAGGCTTTTTGTGAGTATTATGATAATATTCAAATCTGTTTTAAGAAAAAATATTAGAGGAACTCCATCAGAGTATTGGTAGTGAGAATGAAAAGAAGGGGTAGATATGAGAAATTTGATGTTTTCTACTGAGTAAAGGGGTGGTTTGCATTAGTGAGTGACAGCTAACTTGGAGGCTAGGCTTATGAGGATCTGGAAATTGTGGGTTAAACTCATTTTGAATGACATGTATACAGGTTATTTCTTTGAATAATCAGCCTTTGTCACATTTATTTTTTATCAGATTGATCAGTTTATTAAAGCTATGGTAAAAGTAGGAGCACCTGGGTGGCGCAGTTGGTTGAGGATCGGACTTTTGATTCCTGCTCAGGTCATGATCTCAGAGACCTTCGATTGAGCCCCGTGTCAGTCTTTGTGCTGAATGTGGAGCCTGCTTGAGATTCTCTCTCTCCCTGTCCCCCCTCCCCCACACTCTCTCTCTCTCTCAAAAATAAAATAAAATAAAGCTGTGGTAAAAATAACTGCTATTATAATTATTTGGTATGTGAAATCAGAGCTACCCAGTAGCCATGATTATGGCCCTCTGGTGCAGTGGTCAAGGCAGTGGCTCTGATGTTAAACAGACTTGTCTGCATTTGAATCTGATCTGATTTGTGAGTGTGATAACACCATTTACCATTCATGGTTGTTCTGGGGATTAAGTAGGAATGCTTCTAAAACAGGTGCAGTGCCTGACTCATGGTAAACACTCAGTGAGCAGTAGATAACTGTTATTTTTCACAATTTGGGGTACGATTTTGGGTTCATTGTATGCCTGGAGCCATATGAAGTATATAGGATCTGACTTCCACCATAGCATAATTTAATCAGTTGAGATTATGCTTATCAAATTTTAAGATCAAGCCTTATTGAGTAGACTAATTTGCATTGTATAATACAAAGTAATCAGGGTAAGTTGAAATTTAGATTTTTAAACAGTATGATATTTAATAGGAACAAATAAAGGTTTAGGCCTTGAGGGAAGAAACATAAACCATTACTAATTCAGTGTGAGGAGGACAGGCTTAGCTAGAGGTTTCTGGTTAAAGGGGGTAAAAAAATAAGTTTGTAATATAATGCAATGGGAACATCACTCTTTGTAGTGGTTTTAAGGAACCTCCTTATAATGCCAGTTTAATTCACAAGCTCTTCACCTGCTTGGGCTGTAACACTCTGCTTTGGGCCATTGTACAACCGTCTGTCCCCCAAGGTGTGGACCTTTTCTTTAGAAAAATTGTACTGTGCATAGTTAAGCAAAAGAATTTATGAGGTTGATCCTAGTTTTTAAGGCCTTTGCCTTAGATGGATTTTCTTATTGGTGTTTAAAGATGGTGTAGGCATGATCATGGGATGAATAAAGGAGGTACGGAGAGAAACTTTTATTTTCTCATTCCCTGTTACTATGTTGGAATACACCTCCATGAGTTAGTTTTAGCTCATGCTTCCTTTGAATTATTAAGCTGTCTGCATCACATAGTATCTCTGTCTCATCTGAACATAATTTAGTTTTAGGAAAACTTATAGGGAGAGGTAATAGAACTACTTCTCAAGAATAATTTACATATAGGCCAAAGATTTCATTGTAATAAAAACAAAACAAAAAATAAAATCATGAAAGAACTAAAGAAAACATGAGTGAATTATATAATATGCAGTCTCAGATTAGGATAAGATCTTTCGGTGTATGACACAGAACCCAGAAGGCATAAAATACATGGTTGATAATTCAGAAAAATAAAAATTAAAACATCTGTATGGCAAAGTGAAAGAAAAAATTATAGTTCAGCACTGACAAAAGGCTGATTTCTTAATTGTGTGTAAATCACTTTTATAAATCAAATGGGGGAAAAAAGAAAGCAAGTAGACCACCAGAAACAGTGGGCCAAAAATGATTCAAGACAGTTCACAGGAAAAGATCTGCAAATAGCTCAATGTTATTCATGATATAAGAGATGCAATTTAAAATTACAACAAAATATCACTTGTCACCCTTTAGATTTGCAAAGATTAGAAAGTTTTGTACTACACTGAATTTGACAAACACTGTGTAGGAAAAAAGGGCCACTCTTACATTGCTGATGGGGGTTTAAGTTGGTACAAACTATATGAAGAGAAATTTGGCAATACAAGTTTTTTCCTCTTTCAGAAAGTAGTGTTTCTGTGAAACCTTTTTTAAGCCGAAATGATAGGAAGTGGAAAAAGTAATCACCATTAATTCATATGGAGAAATTTCTGAGTGTTCCCAGACCCAAAAAATAATCTCTTAGGCTGTTTGGATACTTTAGGACACATCTTGCTAATGGGTGCGCAAAATCAAGATAAAACATAGATGCTCACAGACACAATTCAGAACAGTGGTGACTTGATGCTGAGATGCTGAATGTAGGTCCTGGGGAAGGAGCTTGGAGGTGCCACTCTCACTGCTTTGGGTACTTGTTGGTAAAACAATCTGAACAGTTTTTACTTTTTGCCTTTTTCTGTAAAAGTGAAAATCTTGTTTGAATTTCTTTTAGTAGGTCTTTTGTAAAAGTGAAGTAGTGTAACATAAACTTTCGAAAAGTGGGGGATACCAGTATCAAAAATGGAAACATTTGCCACAGTTCTTTACCTTGAAATGTCCCTTCAAGGAATTTGATTTACATATTTTCTTACACATACGTGAAGTGATGTACATACAAAGAATATTTATTACAGGGGCGCCTAGGTGGCACAGCGGTTGGGCGTCTGCCTTCGGCTCAGGGCGTGATCCCGGCGTTATGGGATCGAGCCCCACATCAGGCTCCTCCGCTGTGAGCCTGCTTCTTCCTCTCCCACTCCCCCTGCTTGTGTTCCCTCTCTCGCTGGCTGTCTCTATCTCTGTCAAATAAATAAATAAATAAATCTTAAAAAAAAAAAAAAAGAATATTTATTACAGGAATGTGTAATATCAGAAGATTGAAAAACTTTAGTGTCCACCATTAGGAGAATGATTAAAATATTTTATATCCATCAGTGGGATGCCACACATCTGTACAGAAATATGAAAAATTTTATGAACATGTGTGGAAAATCTGTGAGATATATTTTTAAGGGAATAGTTTTGGGGAGGCTTTTTTTTTTTTTTTTTTTTTTTGGTTTGCTACCACTTATGTTGAAAAAATGAATTTATGTATCCTTACAGGTAATAGGATTGAATAAATATAAACTGCCTCTTTAAGGATAAATACACTAGAAAAAGGGTGAAGTCTGAATGAGGGGAATAGGAAGGAGTGCGAGGAGAATCTACTTTTCATTTTGTACCTTCTGAATTTTGAAATATAGGCATGTGTAACTTGTGGGGAAAACTTATTGAATTAATGAATGTAACTGGGCAAATAATTTTACGTTGACCTATTCTGATGTTGATGTCTCAGGCTATTTCCTTGGTTACTGCTTAGTGTCTATCTTAAGCATAAGTGACTTTCCATTTGTTGGTTGAAACTTTATTTTTTGAGTCTGTGTCTGTGTCTTGGGAGGAGAGCTTTAATAGATAAAACAAATTTTATGTAAAAAAATATAAATTTCCATTTAAACTGCACTGTGGTGGACTCCTGACATTCACAGATTTGTAATTCTTACTTCTATCATGGGTTCAAGGTGATTTAGTGAATTGTCCTAGCAGGCTGCCCAGTTTCGTATTCAGCATCCACTTATCATTGCAGCAGTGTGATTCTCTGTTCATTATCATATTGTAGGTGATGCCGTTTGAAAAGCATTAAAACTTTATTTCTGGAAAAGTGGTCCTGAAAATAGCCACCCCTTACTCTTAGGAGGTTGTTCTGTTAAGCTATCACTTATAATTATGAACAAACAGTTACTAAAATTTGCTGATATAAATGATGCTAATGTACTTATAAGATTAATGAGATTAAAAATGTACTTTTCCACAGATTGAACATTCACTATATTTTTGGATATACTTTACCTCTGTTTGGTAATGTAACACCCAATTTCTTATTTTGACTTCCTAATATATTCTTGCATCATTGTTACTGAAGGCCAAAACTTACCTAGTTTTCAGGAGGCATAACATTTTTGTTTAATTGCATGCTTTTCTGGACATGAACTTTGGATATTTAAAGATTTGGGCCTTAAGAAATCTTTTTTACAAAGTTAGTTACTTTGGCATATAAATTGACTTCACTTTATTCCCAAGTAGAAAGAGGTAAGCAGAAATTGACTTAAAGGTAAAGTTAATTTAAGCTCTATGCCAGATAGAAGAACTTGGAATTTATTAAGAAGACACAGTGGATTATAAAAACCAAATTGAAGACTTGCTGTTCTCTTAGTATCTCTTAAATTTGATATTGAACTATTTTAATACTTTACCTTGGAGAGCATACTCGTTAAGCATATTATTGTGAACAGTATTTCTAAATAAATGTCTGTCACAGTGTAAAATGAAAATGCAGTGAGAGTGGCAGGAAAAGGGTTTCTTTTTTGAAGGACAGATTATGCTTTTTTCTGGCATGCTTCCTAATTGTGCTTGTGGAACCTTGGTTTAATTCTTACTGTTGTACCCAAACATCCTCTAAATGTTTTGCCTAAGTTCCAGTTAGGTTAGCTTTGAAAACTATATTTACTTTTAGTCAAAGGTAATAAGCTAGGTGGTCTTTTCTATGAATCAATAGATGTAATTGGTCTTTATAACTGTATTGATACTTTTATATATATTATGTATTTACATATGTATTATATATATAAAGGCATCTATTATAGCATATTTATATATGTATATATAAAATCAAGATCCTGAAAAAAATGCATAGTTTGTACTTTTGTAAATCTCATGGTATTTTAAAATGTACTGAAAATTTGCCATCAAGAGGAATCTTGGTTAAGTCTTTATGAAGGGGATGATTCTTTCCTTCAGTTTCTCTTAGTTTATTTCATATTGTTGAAATCATATTGAATGTTTATTAGATTTAGGGAGCCTTTCAGAGTGCTTGCAAAATTATGTGTATATTTTTCTTTGCTTATCCTTAGATCTGTTAGATTTAGTTTGGTCCAGTAGGTAAAATACATGGTGCTAGAGTGCATGGGAGGGTTCATAGGAGGTTGTTACTAGAAAGCAAGACCTTATCCACCAGTGTAAAACAGCGAGCATTGGGTAAAGGGAGTTCATATTCATGATTTCACTAGCTGTGAGAGAACCTCTCACTGAATTGGAATAATATACAAATTATCGTGTTTGTATTTATATTGGACAAAATAGACTTTAAAACTAAGACTCTAACAAGAGACAAAGACACTAAATTTCAACAAGAGGATATAACACTTGTAAATATTTATGCACCCAACATGGGAGCACTCAGGTACATAAAGCATTAATAACAAACATAAGGAAAGTAATTAATAGTAATACAGTAATAGTAAGGGACTTTAACACCTCACTTATGTCAATGGATAGGCCATCCAATCAGAAAATCAGGAAACAGATGCATCTAACAGAACGTTCCATCCTAAAACACCAGAATATACTTTCTTTTCAAGTGCAAATGGAACATTCTCCAGAACAGACCACATATTAGGCCACAAAATGAGTCTCAACAAATTTAAAAAGATTGAAATCATACCATGCATCTTTCTGACTGCAATGCTATGAAACTAGAAAATAACCACAAGAAAAAATCTGGAAAGATCACAAATACATGGAGGTTAAATAACATGCTACTAAACAGTGAATGAGTCAACCAAGAAATCAAAGAGGAAATAAAAATAATACATGGAGACAAATGAAAATGAAAAAACAATGGTCTAAAATCTTTGGGATGCAGCAAAAGTGGTTCTAAGAGGGAAGTTTATAGCAATACAGGTGTACCTCAAGAAGCAAGAAAAATCTCAAATAAACAACCTAATCTTACTAAAGGAGCTAGAAAGAGAAGAATAAACAAAACTTAAAACCAGCAGAAGGAAAGAAGTAATAAAGATTTGAGCAGAAATAAACAAAATAGAAACTGGAAAAAAAAAAAAAAGATCGGTGAAACCAGGAGCTGGTTCTTTAAAAAGATCAACAAAATTGATAAACTTTTAGCCAGGCTCAAAAAAAAAGAAAAAAAAAAAAAGACTCAAAATCAGAAATGAAAGAAGATGAAGTAACAACCAACACCATAGAAAAACAAAGGATTATAGAGAATGTTATGAAAAATTTTATGCCAACAAATTGGACAACCTAGAAGAAATGGATAAATTTCTCAAAACGTATAATCTCCCAAAACTGAAGCAGGAAGAAATAGAAAATTTGAATAGACTGATTACCAGCAATGAAACTGAATCAATAATTGGAAAAACTCCTAATAAGTAGTAGTTCAGGACCAGACAGCTTCACAAGTGAATTCTTCTAAAGATTTAGCAGAGAGTTAATACCTACCATTATCAGACTGTTCCCAAAAATAGAAGAGGAAGAGGAAAGAAACCTTCCAAATTCATTGTATGATGCTAACCATTGTGCAAACCATCTGATACCAGAATCAGATAAGAACACTATAAAAAAGAACTAAAGGTCAATATCTCTGAATATAGATCCTTAACAAAAGTCCTTAACAAAATATTAGGAAATTGAATCCAACTATATAGAAAATTATTCACCATGATCAAGTGGGATTTATTCCTGGGACGCAAGGGTGCTTCAGTATTCACAAATCAATCAGTGTGATACATCACATCAACAAGAGAAAGGACAAAAACCATATGATCATTTCAAGAGATACAGAAAAAGCATTTGACAAAGTACAACATCCATTCATGATAAAAACCCTCAATAAACTAGATTTAGAGGGAACATACCTCAACATATGAAAAACCCACAGCTGATATCATAGTGGGGAAAAACTGAGAGCTTATCCCCTAAGGTCAGGAACAAGACAGGGATGTCCACTTTTACCACTTTAACTCAACGTAGTACTGGAATTCCTAGCCACAGCAGTTGGGCAAGACAAAGAAATACAGGGCATCTGGATTGGTAAGGAAGAAGTAAAACTTTCACTATTTGTGGGTGACTGATACTATATATGGAAAACTCTGAAGACTCCACCAAAAAGCTACTAGAACTGATAAATGAATTCAGTAAGGTCACAGGATACAAAATCAATTTCCTACACAGAAATCCATTGCATTTCTATACACAAATAATGAAGCATCAGAAAGAGAAACTAAGAAAACAGTCCCATTTACAGTTACACCAAAAATAATGAAACATGGAGGAATAAATTTCACCAAAGAGGTGAAAGACCTGTACTCTGTAAACTGTAAAACATTGATGAAAGAAGTTGAAGATGACACAAACAAATGGGAAATATTCCATGCTTATGGGTTGGAAGAATTAATGTTGTTAAAATGCCCATACTATCCCTACCCAAAGGAATCTATAGATGTAATGCAATTCCTGTCAAAATACCAACAGCATTTTTCGCAGAACTAGAACAGACAATCCTAAAATTTGTATGGACCTACAAAAGACCCTGAATAGCCAAAGCAATCTTGAAAAAGAACAAAACTGGTTATATCATAATCACAAATTTCAAGTTATACTACAAAACTATAGTAATCAAAACAGTATGGTACTGGCACAAAAATAGGTAGATGTGAATGGAACAGATTGGAGAGCCTAGAAATAAACTCATAGTTACATGGTCAATTAATCTTTGACAAAGCAGGAAAGAATATACAATGGGAAAGGTCTCTTCAACAAATGGTGTTGGGAAATCTGGACAGCTATGTGCAAAAGAGTGAAACTGGACTACTTTGTTACACCATAGACAAAAATAAACTCAAAATGGATTAAGGAACTAAATGTGAGACCTGGAACCATAAAAATCCTAGAAGAGAGCACAGGCAGTAATTTCTTGGCATTGGCAATTAGCAGCATTTTTTTCTAGATATGTTTCCTAAGGCAAGGGAAACAAAAGCAAAAATAAACTATTGGAACTACATCAAAATAAAACCTGTACAGCGAAGGAAACCATCAACAAAACTAAAAGACAGCCTACTGTATGGGAGAAGATACTTGCAAATGACATATCTGATAAAGGGTTAGTGTCTATATAAAGAGCTTCTACAACTCAGCACCCAGAAAGCAAATAACCCAGGCGCCCCGAAAAATGGGCAGAAGACAGGAACAGACATTTCTCTTAAGAACACATATAGATGGCCAACAGACACATGAAAAGATGCTCAGTGTCACTAATTATCAGGGAAATGCAAATCAAAACCACGATTAGATATTACCTTACATCCGTCAGAATGGCTAAAATCAAAAACACAAAAAATAAGTGTTGAGGAGGATGTGGAGAAAAGAACCATTGTGCACTGTTGGTGGGAATGCAAACTGGTGCAGCCACTGTGGAAAACTGTATGAAGGTTCCTTAAAAAGTTAAAAATAAAATTGTTATTCGGTGATTGCACTACTGGGTATTTACCCACAAAATATAAAAACTAATTCAAAGGGATACATGCACTCTTATGTTTTTGGCAGCATTTTTTATATGTAAGACAAATTATGGAAGCAGCCCAAGTGTCCATCAAAAGATGAATGGATAAAGAAGATAATGGTATATATACACAATGGAATATTACTCAGCCATATAAGTGAATGAACTCTTGGCATTTGCAACAACATGGATGATCAATGGAGTATAATGCTAAGTGAAATAAGGCACTCAGAGAAAGACAAATAACACATGATTTCACTCATGTGGAATTTAAGAAAAAGAAATGAAGCAAAAAAGATATAAACCAAAAAACAAACTCTTAATTATAGAGAAAAGACTGAGGGTTACTGGAAAGTGGGGGGGGGGGGGTGGGTAAAATAGGGCAAGGGATTAAGAGTACACTTACTTGATGAGCACCGAGTAATGTATAGAATTTTTGAATCATTATATTGTACACCTGAAACTAATATAACACTGTTAACTATACCGGACCTAAAATAAAAACGAAATAAAAAAATTACTGTCTAATGTATCAGACTTAAAAATTGAAAATAGAAACCTTATACACCCCCTTCCCCCATTTTTAATTAGATGGGCATTTCTTTTGTAGGATTCATTAAAGTTTATGTTTTTAGTAAGAGCTTATCGGTAGTGGTGTTTTGAGGCAAAACTTAAACAGCTGAAGAATATAATGTGGTAGGCAGGAAATGCAGGTTTAGTACATGTTGAGCAACCAAAAAAGTACATGTGAGAGCACATATAGTTTGAGTGTCCTTAGAGCTTTTTAAGTACACCTTTCCTCTACTGAAAGCCAGGTTTGTAGAGAATGGGGAGTAAGTCAGAACTGAAAGGTGGCATTTTGGTCTTGAACTGGAGTCCATATTTAGCATTTCATTAAATATATGGTATATATCATGGATACAATGTGCAAATGGGTTGTTACTTATAAATGGAAAATCAGATTTGTTCTTGTATTTCCTAACTTAGTTTAACCAAATGTTTGATCTCATTAGGACTGGCCATCAAACTTAGTAATGTAGTAAACTATGTTTACACTAAGGATATTACTCTTTGATCTAAGAATGCTGGGAAACAGCAAAGTTTACCTGAATAATAAGCACTGGGGTTGAATATATGCTCCGAGACACAACATTATCACTAATTTTGATGACAATTACTATGGACTTAGCCATGATACATATTCATATTGTTCTCACATTTTATTTGCTTCTCAGAGCCTTTAATATGGAGAATGATGGGTTTTGTATTCACTTGCTTAATGTAGCAAATATCCTTAAAACATTTTCTACCTGCATTTTCAGTTTTTATTTAAGATGAATGCAGAGAGCAGAACTAATCTTTGAGTATTTGCTTATCTAATTATATTAGACATTTTTATTCTATATGCTAAAAATTTGAAGAAAAGTAGGTTATAATTAAATCCCAGTGTAAATCAGTCCAGATATGATAGTTAGGTTGAGAGTAATGTTTCAGCAATCTGGAAGAATTAATAATCTAGTACTCCCTTTCCTAGGCTTATGAAATGTCTGTTATAGCAACCTTCAGGGAGTCGCCTCAATTCAGAACTTCTTTTCAAACTTCTTGTTTTCTCTTCTAGTATAATTCCAGTAAGTGCTATTATTGGTGGAGTTGAGGGTTAAAGGAAGAAAGGAGCTGTTTTTCTTTTTGATTGTTTAATTCAGAAATTTGTAGTCATTTAAAAACATAGTTTGAGTTATTCCACCATCTACATTATTACTTCTAAACAGGTGAGGCTAGAAAAATTGTTCTTGTCTGTATTAACGCATTTTACACCTTACTGTTGTTTTTTTAAGAGAGGTAGAGAGAGAGAGAGAGTGAGAGAGGGTGGGGAGGGACAGAGGGAGAGGGAGAGAGAGAATCTTTTTTTTTTTTTTTTAAGATTTTATTTATTTGACAGAGAGAGACAGCCAGAGAGAGAGGGAACACAAGCAGGGGGAGTGGGAGAGGAAGAAGCAGGCTCATAGCGGAGGAGCCTGATGTGGGGCTCGATCCCATAACGCCGGGATCACGCCCTGAGCCGAAGGCAGACGCTTAACCGCTGTGCCACCCAGGCGCCCCGGGAGAGAGAGAATCTTAAGCAGACTCCACACCCAGCATGAAGCCCATGCAGGTCTTGATCCCATGACCCCGAGATCATGACCTGAGCCACCCAGGTGCCCCTTGAACAACTTTTTGGGGTATGATTCCTGTACCATACAATTCACTCATTTAAAGTGTACAATCCATTGTTTTTTAGTATATCCACAGATACGTGCAGCATCACAGCAGTCAATTTTAGAACATTTTCATTACCTCACAAAGAAACCTTGTACCATTAGCTATCATCCGCCTGTCCCCCACCCTCCACCTCTAGCCTTAAGCAACCGCTAATCTTTCTGTTTCTATGTATGCTCCTGTCTTGTACATTTCATATGAATGGAATCCTATATTGTGTGGTCTTTGTGATTTACTTCTTTCACTTAGTATGTTTTAAAGGTTCATCTCTATTGTAGCATGTGTTAGTACTTCATTTCTTTTGGTATACATATTTTTAAATAATAAAATACACATATAACCAAACTTGTCATTTAAACAATTTTTAAATGTACAATTAAGTGGCATTATAGTCATTATGTTGTACAACCATTAGCACTATTTCCAAAACTTTGTGCCTGTTTAGCAATAATGTCTCATTTGTTTTCCCTGCAGCCCCTGATAACCTTTATTCTACTTTCTGTGTGAATTTGACTTTTCTAGCTACCTCCTATAAGTAGAATCATACAGTATTTGTCCATTTGTGTCTGGCTTATTTCTTTCAGCATTTTTTCATGTTTATCCTTATTGTAGCATTTATCAGAATGTCTTTGTTGTGGCTGAGTAATATTCCACATTTTGTTTAATTATTAGTGGTTGGATATTGGGCTATAATGCTGCTGTAAGCATTTGTATACAAGTTTCTGTGTGGACGTTATTTTGTGATTTCTCTTGGGTATATACGTCAGAGGGAATTGCTGGGTTGTATGGTAACTGTGTCTAATCAATTAAGAAGTACCAGACTTTTCTAAAGTGACTGAACCCTTTACACATTGTTTTAAAATATCAAGGTACTCACTAATTTTGAGCTATTTGTCTCCTTTAAAAAAACATTACTTCTCATGTCCCATTTAACAACATGTTTAATGCATAATATATTTACAGGAGAAGTACATAAAACAAATGCTGTTTGATGGATGATTATAAAGCCATCATCCACATAACCAATACTTTGGTCAAGAAATAGAGCATGGATAGCACACTGAATCTGCCTTAGTGTTATGGCCTAATCACATCTTCCTTGTGTTTCCCCCAGAAGCAACTAGTTTTCCAGTTTTCTGACAGTTCTGGACTTAATCTTTTATTGTTGTGCCAGCTATGTTGTATCTATTATGAATTCAGTTTTGTTTGATTTTGAACTTCATAAATGTAATGACAGCAGGTATTTTCTTTATTCTTGCTTCTTTTATTCAGCATTATATTTGTGAGGTCCATCTTCTGCAGTTTATTAATTTTCTACTGCTGTATTCTATTGTGTGAGTATATCACATTTTATGTTTAATTCTGTCCTCACTGGGCATTTGAATTGTTCCCAGTTTTTATGTGAAATTTCTACATTTTTGAAAGCACGGCACATATCAGGACATTTTGTATGCTAAAGTTGGCCATTTACAACCCTTATTTACAGTATGAATACCAGAGAGATTAGACTCCATTCTGTGTTTAGAGCTAGTACTTGAGCATGTTCAGAGGAAGGCATTTCACTATTGTCTAATATGTTTATGGTGAGTTTGACAGTAGTTGTTTGTTACAAAATTTTTGGAACTTTTCCCTTGTTATTCAAATGTTTCTTTAGTTTTTCCCAGTGGTATGAATATCATAGATTAAAGTAAGGGAAATGAGGAGTTAAATTGGACTGACTAAATATGGTATTTATCTTTATTTTTTTATTGCTTTGGACTGACAGTAACATTTTGTTGTATTGCATTTAAACTGTGTCAGAATGTGTCTCTTGACCTTTTGAAGAACTTTATTTTTAACTATCCTTAACTTGTATAAGTATGTATGGGCAGTAGTCAGACCGGATTCATTCTAGATTAGTGTCTTGGGCATTGTAGGTTTCTTATATGAGTGAATGATTGCTTTTGTGAGCAAGTTTCTATTATAAGTAACTTTAAAAGGAATCATGAAGTACATACATAATTTAGCAACTCTCATTGATAGAGGTTTTTAAAATTTAGGTGGTTTTCAATAAATTTGAAAATTATTCCAGAAATGGAAGCAGCCGTGGGAAAGACAGTTTGGAAACGGCGCAGTTTTAAAAGCCTATAAAAATGCTCCAGATTAAACAAAGGTCTCCTGGCCCTTCTAACTTAAAAAAAATTAGAGCAAAGTAGAAAACACTTCATAAAGCCTGTCAAATGGCTGCATTAATTTTTCTTGAATTCCTACATCTATTTGTCTTTAGATGATGTAGTAACAAAATAATGTAATTATAAATTGTAGCAGTTGATTTGAAAACTTGCTGGTTGCACTGTTGATTTGTGGATTTTATGATACCAGTTTGTGATTTGTGTCTCTTAGCTGGTCCTCCAAGGGTGGGGCAGGCAGGATGTGGATTTCTAGTCCTCTTCTTGAATGTAAACTTTGTTGATTCTTATGAATTAAAATTGTTTTGAGATAATCTGTTAATATGGTATACAACTTAAAATGCTTTTTTGGAATTTTGATATTTTCTTGATGGCACACTTTCCATGAGCCCCCTTTAAATGTAACATGTAAAGCTGTTGAGCGTATTCCATTTTTCGTGTTAACTGCTGAGGGTGTCCACATACCTAACTTCAGGCCTTTCTTATCGTCTCTGGCCTGAATTACTGCAGTAGCCCCATAATGAATTTCCTTGCCCAAGTCTTTCCCTTTTTATTCCATCTTCCACTCCAAAATGATGCCTTAAAACAGAAGTCTGACAGTGTCACTCCCCCTCTTCCTCTCCCTTAAAACTCTTCTCTGGCATCTTCTTGCCAGCACAGTAAAGTCCAATTCTCCCTGGCCTGTGGCCCTTTGAGATTTGGCTCAGGCCTATGTTTCTGCCCTATTTCTTGTTCTTTCTCCTGTGCCCATGATATAGTATGAAATTGTTTATAGAGTTCCCTAAAAATTCTGTCTTTCACACTTCTCTGCCTTTGCATAGTGGTTTTTTTCAGGCCAGAATACTGCTCTCACTTTTTCTGCCTGGCAAGCTCTTTCCCATCCTTCAGAAACTGGCACAGCACAGGTATTTGAACCTCTGTAAAGTCTTTTCCATTGCCCCTGTTCCCATAGTCCCCTGTGCATTAATTCTGTACCCTGTGTATCTATTGAATTTATCACAGGGTATTGTTAATATGACTTTCTTACCTGCTGTGAACTGCTTGAAGGCAATGCCTGTGTCTCTAGTCAAGGCTGGCTGTCAGCTTTTACCATAATGCCTAGAAATAGAGATGGGTTCTCAGGAAATGCTGTGGAAATCATCTGGAATTGGAGTTGGAATTCACTCTGTAATGATTTTGATTATCTTTTCACATTCTCCTGTTTTTACTGTAAAATGGGTGATTTGAGCCCATTTGGTCACTCATTTTTTATTTTCTAGGATATGTGGACTGTATTATTCTTTCTGGTGGTTAGTAGGTAGTCAAGATGTGCATGGAACCACCACACATAAAATTCACTCCACAGGGCTTGTCATTGACTTTGAACTTGGTGTAAAATAAATTCCTGATGTCATGCTAAATGTTTTTTATTTTAAGTAACATGATTTTAATCCAGAATATGGAACCCAAAATAAGTTTTGTAAATAACATTTGTAAACTATCCCCTAAAGCTTTTGTGATTAGTTCTTTAGTCCGGTAGTTCAGCAGAAATGGGAAGTTAAGTATTCTTTCTCCTCATTGATAACTTCCTGTGTTTAATAGTAGGATTAGTCTGTAATTGTGTTCTCTTTTCTACTGTCAGTAAGGTTTATTGTATTAAAATGTGGGGTAAAATGCCCTGTCTCTTTCATGAGTACTAATGGAAGTAGCTGATAGTGTGAGGTGATGGAAACATTTTAGTTCTAAACACTTCTCAGTTTGCAGTTGATTTCTATTACTCTAGGGGACTGATCCTTCACAGCTGTTAGAAAATGTAACTGGGTTCTTCTCCTGCTGTGCAGATCTTTCCTTGTTTGGGAACCTTTGATGGCACAGTAGGGGCTTTTAAAAGTGTCACAAATGTAAGGCAATTTATACTGCAGTAAGCGTAGAATTTTGTTGTTGCTGTTTATGGCAGAAAATTGGAAGTTCAAAGTAAATGGAGGAGAAAGGCTGCTGAGCATGGTGTGCTTGTGAAAGCTGCCTTTTTTTGAGTTAGTAATGCCATCACTTCTGGTTATCTGGACTTGTTAGTTTTCCTTTCCTGTTTTCTTCTACTCCAAATACTCTTGTTGGTGGATTGAAAATAAAAGCAGAATAGATTGATGAATCACAGACAAGAAATAGCATACATCCTGTCTTGATTAATGCCTAGGTTAATGTACTTGGGGGAGGGATGTAATCAGCAATCACATGGTAGACAGAGTTTATTGAGTAGGTATGTGTTTTGAGCTGAAGTGTGTACTTATTACAGAAATATTTCTCCGAGGACCCTGTGAGGCCTAGTTTTAGCACGTTGCTGAGAAAAAGAAAGCACTCTGTGGCTGAAGAAGGTGCTTTTTTAGTACCTTTTTATTCTCCATTATGCCTGTACCACTTAGCATGGAGATTACAGCTATCACATTGGAATACTAACCTTAGCAACAGATGTGATCCTGAAGCACGTTACATTTCACCAGATGTTCCGTTTCTCTTTAGGGCAAACTTCTGGTTAGTTTCTTGTATCAAACACTCTAAGAAATCAGAATTTGAAGTTTACTTTAGACATACTGTGGTTGTTTATAAGAGAGACGAAAGGCAAAGGCACAGCCTTTTATAATCTCAAAGACTGGAAAATTTGCATAATATCAAATAAGTTGTGCTGCAGCTACATTTTATAAATATTTTTCTAGTCGATATTACATTTGCATTCTGTATGAAATGTTTGAGAAATACATACGTTTCAAGAAGTATCTCTCATGAAATAAGTAGTAAAATAGTATTCCTTGTTGATTGTGCTGCATATATTTATGATTTGCATACTCCTTCCAAAAGAGCATTTGAAGAAGATATGAGTTCTTGCTAATTTGACAATTTAAAACAATTTATAATTGAACAAATTGTGGATACTCTTAATCATAACATCTGCAGGACGTTGATTTATAAACACTGTAAAATGCTGTGTTGTTTTCATGCTATGCACACTTCCTGTAGTGTATGCTTACAGTTCAAAAGAATTATTTCCTTATCTATTTCCTTCAGTCTTTGAATTTTAGCACTAGTCATAATTTTGAGTCTGGAAAAGATTTCATGATATTCTAAATTTTTGTGTTTTTCCTTCCCATCAATAATGGTCTAGCAGTTTTATGTAACATTAAGGAGTGTTGTTTTGTAAAAATAGCAGTAGTATCTAAGGAGAAACACATCATCTTGTTTCTTTGGAATAGTAGGAATAGAATAGCCGCAAAGTAATTTTAAAATGTGTGTTAATTGAGAAAAGGGAAAATCACACTGACTTTTCTTTTGGAAACTTTGTGTTCATTCTACATCTTCACTTAAGGGGAGATTCAGCAAGAATAGTTTTAAAGTAGATGTATTATTTGAGAAGATACACTTTCTGTTCTTTCTACTTCGAATCAAATATTTTGGGAAAAACTCTCATGTCTGCAAGACTTCCATCTGGTGAGAACTTGATCCTTTCCGCCCAGTTTCATCTTGGCTCTCGCCAGTGGTTGTAGCATAATAGCTTCTCTTTGAGATTAAAACAGAACCAAGACAGGCTCTTTTTATTAATAATCAAATGAAGGTTTACAGATTTCTGATTAGTTCTTTTTCCAGATAGGGAATTATTTTTAAAATTTATTTATTTATTTTTAAAGATTTTATTTGTTTATTAGAGAGAGAGGGAGGGAGAGAAAGCATGAGTGAGCACAAGCAGGGGGAGGGGCAGATGGAGATGGAGCCACAGGCTCCCCACTGAGCAGGGAGCCCAATGCAGGGCTCCATCCCAGGACCCTGGGATCACCACCTGAGCCAAAGGCAGATGCTAAACCAACTGAGCCACCCAGGCTCCCCTCCAGATAGGGAATTATTAGAGATAGGTCATATTTTATTCCTTTGAACTCTATTTTAAAATAGTACTACTGTGATGAACAATGCTTACACTTTCCTTGTCTGTAAAATGAGAGTAATAACAGTACCACATGATAGAACTGTTGGGGGGTTTATCACAAATAATGGGAGGTTTGTAAGCTACCAATCAATGGAAGCTATTATTAGTCATCTTGTGGCTTTAAAAAAAATAAAGATAGCTATAATTAAAAACAACTCAACATATGTAACCTGCATGGTTATATTAATCAGTCAGTGCTGGTATGACCTTAGCATTTATAAAACAGCAACTTCATTATAGCTAGAGATTGTTTTTTGCTTTTGCCCAGTTTTGTTACTGTTTTTTTTTTTAGTCTTTTCTGTGAATATTTTGATATCAACCATTTTTTATTTAAAAACTTCATGATTTAATCATTCATCTCTATGTACACACACCATTGCCAAATTGAGAAAGCTAAATAGAAATTGTTATGGGCTAACAAATTTTGTTGTTTGTGTCCTCCAAATTTTATATGTTGAAGCCCTAACCCCCAGTGTGATGGTACTTGGAGGTAGGGCCATTGGGAGGTAACTAGAGTTAGATGTAATGCTGAGGCTTGGGCCATAGTCTGATATGATTTGGTCCTTACAAGAAGAAACACTGGAAAACGTGTGCAGTCATTCTTTCCATCATGCGAGGGCACAGGGAGAAGTAGGGCAAGGAAAGGGCTCTTACCAGGAACTGAAGGAGCCAGCACTTTTGATATTGGACTTCCCAGCCTCCAGAACTGTGAGATAATAAAGTTCTGTTGTTTAAGCCACCCAGTCTATGGTATTTTGTTATGGCTGCCCACACAGTAATATATAAACAAGCGAAGCTCAAAATTGGAGGTAATAGTCAGGTATGAGGTAGGCTAATCTCTCATACTAAGGAGATATATAGGGCACTGGGACAACGAAAAGGCATTTTATTTACTGTGTATGGCTCTATCTGCAGCTATTGGAAGTTTTTGTTTTATGATGCCATCTGTAAAATGTTATTGTTTAGTAGATGGTAGGTACTGTGAGATGTTTTGACCTTAAATATTCATGCAAGTTTAGTTAATTTCTCTGGACAGGCAATTTAACGTACTAGTCTTAATTCAGTGCCAGATGATTATCATCTGAGCAGAGGTCTTTTTGGAAAAGTTCATGCATCACAACTCTAGCAAGAACATACCACAGCATTTCGTTTTTTATAGATTCTCTTGATTAGGTTGTTGAATAGAAGTAACAGGCAATTGAAAGGTAAGACTTTTGTTCCTAAGAAATCAAATATTTCCTGCTCAAATGGATTCATACCACTTTGCATATCTTTAGTAAAATTTCATTTTAATTTTGTAGGGAAGGTAAATTTATTAGATACAGACCACTTAGAATAATTTTTACTTTTTATCTGTTGCGAATAATTTAACCAGAGTATGTACCTTCTGCTCTCTTCAAATGCAACGTGTGAAGTGTCTTGTGAGGGCATTGGAACTGTGTTGCCTCTGGAGACAGGAATATCTTTTTTGTTTTGTTTAAAGATTTTATATATTTATTTATTTGACAGAGAGAGGGAGAGAGAGAGACAGACAGCCAGAGAGAGAGAGAGAGACAGCCAGAGAGAGACGGAACACAAGCAGGGGGAGTGGGAGAGGAAGAGGCAGGCTCCCAGCGGAGCAGGGAGCCCTATGCCGGGCTAGATCCCAGAACGCTGGGATCATGCCCTGAGCTGAAGGCAGACACTTAACAACTGAGCCACCCAGGCGCCCCAGGAATATCTTTTTAAAGAGGTGTTTTTTTTGTTTTTTTTTTTTTTAAGATTTTATTTATTTATTTGACAGAGAGAAAGCCAGATAGGGAACACAAGCAGGGGGAGTGGGAGAGGAAGAAGCAGGCTTCCAGCGGAGGAGCCTGATGTGGGGCTTGATCCCATAATGCTGGGATCACGCCCTGAGCGGAAGGCAGACGCCCAACGACTGCGCTACCCAGGTGCCCCGAAGAGTTTTTTAAATCTGGTTTTGAGAAGTCCTTGGAGAAAGTGTCTGTAACATTGCTTAATCTGTATAAAAGTAACACAGGAGAGAGATTCTTAGAAAGACATGGTGGCAGTGAAATCAAATAAAGTAGATATTTGTAATTATTGTTGGTAACTTTTTACTGCCTCGAGATACTGTTTACTTAAATTATGCTTTTGACCTCTGTTTCGACCTGATTGCTAAACTTCCTTTCCCCAGTGAAATGCTTGAGGAAGCACTCTTCTCATCTTTCCGGTACTTTCTTACTCATCAGCCTTCAACTGATTTTAATTTTGCATTTTGCTGGGAGCGTAGTGTGGCTTGATCCCTTCTGTGTAATGGACAGTTCTGTAGTAAATGGACCCTAGTTTATGCTCTTTGATCTGAATATAGCCTTTGACATTATGAATTTCTGTCTCCTAGAACCTCTGCTGCAATTCCATAGGAACATCTGGTTTACCTCTTGAAATGCTTCTGTTGCTGAACTCCTCAAATTCTTGCATCTCTTTTGCTTTTTCTCTTCCTATCTTATCTGTATCTTTAAACTTAACTATCACTTTTGTGAGCATGTGAATTTTGTTATGAATTAAAGAACAGAATGTACTTTCTTTGAACTTTTAGCTAAGTCTTTCTTTTTTAAATGTTTTTTTGAATTATAAAAAGTTAATAGAATATATTTTATAAAATTTGGAAAACAGAAAAAGTTATTCATCTTATATCTTTAACAGTGATTGTTAATAATTTCATATATTTCCTTCAACTTAGAATGCTTTTTTAAAATTTAAAATGCCTAAGAATTTTAATTTTAGTGTTTTTACCTTTTGTATCTGCCTCACATTGTAGTTCATATCGTGTTATTAAATGATCTTCACCATCATTGTTAAAGCTGTATTGTAAACACTTGAAGGCATGAACATATCATAGTTAAATCTTCCTGTCACCAGACATACTAGGTAGTTTCTAATTTTTGATGACCACTTAATAATGTAACTTTTTAAAACAGAATTTGAATTATAATCTTACTTCTGATATCTAGCAGAAGAATCAATAATAGGACATAAACATTTTTGTGGAATATTGAAAGGAAGGGTTTGATAGCTGGGAAAGGCTGTCTTTGAGTGCTGGTGATTATTTTTTTATGAGCAAGTTACTTATGTGACAAATGGAAAAACGAATACCTACTTTAATATGAAATATGGGGAGTATCTGATTTATTGATCGAAAAACAGGTGCTCAGTAAGTAATTAGAAATTACCGTGACACAATTATTATTACTATGACTGCCTCAGAGTAGGTTTTATTGACTTCTTGAGTCATTTTCCCCTTGCCCCCAAAGTTTTTGGTCATTTGTGAAACTTTTCCAAGTGGTGACATAATGCCATCAAAATATTGTGTATTTAAAAATGAACTACAGTGACTTTTTTGGGGGGGGGTAAATCAATAAAGTTTTTTTCCAGGACAAATGTAAAATAATACTTTCCACAGAATTATTTCCAGAAATAATGAATTTTGTAGCTAAAAATGGTCAGGTCGCGACTACCAGAGCATCATTTATAGCAGCACTTTTTTAAAAGCAGAAACAAGCAGAAGTCACACTATTGCAGTGAACTTTGTCAAACAGCTGCAGAGTTAATGACAAATACCATGTTTGGGGAGAATGCGGAGTAGCTATGTTGTTTCTTTTACAAAATGACTGTTAAATAATATTGCCTAATATCGGTTGCATACAGTATGTAAAAGCGCTTACCGTGAAATGTGTGGACGTTACTAGATATTCCTTCAGCTTCACAATTGATGTGCACAGAAGCATTCCTTCTTAGCGTGTATGCTGTTCTTATATAACAGACAAGTGCTACGTGATTTTCTTGTTCATCCTGGAAAATCCATGGTTGAAGAGGAGAGAGTTTTTATTTAACAATTATTTTGTGAGCTGTGATATAGACTGGAAAAAATGTGTTAGAATCAGTACTGATAGAGTACAGTTGTGTTTTTAGCAGGAAAAGGGCGTTGCTACCAGAGTGCTCACCCATGCACCTCTTTGTTTACAGGGAACAGCTTCATTGGCTCTAGAGTTTTCCTCTCACATCCTCCTTTCTTATACCTGGACATCTGTGAAAGTGGGTTGCATTTTTTTAAATCCATGGTGTCTTATAATTAAAATACAGCCCTCTTTCCTCCTTCTTTTTATACTCAGTGGAATTTTAGATTTCATGAAATAATGTTAATTGCTTTCTAATCTTAATTTAGTATGGAGGGAAATAGTGAAAATAATAAAATTAAAATTTCAACCCCTGAGTATTTGTCTTTAGAATATGCTGAATGAAAAATCTGACCCTGCTTTTCCAATACTGCCTGTGAGAAGGATGTCTGTGTGAATCTTTGACTTTATAGAAGAGATTACATTTTTATACCTTCTTTATGACACAGTCAATGCCAATAAAAGCTATTTCGATAGCTTCAAATAATTTGCTGAAAGTAGCATGTTTTAGCTAAACATGTAGTATGCTAAGTAGCTTTGCAGTATTACGTGAGTAGAAAAAAAATTGCAATTTTTAACATTGAAATTGTGATTCTGGGATGAGTAAAGTGTTCCCATTTTACTAAGCCTTGATAATTTTAATTTATTTGAGGAAGTTGATGACATTGCTGTGCATATTTTCAAAACTATATCTAAATATGGCAGTAGGATATGAATAGCTCCAGAGCTTAATAAAATCAAGGGTTAAAATCTAGTTTCTAGAGTTTCCCTAATTGAAATAGTAATTTTTAGGTATAATGCGTTCCTTGGACAGAGATTTGTGTGTGTGTATATATACACATACGTACATATATATGCATATATGTAGGATCATCTGACAGTAACAAAACGCTTGTTGCATTTTCTTATAACCTCTAAGTCTGCATAAGGAGCTTCTAATTTAGTACAACTAGAATGAGAAAAGCAGCCTCTTAGGTACACAGTCTGTCATCCACATCATCCTCTCCAGGTTGTGTGTTTAAACCTTGGGCATCATGCACAGCAACTCTATCACAGATACACAGTAGATTTGTTATGGTTTTAATTTTAATCAAACTTTTATTTATATAATTAAAATTCGGATAACACCTTTTTTTAAAAAATTGAAATTGGTGGTTTTCATGAGGCCAAATGTCCATTAAGTGATCTTCAGATGATATAAGTTAGAGAGACACTGTTCCAGTGTATATTTGTCTGAAATGAAGTAAGTGTTGGGAAGGAAATCTGATGACTCTCTTGAACCTCCTCCTTCTTCCGGGTTAGCCCAAGTCCCCTTTTCTGTATGGGGAACCCATATATACTCGTTAGTCTAGAACTCTTGTCACTTCTTAGGCTGTGATCCTTGTTACTGCCCCTGTGTTTCTGACTACGCTTGTCGTTAGGGTTTCTAGACTGTATTTTTGAGGGAAACTGACTTTTTAAATTTATCTCTGTGGAATATTAGCATCTAAAAGCACTATAGGGGCGCCTGGATGGCGTAGTCATTAAGCGTCTGCCTTCAGCTCAGGGCGTGATCCCAGCGGTCTGGGATCGAGCCCCACATCAGGCTCCTCTGCTGGGAGCCTGCTTCTTCCTCTCCCACTCCCCCTGCTTGTCTCTCTCTCACTGGCTGTCTCACTGGCTGTCTGTGTCAAATAAATAAATAAAATCTTAAAAAAATAAAAGCACTATAGAGATAATTGATTCCAACTCCAAAGCTTAGCAAAGAAACACATGAAATTATATTCAGGGAGGATATTTATCTGGTCCTTGGTTTAAAACTCTTTGTCATCATTACCATGTGATAAGCATTAAACCAAGTAATTTTTTCATTTGAGATAAAGTCTAGATGGTTTTAAAACTATATCTTTTAAGGGCAGTGTGGTTATTTGGAGGCTTTCCCCTGCTTTATTTTATTATATTTACTGGCAAAGCCAAAATAGCAATTCAGGTCTCTTGTTTTCCCAGCCTGCGACTATTCTTCTGCACTGCATTATTTGGCAGGGTAAGAAGCCAGGTCTTTGACTCCCAAACTTGATTTCCTGGTTATTATTAACAGAGATAGTTTGTTCATTTTAAATGCACGGAGAACTGTATGGGATTGCCCAGATATTTTCTTTAGGGAACATTTAAGCATTTGTGTAGAGCCAGGAATGCTGGCCGTCACCATGTGTGTCGTATCTGCTCTTCTCTACTAGAATGTCAGCTGCAGGAACCTTTTCTGTCTTCATTGCCCAGTGCTGGACAGCACCTAAAACCCTGGCACATTATAGCTCAGAATAAATGCTTGTATGAATATATGAAGGGATGAATGCATGAATTTGCTGTTTAAGATTTTTCTTCCCCAAAATATAAGGAGGAAGCATCTGTAAGCCATTTGTAATGCCTTTATCTAACTGACTATTGTAATCTTTTCTGCAAGGAAAAAACCCCATCTACTTATATATATGTCTTTGGAGGATAAAGGAGAGTTTTTGTTGTTGTTAAGTTGTTAAGGTGATATTACCTGGTTTGAAAATGCTTTGGAACATTGCAGATACTCTGATTAAACTCAGCTTTTTAAGGAGATACTGTTTGGTTTGCCTTTGGCACAATTTCAAAAGCCTTGGCATGAGCTGCTGACTCTCAGTATCTGTGGACACTGCTGTGAGGGACAAATTTTTAATTTTTTTTATTTTTAGTGGGATGGGAGAAATAATCTATCTGAAGCAAATTCAGGGAAAGTAAAACAAAGCTAGTGCTGCTTAGGTGGTTATTTATGCTTCCCTAGATATTTATTTATTTATAGTTATGCAGTTTATTTCTATCATTGTAGCCCATAGAGGTTAATTCTATTTCAAACATCTGGCAGGATCTTGCCTGCCAATTGCGGAAGAGAATTATTTGGTCTGTTTTGTAGCCTTCCAACATCTTTCTATAGTAATTTTCTTGCCTTTCAATGATATTTACTTCCCCCTACACACTGTATTTCATCTTCTTCACTAATCCAAGAGGCCTTCCCTAGAAAAACATCTTTAGGAGCTTCAGATTACATAGTGACAGCTGATTACACATGTCTCAGTAATGGCATGTAGAGATCTCTCTGTAAAAACTCTAAAAGATTACAGGAGTACTGAGTTGCTTGAGGATGGTGTTCGTGTATGTCTATAGAGCTGTATACCTCCAGGCTGTATGCCAGCCCTTCCCCAGAAAGTTTCGTCTTTTCAAATAGAGGAGGATTATCTCTCTGTTAGGATCCCAATTCTGTCCCTGCCTTTAGAACAGTCTTCTTAGTTTATAAGCCCTAGTCACTGTCACTGTGTGGGTAAGGGCATGTGTTTTCTCTTGTCCATTTTGGGAATTACTAGTCTTGGTCACAGAGTAGTTTAGGTGGAGCCTCCATCCAGCCTTCTCCATGCTGGAGTCCTGGTCTTGGTAGGACAACGGTAAGAGTGACATTGTTGGGTATCTTGCTGAAAGCTGGAGTTTTCTCTGGTCCTTTGGCCTGTCATTCTGACTCTTCCGGATAGTGTTATTTTTAGTGATCTCAGTGCTATCTGTGCTATTTGGCTACCCTGAAGTGAATTGATTATTGCTTCACACCTAACCTCTCCTCCTCTCCTACGAATATTCGTACAGAGGAATGGGAATCCCTAAGTGGGACCACGTTTGGCTTGTTCTCCACTACCCTTCAGTACTTGTTACTCATCTTTTTGATCTTGAGTCCCTTTGAGAATTTGGTGAAAGTTTTAGATCTTCTCTCCACAAAGTGCATATGCATGTGGTTTTGGGAAAAAGAGATTGTAACGGGAAAGGCAACATGGCCTCCTTAAAAATGAGCCACGGGTTTCCTAACCTCAGATTTATTGTGGCTGCCATAAGGATTTCTGCTTGATCATTTTCTCAGCATAGAACTCTGTATTCCTTATCCTATAAAAATAAGTTTGGACAAAGCAGAGCGTGCTGGGAAATAGGTGGGGGACAAAAAAGGGGTGAATGGAGAATGTGGTTGTAAGTACTTCTGTGTCTCTGATTTAAGTAATCCATAGGAAATTATTTGTCCTTCCTAACCTTTTCTTTAACTCTGGTCATTTGCCATTCTAGCCAGCTTTCCCTTTAATTTGTAGTTAAGGATATTCTTAAAAGATTGTGTCCCTTAGGCTTTTTTCTTACAACATGTTTTATACTGGTTTTCTAGTTCACATTGTCCTGATGTTTGAAGGTGAAGGAAACTATCTTTGAAAAGTTGAGACTGCCAGAGTGGATCATCTCTCTAAGCAATAGGGGTATGCTATAAAGCTGTTTGCGTATCTGAGTTTACTATTTTACTTGGGGTGGCAGTATTTCCAGTAGCCTTCGCCTCGTCCCCATGTAAGCTGGCATTACTGCTCCCTCCTCCATTCCATCCCTGCCCTCATTCTCAGTGTTGTTTTTAAAGTCACCTGTTGGGAGGGGGCATGGAGTTTATTTTCTTTCTTTGGAAGAGTTATAAATGGAATCAGGAGATAGAAACTTATATAGTACAATGCAATTATATTGTTATATACACAGTAATAAAGAACACCCAAGATTACCTTTTCTTGAAATCTAATTTCTGTAGCTTGTCTCTTTCTTTATTGAATCTATTCTTTATTGTATAGAATATAGTTAGCTTATAGTTTTAGTATCTAAGAAGTATTTTTTTCGTTTTGTAATCCTTTTTCATGCTAGATTGTTTTTTATCATATTCGTATTCGTACATATAAATTCGGTTTCATGAAATGGATATTATAGATTCATACTTTATTTTTGTAGTCACACATACAACCTCTAATTCCCTTCTCTGTTTTCCTGCTTCCCCCCCACTCCTCATATGGAGATGGGCAAAGAGGAGTTTATACAACACTTGGAGACCAAGTTAATCAAGGCCAATTTTCCAAAAACTTTTTCTTTGCTCGAGATAAGTGCCATGACTTCTTGATTCCATATAGCACTTCTGAATAATAGTGTTGGTGAAGTCGTATTGAATTCTTCTCAAGGTTATTTAGTACACCACACTCTTGCTGTGAATGATTTCATTTAATCCTCTTTTAACTACTTTCTGAAGTAGGTACTGTTTTTTTCTCTTAATTTTACAACAGAGGAGACCTAGGTCAAAATAATTTTGTTGTAGGTTACACAACTAAAGTGTATTAATGATGGTGTCTTGGCTCAGGATGCCATGACAAGTACAGTAGACTGGGTGATTTAAACAACAGGAATTTATTTCTCACAGTTTAGGAGACTGGAAGTCCAAGATCAGGGTGCAGCAGGGTTGGCACTTTTCCCTGTGACTTCACATGGCCCCAGTACTGCCTGTGGATGGAGATGGAATTGGGAGAGAGAGAGAGAGAGGGAGAAAGAGAGAGAGGGAGAGGGAGGAAGCAAACTCCATGGTGTCTCTTATGTGGTGGCTAAAGGGCACTAATCCCATTGTGAGGGCCCCACCCTCATGGCCTCAACTGAACCCAATTACTTTCTAAAGACCCTATCTCTAAATACCATCAAGTTGGGGTGTTAGGGCTTTAACATAAGAATTTGGGGTGGGTCATAATTCAGTCTATAGCAGACGGTATTTAGACCAGGTTGGCTGCCTCAGATTCTAAGTAGTCTGGTACCCTGTTCTATTCCCTGCTCCCACAGTTTAGGAGTGTACCCAGGTTATTTGATGACCATGGTAAAGGTAGGCAAGTTAGCCAGCAGTAGAAAATTCTCTTGATATGTTTGCACATACACCTTTCATGTCATATGTAATGCATACTTCTTTTGTCAAAAAACATGGAAAATAAGGGCAAGAATAAGTAAGAAAACAAAAATCATGTGTGATGTCACTCCCTGGAGAATTACTGCCATTACCATTTTAGCATGTTTCTTTCTATTCTTTCTTCTTACAAGGAGGGAGCAATCCAGGTTGTTTACATAGTGGCATTTATATGGTTTATAGTT
This sequence comes from Ursus americanus, assembly GCF_024610735.1. NCBI lineage: Eukaryota > Metazoa > Chordata > Mammalia > Carnivora > Ursidae > Ursus > Ursus americanus. The sequence goes on from NC_142135.1 coordinate 22,023,558, forward strand.
TTATATTCTTCTTTTTTTCCTAGTAGCATCTCATGAACATTTTCCCATGCCATTTATAAATTTTTTAGAAACATTCTAAATGCCTTGGAGAAAATAAATTTGAGACCAGTTCAGAAGGTAAATGGCTATATGAACTGAGTGTGGTCAAGATTCATGACTCAGAGTACCCCCTTAGTGAGGGAGAAAACACAGAAGTAGTAGGGTTTGTGAGTGGCATGGATAAAGTCAGTGTATGTGTTTGGAGTATGTAGTATCTATGAGACTTTCCCCTGAAAATGGTCAGTAAGCACAAAGCCATGTGGACTAGAGGTTGATTTTTTAAATTGCCATCATCATATGGTTGGAAGTGGAAATCACCGTTTTCCAGCTGGGGAAATTAAAGCTCAGGGAGATAAACGCATTAACTACCACAGCTTGTTGGGCAGCCATGTTGAAGAGGGTACTTTTTAGAAAATGGTGTCACTATAACTTTATGAGTCTCCCAGCACAGGGTGCTCAGTAAATGGTTTCAGTACAAACAGTTTTGTTTGTGCATTGCAAACAGTACCTCCCAAAAGCGATCATTTGTTCTCTATTTTGAATATTTACTGCTCACTGCTAAAGCATCTCATTCTATTTTGTGCACAACCGGAGTTTGACATGATAGGGGATGAAACTTTCTTTTTTTAAAATTTATTTATTTATTAGAGGGAGAGAGTGAGTGCGGGGTGGAGGGGCGGGGGGAGAGGGAGAGAAAAACTCTAAGCAGACTCTCTGCTGAGCACAGAGCCCAACGTAGGGCTTGATCCCACAACCCCGAGATCACGACCTGAGCTGAAACCAAGAGTCAGACTCCCAACTGACTGTGCCACCCAGGCGCCCCTGCGGATGAAACTATTAATTCATTTTGTCAGCACTTTCTCCTCCCCTCCCCCTCCCCCTTCTCTCCCCCCCCCCCCCGTTGTTGTTGTTGTTGTTGTTGTTGTTGTTGTTGTTGTTGTTGTTCTTCTTCTTCTTCTCCTTCTTCTTCTTCTTCAACTTGTATAGAATATTTTGTGTGTTACAACAAGTACTCATGAGGCCATTCTTTCCTTGTTTTACATTAAAAACTCAGATTTCTAGGAAAGGTAAATCAAGTGTGATTATTCTATTACAGAAATGTCTTTTATTTCTCAAAAAGTACATCCTAGTTTTGCTTTGAAACCCCACATGAAAACTTTATACTAGGGTTAAGTCCTGGAGAAAGTCTTACTGACTTTGAGATCTGATGTTTTTCTCCCTTTGGATAATGTAAATGACCAAGTTTCCCCTATTGCTTTGATTGCCAGAATGCTTAGAGCCAAATTTGTGTATTTTAATAAAAATATCTGTGGTTTACTTCATTTTGTTCAGGTGTCTGCCTCACCTGCAATTTCTGCTTTATGTATTCTAATTTATACTTTACCTAGTCTTGATTTCTGATGATTTTATGTGTTTTAAAGCAAGATAACTCATGTCCTTTGTGGACATAGTAACATGGATATATATTTATAAAATTATATATGTGTGTGTGTGTGTGTGTGTGTAAAATTTACGAATAATTGTGACTTTCTAGTACATTAATGACAATCATGTTTTTGAGATATTCCATTTTTTTCCTGAATACTTTCAGTACTTAATTTTGGGCCAGAATTCGTCTAGTACCTGATATATAGCTGTAAATATGACAGAGGTGTTACTTGTCCTCACAAAAGAGCCTGTAACCTAGTATGAAATGTGTATTTTTCTAAATCCAGAGATTCTGCTTTGATCTTCTAACATATCATCCTCTTAATTTTAACAAGAGGTAGCAGTGGTCAGTAGGCTATTCTTCAGGAGAGAATTCTTGATGATGATGGGTAAAGAGGTCTGTAGACTTTGGTCCTGTCCTGGTGAATTCACTTTGTATAAACAGATCTCAGATGATCTATAGTTAACTTACTAGTTGCTTTCTATCATCCACTTACCTGCATGTACTTTCATGACCAAAAGCATAAATGTATATACATTTTAAATCTCATTACCTCAAAGAAATAGGATCTCTTGGCTATGTTTCATGATTTGGTTGAGAAGATAATATGAATTTGTTACAGGATGTACATGTTATTTTCTGTAGAGTCCAGTTTATTTCATAAAATACTTTTTGAGAAACATTAAAACCTCAAAAAACCTGATTTCCTCTAATTTTCAAAGCTCTTACTAGTTTTAAAAGATAGAGAGGTTGCCCTCCCTCCCTCCCCCACTTCCCTTATCTTCAGCTTGGCACTCAGAAGAAATTATTTGTCAGAATTCATAAACACTTTAAGGAAGAAATTAAACCACCCAGGACAAATGAACTATTAAAAAAACATTTCTGTAAGATTTTTAAGAAAGGCAGTATTTTTCCTATTTCTTTTAAAATAAAACAAATTAGTTTCTAGGTAGAGGAGAACATATATCAGGCACTTAATGTGAAAAATGAACTGTTAACCAAAATCCTTAAGCATTCACAGGGGTGACCTTAATAACATGTATTAATTGGAAAAAAGGATGAATATATGATACAGACTGGGTGAAGAGAATACGGAAATCTTAAATGTGTACTCCATAGTTCTCTCCACCCAAAGTAGACTCTTATTTAAGTCTTTTTTCAAATGCACATTCTGTTTGCTTAAGTCTGCATCTGCTACTAGCTTTGAATACTGCCTGAAACGTATGTGCAGCTTGGCAGAAAGTCTGATATGAAGAGGAAAGCACAGAATAGTTTGTCTTGTTAAATAAGGAGGCAACGCCTTCACAGTTCATAGCCTGTCGTCGTTCTCTGGTATCCCATGGTGCTGCTGGGAAAGAGGCTTACAATTATTTTCTTAAAAGTCCTACTTAGGTTAGCCCTCATGATAAAACAAATAGGAGATTTTTGAGGTATTCCACTTCTCTGTCATGTTTGTTGAAATCATTGATTTGTTTCAGAGTTGTGGGGGTTTTGTTTGTTTGTTTGCTTTAAAAGCCATTTGCATCTCTTGATTGAACTTAGTAGGTTTCTTTGCTGCCAAGAGCATCTGCTAGATCTGGTTTCTGTTCCCTTACTTGATGTGTTTGTGCAAGTCACCTATGATCTAAGCCAGTTCTTAGTTACAAAGTAGTATGGGCATAAGTTTCAAATAGTAACATAGCAGTGTTTTAGGAGTTTGATTACATATTTGTGATAACTATGGATTTTGACATTTACAAATCTTTTTAGGTAGTTTTACCACTTAAAATCTTACTGGTATTGCTATATTACTGGTTGATTTAGTGGTCAAACATGGCACAAGCTGTGTTTTCTCAAAACCTAGAAATTGTATATTTCTGTTGTGTTTATGTGTTATGCTTTATTGGCTCCGAAATAATTTACACTCTACCAATAAGAAGAGATGAAATTCTGTAAGTGGGTGGTTGCCTGGGCTTTGGAGTCAGAGAGTCTGATGTTAGATTGAGTCCTGCCACTTTACAAGCTGTGATGAACAGTTTTTCTAAGAGGATTTCAATAACGGTGATCAGCCCATTAGAGTTATTGTGAGGAATTAATTCAGATGACATATGTAGACCACTTCTCAAGAAGTCTGATATAATAAATGCTCACTAAGTGCTAGTTTCTCTTCTGGTATTTAGCTCTAGCCTTTCCCTCTAGGCCATATATATACTTTATATATTTTTGTCATAATTTTTAAAAAATAATTTGGATTTATTCGATATAGTATTAAGTCATTAAATGAAACAGTACGTCTATTAAATTGTCTTTAATTTCTAAAATTTAAATTAGGTCACTTTGTCTTTTAAAAGTTCCCTAATAAATCTATAAAACACTCCCCCCCCCCTTAATCTGACAGACATTATCTCGAGTTTTGGACTATGTTACAGCTTTAACTTTCTGCCTGCAGCTCCTCGCATCCTAGCCAACTGTGGCAATTCTTTGTTCTTGTTTTTCACTGAGAAATTGTATTTTTGTAAGGCTCACTTACAATAATCAAATAAAAAAGGTGATTTTAAAGATGAGGGTGAGGAATTGAAGGAGAAAGAATGCTGGTTAATTATTCCACTGAACTAAAAAACTTCTACTTCCTTGTCCTTCTCAGTGATCTTCAGGAGAAATCAGATCTTAAGCTTTTTTGTTGTTTGCCAGTGTAACTCCAGATATAGCATTTAAATATAAAACAACATATTATTTTCAGTGTTTTCATATTTGGAGATAAAAACAAGAGAAAGCCTAACAAATGTGGTGGATTTTTGAAAGGAATAGTTATTGGGCAGCCTGCCTCAGTTAAGACAATTTTAGCTCTAGGCAATTTAAAATTGACTGTTTTGCAAAGAGGATATCTGGAAAAAGTGAATATGAATATACTGGTGCCAAACTTCGAACAGTTATTCAGTGTTGTAAACCAGGCTCTCCTTTGCTAGGGAGAGGCTTAACCAATTAAGACAATTGTAGAGGTTGAAGAGATTTATAAAACTGCAGCTCATTTTTATCATCCTTCCAAATTTCATAGCACCACCTTAGTCGCATGTTAAGTATTGTTTTTGTATTAGTAATTTGAGTTGGCTTAATAGTAACTATCAATTTGTTTTTGAAATTCGTTTGCTTTGCAATGTTTCTCCTCAGTCAGTAGGGTGTTTGCTTTTTAGACTAAGAATGCTTAAAAATTAAAAAGTTCTTTACTGAACTTTTCACTATACAGTTCTGAGCTGAACCCTTCTGTTGGATATTACCATGATTTAAAAATAGTTCCCCTCCAAAACAGTTTTCCTCTTGCTATTCATCTTTGAAAACTCCCCCAGGAATATTTGGTTATTAATTCAGAAGTGAATGTCATTGGTTGAAATTGCTGCTTTTGGGCTTCTTTTTGTTAAATATGAGAACTTTAGAATAAAAGTGAAAGCGTGCCTAACCCTGGACCAACTCTACAGAGATGCCAGGAAGTGCTTATTTCTTAATTCATTGACTGGCATTAACTCAACAGTAGAGAGTGTGGTACTTTGTATCAAGGAGCCTCATTTTTTCTTTTCCTTCTCTTTTTTCCTTTTGTTTCTTTTGCTGTGATCCTCTTGCGTTCTGAGGTGCGAGGTACTCCCTAGACAGGGGTGAACCTTATCTCTGCCTACGCACATCTTTTATGCCCTCCTGGAAAAACTCCAGCCCAATAAAGTGAGTCCAGCTGGGCAGGAGAAGGCAAGTATGGCTCTACCTCCCACTCACCGAGAAGTTGTGGGCTGGGACAAGGCATCCTCAGAGCCATTTCCGGAAAGCATGAGCTTCCTCCCCTCCCCTGTTACCTTAGTGTTGTAGCTAAATTGGGTCTCTTGTGTGTGCCTTAAGTGCCCACCCCCAGTATAACTCCTGAGAGAAACTAGCATAGCCACAAAAGCAGTGGCGTTCACCTGGGAGGTTAGAATCTGCAATGGTCGTTCCTTATTTCCTGGGTGAAATTTACTGGCATCTCACCATTTCACGATTTTTTCCTTGTGTCTTCCATAGGCCAGAGGGGTAGACAGGTGTTAGCTGTGTGGCAGCTCAGATCATTTGACTGGTGGTAGCTGCCAGGAGCTTGGTTTTGAGACTGTATTAGTGGGATAGTCTGCTGTGTTTCTCTTATCCTTACTTAGGTTTGCGAGGATACTTTTGCAGGGTTTGGTTCTGTGTTTTTTGAAAACTTGGGTTGGAGGAGGAAGAAAGGCAACACTGTGTGGGTGAAGGGAGATAAGAGTCACACGTCTTTGTCACCATTAAAAGGGAGGACACAGACTGAAAAGTCTGCAGACAAAGCAATTCACTTGGTGGGCTGTGAGGTTTTTCTTGTTCCTCAGCTTATATATATGGAAAAACATGTCACTTAAATTTTTTTGTTGTTATTGAATTAAACTTACCTCTTTGAACTGTGCACTTACTGGAGGCTCATATGAATAGTCTTGGTGAGGCCTGGGCCTTAGTGCACCCCAGCTTTACTTTGAAGCTCATTCTTTCCACAGATCACTTACAGTCCTTTATTTTTTAAAGATTTATTTATTTATTTTAGAGAGATCATGAGGAGAAGGGGCAGAGGGAGAGGAAGAGAGAACCTTAAGCAGACTCTGTCCTGACTGTGGAGCCCTACATGGAACTCTACACAGAGCTCAGCATGGGGCCTGATGTGGGGCTTGATCTCACGACCCTGAGACCACAACCTGAAGCGAAACCAGAGTTGGATACTGAACAGACTGCGCCACCCAGATGCCCCATCACTTGCAGCCCTTTAAGATCCTTTCTTTCTGTGTGTGACACCCAAGAGGACATTAAGTTGTGTTTTTTAATTTTTAAAGTTGGGGTGGTAAGTCCAAACCAAAATAGAGAATATCTGGACATTTCACATAGAATAGGCCCAGACTATATTTTTTGTGTAATAGTGAAATCCCAGTACCTTGTAGATTTTTAGAAGCAGTTTATGAGCTTACCTGTCTTGTTCTACCCCTTACATTTTAATATTCATTTGCCATATTTAGGTCATATGAAAACTCTTATAAACCTTAAAAATAAATTTTTATTAGAGCCTTGCAAGCTCATGTCTCTACTTCTCAATTCTCAAGAAGTAAATACACGGGAGCGGTGGTATTTCCCATAGAGCTACACGCCTCCTATCCCTTAGTCTCTTTCTAGCTGAGAGGAATACTTCATTTTCATTCTTGTCCAAGGGGCTATAAAGTAGATAAGATTCTGGGTGAAGAAGGAATTTAGAGGTTTGCTACTAATCATAGAGTTTGTTTTACCTCCTGCATCCCGAAAATGCTGTCATAAAACCTATTGTATTCAGGCTATTTGGGGAGAGACTTAGTAAGATTACAGACTCTCTTCCAGAGAAATGGATTTTTTAAGTATTAATACATGCTGAAGGCTCTGCTTTAGTCTCTAGAAAAATTATTACTTAGGAGTAGCATATTTAATGAACACGGTGGAGTTGCATTTTGACTGTGATGTGCTCTCCGATCTTTCTGGAGACGGGAAGGCTGAGCATCAGAAAAGGATCAGTAACTGGACAGCAAGATTCCCCATGGGAAAAATGTAAGAGCTAGGACGAGAACCTAGATCTCAAGATTCCAAGTCTTTCCTTTTTTCTACTGTTGCAAATTGAATCTAACTTCTGCTTATATTACACCTAAATTGTACATTGGCGGATATTTTGGAAATACTGATTTTTAAAAAATCATCTTATAAAATCATGTTTGTACTGTCAATTGCTTGGTAATCTCTCTCCATCTCCTTCTCTCTTTTCCTTTAAAACGAATAGTATTGGCTCCTGTTTTAAACTTGTGATATTGGAACTTTTTAGTCAAATGAGTGATTTTATTTTAATTTAAAAGAGGGAATTTTAAAGCAGAAAGAGGCCATAGCAATGGTTCTATACCATATTTATGTGGTTGATATGTACGAATCTGTTAAACTACCTGGGAAGGAGGTCTCTCATGTGCTAGAGAGACAAAAATTTAAGATAAAAGATAATTGACATAAGATTATCATTATTTTTCTGCTGCTTCTTCTTGAGGCCATCATGTTGTATATAAACAGAAAAACTGAAAAACCTATCTTGAATAGTTGAAAAGTTGGCTGCCATATTTATCATGAGAAATACAACCTTCCTTGGAATAAGCAGATTTATAATTTCTTTGCCTAGTAACAAATGTTGGAAAATAAGATTGTGACGATCTGAGGGAGGTTCTTTTGTACTTTATGATCCTGAGTCTTGTTTGCTTTATAAAACCATAGTGCTATAACCAAGGAAATGGCAGGCATATAACTTTACTTTTTCTAAAACCTGATGAAATGATTAGATTCCAAGTTAAGCCAATATAGTTACTCCACATAGTTGTACATTTCATTATAATAGGAATAACGTGGGTATTATGTCGAGTATAAAATTTTCTCCTGTATTGCATATTTGCTACTCATTATTGGGCTATATTGCTTTTTAAAATCTTTTATTAATTGTAGTCTCAGTTTGCACCTATTTAATAATACTGCTTTAGGTTAATAATATACATTATAGTCATTAATTTGATGAAAGTAAAAGTCTTTCAACCTTTTCATTCTATACATGGTGATTAACCTATAACTCTAATGAAAAATTAATATCTGTTACTTAATACAAAAAAACACACAAACAAGAAAAAAGAATTCTTTTAAAAATTTAGCATATGCAGCAGGGGGCACCAGATGAAGGCAAAAATGAATTCTTACATTTTAAATCAGCTACAGCTTGTATTCTGTTCACATTTAAATAATGTGGTAGTTAATTGTTTCCCTATTCATTTTCTTGATGATTTTAACTTCTCAGTTCTAAAAGCTGTGTTGAAGGAGACATTGATAAGTATTCTCACTTTATTAATTCAAATGAAAGGTCTTAAAACCAGCCAGTTTAGCAATTATACAAATTTTTTCTTAAACATTTACTATTTTTAAGAGTTTTAAGAAAGGAGTGGAAACCACATTTAATAATTTCTTGTTTAGAACAAGGCATTATTATTGTGTGTTTTTAGTGACTTTCCTACAGTATGTTATCTCATTAATGAAAAACGGAAAGCTTCAGTGATTTGAAATGATTTGAAAGCTTAAATTCATTTTCGGTATATGTGAACTGAATGAATTTTGAATCTGGAAACCTGTTCCCTTTAGCTAATAAATAGTTGTGTAAAAACCCGTTTCCAAAAAGTCTTGTTTTTGCTATTTGTGGCATCACTAAATAGTTTTTCTTTTACCCGTTCCTCCCTGTCATCTAGTCCAATATCAGATGGAAATGATGCGCAGCCTCCGCCATGTCAACATCGATCACCTCCATGTGGGCTGGTACCAGTCCACGTACTATGGCTCGTTCGTCACTCGAGCGCTCCTGGATTCTCAGTTCAGTTACCAGCATGCCATTGAAGAATCTGTCGTTCTCATTTACGGTTAGTAGGAGTTTCCTTTATTATTCTTTTCTTCCCTTAATGTTATTACTACTATTTTTGCTTTCTGTCTTTTTGCCTCTAAGAGCAGCCTGGCAGGCCTTCGCAAGTAAATACCAACCCTGTTTCTGCAGCAGCCTCAGCAGCAGCTAAGTCTAGACAGGGTTTCCTTCTTTCTGTTTATTTTTCTTGCTATCAGAGCCCTGATGTGTACATTTTGGAATGCTGGAGTAGCTGCTTCATTTTTATTCCTCCATCTCCCCTCCCTCATGTGAAGGGGCTGGTGGAACTAGACCAGATGTCTAACAAACCCCAATTGCTAGAGTGTCTGGCTCTGTACGTGACTGACCAATCATAACACAGCGTGCCAAATTTTTTTTATACCTCTGACAGCAGCGTACAAAACCTGGACTGTTTCTTAGCACAAAGATTTTTTTCTTTTCGGCCTATTTAATGGTGTTTCCTCAAGCTCTCCAGACCAGATGTTCTGTGCTGTATCAGAACTGTAGGCAATTTAACAGCTTTATAGCCTTCCCCCTCCCCAAACACTCACAGTTTGCCATATCTGGCAGACTTGCATATAGTTTCCAGCTGAGAAGTAAATGTAACGTCCTGAGTATCTGTCAGAAAAAATACTAATGAATACGATCAATCTTATGAGCTGCCCCAAAATTGTTTCAGTATGTTAACAATTGGATTACAGTAAAGAACAAGTTGTTAAAGTGTACTTATATTGGCTGGAAACATTGCATCATCAGACCTTGATGAATTTTCCACTTGTTTCAATCTATTTTGGTTTTCATTTTATCACCTATTGCTAAAAGTTTCACTGTGTTAAGTTTCAGACAACATGAATGTTAACACAGGTTTTAGGCGAATATTGGCATGCCGGAGCCGTTATCATGCAGCAAGTGCTAAGCTCCCTTACTCATGGAGTGTGTAAGCAGCTAGTTTTGACAAAATGAGTTTCTCTGAAACTAAAAAGACACTTTTGTGATAGCACTTTTTAGTCATTTCGTTTTTAGAATCTGTTTTTACTAAAAAATTTGGACAGTGATTACTAAGATGGATACATTTTGTTCGCGGGGCTATTCATTTAAATTAGTCGACTCAAGTACACAAATGCATGCAGTGTATTTTCACATTGAATAGTCATTAGTATTTTTCTTCTAATTACACAATATGAATATAAGGTGTAGAGAACATATGAGATGTTTAATTTTCATCAAGATTTCTGATTCAAGCTGACAAATGGATTTGAAAATAACTTCATTTTGAATCTTCTGTTTTACGTCAGGGAGAAAGTTACTCTACCAGTTACAAGTAGGATGATAGGATTCCTACATTTTCACTTAAATGTTCACTATACTGTTTTTAGTCTGCTTCAAATTGAGTTTTCATCTTTTATTTTGATCTTCATTTTGCAAAGATTGTATAAGTAACAGCGTGCCTAGAACCAGTGTCATTCAGGCAGAGCACTGGCAGAATTGTTAGTAATTTCTTTCTCTTTTGCCTATTTGAGATCCCATAAAAACTGCCCAAGGGTCTCTCTCGCTGAAAGCATACAGACTGACTCCTAAACTGATGGAAGTTTGTAAAGAGAAGGATTTTTCTCCTGAAGCGTAAGTGTTTGGGGGCCTGTGCGGCGAATGGTAAAGCATTGGCTGTTTTCCTTTTAAGATTTTAGTTTGCCACATTTATTGAATCCTTGGTGGTGGTGGTGTGGTAATGCTTTTGCCATGTGGACGGTAGAAGTCTTTTGCGTGGCCGAGTGCCACTTGATTTCTCCCTTTCCATGTTTAAACTGTTCTTTATGGAATGTCTCATCTGTTGTTCTCACTGTGGGTGAATTCAGTTGGAGTGGAAATTAATTAGCTACTGAATTTGAAGAAATAGATGATTAAATAAAGGAGATGGGACGAGTGATCAGCGGCTGTCAGACTGTGCACTCTGTGTCAGGATGATTGTGAGCTGTATGTCTTACTTTCTGAGCTCCTGTTTCATGGGGGTGGGGATGGGAAAGACATAAACATTTTAAAGTATCAGTAAGGAATGTGGCATTTTGGAAATTTTATGGGTGATAAGTATGCACAGAATTGATCAGTAAAACTGTTTTATGATCTTACATAATGGCATTGGAATATTTACATTAAAATTTTAAAAAATTCAAAATTCTTTCATTTTCTGTTAATTATGGGAATTTTGATTTATTAAATTAAAGTTAGTGGCTTTGATTTCATGCAGGACAGACAGTTTTTGCTAGTTTCCTAATAACTTCTAAAGAAATTAAGGTGCAAAAGATTTTAAAAGCTAACTCATGAACAATTCCTGGGTATGATAGTTACAACTAAATTAATGAGAAATTGCATTCTTGCTGTGTTCTGAACTATTGTATATAGGATATCCTGTGAGTATTTTGCTAGTTGTTAATTTCTTTAGTTGGGTAGGCTTTTGAAATGAACTTTCCAAGAACTGAGTATTTCTCTGTTCTAGCTATTTATTTTAAATGTTTTAGATAAAGATTATATAGCATAACTTCCCATGACATTTACATTTTAGTATCAGTGAAATTTTGAAGATACCTGATTACTAAGAAAGAATAGTTTCTTCTGCCAAGAATCTTGTTTTCTGGGCTTTATAGCTCAAACTTGGATTGTTTTCAGTGTTATTCAAATCATTCGACTTACGCTTGACTCTGTAAAACTAGTTTCTCTCTCTTTTTTAAAGAGTGCTAATGAAACAAAGATCTTGGAGAGGGCCTGTAATTAGGGAAAATGTATGAAATAGTCAATTTAACACTTACTTCTGACCACCAGACTAAAGTATTTTTAACATGCTTCACAGATTGAAAAAGGGAAATATCACCTTTGAGCACATGTTTGAAGAAGTGCCGATTGTAATTAAAAATTCACATCTGATCAACGTCCTAATGTGGGAGCTTGAGAAGAAGTCAGCTGTAGCAGATAAACATGAATTGCTCAGTCTTGCTAGCAGGTAAGTGGCCCTGTCTAATGAAAAGTCCTTTTTTAATCACTTTCTGTAAAAGATTCTTTCACTTAGAATTTAACCCATGGATCAAGAAAAAAATTACCCAAGCACATTTTGAGGTTCTTGAGACCTATGTAACGACATGTAGAATTAGTCCAGCGCTGCTAAGATCCCAGGAGAAAGGTCAAACTGATAAAGTGAAACAGTGTTTGAATACTAATAATTCCTGTTTAAGAACCTTCTGATGCCTTTCCTTTACTGTATCATTTTTGCTTTGATAGCATAAATGCCCATGGGGGAGGGTTTTTTTTTGTTGTTGTTGGGGGGCTTATTAGCTTTATTTATTGTACACTGTCATTGGAGGCTTATAGTATTATGTCTGAATATTTAATAATGCTCAGGAAAAATATGAAAATGCTTCTTTGTTTTACTGGTGGCACTTGCCCTTGTTCAGATGCAGACCCTATTAGTAGTGAATTTTCAATGTGGATTTTCTAGTAAAATTAGAATTTTCTGAACCTGACACTGGCTTTTGCTGTCTTAGACAGTGGTGACATAACTTCCTCCATTGTGACTGCTTTAGCTGTCTAGTTGCTACATATTGTTTATTGTATTGGTAAAGTGCTGACTGAGGTGTTCCAAACAGATTATTTCCTTTATGGAATTAATGTTTCTTTTCCTAGCATTTATTGCTCTTTCCAGAAATATAGGCAGAATCGTATAGATAGCTACTCCTAAGTGCCCTTTAAGCTTGGTCTTAGTGATTGTTTTGTGGTAGGAGAATGCTAGCAGCAGACCTGTACAATGAAATTAAATAGAGTAGGTAGTCAGTCTATAAGCATTTGTTGGATGGCTGAAAAAAAAAAAAAAGTGTGTTTTCTTAAAGCAACCAGTTTGGAATAGAGGCTCAGTTGTTTGTCAGATTTCTCTAATCCCAGATAGAAGCTTGTACAAAAGAACATACAGACTCTGTACTTCTTTGTTAGAAGACAAGTAGCGTGAACCCAGGAGGACCAGAGAGCCCAGCATTGTTGTCCGTGCTCTGGGATGGATAGGACCGTGCTTGAAGTGCCACTTTGTATCGCATGAATCCATCATAGGGCCACTAGAAAGTCTGTGTAGAGAAAGGAGAGGCAACTGCATGGTAAGCGGAGTGCTAAGTGATACAGCCAGCTTGCATGACTAATTTGGCACTGAAGAGTATACTGTTGACTGCAAACATACACTCATAATAGTCCTTTAATTTGTCTCTTTTAGAAGGTCATACTTTTCTTTATTGCTTTTACAAACACACTCAGCACACCTGTATTTAAAGCATTTGCACTAAGAACATTCTTTAGCATGCAAGGTTACAATTTGATGTATTAAGTACATATAGTTACACAATAATTTTAAATTTACTACATGAAAGTGTTTGCTTATATAATTTATGCCTTCACCTTTTCCCAAGCGTATTGAGCATGCAAAACAAATATAGCCCTTTTGTGCTTTAAATTACCAATGAGCTGGTCTGTAATGCCTGTTTGTCCAAAACAGCATTTATAATAACCAAGAAAATGCTCCTAGTTTGCCATTGCAACTAAGATCTAGACAAATATTTTATTATAGTTTTTATCTTCTGTATTTTATGTGAAATAGAAAGAGGGGCCCTTTCCTTTTCAAGTGAAATTATTTAAAGGTAAATTTGTGTTCCTGTTGGAAGGAAAAAAATGAAGCAACCCTGAAGGCAGTGCCGATACTGATGGGCTGTTATACTCATCCAGACTGATAATACTATTTTAAAAGACTGAAATATAACCTTTGTACGTATCAAATTTTAACTTATTTTTAAGATTTATTTATTTGAGAGCGAGAGAACAGGCAAGCGCGGGGCGGGGGGGGGGGGCGCTGAGGGAGAGGGAAAGAGAATGTCAGGCAGACGCTCACTGAGTGTGGAGCCTGACATGGTCTCCATCTCACAACCCTGAGATCATGGCCTGAGCCGAAATCAAGAGTCCAACACTTAACTGACTGAGCCCCCCGGGTACCCTTCGGATTTTAATTTCTTGCATCAATAGCATGATGGTAGTCAGGCCAGTCACCATAAAATTTTTTCTAAGAAACCACTTCAGAAATCATGCCCAAGAAGCTCCTCAAATTTTGCTTGGTCTTGCTTTTCACAACCCGTATGTGGATACCACTTTTTTGGTTTACCTGATATATTTGTCTTAGGCTGTGAATAAAACATACTACATTTCCTTTCATTTAAAATTTTTTTTAATTTTCAGTTTTAATTTTATTGGATGGAAGTTCTAGCAATGGCTGTTTCGTAACAGCCTTTATTAATTTTAAAAAATGTGTTACCCAATCCTTCAGCTTTTCACACGTGAAGAAACAATTCTGTTTTTATTTCCTCTTTACACAAGTAAACTAAGGGTGGGCATTATACATTAAGAATAAATTGATACTTTAGCCAGAGCAGACTTCTCACTGCATGTCTTGGTTCACATCTGTTTAAGTGAGCTGTTTTTCAGTTCTTTGTTTCCTTGACAATAAAAGAAAAGGCTGTATTATTGAAACTCCTAACAGTAACTCCCTGGTTCAGTATTCTAGTTGAATTGGTACTGAAAAGATCCCCATAAAGTTGTTCTTGGTAATGGACCTGATTTCCTGTGAATGTTATCTGTGAAATGGGTATTATTTTAATTCCTTTTGCCCTTCAAGATCTGTTGTACAGATTTTTGAGTGTATCTTATTGGGTATATTTTTTGAAGGACATTGTAGTAATAAAAATGTTATGAAATGTTTAAAGACCATGTATCTGTGCTTTTGTTTTTTCACTAATTACATATATTTAACAATACATAACAATAGTACTTTATATTAAAGACATTTTTTGGTGTAGAATCAGAGGGTCTATTCTGGTAGCACCTTTCTTATTGCTTATAATCAGTGTAGTCAGTCTCTAGGATTTAAGGTGTGGGAACAAATAATAGATCTCTCTCTGCATATGGCAGTAGCTCTCCTTTATGATTTTCTCCAATATCACTACCCCATTCCCCATCACCCAGTTGTAGGGTTTGTAGGCTCTTTCTCTTCTCTGAATTCCTTTTGCACTTCAGCATATATTTAAATGACTTATTTAACAACTAATTGTATAGTAATGATAGCATTTCTATCTGATGCTAGCTCTCTGGGCCTCAGTTCTTCCACTGGTAGAGATGGAAGGGTTGGTGCCCTCTTCCTTAGGACTGTCCCATTCCTGTCCATCCTGCCTTCTTGGGATCCAACTGGGCTCTTCCTATACTTTCTTACCTCAGGTATCTTCAGTTGCTCTCCATATTGGTTCTTTTCTATTAGGTTTCTTTTCTTTTCTTTTTCTTTTCTTTTCTTTTCTTTTCTTTTCTTTTCTTTTCTTTTCTTAAAGATTTTATTTATTTATTTGACAGAGAGACAGCCAGTGAGAGAGGGAACACACAAGCAGGGGGGGTGGGAGAGGAAGAAGCAGGCTCCCAGCGGAGGAGCCTGATGTGGGGCTCGATCCCAGGACTCTGGGATCACGCCCTGAGCTGAAGGCAGACGCTTAATGACCAAGCCACCCAGGCGTCCCTCTGTTAGGTTTCTTGATTTGTTTTCCCCATTAAAAAAAAAAATGAAAATGTTCAACTCCTCAGAAAAATTGAAAAACAATCTAATGAACACACATAAACCTTTTGCCTAGATTCACCAGTGGTCTATCTTGCCACATTTGTACCTGCTCTCTATCTATATACATAAATGTGTAACTTTTTTTTTTTTCTGAACCATTTGAAAGTAAATTCCTGACATGACTTTTAACCCCTAAATATTTGAACATACATCTCCCAAGAATAAGGATGTTTAAATTTAAGTCTCTCTCATCTTAAAAAACAAAGTTACAACAAAAAGCACTTTTTGATCGCATACCATTATTATCCATTTCCTTTCACCTTTTGGTTCATATCCACCTGTTTTGTTTTGTTTTTGTTTTAAAGATTCATTTATTTATTTGAGAGAGAGAGAGAGTGTATGCAAGCGAGTGTGGGTAGGGCAACGGAGCAGAGGGAGGAGAGAGTCTTAAGCAGACTCCACTCTGAGGGCGGAGCCTGATGCAGGGCTCAGTCTCAGGACCCTGAGATCATGACCTGAGCCGAAATCAAAGAGTTTGGTGGTTAACCGACTGAGCCACCCAGGCGCCCTGTATTCATCTGTTTTTATAGTCAGACTTCTTCGTGTTCCATCTATTCTATGCTGTCAGAGCTCTCACTTAAGTCACAGAGGACAGCTTTATCACTGTGTTACTGGGTGTTGTTGTAGACAATTAAACATGTAATATGTTGATGACTCCTTCTTCCTGAAATACCTTTTTTGGGAGTCTTTGCAACTGCAATTGTTAGGTTCCTTCTCATTCTCCATAAGCCCTCTTTGCTCATCCCTAAATATCAGTGTTCCTCGGGTCTGTCTCCTCATGTGTACATTGCTGGGGTGATTTCATCTTATTTGTGTATCTTCTGCTACCTCAGGCCAGAGCCTCATTATTTCTATTCCTGATTACTTTAGCAGTCTCCTAACTTCCTGCTTTTAACCTTTTCCTCTTTCATTGTAGTGATCTTGCTAAATGCAAATTCTATGATCATATTACTCCTTTGCTTAACTTTCTGGCTGATTCCGCATTGTCCTTAGAATGGAATCCAAACTTCTAGTCCTGGCTTCCAAGACTCTCTGTGCTGTGACCGTTGTCTGCGTCTTAGTTTCACTGCTCTCTTTTTTCCCAGTCCTTCCCTTCTGTGCAGTTCTCAAAGGCATTATGCTTTTCATGCCAGAGTGTCCGAACACACTGCCTTCACCCAGTGTCTGGCAGTGTCCCTCCTACCTTCCTTGTCTCCACCTCCTCTTCGAAAACTCTAAATTCAGCTGTTAGATAATCTGGAAACTCTCATCTGGTTCTGCCATACTATCTTTTATGTTTCCATTCTCTTAGAGCAATGACACCATTGTGCTATGTTTATCTGTTTGCATTCCTGTCTTCTCACCAGGATGGGTGGAGTGCAACAGTGTCTACATAGTTTAATCCTTAGTTTCCGACAGAGTGACTAGCAAAGTAAGCATGTACTCAACAGAGTGTCTTGAAAGAGTGAATTTAGACGACAGAGTATTGTTAAATTTTAATCTTGAAGGTGTTTAGAACACCGTGTGGCTATATAATCAGTGGACCTGGACATTTGACTAGCTACTTCGTAGAAAAAACTGTTTTATTTGCTCACCTTTCACATAGGCCCAGACACTTAATTAGAGGTGAGCTAAAATCAAACTGGTAAGAAATTAGAAGAAAACAGAAACAAATACTTAATTTTGTTTCCAAAGAAAAAGAAATATTTTCAAGTTAAAAAACGATTCACAAAATTAAAATGGAATAAGAAAAATATGAAAACTTAATTTGAAAAAAGCACTTTTTCAAAAAAGCGAAACATTTGAAAAAAAGATTAAGTCATTAGGCCAAGTCACTGGGCCAAGGTTATGTAGATAGTGCCAGACCTGGGATTAAAGGGTACATTTATTTACACACACACACACACACACACACACCCATTCTGTGCTTTTCTGCTCTTTAAGAAAGAGCTAAAACTTGCTAATTTTCTCCAGGTTACAGATACAGTCCATTTAGGATCCATATTGTAACTGAATTTACTTTCATTTATTCCCAACTTTCCCTGTCTGTTCCTTCCTCAGCCTGCCCCTTCTCTGTAAATGCCATAACCAGCATTTGGCTGCTCAAGCCAGGAAACTGGGAGTCACTCTTGATTTCTCTCTCACTTCTGCCCATTTTTCTCATGCTTTCCCATGTTACTGCCACCATCCTCGTCCAAGCCACCACTGTTCTCTCTGTAATACCACAGTAGATTCTGTGTGTGTATGAGTGTGTGTGTGTGTGTGTAGTTTTTAAAGTAGAGATAAAATTTACGTAACAAAGTCTGCCATCTTAACCATTATTTTACGTTCCCACCGCAATGTATGGGTGTCCAGTTTCTCTACATCCTTGCCAGCACTCCACAATAGGCCCTTAACTCATCTCCTGGCTTCTACTCTCCAGTCTGTTGTCTGCATAGCAGCCAGAGTGGTCATTTTAAAATTTAAGACAAAATAAATCACATACAGGTACAACTCAAGGGCACCATTTATGTTGGAGTTGAGGGGTCTCATTCACACTAACTGTTGTGGGGTGATCTGTGGTTCAGCTAGAGGCTTCCCATCTCTGTCTGACCTCTGTAACCTATCACTGTGCTCTAGCCGTTCCAGACCTCTTCTTTTCATCTGCCTCGTTCTTGCCCATCTCAGGCATTCAGCACTGATGCTGTCTTCTGCTTAGAATACTTTTTTGCTTGGCTGATTCCTTCTAAACATTTGCTTTCAGCCTGTCCTCTCCATAAGGGAAAGAGATAGGGCAACCATACTATCTAAAGTGTTTCTACCTTTTTTCTCCTCCCCAGTCCCCATCATTTGTAAGTTCAGTGAAGATAGAGACCATGAATGTCTCATTCATTATCATTTCTCTGTTTGTTAACACTAAAGTCAGAACATAATAGGTGCTTAATACTTGTTTGAAATGAATGAATGAATACTGTTTGTTAACTAGTTATTTTTAAAGTACATATACATAATAGCAGGCTTTACCACAGGAGATAGTTGGAGGCAGAAATCAGTGAATATGGTGGTCATCGTACTAACCATGAGCTCTTTATAAGATGATTTTGGTAGATGAGTTGCAGTAGGAATTTCTGGAGAGAAAAAGAAGTGTGAATGACTGTATATGGATTCTAGGAAGGGCAAGAGGAAAGGAGCCCTCTTTTTTTTTTGTTCATTTAGCTTTACAGAATAAATGCTGTTGTTGTTCTTTTAGAACCTGCTCGATAGAGGAGTCATGTACCAGAGGTCTTAGTGTGTTTGCATGGCTCCTCCTTTCCATGGCTCCTCATTTAAATGCTCTGGAGCACAGTTGGGGAGGGGGTGGTGCTAAGGAAAAGGGTGCAGGAGTACTGAGCTTAGGTTGAACTTGGTTGTTCAGAAAATGTACATTAGAGATAACCTGCTAGATACATTTAACAGCTCCCACTCTAATACATGTATGCTCTGATAATAAGAAGCTGAGCTATTTCAGATGCTCTGGTGGTTACAGGTGTGGGTTCAGTATGGAAAGTTTAATAACTGGCTGACTCCGATTCTTTCCTGTCCCCTTGCTTTTATGTGGATGTGTGCTCTCTCATTCTTTTAGCAAATGGCAAATCAATTTAATATCTTAGAAGTGTTTAGAGCAGTAGCAGACCTATTGCTTTAAAGTATAACATGTCAGTATATTTACTTTACATTTCAGCAACCATTTGGGGAAGAATCTACAGTTGCTGATGGACAGAGTGGATGAAATGAGCCAAGATATAGTTAAATATAACACATACATGAGGAACACGAGTAAACAGCAGCAGCAGAAACATCAGGTTGGTGTTATGGGAATATTCGACAAACACAGAATTCATTTCTAAGTATGGTGCTTTAAGAGTTATCTTCAAAATGATCAAAATTATATTTGATAAAGCATTGAGTATTGGTAACTCTATCATATTTAGTTTATCATCACATACTATTTATAAGTTGTACTTAAAAATACCTGTTTTAAAGAGAGCCGGTATATTAAGCTTAGATCGCGATGGCGGTGTTATGCAAATAAGAGATACATTTATTGAGAAAATCAGAGGCAAAAGAGATTCTGGAGTGTCACAGCTCATTTCTTTACTAACTATAATTGGTTTGGTAGTGGCTCATTGCAGCATAGTTAGCAATCTTCAGTTCATTTGAAAAACTGAGCAATTGTGATTAAGAGCAAGCAATTTTGATAGGAAATAATAGACCAACTGCTGTGAAATAGATGGTATAATACAGATAAAACCCTGGAACTACCTGAATATTCTCGTATGCACATATACACTGCTGTGGCCACTTAACCTTCTCTTTATTCTTGTTTCTTGAAGGCTGTGTGATTTTCACAGTTCCTGGAGTATTGTTTCTGGACTGTATTGCTCTGAACTGTTCTTATAGCATTTGATTCATAGATAAGTTGATTCTAGAATGTTTATCTGTGAAAGCATTTGTATAGGACTACTTGTGTGTTCATTAAAATGTAGTTTAAACTAGGTGGTGTTAACTAGACAGTTCTCAGCTCAACTACAACTTAAATGGCTCTGAGAATATTATTTTTTTTAAAAATTTTAATATCAATCTTCATATATAGTGAAATTTAAAATACTTTGTTTCTACCGTGCTTAGGAATTTAAAAAACACATGTAAATCTATAAAGTATATACGTTTTAACTGAAAAGAGGATGGGTGGTAAAGATGGCAATAGTGAAAAACTTATAGAGGGTGGTGGGGGGAAGGACAGAAAGAACCTCACTTGATTCCATTCTCCTGCTGGCTCTTCCGGTAGGGAAAGGATGCAATCTGAAGTATCAGATTGAAAATCTTACCTATGAG
Organism: Ursus americanus; assembly: GCF_024610735.1. NCBI lineage: Eukaryota > Metazoa > Chordata > Mammalia > Carnivora > Ursidae > Ursus > Ursus americanus. Next base: position 22,043,988 of record NC_142135.1, read on the forward strand.
ACAGTTGATTCTGGAAACTAGTCTTACGAGTCTTCAAATTTTGCATTTGATTTTTATTTGTACCAGCACCATTCATAACCCTTTTTAGATTTGTCCAGCTTCTACCCTCAGACCCTATAAGGAGTATAGAAATCTTTGCAAAAAGCAAGGTACTCCTTTCATTAGGAGCCCAACGACTAAATTTTTTACTACCCCACCTTGGTTTCTCATTACCTGACCTTTTAAAGGTTCCATGTGGGGTATTTTCCCTCTGCCATTGTAAGGAACCCATAGGTATTACCTCTTAATTGTAATTTGCTCAGTAAGTTTGTAGTTGATCCGTACCTTTAGATGTATCCCCACCTTCTCTTCTGAGAATCCTAGGAATCCACAGTTTGGCAGTTTCTGAAGCGTTATCTAAGCTAATATTCATTCTTAGTTATAGAGCTAAAAGCACAGCTGATTAGTAGAAGTATTTACTACTATAATAATAATAGTGATGGTGATGGTGTTACAGTATCAACATCATCAGCATTATTGTTGTTTTGGTCAGTAGGAATAAAGTTGAAAAAATCCCCAATGTGGTGGTTAATTACCTTGTGACTACAGTTAAGATGAGTCATACTTATAATGCTCTCATCTACTCCATTGTCATAAATGGCAAAATCACTCCCCTTCACTCACTAATCACGAGCTTCTTTGCCTTTTAAGCCTCCAGTTTCCCACATAACCAGTTTGCTTTTTCCATATCATTAGTTGTAGGCTCTTAGAGCTCAAAGTGACATTAGAGTTTCCAACAAAGAAATTTCCTTTGTTGCCATATTTATTGGCTTCTTAGGAGGAGGGTTTACCGTGGGTTACCGTTTATAAAACTGAGGTTGAAATTCAGGGCAGTGGGGTTTTGCCGATTGCATAATTGATGGAGACCTTTTTTTTTTCTCCTCAAGTAGAGAAAAATAACCAAATCATTTCTTCTCTGAATTTCAGTATCAGCAGCGTCGCCAGCAGGAGAATATGCAGCGCCAGAGTCGAGGAGAACCCCCACTGCCTGAGGAGGATTTGTCCAAGCTTTTCAAGCCCCCTCAGCCTCCTGCCAGGATGGACTCGCTGCTCATTGCAGGTACCGTTAGCCCCTGTGGACACGGCTGGTTCCTCTGCTCCTCAGGGAGCAGAAGACAAGAAGAGATTTAGAAACACAAAACTAAATCCTAAATCTAGTGTATTTAAAATGGCTGACTGATGAATTTGAATCTAGCACCTATAATTTCTGAAATATAAGAATTTGTCAGTCTTTGTTATTTCTAAGGTCCTTTCAGTGCTTCTTCACTCCGTGTTTATCTAAACGTTTTTGAGATGGCATTATAAACTTTCTAAAGTGGGAAGGTTTTATTTGAGTCATCTTTCATAGAAACCAGGGAAAAATGTTTACGTTCCATGACGCAGAAGATCATTCAGCTCAAGCTGCTTGCTTTTCATGTTCCAGCGTAGCGCAGCACCCATGTCTGTATGGGTGCTTGGATCCCCTGCGCTGACTTATACCGTAGCCATAGGCATGCGGTTCTGGATGTACTTTGGAAGCATCTACCATTGTAACACTGTCTTTCAGCGGTGGAGTCTTGGTAGGAGTTTGCTCTTACTTAGCTGTGATAACCTTATTTCTGTATAAACGTTGCTAAGTACTGTTTGATTCAATCAGCTTGTTGCCTGTGAGAATTTTTAGAGTGAGAATCCCACTCAAAGAAAAGCTAATATTCCACAATTTCTCAATTCTATATATACATTTTCAGTGTGTGTGTGTGTGTGTTGGTGGGGGGGAGTCAGATTCCAAATTCTTAAAACTTTTAGAACACATGTAAACTAAATTCAGGAAACCAAGACACACTCCTTACTGAAGGTCCAATTCAAGCAGAATTGTATCATATATATAAAATACCTTGCACAAATGTTGCATCAGATTAGATAATTAGTTTTAAGACTTAAATAGCAGTGATGGACCCCTTTCTTCATGGGGACTCTCTGCTTCTGCTCCGTCTTGGCTCAGAAAAGGATCCCTTAATATTTCCAGAGCACAGCCTGAAAACAACTGTACTTGTGCACATCTGGGTCAGGTGGGTCCATTTCATTTGCAGTTCTGTGATTTGGTATCTCCTTTGTACCTGGCTGAGGAGAGCCAGTGCTGTTTTCTCACTTGTCTTAGTAACAGCGTGCGTCCGAGCTCCATGGTCAGTACCTTTTGATTGATAGCTAATATGCACTTAATTGCTGTCATTTTTCTTCCGTCTCCACGTAACCAGGAGTGGAAGATAGCTTATTTTCAGAAGAATTTACATTCTTTATTATAAGGGTATGGACAAACAGAATTGATTCCTGTAAACTCTTGATTCAAAACAAAACAAAGTAAAATTCTGGTGATTGTGTATTGTGCTGATTTTCTTGCTTGCCTAGTGTTCTAGGTCATTTTATAATTTGTCGAACATTGTGACTCTTTCTCACTTTCCCAAATGCACAGGCCAGATTAACACTTACTGCCAGAACATCAAGGAGTTCACTGCCCAAAACTTGGGCAAACTCTTCATGGCCCAGGCTCTTCAAGAATACAACAACTGAGAAAAGGAAGTTTCCAGAAAAGGAGTTAACATGGACTCTTGAGATCACATGGGGCCAATTCTTGGGAGAAATACGCTTGCCTACTTTCTAGCTAATAATAAAATAAAAATAAAACAACCTTGACTGCTTGCTCATTTGATTTTACACATACTATATCTAGCTTTTTATTTTTGTTTTGCTTATACTATTTATCTCCAAAGGACTAACCAGATTTGACCAGAAGCTACATCAGGCTCACACCTTCAGGCTCCGTCACCTTTGCTGCTCTGAGGTGCCGCATTTCAACATACCGTCCAGTGCTGCTTGTCCTAACCCCTGACCCAGCGGCCCTGCCACCTCCTGGGAATCCTTTACTACATTGATCCCAAATTAGTACCCCTGGAAGCCCAGGCTTCATGGGCGTGCTTCTTGTTGGTCTGCCTTTTCGTTTCCACAGGTGATGGTCAGCCAGTCCCCATGCTCATAGGTCATTAATCAGGCACTAGAATTTTTTTTTTTAAACTTCATCAAAAAAAGCCATATTTTATATGAAAATCAAATTCAGTATGTATTTTTTTTCTTTTATTTAGGACTTCTTTGTTTATCTTTTCCATACAATGAAACACAGTTCTGCTGACATGTTTTATAAATGGGGAAGGAAGAATTGGAAGGACAGTACTACATTGAGGGGAGAAAAAAAACCTTTTAATTTCATATTTGAATGACAATCAAGGGGCACCTGGGTGGCTCAGTTGGTGAAGTGTCTGCCTTCGGCTCAGGTCTTAATCCTGGCGTCCTGGGATCGAGCCCTGTGTCTGGCTCCTTGCTTAGTGGGGAGTCTGCTTCTCCATCTCCCTCTGCCTCTCTCCCTGCTTGTGTTCTCTCTGTCACTCTCTGTCTCTTTAAATAAAATCTTTTAAAAAAAAAAATCATAAAAATCCTGCTATTTGTAACACCAAAATCAGTGCGATCTACAGCTGTGGAATTGTGCCTGTGAGACTTTTATTTTGTGATTTTCACCTTGAAGACATGGCCATAGGAAAATCAGAAAGAATGGGTAAGGGGTAAGGAGACTTGAGAAATCCTCCCCCCCCCCCCCCGGCAACATTGTTTTGGAGATACCACTGGGGATCTGGGATCAGGCAGCTGGATTGCAGCCTGACTCTTTTTCCCTCTCAGGTGTCCTTAAACTAGTTGCTTACCCTCCCTGTGCTTCACTTACCTCATCTAAATGAGAGGAGAAAAGGGGACAAGGGTTATTACCCTATAGGGAGGGAGGGTGGGAGTGTTGAAGTGTATTGAAGATTGGGGTAAAGCACCTAGAACAGTGGTTGGTACATAGCAGATGCTCAGTACGTACTATGACGACAGCTACACTCTTAAGTTCTTATTCAGGATATTGGGCTGTTGGCAGGGTTTTGCTTTTAAAAAGCTTTGGCCTTTGACCATTCTAGAATTAAGGTACTTGCCCACATGAATTAATTTTTCTAGGATAAAGTCCTAGAAATGGACTTAGTGGTCAAAGAGTATATAAAATGCTAAGGCTTTTTACCTATATTTCCAAATTGCCTTCAAGAAAGTTTATACTGATTTGCACTCCCACCCATGGTGCTTCCTTGAGTTAACACATATTTGAGTGTGACTGTGTTACACAGATGAGACGTATTGATAAACAAAACCAGTCATGGTGCCTGTCTTGTGAATTGTGTACTCTGTTGGTTTATTTCCTTGCATTCTAATTGCCTAGATTTGGAATTATATTGTGAGTTAAAACACTCTTGAAGTATCAAAGAGCAAAATAAAAGGAAGGAAAATCAGTTCAAACATTATTATTATTTTTCCTCCTGGTGTAAGATTAATAGGATTCAATTATGTTATTTAAAGATGTGGTTACTTATTAAATTCCATATGACTGTTAGATACCCATAACTCAGAGTAATGTGTGAGTGCACACTTAACGGAAGATTTCAGGAGTTTTTGGGTTAGGAATTACTGTAGTGGGGAAAACTGTTTAGGGAAATATGTCAATGGAAATTAAATCTGCACAGTATGTAGTGTTAGGGAATAGCTTCTGTTCGGCATTTGATTTGAGTGCTATATTCTGACATTTTTCAGGAACAAATACGTATGGTTCATCTTCTATAAATATTTGCAGTTTCTTCAAGTTGAAATGAGAAAAGCTCATAAACTGAGTACCAGGTCTAATAAATCATTCACTTACCCAAGAACAAAAACACAGAAAAAGCTAGCATGTTAATGTAATGGAAAATTAAATGTGACAAACCAGAACAGTAAAACATACTTGAAATTGACCCCATAATCATTGATAATGCTTTATGAGTTTCTAGAAGACAGCATTATTCTTAATTGAAAATTCTTGAGAATGAATCTTTAGGCTGCCCCAGATAACCTGATTTTTTAAATATTGAGGTAAACTAAAAGAACTTTTTTCTTCGTTTTTGGAAGCTTGGAAATTGAGATGTGGTTATTTAATGTTAACCTAGTTCTCTTGAAATTTCAAATTTTAGTGTCTTCTAAAATGTGTCTACTTTGTCCACACTGTATTTTTGTGATAGTCTTTGGAAAACCTAAGTTAAACCTTCACTTTCAAACCATGCTGGCATTGAACTCTTGTGTATTATGAAAGAATTATTTGAGTTTTAAACTCCATTTTTATAGTAAACATTTCTCATTCATATTAAATGTATACCATTTCTCAAGTTTTTCCCTTAATCTTCTCATTGGGCATCTCTTTCTGTGATAGTCCTATCATAGAAATGGGGCAAGGGTATTTAGAGAGGTGATACAAAACTGGGGTCAAGCCAAATGCCTATGGGGCCTATTTTAGCAAACGACCCAAGTGCCCGTCTGTAGAGAGCCTGGTCAAGTCGTCAGTGCCTGAGACAGTGCTTTGGTCTATCTCAGCAGAGGATTCCTTCTGTTGTGACAGCAGTGAGTAGATGAATAATGAGGGGAAAGATGAAGATCCTGAGTCTCTTAAATGTTTACAAAGATGGGGGAAAAGCAGTGGGTGGGTTCTGCGTCCCATAGCCAAGACTGTGCAGTGGGGGAGTTAGAGCTGGCTTACTGTGTGGTGACTTCCAAATTAGAGCCTGAACCTTTTTGCATGGATTGGAACAGAGATTGATCTGACTCCAGATTATTTGAGACAGGGAGAGAGGGAGAGCCTGGGGAGCCAGAGATACTGGGAAATTATAGTTTGCTGGAGCAAACAGCTGTGGCCTAATACCATTGCCTCGAGCTTTCTTTTCATGTAGAAAAAAGACTGTAATTTAATGTACCTTAAGCCTGGTTGGCCCTAAAGTAGAACCCATAACTGACTGTACCAAAGCCTCAATAGTGATTTGAGGGATAAAATCCATAGATGCAGAAATGGTTTTCAAGAGCCACCACCCCCAGCTTGGGGAGTTCGGGCCAATCCATAGGGGTTTGGTCTATCCCAGACAATTCTTTCATTACCTGTATTCTTGTTCTCAGAGGCTGTTAGGCCCTCACATCAATTGTCATATGATCAGTTTATTAGAGTCAAATTTGATTCCATAGGATTGATGTTGACGTCAGTTGCATTTTCTTAGAACTGTGAGTTAGGCAACTCCTTTTCAATTCTTTGATTGAAAAGATTGAATGTAGCCTCAGTCTTATTAAATAAGTATTCCCTGGAACCTTCAGGAGGTGAGGGGTTAGTAGATGCTTATAGTAGGACTTGCTGGAAGCCCTTTTCAGTAGGTTGCAGATACATCTTTGGTCTTCTTTCTATATATAGCTTCCCTTCCAGGAATAAACTATAAAAAAAAGTCCTAATCCACTGATGTTATACTATAAAGAAAGGTAAAAATGACTTTCTCTTCTTTTAATCCCCAAATTACTGTTTTTACATTTGGACTAGAGTGAAGGATTCTACCACTTCTTTGTCAGACCTGTAACAATACAGGGTGGCCCATTTCTCCTTATTTATAGTTGAGTTGATTGCAGTGGGAAAATATTGCTTCTGGCACTTGTGTCAACCTCAAGACATAAACTCAGGTGTCACTTCTATTTCCTTCAGTCATATTTTTTTTTCATTGACCTTTCTCCAGGGCACAGCCATTTCTGGCATCTTCCATCTTCCTTTGTGGACATGGAGGCAAAGGATTTGTTTAACTTTTCAGCAGTGTTTACTGCTTCTGACGGTAAATGGTCCTTGCCTTTTCTTCTTGGACCATAGTCTCTCTTGCCAATGTTTTACTTTGTATGTATTGGAAACAGCTCTTATTTTGTCAGATCCCCCGAGTAATCTTTCCCCACCTTTGTTTATCTTGTCATTTGGCTTTCACTTGCTTAACTCATTCCTAGATTCAGTCTGCCTGTGATTTTTTAGTTTTGATTGTTGCCCTTTTCCATTTTGAAGTTTTTAAATTGCACTTTATTTTTTAAAATCGTCACAAAGATTTTAATTTTTCCTTGATCTGATCATGCATCTCTGAATGTCATAATTCTCCAGTCAGGCAGGCAAGTGTCCCAGTAACCTCATCTCCTAGATCACAATGGTGAGGGTCTATTTTTTTCTTTGATGCGTGCAGCTCCCATTATTGCTAATGAAAGGTCTTCATGTGCATTAAGGGGAAACTAGACCTCTAATGAGATACAGAGAGGAATTGCAGCTGACGATTTCCACTTCTAGCCCGCTGTACTATAACAGAAATGCACTCTCAGGAGGCAATGGGCCAAAGAAACAAAATGCATGTGCTGCCTACATAAAATATCTAGTCTTATCCGGTCTTAATGGCCGGGTGGTATTGTTTTGGCTTATAGTCTCTGGTATTCTATACCTGCCAAGGGGGACCTTTATTATGGAGGCGAAAGACCCAGCTACTTGGAGAAAGTGAATAGACTAGTTACACTGCATTTGAGTCAGCTTTTAAGAATGATCCCTTGCGTTAATATATTATTTTACAGCCCACAAAGTACTTGCTCGTATATTTTCTCATTTAGAATGGGAAAGGAGGACAAATGCATTATGAAGCCAACGTGCTTGGTACTAAGAATACTAAGGGACTGAGAAACATACAATTCCTGCTCAAAGATGATGAAACCAGACTTCAAAAAGGTGATTGATTAAAGCAAGCATATTCCTAGGTGCCAGGACTAGGACTGGAGCTCAGGTCTTGAGTCTCTTACCAGTCCTGGGCACAACTTCCCTTCTCAACCCAGTTCGAGGCACATAGTTCTTATTCCAACATAGATTTCCGTTCGTCTTGGATCTTCCCCTCTGTGGTGAACCACTCTCTCCCCTCCCCCACCAATTTCAGGAACTGCTTCATTCACCCTCTTCATTCACTGCAACCCCTAAATGTGTGGGCTGCAGTGGTGAGCTCCCAGTGTCTGTGTTTATCATTGGACCCTTTTCTTATTGATGTACCAGAAGTGAGTTCAGGGATTCTAGTGTCCATTCAGGCTCATTCCTTGAGTAGAGAATGAATATCTAACCTTGTGTAACCATTTGCGGTAACAGGGCTGAGTAGCGCAGTGGAGTGCAGGGGAAGAAGCAGAGAGGCACAAAAATGAAAATATGTCTCCAGGTTCTTAACACTTGGATTTTCTGTTTCCAGTCCCTTTCCATCCCTGTTTGTCTTCCTGCCCTTGGGTCTCATAAAAGCATATTTGAATCTTCTTAATAACACTGCCTTTTTTTTTTCTTTTATTTAAGCACCTTTGACTTGGTTTCTGTTGCTTTCAGCCTCAAAAATACCTAACCCAACTCCTGTATATGTCAAGGCTTATCTGCTATGAGGCCTAACAGATTTGAGAAGGTGCAACCTTGTGCGGTAATAGGAAAATAAAAGTTACTTTGCAAATATTTTAATAGAATTTTAGAGTGGGAGGGGACCTAGCCTGATCTCTTGGCCACCACAAACCTCCCATTCACAGATGTGGAAACAGGCTCCAAGAGTGTTAAATATTGTTTCCAAAATAGCCTAGATTGTTCACTGTTTTTTAGTATTATTCTGTCTCAGTATTTTTTTCTTTTTCTTGAGTTGATATGATCAAAGTGAGTAAGTCTAGTTAACATTTGTCACCATACATAGAAAATTTTTTTTTCTTGTGGTGAAGACTTTAAGATCTATTCTGTCAGGATCTTTGAAATATACAATATAGTATGAACTGTAGCCACCAAGCTGTAAATGACATCCCCGTGACTTTACTTATAACTGTACCTTTTGACCCCTTACGCCCGGTTTGCTAACCCTGTTGTACCCCCGTCAGCATTTCGTAGAGAGCTCAAATGCTGCCCAGTATACACTGAACCTTTCCGTTAGGGAAATGCTCTCTGATGCACTGTGGAGTAGATGTGTGTTTCTGCAATGTTTGGAGCACAAAGGTTGCACATTCTCAAGAAGGAGTTAGGGGCTAATTAAAAACCTCTTGGATATCTGAGTCACCTTGACTGTTGCATCTGGGAAGTGGATGGAAGAGGTGAGTTTTTGCTTCTTTGCTGGAGATTGGTGGTGTAAACAGGTGGTGGGGTATTCTAAATTTGGTCTGAGATGAAAACATTTCAGGCAAATGCAACTAAGCTAGATTCTTTTGACAGTAAACTATTTCTTTAGAGATGCAGATGTCAGTTTTATAAGTACAAAGCAGCATTGCAAAAAAAAATAGTTGAGGGTGTGTGTGTGTGTGTGTGTGTGTAAGAGCTACTCCTAACAAAACGCTTTAGAAAAGTATAACTCGCCTTTGCCTTTGCCTTCTGAACTTAAGATGAAACGCTGTGTAGAGTCCATTCCCTCCCACTCCCAAACTTAGGGAAGGAGGGAAGCTAGAGCAATTTGTTAGGAACAAAGACATTTGCATTTGTGATGTTCACGTCATTCTGTTCATGCTTCTGTGAATTCACAAATGTACAGAAATTCAGAAATCATCTGGGGTAGGAGAGGGAGAAAAGAAAGGTGTTGATTTTGTATTTTCATGAAGCCCTAATGTGGCAAATCTCAGATGACAATCTCTCATTTTGTTTTAGTGGACTGTGGCAGTCGTGGGGCGCTCTGCTGAAAGTGATTAGAGGCTGGCCATGCAAATCCTCCCAGGATTCTGAATAAATGCAGTGTTAGCAGTAAATCATTGCTCCCGATTTAAAGCACACTTGGACAAAACGATATTTTTCTCCTGATGCTTTCATGTACTAGACGCTTGCCTCTCATTACCTCTCAGAAGAAAAGTCAACCAACCTACCAGCCAACCAACAAGAGTGGCATTTTTCCTTAAAGAGAATCGAGTGTTGCTTACCCTGTCCGTTGAGCACTTTTGAGTTTCTCTTTATTCTAAATTGGTAACTGGGTTTTAGATCTGCAAGTGGAGCATCACTGTGGGATGAAAGTACAATCATAGACTTAACCCTTTAAAAATGGGGATCACCATGGGTTGTCCTGGGTGCCGTATTAATGACAGAGCAGCTTCCGGGGTTCATCAGACAAATGTGCCAGATCCCATTCAGCACTGGGAATGATAGGGTAGTACGTGTCCTGACCCTCAGGGGGTTTACCCAAGGACAAGTGTTTCCCTAAGTGTGGCCCCTGGAGGAGCGTCACCCAGAGCTTGTCCGCAATGCGCATGCTCAAACCTGCACTGTGACAGCCACCCAGGGTGATTCCTTGCTTGGTGGAGTTTGCTCCGGAGCAGTGGTTCCGGAGTCTGGCTCTGGGGTCAATGCCCGGAGAGTTTTTTAAGTAGTCAGTGAAATAAGGCCTGGGAATCTCTTTGTTCGTTTTGTTTTTCTGCTTTGTTTTGTTTTTTAAGTTGCCAGGGATGATTTGGGGAAAACATTGCAATATAGTATAGAGTAGCCACTTCTGTTGGAAGTGGAGAGTAACAGGCCAGGTCATGGAGAAGGAAGGGGATTCGAGCAGAAAGAACTCGGGCCTGGGGGGGGAGGAGACAAAGGGTGGAAGGTGTTACGGGTCCAGGGACTTGTGTGCCGTGCCAGGGGGCCTTCTCCCGGAGTCACCAGCATTTGAAACCAGGCGTACAAGGAACCTGATACAATAGCAGGGCTTCGTTTACCCGACAGTGATCTCAGGGGCCACCTGCAAGCAGCCACGTCATGTAAACCAGCAAGAATAGCAAGTGTGAGCCACTCCGCAGCCTTGCGCTCAACAAAGCCGCAGTGACATGAAATCTCTGTTGAATCTTGGCAGCGGGAGGGAGAGGCACTGTGACAGTCTGCCTCCTATGTTCACACTTGGCTTTCCCTAATTAGGGTCAAGGAGACAGTTATTTTTCAAAAGGAAACAAAACAAGATTCAAATAGGTATTAATTATTATTATTATTATTTTTAGCAAAAATGTAATTGTTAAACCCAAGGCCCATAATTTATGATGAAAAGCATGTTGATGTTGGAAAAAAAAATAATCACACTGTTCTCTGCCATTGTATTTATTCAAAATCACATGCAATCCTGTTGGACCTGATATCGCCAAAATATGACCCATTTATTCTTGGGAGAAATTTCTTAGGTATTTGAACACCATTGGTAGTGTGACACCAGAGCATGCAAAATACTCAACATTCAGTGAAGGGATTTCTTCACCTTAAGAAAAATGGCAGTGAGAAATGCATTTTTAGCAAACTGCAAAGTCTCAGCCTAAGAGCCTATTCAGAATGGAGTCTGCATGGGCCACCTGTGGGAAGGCATATCCACATACCTGGAGGCAATAGAAACAAATCATTGTAGACATTAAAAATAGAGTTCTCTTTCTTGCTGCCAATACCCCTTTCTTCCTCTCTACTTCAACTTTTTTTGTAGTGTTTTCTGAAACTGTCTTTTTTTTTTTTAAGGAAGCATATAGAAATTTAGATTTAATTTGTTACAGCTTGCATTTAAAACTCTGGAAAAATGAGAAATAATTGGAAGATAACAGTAGCAGCTGCCTAACCAGTTGTTTCAAAATATGGCAATAAAATATTAAACTTGAGACTTGCTATTTTTGTGCATGAATGTCTGTCATTGGTTATGATAGATTTCTAACCTCCCTACCAAGTTGATATTTTAGGAGGGGGGTAGGGGAGGATGCTTATGATAAGTTATGGAATTAAATATTATTCCTGGACAAAATTTGTAATAAATGAGGCCCCAACTGTAAACTTTACATATACTAGCAATTATTCTCTTAAAAAGTGAGGGGAAAACAGCCAAGCACATTGTTTAATTGACCTGGACTAAAAGGCAGCCTCGGATTTTGGATACTACCTTTGGAAAAAAGCCTGCAACTGATTCGGCACATAAATCCTAAGAACTTGGACTTAGAGGGAGAGTGAGCAGTTCTGATGGAAGATGCAGTTTATTTGCATTACAAATGGGAGGTATGGGGTGGTTAAAGTGTATTAAATGAACACCCAACACCACACAAGGGTGGAGTTTCATTATTCCTGTAAATGGAATTAACCTGCAGCAACAGCATGGACTATTCAGGTTACTTTAGTGAAAATGGAGTTCCATTTGCCCGAGGAGCAAGGTACAGTGTGTCTCAAATTGGTCATGCCCCAAGCAGTTGTGTGGGCGTTCTAAGGGGAGCAGGAGATGGTGGCATTCAGGGGGACGGGGACTGCAGCTCCTATGAAATGTTGCAGCCTCTCAGATGGGGATGGAGGGACTGGAGGTGTTGCCCTAATGTGTCCCAAGGAAGACTAGTTTTGTGGGATATTTATAGGTGCTACCTGGGGAGGAAATCCCGAGAACTTTTCCGGCCACATAAACTTGGGAAAAGCTTGCTTAAACAGCATTAGATTGGGTTCTTCAGGATTCGCACAGCCTTTAATACAAAAAGCGAAGTGTAAAGTTTCGGGAAGCAACAGTATAGCTCTGGCTGCCCTTGGCACAGAGCTGGTTAGCATCTGAGTACTTTCACTTAGCTCTGCTGATGTTTTCGTATCTTCAAAATGGAAATTGCTAGGATTCGGCCAACAATAAATGGCGATTACACCTGATTCAGCCCAGTTCCATTAGCATACTATGTATGTGTAGAGTGATGCCCAGCACATAGGATTGTTGGGAGAATTGCACAAGGTGATGGGTGTAAAGCTCTTCACACTCACAGAAGCAAGCATTCATGGACTAGTGTTGTGTGGACTATGTGACCAAAGCAATGTGACCAACCAGCCCTCATCTCCAGCAGTAGCTCCAGGGACGGCTGTGGATTCCAGGGAAGGTTGCTTGAGAGCTGGGGTCAGAATGCTTTCTTCTATAAAGAACCACATAGTAAATGTTTTAGGCTTTGTGGGCCAGAAGGTCTCTATGGCAACGACTCAGCCCTGCTATTACAGTGGGAAAACAGCCACAGATCATATGTAAGAAGGCGGGTGTGGCTGTGTTCCAATAAAACTTTATTCATAAAAATCAGGCACTGGTCTGTCTTTGGCCCCCGGTCTATAGTCTTCTGACCCTCACTTTAGGTAAAGGAAAACAGTGAGTTGTAAAGATAAGAAGACTGAATTGGGTGTTTGGAGAGCTAGATTTTGTTTCCAGATCTGCCACTGCCTGTCAAGTTGACTTCTTTGAGCCTTATCTGGCTTACCAAGTGACTTTGTATTTTCTGCCCCAATAAAGTCATAAACTAAGGACAGCAGGGAAGGAGATGCCGGAAAGGCAGTCTAAAACCTCTGCAGACAGATGGCAGTATTTTTGTAGGGCTATTATCTCTTCACTTAATTCATTTGTTCAACAAGTTCTTTTTTAGTATCCTCTACGGATCAGTACTTCGTGGGTATGTTTGTGAATAAGATATTGCCCTTGTCCATACAGAGCATGCGTTCTCTTGGGCTATTCATTTTTGGAGTGTTGTTATGATTTAAATGGAAAGTGGTGCTATAAGAATTATTGACTTCACTTTTTACAGAAAACCCTTTGTCTTGAGAAGAATAGAGAAAGGTAAACGAGGAGGTGAGTTCTTCAAATAGAACGTTAGCACAGAGAAGGGACTGACTTTTCCCAAGATACTTCCTGACTAGGACTTAGGATGAAGTCAGGCTGGGTAGGTATTGGAGCTCTAGCTGCAGTCTTGTGTATAAGAATACTATATTCTGTTTATACAGCAGACTCTGCCTCCAGCCACAGATGTTTCCGGCACCTGGTTAATTTATCCAGGAAAGGCCAGTGCTCATTAAGGCTCCCAAGTCCCAGAGCTAAGTTTTATGGGTAGGGAAACTGAGGTACTGAAATTGGTTATGGGATTGGCTCAGATCACAAGTTGCTGGATGTAGGACTCTGGCCAACACAATTGGCAGGTCCTAGGAATGGGACCAAGGTCTCCCTCCCTGGGACTCCCTGACTCTCAAGAATGGCTGAGGCTTCTCAGACCCCCGCCTCCAATTAGGCTTAAGAAATATTAGAGGGGCTCGAGACCCTGCCGGGAGAGAACGTGTTTTGACAAAGAGAGGCTTGAATCAGGAAAACCAGATGTTGCTTCAGGGCGCAAGAGCTCCGGCAGCGTCAGAGCTCTAAGTCCCGGGCTGCAGTCTGTCAGGGACAAGCTGGACGTGTGGAAGCTGGGTCTCGCTTCTTCCTTTCGCTAGCTGGTTTCTAGTGTCCCTGGAGTGGCCCATATCGAGGTTGCCTCTCAGTGGAGACACATCCTGAAACCAAAGTGGATTCCTGTCTAGAAGGTTGTGGTATCATTTGTCACTCTCAGTTTCACTAAGCATGTCCAGAGGTGGAGCAAAATGTCTCACCCTTGACCGCAGTCTGTGGTGGGGTCACTGACCAGGAGGGCGTGTCAGACCCTCCCACAGGGGCCCCAAGGGGCTGGGGGAGCGGGACGTGTATACGGTGTAGTTCCAACAAACTTACGTGATAGTATAGTCTAATTTCGTACTTTGGACATTATAAAGAGAATCTGTTGGTTTTGTGATTTGCCCGTCTTGGCGTTTGCCTGCGTGAATGACCAAAAGTGAAGCTCATTCAGATTTTCTTGGCCACTTGGGATAACCAGTCATTCTAAAAATTGTTGGGAGACTGGGAGATTTTAATGTTTATTAAGGGAAAAAAAAAAAGACTGAAATAAAAATAGACTCTTTTCAAGTTGCCTGGCTGAAACAACAAGCCCAGAGATGGGGATTCTGGACACAGTCACAGCAATAATGTGAAGACTAAAAATAATAAAATGCCATGTCTTTGAAAGGGCTGTCCCAGCTTTCACCAGTGACAAGAATGGTTCATGAGTGGGCTTTGCATTGTGTTTAGAAAGCCAGCTGATCTGGGTTGGCCAGACCTTGTGAGAGTTGGGAGTGTCAGGGCAGATCTGTTGCCATGACTGCAGATCCCCGAAGCTTAATTCCAGCAAGGAAGTTGTAGATGTTCCTGGGGTGATGCGAGGTCCAGGAGAAGCAGGGCCTCACCAACTCGGGATGTAGAGGTCACACTTAGCACCTGGTGCTGTTCAAAGCTTGTTTGACTTCTTTGAAAGTTTAGCAGGAGGTGGAGAACTCGTATTTACATACAATAGTTTCAAGCCACCAAGATTTGGGAGTTCTTGTCACCACAGCAAAACTTAAACTGTTCTGACTTACTGAACCTTCATTTTCTCATCTGCAAAATGGGAGTAAGATTAACCTCATAGGGCCGTTGTGAGAATTCAGTGAATTCACGTTTATGAATTGCGTTGTCAATGCCTTCTATGTACAAGGTGCTCAGTAAAAGGTAGCCATGTTGGTACCGTGTGAACACCACGTTACAGTGTTGAGGACAGCGTGTTCCTTCAGCCATTGTTGTGGTCACTTATAAAGGCTCTAAAAAATGGGGCATTTGATATCAGCTCTGTAGGGTGTGTCCTTGGAGTTGATGTCCCAGAGGATGAGTTAGATTTGCTCAGGCTTCACCATGTCTGCAAGCATATATTCATTTTATGCATGTTAATTGATTAGCTCTTACACTCCAGGCCTTGTGACAGGCCCAGGAGAAACTGGGGAACAAGAGGGAGTTACTGCCTGCAGAAGTGTGAGTCCTCCGGGCGCTCAGGGAAGCAGATGCCCTTTGAGAGAAAAAGGGGAGGGAGCTGGAGGGATGGGGAGAGCCTTCAGAGAGCCCTGTGAAGGAGAGAGAAAAGGAAGGAACATGGGTAGCAAGAGTCTCAGACTGCTGCCCAGTTCTAAGAACATTTTGGCCTGTCAGAGGAGTCCCCCATCTGGCAGGAATGACCTGCGTTCGGTGCTTCCCAGGTCAGTGGCTGGGCGTAGCCTGTGGGAAGCGAGGCCGAGGCACAGCACTTTGGCGGATTTGGAGCACAGCAGCTGGGGCCGCGGGAGACTCGGGTGGCCCATTTTTAGGGCTGCCACTCTGCCTTCGTAAAGTTTGCAGTTTGGAGGGGGAGACAGGCATTAAACAAATCATCGCAGAAACGATGCATTATTCGCAGCTGTGGTTGGAGCCACGGAAGAGAAGCCCAGGAGACCATGAGACGGTATCACAGAGAGCCTGATATGAAAGGTTGGGAAGACTTCCTAGAGGAAAGGATTTCCTGGGACCGAGGTTAGAAAGACAAGCAGAGTTTGGCCAGGTGGAGAGGGGCTGGCGACATATTCCAGACAGAGTGAGAGGTGTTCCAGGGAGAGACAGTAGACTTGATGTCTGACAAATGGCCCTGGAAATTCTGGGGGCTCAAAAAAGGATCATTTCTGTTATTTCCTAATGTTCTTTCCTTTGGGATTGAATGGTGGCATTTTTTTTTCCTGGAAAAGAGAACTGGCCCCTGCCCTACCAAGCATACATTGTTAAGGAGACCCAACTGAGACTTTATACATCAACTATCAAAGAAGTCTGCATTTATCCACTTCTTGGGGGACTAGGACATGCTGGCCTTATTGATGAAGAATTTATCAGGCCACTGATACCAAGGTCCTCTCGGTGTTGAGGAGAGGCTCCAGTCATCTCCCCTGTATTGAAAAGTGATGAAGTGCAGAAATAGGTTATAAATTAGTCCTGTGGGTGTATCTCAAGGACACAATATGCCACTTTAATGTTGGAAGATGGACAGCGAGAGTCTAAGCATGAGGTTGATGGTGTCCTGTCCACCTGACCCCCTGCGGCCTCCCAGCCACAGGCTCTGTCCGGTCCTCCGTGTGGGGTAGCTCTGCGCGGGTCGCGGAGATGACAGAAGGGGCCCAGATTCACGCGGGTCGGTGTTGAGTGAGTCGGGCCAGGAGAGAGAGAGAGATCTCCTGATTTTCCTATGAGACTTTCTCTGAAATCCATGGCTTTTCTTAAACACTAGAAACCTTAGCTGATTTCTAAAATAGGCTAGTACCCTTAAAACCTGCTTTCCTTCACCTAAATGCCCCAGCCGGACCCTCTGACCTGGATAATCAAGGACGCCAGTCATCAGAGTGTCTCGGATGATTCCTGGCCCTTTGGGACAGGAGGCCCTACCTTGACCTCTGACATTGTTTCCATTCAGTTTCTGTGCCCCTGTTGGAGACCGTTGTCTTTTCCTCTTCTGCCTTAAATATATTAGCAATATGTATAAATCTCAGCCTTCTCTTGTAGGAGAATAACATTTTTAATATTACTTAAAAGAAATCAGCTCCGTGTGATGAAGCGTTCAATTCGGTTCTCCGCCGCCTGCGCACCTGAAGAATGATTCTCATTAGATTAGAATCTGTCTTCGGCTGTATTAGCGTCTCGTGTTTTAGCTGCTCTTTCTGGTGAGAGAGGACTACTCCCTCCCACGCACCCTCCGTAGCTCGTTTCCAAGTCTGCGCATCTCGTCGTGCATCTGCTGTTGCTTTACCCAGGCCTGAGTAGCCGCTGACAGTGATTGGCAGAAAAGTGTTTCCAAGAATATTTTAAAAAGAAAAAAGAACGAAAGGGAAGAGGAAAGAAAGGGAGAAAAGCAAAGCAAGTAAGAGAGAGGGAGAGAGCGGTTTCGCTGAAGAATGACAAAGAGCCAGTCGGCCTCTGCCTGCTGCGTGTGATTGATGGTGCCGACCAAGACGCTGGCCTTTTGAGTTACAGCTACCAGCTGGCGCTCGCTGCATCACCCATATGACACCCGTATTTGGAACAGATAAATTCTGTATTTAAAGTGCTGACTGGGATGTTTCTGGCTTGCATTTTCTCAGCCCCTGCTTGGCTTCGAAGCACAAGAATCTGGGGTTTGTAAGGGAGGGAGGGTGGGCGTGGGGATACCTTGGTTTCTGCGGTGCGCCCCGCCATGTAAATGGTGGTTTAGACACAGTCTAGATCCAGAGAGGGTGGGAGGGCCAGCTCTCACCTCTGTTCACTTAGTTGTCTCTTTTCTCTTTCCCACTACCATTCCTTCTGGAAGACAAGCCTTAGGTGGTGTCTACACAGCATTAGAGAAACCAGATGGAAAATGTAAGCCCCACAGAGTAATTCTCCAGGTGGTGGAGGTTGATGCCTTTTATGACATGATCTTTCTGAAACAGAACCTTCAGATGGCCTTCCCCCTGCTGAAGGTGTTCTGTGTCGACTCCCATGGCCCCTGGATATGCCCCACTCTGAGATCTGACAGTGTCCCCTGCAATTTCAGAGGCAAGGAACTCGGTGAACTGCCCCCCGCAGTGCCCTTCACCATCCTCTGGCCCTGCTTCCCTCACACACACCTACTGTGCCTATGAGGTGTCGAGCGGGGTCCAACCAGGGAAGTTGGAACTCTGTGAGTTCTTACAACAGAAGGCATTGTATGCAGGGAATTACCTCCATCGGTAAAGGAGGGCTGAGAAGCTAACAGAGGGTGGTGTGGCTCTCAAGATATTAGCAAACAGAAAGGCATAGGTGTAGGGACAAAGGCCGCAAATTGGGCCTTGGTCACCTGGCAGAGGCCGAGATCATGTAAGCCTGTCCAGCAGAAGTCACTGATGAGACAGAGCTGCCCGAGTCAGGGAAGCAGAGAGAGAGAGAGAGAAATATGCTGGCTTTTTCTTTCTCCTTCCTTCCTGTCTCGGTTAGCTCGGGCTGCCATAACAGAATACCACAAACGGGGTGGCTTACACAACAGACATTTATTTTCTCACAGTCCTAGAGGCTGGGTGTCTAAGACCACCTGGCCTTTCCCCTGTGTGCGGAGAGAGAGAGAGAGAGAGAGAGAGAGAGAGAGAGAGAGAGTGAGAGAGAGAGAATGAATGCTCTGGAGTCCCTTCCTCCTATATGAACACCAGTCCTTTCAGATTAAGGCCCTACCCTTTCATCTCGGGGCCCTACCTCCAGATACAATCACTTCGGGGGTTAGGGCTTCCACATCTGCATTTTGAGGGGAAACACTCCAGTCCATGATGCTTTCTGTCTCCTACCAGGACCTCCCATGGGTCAAACCAATTGTTGACACAGAAGCTGGGAAATGCAGCCTCCAGGGGCCAGGCCTGAGTGATAAAGACAAAGCCTGGGGTCAGTGTTGGGTTGAGTTGTGTTGGGTGCGTGTGTCCATGTGCTCACAATTGGGCTTCTACTAGAAGGGGTGTGGGGAAATGGATGGTGGTTGGGCAACCAAAAGTGTCCACCTCAGAGTGATGCCGAATCTCTTTCTGTCTGTGGAACGCACGATGTTTCTTGCATGTTCATGTTTTCTCTTTGCCTGTGGCCCTCCCCACCCCCTTTTTCTCTTTACTACCCTTTTGCCTGGGTGAGTTCTCATCAATGCCATCATATCTGTAGGTTAGGGTCTTTCATTTTAACTGCCAGGCACTGTTCTAGGCTCTGGTGACACAGAGCCAACCAAGTACCTACCTTCATGGAACTTACATTCTAGTTGGGGGGAGAGGGGTCAAAAATAGATAAATGAGCATATAATAGTACTGCAGATAGGGATGTAAAAAGTGGAGAAAAATTAATCAAGGTGGGCAAGACAGGGAGTGCCAGAGGAAAGGGTGGTGTGTCTATGTTTTATGCTACTTTGGCCAAAAAGCCCTCAGAAATAAGTAGTGTCTAAACAGAGATTTTAAGTCCAGGAGTCATGAGGGTTGCTATACACCGAATAACGGCCCCCCAAGTATGTCCACATCCCAGTCTCCACAACCTGTGACTATTACCTTACATGGTAAAGGGACTGTGCAGATGTGATTCAATGAAAGGTTTGAGATGGGCCGTTGGTTTTGGATTTTCTTGGCGGACCCAGTGTCATCAAGGGTGCTTATAAGAGGAAGACAAAAAGAGTCAGAGTCAGAGAGGTAGGAGATATTATGACCAAAGTAAGAAGCTGAAGTGATGTGAGGACCAGCCAGGAGTCAAGGAGTATCGATGGCCTCTAGGAGGTGGTAAAGCAACAATAGGAAGCCCTTACACAGGTAATGGGGGAGAATGTTCCAGACAGAGGAATAACAAGTACAAATATTCTGTGGTAGGAGGTGCCCGGTGTGTTGATTCCATTTACTGAGCACTTATCATATATGATCAGGACTTTTTGCCTCTCCCCACGCTCAACACCTGGGGCTTACCTCACTATTAAAATTGCTTGTTGGTTTGTGTTTCTTTCCCTTCGACTATAACCCCCCTGAAAGCAGGGACCTAGATATTTTCATTGTTTTGTCCCCAGTGCTGGCACAGAGTAAAAATACTTAACACAATGCTGTGTCTTCGAAGTTGAAGACTCTTCAGGAAATTCCGTCTGTGTATATAAACCCACAGGACCACATGATGGCCTGTAGAGTGGTCTTTTGGGGTATTTGCCCACTGTCAATCTGGATTGTGGACTGGGCAAAGAAAGATATGATGGGGGTGCAGACTGGTGGTCCTCCTGGTTTTGAGAGTACAGAGCCAAGGTAATGACATGATTGATTAGGCTCCCCCGTCATCCGTGACGCGGTGAGGCCCGTTCTTTGGGTGGAGGGTCTTAGGGAGGGTCACTCATTAACGGTGATGGGGATCAAGAGATCACTGTTGTGGCTAGAGGAGACCTAGGTCCTCAAGGTCAGCACCTCATTAAAGATTCTGCTGCTAGTTCCTGTGTAATCCTCTCCGAGCCCAGCTACCATGGTAACTGGGAAGTTATCAAAATCCTTCTGCAGGTCTGAGGATGCACTCTCCTGCCGCACGTCTCCCTGGGGTGGTCTCTGGCTCTTGTCTGCCTCCCAGCTCGAGCACAAGCCTCAGCAGCTGGGGAGAGGCAGCTTTCATCAGAACCCTTGGAAGCTGTTCAGGGGGGGTTTACGCTGATTTTCAGGCTGTCTGCTCACCAGCGTCTTCATTATTTCACACTCCAAATACTTGAAACTGCCATTGGGTCACCCTCAGCTCCCTGCAATTAACCATTGGCTTTGAAAATCCAGCTGTGCTCAGCATTTCACTGATGATTACAGATGCGGGGAAGGAGGTCGAGGCTCTCAAGTAAGACAGTTGTTGCCAGAGGAGGGAGGAAGGGAAGGCGTCAGAAGGAAGATGAGTGTCTGGGTGTGCGTGCAGAGAACAGCGAAGTGCTAGGAAAGAGAGAGGCAACAGGAGAGAAATTCCCCAAGTGTAGAGGAGGACAGGGATGGCCTGAGCACTGGTCATTCGGACAGGACAGGGAAGAAAGGGCTCACAGGCAAAGGGAGGTGCTGTGAGAACCGGAAGAAGGTATGCGGCTGTGCACATGTGCACACGTGTTTGTGAGCTGGGGTGGCACTTGGGATGGAGAAAGGTTGAGGGGATGTTTCTGGAGTACCAGAGACAGAGCAAGGGGCTCTCCGTTTGTTATCTCATTTAGACTTCACCTCAAATGTGTATGTAGTCGGCATTATTACTCTCATTTTTATACATGAGGAAATGAAGGCTAAGAAGGGCTGCACAGCTTGCCAAGATGGCGCAGGGCAAAGATGGCAAGTTTAGGATTCAGACCCAACTCAACCTGTCGACCCGGGGCCCACTCTAGTATTTATCATACATTTAAAAAAGATGACTAACAAACGTCAGGCAGTAGATCTGCCCGTTGGAGTTTCCAAGACCTGAATAGTCTGGGTCATGCTGCAGTGACGAATGACCCCATCTCAGTGATCTGCGAGCCAGTGGCTTATCTTGCAGTCATGCTTCATGTTCCTCGTGGGCAGCATCACTGCATGACCCAGGCTGATGGAACAGCCTCGACCTTGAAAGTTGTGTTGTTTATACGGGGAACTCTAAGCTGGCCTTTCTGCTTGGAAATGTCACACATCTTTTCTGCTCATGTTTCTCTGGCAACATCGAGTCCCATGGCCAAAGCCACTGCCAACAGGGCAGGGAAATAAATCTTTCTCCAAGGAGGGCATTAGATGCTTTTGAATATCAGTATGGATGACCATGAGGCTTTACCACCCCCAGGACAATTCTGGCCTTAGACTTGGCAGGTGCATGGCCGGTGCCCTGTAGTCTGTACTGGGGCAGGAGCATGCAGTAGTAACACCAGGAGCTGTGCTACTGTGGGGTTACCTAACCTCCGTGATCCTGCCTCCGCATTGGTAAAATGAAGGCAATAATATCTTCCTCTCAGGGTTGTTGAGGATCCAGGGAGATTGTAGACAGAGGGGTGTACACACCCAGCAGTCAACCAATGTTATGTTTCTCCCCCTCCTCCTGAATCAGAGTTCTACTTTTCCCAATTTTCAGAGCATATATTCAATTTGGATAAAACTGTTAAGAGAAATGATCTAGTAATGAACCGGAGATGTGTTCCATTAAAAAAAAATTAAAAAAAAAAAAAACCCACAAGGTGGGGCGCCTAGGTGGCTTTGTCGGTTCAGCGTCCCACTCTTGGTTTCAGCTGGGGTCATGATCTCTCCCAGGGTCATGGGATCTATCCCACATCGGGCTCCACGCTCACTAAGGAGTCTGCTGGATATTCTCTCCCTCTTCCCCTCTAGCCCTCCCCCAACTCTCCCTCTGTCAAATTAATTAATTAATTATTTTTAAAAAACACACACAAAGTGAAAATAAGCTCTCATGTTTCTTCACTGCATCTTTGCTTAGTTATATGTCTGCTTATTTGGAATGCTGTCAGCTGGACCCAAGGGTTTTTCAGCAGAAAAGAATTGAGGATTATATATTTCCTCTGTGCACAGGGTTATTTCATAGGTATTTTGGAGCAGACATGGTGGAAGAATATTTAAGCTGTTATTGGGGGTGGTTGAAAAACCACTGGTCCCAAGCAGAATAATTATATATCAAAACTTCCTTTGAGGGGCGCCTGGGTGGCTCAGTCATTAAGCGTCTGCCTTCGACTCAGAGCGTGATCCCGGCGTTATGGGATCAAGCCCCGCGTCAGGCTCCTCCACTGGGAGCCTGCTTCTTCCTCTCCCACTCCCCCTGCTTGTGTTCCCTCTCTCTCTGGCTGTCTTTCTCTCTGTCAAATAAATAAATAAAATATTAAAAAAAAAAAACAACTTCCTTTGAAAATGAATTAGACAAGGGTTTCTCAGTATGGTTTCCACATAAGGTAGGTTCCAAGGCCCGTTTATAGGTATGGCGTGACACGGTAGAGGGCAAACGTGGTCGTCATTCTTGACTCCTCCCTATATCATGTCCTTTGCAACGTGACTTTGAGCTTCTCCCATCAAGAGATGAAATGTATTTTTCCTCCCATTGAACTTGCACCAGCCCTCTGCTTTGCTTTGGTCCCTAGAATGCAGAAGAAGTGATACTGTCCCAGTTGTGAGCTTACGTCTCAAGAGTAGTCCTTGCATGCTTCCAGCTGCTCTATGGAGCTCTGCCCAGCCACCAGCACTAGCTTGCTGGGAGATGAGCGACCACATGGAGGAAAGGGAAGTTGTTCCCATCGAGGCCATCCTAGATCAGCCAGCCACCTGTTCACCTGGCAGGTAACCTCGGACTCATGAGCAAGGTCAGCTGAGACTGGAACCGTTCACATGAGCCCCGCCCAGATTTCTGATATGCAGAATCACCCACCAAATCAATGGTTATTGTTAAAAATCTCACTTCAGGGATGATTTGTTATACATCAAAAGTTAACTGGCATTCAAGGGAAGCAGAGTTCCCTGGACAAGTAAATGGGAAATGCTGGATTAGATAAAGCAAAACCTTTTTCTTTTCTCTAACCCTTTTCGTGGGCTTTTTATGCTAACCTGTACTACTGAGAATTTCCGGGATATTTATAAATATATTTTCCATAGAAAAATCTGTCTTCCCACCTTGTTCATGTATTAGGATTTCAGGAAATATTTTTGGGATTATAGATTTAAAAAATACGTTTGGTTCATAGAAGACTTTTCATCTTTTTAAATTTGTTATCAGTATTTAAAAATGAGGAACAAGACACAGAAGCCTATTATTTGAAACTGCCAGCTTTCTGTGGCCACAGATCATCTGTTGTGTATGCTGCTACATTCCTAGTTTCTAAAATCCAGCACGTAGTAGTTGCTCAGTAAATACTGAGCAAAATAAAGAGTGAGAGAAAAACGGGGCTGTGAACAAAGGTAAATAAAATCACTGGCATTTGCTGGGAGGGGCTGTATGCCCCAGGACAGAGTAAGACCTTGAGTGCAGAACCAGGCTATCTTCAGAACTAGTTTGTCAGTCCGTTAGCATTGGACCTGAAGGTGGGTCCTGTGCTGGCAGTTAGGTGCTATGTACTCAGACTGTACCTGGGCTGGTTAGTAGCTACTGCTACTAAATCACAAGTTGCTAACTAGTACGGAGGTGTGTAATTTTTTTTTCCAGCTTTACTGAGGAATAATTGACAAATAAAGTGGTAAGCTACTTAAAGTATACACTGTGATGATTCGATATACTTACATATTATAAAAGGAATCCCCCCCCAGCTAATGAACCCATCTGTCATCTTACAGATTTATATTTTTCCCAGATGTGTGTTATTTGATCTCCAAAATACTTTCAAACTTTTTGACCTTGTCCCAAATATTTAAACATCAGGAGTTGGCCCATAAACGTGGCTTCTCTTGAAACATCAGAGTACGGCACCGTCAGACCAGGAGACTTTTCTGGCGGTGAGGAGCTGGAGGTGAGCGGGAGCTGCCTTCGCCGGGCAGCCCCCCACTTGCCCGCTTGCCACCGTCCTCATCCATCCTGGCGCGCTCCAGCATGTTTCCTTCCTGGCCCCTGCAGGCCTCTGGGTTTGAGACATAGCACACGTGGTCCACCCAGGAGTAGCTAGAGTAGCAGGGTGATGATTTGTCTCAAAAAGGGAAGACTGTGCTTGGGTGGGTTAGCTGTCATCAGATCCGCGTGGTCTGTCGTACCTCAAAGCGGCCTGACGTGTTCGGTTTCCCCAGGAGGCTGGAGGGGCCAGCGCCAGCGTGGGGCCCGGGGAGAGGCCGAGTGAGGCTCAAAATCACCAGCAGAGAAGAAATACTAACCCCAAACCTACTACATACCAGGCAAGGAGCTAGGGGTACGGAGATGCGTAAGACACACGGAATCCCTCCCGAAGTCTCTCTGGAAAGACAGACCGAATGAGCCCAGTTTTTAGGAGCTCAGGTAAACGCGAATAACAGCACACATTTCAACGGCACGCACCGTGTGCCAGGCGCTGTTCTGAGCTCTCTGCGTAGAGTAACATTTCTTTCTTAGGACAACCCTGTGAGGTGCGCATTAATGCCTTACTGGGTCCAGAGGACTTAAACGCTCTTTGGCTTAGTCCTCAACGTTTAAAATGCATTAGATGAGGAAACTGAGCCAAAGAGGAGTGAAGTGACTTGCGTCTGGCCACACAGTGGGTCAGTCGCAGGGCTGGGGTTACCGGCACTGAGCCCAGCTCGGTAGGGACTCGTCCGGGGGCTGGGGTGGCACTTTGAAGGTGGAGGAGTGTGGCAGATGTACTAGTGACGAAGCCTTTACAAGCCAGGATGCGAAACTGAACGGGATCAAGGATTCACGTGATCCCAACAGCGGAGTCCGCAGCTCCGTGGATAATGTGGTGCTGGTTGTAGGTGGCCGTTTGTGACACGGCAGAGCTGATGGGGCGTGGCTTCCTCCAAAAGGCTCATTAGAATCGAATAATGGCTCACCGGCCCGTACTTGTAGAGACGGACATCCATGCAAGACTAGTGAAGGGACAGCGTGTGACTGGGGGTTCAAGGTGGAGGCCTCTTTTAAACTGTCACTTTCGTGAGGACAATCTTGAAGCAGCAATAAGGCTGCAAGGGACAGCGGGAACGTGTCTGTGAATTCCTGACTCAGAGGAGAGCCCCGGGATTCACTTTAGTTTGCTCGGCAGTGGACGGTCCCAGCATCACAAGAAGCTCATCCCGGGCACGTATCTGGCAGTTTAATGGAGCTTCCTTCGCAGGACCCGTGAATTCTGGATGTACCCGGAGACTCAAACTTTATGAAAAGCAAGAGCCTGACTTGCTTCTCTGTTGGTATTTTGCAAACCGTAGTTTTGGTGTACTTCCCTGGGCTAGCACAGCCTTCTGGCATGCAGTGCCCAAGAGCTGTGAATAACCCGCCTCGCGCCACCATCCTTGAAGGCCCTCTCAGATGCTGTCATCATGAGGCCTTCCCACCACCCGTTACCAGATGTTTTCTCTCTCGAGGCTCTAGAACAATTTATCTGGGCTTTGCTGAGAGTAACCTTGAAGAAGCTGCTTACTCTATCTTCTTTCTTTACAAAAGGAACATCATTAATAGTAGCAGGGAGGCCATCTCTAAGTTCTCAGCTCAGTGTCTGACACAGAGGAAACCCCCGTACCTGCCACTTATCCCTCCTTACCCTCCCTGTTCTCCGTGATTTCTCTGCCTCTTCTTCTCCTTTCCCTCCTCCCCCATCTTTCTTCTCCTTCTCCTTGTGTTCCTCCTCCTCCTCTTCCTCCTCCTTCTCTTCTTCCTCCCTCCTCCCCTTCTTTTTCTCCTTAGTATTATTTATTTGTAGAGTTTGGTAGACATCAACCTATATCAAGTCTCTTTGTGGTTTCCTCTCTGCTCTAAACAGGACATGTATCAGTCAGGGTCTCAGCAAAAAACAGATGATATTATCATATTAGGTAAATTGAAGAGTCTTTAATAAAGGCTCTATTTATAAAGGGTTAGTAAACCAGAGGAAGCAGGTGCCAGTAATGCCCCTAGATCTGAAGGGGCACTGAGAACATATCGGTTGATTTTTGCTGTGATAACAGACAACCGCAATATCTCAGTGGCTTATGGCAACAAACATGGGTTTCCTGTGCTTACCGTTACTGAGGGCTCTAGGCTGTGTTTCTGCTTGACTCTGCCAGGCTCAGCTGGGTTCGGTTGGGCTCAAGTGGGCTTAGCTAGGTGTGGCTGACGTAGCCAAGCTGCACATATCTTCTTATTTGAGAGCCCAGGCCCATGGTGGTTTCTTATTGAGACATGCTGTTCCCATTACAGAGGGCAGAAGGAGAGGGGCAGAACCCAACCGCGCAAAAGCACTCCAAATGCTTCTGCTTGGAAGAGAGCGGCCCGCCTGCTTATGTTCCATTGGCCAAAGCAAGTCAAATGGCCGTCTCAAATCAGTGGGGTGGGGTAATCTGCCTGGAGAGAGAAAGTGGGAATCTGTGAACAAATGATACAAAAGGAAGGGAGTGGTTACCGGAAACTGGAGACAGTACTGTGAGGCGAGGGCTGCCTGGTGGGAGCTGCCACTTTGCGGCCAGGGTGCAGCCAGCCATGGAGCACAGAGGAGGGATTTGGGGGGATAAATGCCTCAAGCCCAACTCCTCCCTTCTTTCCACATCTGGCCAGTTCTCCTGGGTTCTGCACCCGCCTGGAAGCCAAAGGCAAGAGAGCTGCTTCTGTGTCTTTGCCGGTTAGTTTCCTGGGACAGGGAGCAGGATGGAAAATGTCATAGAGTGAAACTGGAGGGGAAAAGGAGGATGGTTTGGTCCCCGCTCAAGTGCATTATAATCTGATTCATAAGAAGGATACTAACAGCGCAGAAAATGTACCACAAGCATTTCTTAAAAACCAGCGACTCCTCATTCTTAAATAACTTAGGAGGAATTCCAGGCTGACGGTTCACAAAGTTAAAATGGGGTAAAAAATTAAGATGGCAATAAATCTTCCTCGAGACCATGCTATAAATCTAGGGGAAAACCCTTTTGGGTGACATAAGGCATAACCTTTAACAGCTAATAGTCTAGAAACTGTTTGCGACTGACCGTTCTGAGGCCCTAAGTGGTTTCCATTCCAACATTGTCATTTATCTTGTGATATTTACTTTACTGTGGTAAGTTGTGATGTTTTTTTTTTTTCCTTCAGTGAGTCTGTGATAAAATAAACTCACAAGAGTAAGATGAATGCCAACTTGTTAACAAGTGTCGCTTCAAAGGGAATAAGCTAAGCTGGCCCCGCAAAAGGCGTAAGAGTTTTGCATCCCTTCCCATCAGTCTGGAGGAGATGCTCATCTCTGCATTACCGCCATGTTGATGGAAGGGCTCTACATTCTGAAATACTCTTGAGAAGATAGTAAGGAGAGCAAGGGATCTGTGCTGCATCTTTCTGTTAATCTTTTCCCCCCTCAAATTCTTTCCTGCTTCTTCCAGGACATGGTACGCTCATGTTTGCCCCTGCTGGTTAGATACCCTGGATTCTAGGACCTAGACCTCCCCATTAGTCCTACTTTTTTTGTGAGAGAACAAAATCGAGGGTGTTGAAGCTGCTGTTAATTTGGGCTTTCTTCTCACAGGTGGCCATACTAGTCCTAAATGATATCACCTCTCACTGGCACACCGATGATTTTACCTTACAGCTGGCCTACCCCAAGGTCTTCATGAGGTTCATGTGCTAAATGTTTGAAGAAGGGTCTGACGTGGGGTTCTAGGGGCTCAGAAGGGGGCACATCTCATCTCTCCCTGAGGTGGGAAGCATCTCTTAAAGGTGGGTACCATCTCTTCAAGCTGGGTAGCATACCAATGCCCTGGTATTGCACAACAACTTGAACTACAAAATGTATCTTGCACTCACTTGGTTCTCTAGGAGGGCCCAGCCCAACACTACCTGCCGAGGGCTTGGGCACCTCTTAGTTTTCTCTTGGTCAAGGGCGTAGATGGAAATGTGACTCCTCATCTGAGATGTCACCATGCTGGGAGATACTGTCTCCTAGGATGCCAGAAACACTGTAGTCATAAATGGCTTGACGGGAGCTATGGAATCCAGGCCGTTGAAGTCAGGAAAGGATTTAGAGATATCTAAACCAGCGAATTCATTTGGCAGGTGAGGAAATGACACAGCTAGGAAGAGGCAGAACCGGGACAATGATCTGAGTCTCCTACTTGCCAGCTTGGTGTTCTTTCTTGAACATGGTACCTGATGTTGCCTGGTATGTTAGTCCAGATTCCCCAAGAAGCGGATGCCAAGACAGGATTAAATGTGCTAGAATTTTCTTAGGAGAAATGTTTGTTAGAGAAAATGGGGAGGGAGCTGGAAAAGCTTGGGAGAGTTGGCAGACCATGATGCAAGTCTGACTCCAAGTGAAGGAGAGAAGAAGGGAAGGTTGGGTCAAATGTCGTGGACTGCCATGCAGCCTAAGGAGTCCCTAGCAAGGCCGTTGGTGAGTCTTTGACAGTTGGCCCTCAGAAATATGTTGACTTTGATGTCCTTGACATGGGAGCAGCCCATGGGAAGCGTGGCCTTAGCACAGATGCAGCAATGGATTTCAGAGCTGTAGCCCTTGGTTAGTTATGATTTCTGTAGTTAGAGGTCTTAGTCTCTTGACTGCTATCCCGGCAACTCTTCGTCTTCCAACACTTTCATGTCTGTAATATAATTTACATTTGTGTGCAGCCAATTCAGTGTTTTTATGGACAAGCACAAATAGGTACATTCTTTGTGTGGGGACATGGCTAAGTCTTTCACTTCTTATTACTAAACGGTGGATTTTCAGACATGCAGTTGAAGCGGTTGAGCTGCCTTTTGATGGGGAGAGGTCCAGTGGCTGAACCTTATAAACACAGCCCTAAATGTAAACTATGGGATCAAAGTGATATCTTTCTTTTCCACATTAGTCTGAGAGCATGTCAACAGGATTGCTGGTTAAGTTCACTGACATTTTCTAGAAAATTGTATTGAGACCTTATGCAAATTCCAACTATAGACATGTGGCTTATTTTTCATCATTGGATTTCCATATGTTTCTCTGCTTGCTCCTTTAAGCCAGGGCTGCAAGGCAGATGGGGGGACATAAATACGTGGTATATACTGAAGACTCTTGACCCTCATATGTAATCCAGAGAGCACTACAGACACCTGGCAAGACCTGGAGGCTCAAGCTTCAAAGGGATTGCAAGCATTTCTTCTGCTTAGTGACTACTCAGCACTCTTCAGTACCAGAAATCCTAAAGGTTGAGCATATGTGCCCTACAGAGTGCTAAGGGTCTTTGGGACTGGTCCAGGTGGGAAAAAGCAAAGTCTGTAACAGCAGGTGCTGCCTACCTAACTCCCTGTTTTCTGTTCTCTCTTGCTGGTGCTCACATTGCCAGAAGGAGACATTCATTTACTTTACATTCAATAAACATTTATAGCATACCACTTATATGGGGCCACAGAGATGAATAGAACATGGTTTTCATCTTCAGGTAGCTCACGATGTGGTGGGTTGTTGGACTCCTAGACAGAATTAAATCCCGTGGGACGGGGCAATGTGAGCGTAATGAGAACAAGAGCAAGTGAGAGGGGAAAAAAAAGTGCTCCCAGAAACCAGAGGAAGAGCATCTAACTCAGCCTGGAAGAAGCAATATCTAAATCTTACAAGAAAAGCCAAAGTTCACCAGGCAGGGATGGGGTGGGAAGGGAACTCCCAGCTGTCTGAAGAACAGCATTGTGTGTGCAGTAAATTATAGGCAGTTAGTGTTGCTAGAACAATAACTCTCAAAGTGTGGTCCTGAGATCTTTTCAAGGGGTTCAGGTCTCATTCTCTCATGGTTTTACAACAGAGTTTTCCAAATGCTATATTAAGTGTGATATTACAACAGATTAAATGCAGAAGCAGATATCAGAATCTAGCTTTCCTCTCTTTAGTCAGACAGGTAAGAGATTCATGAAAATGTAAAACAATGTCACTCTTTTCACTATTTTTGTTTTGAAAAACAGCCATTTTCCATAAAATATATGTTATTTATTTAACATGTCATGGGCCCATTACTGTTAGTTTAAATCAATTAATAAAATATTTCAAAGGTTTTTTAGTTTAAAGTTCTAATACATAGATATGAATAGATAGATATAATTTATATAAATAATAGATCTTTGGAATCCTTAACATTTTTTTTTAAGACTGTAGAGAGGTTGCATTACATTGCAAAAAGGACTTTGTGTGATTAAGGACTTTGAGATGGGGAGGTTATCCTCAATTATCTGGGAGGGCCCAAGGCAATCATAGGGTTCTTACTAGAGGGAAGCTAGAGAGTCAAAGTCAGAGAGAAGAAATGGGATGACAGAAACAGAGATCAGAGTGGTGTTCTTTGAAGAAGGAGGAATAGCCACAAGGCAAGGAAATGGATTCTCCCTGGAGACTCCAAAAAGAATGCAGCCCTGTTGCCATCTTGATTTTAGCCCGTAAGACTCATCTCCAAACTTCTGACCTCCAGACTGTAAGGTAATAAATTTGTGTGGTTTAAAGGCACTAAATGTGTGGTAATTTGTTACAGCAATGGTAGGGAGCTAATACACCCATATCCTAACTCTGTCAACACCAACACCCTCAAATAGCCCTCTAGAGTCAGCTTAGATCTGAGCTGAGTTTCTCTAGAGGTTGCCTACTAGCCTGTCTCTGCTTATAAATAGTTACCTCTTTGTGAAATCAAGTAGGTGAGAGCTCTTTATGTTGCAAATGTGCATTTGGTGTGGTAACCAAAGACAGGCAGTTTGGAGCCCTGTGTACTCTCAGATTTTACTCTATAACCCAGAGTTGTTTACTTTTCTATTTTGGACTTAGTTCATTTTAATAATAAAGTGATAATTATTGAGAACATTTGTAGATTAATTTATGCATTTATTTAACAATATTTATTGAGATTCTACTATACCCAAGACGATGAAGACAGGTATGGCTTCTGCCCTCCTGGGGTTTCATTCTACTGGGGAGGAGAGCCAATCAGTCATGAACTGAGATATAAACCACAACATGTCAGATTCTGATTATGTTCTGTGAAAGAAATTAATCTAATGATGTGATGGAGGGTGAACTGGGATGTCATTTTGACTAAGGTGGCCAGGGAAGGCCTCCCTAAGCAAGTAACATTTTGGTCAAGGCCTGATGGCTGAAAAAGAATCAATTACTTGAGCAGCTGAAAAGATTTGGTATCAGTATTCCAGGCAGAGGAGACAGCAAGTGCAAAAAGCCACAAGCGAGAAGGAGCCTGGGGTATTGGAGGGACAGAAAGCAGGCCAAGTAGCCACAGAGGCTAGGGCTACTGAGAAAGCAGAAGAGTGGCTGGAAGAGAGAAGCAGGCAGCAGGTCAGTGCAAGGGCTTAGATGACTCAGAGGCAGAACGAGGAGCTTGAACTGTATTTCAAGTGCAGTGGGAAGCCATTGGGATTTTTTACACGGGGGAGTGAGATGATCTGAGTTTTGTTTTAAAATATTACTCCGGCTGCTCTGTGGAGAGTGGATCATGGGAAGGCAAGAATGGGAGCAGGGAGACCCATTCTGCTAGTTTATCGTAGTCTAGGGAAAAGATAATGGTGGTCTGGATAGAAGAGTAACCAGAGAGGTAGATATAAATTATCCAACTCTTGACATATTTTGGAGAACGTGCCTATAGGTCTAGGTGACAAATTGGATGTGTGTATGGAAAGGGCAGGGAGGGGGAGAGAAAGGGAGTGATTGGGGATGTCTCTTAGGTTTTTGGATGGATGATACTTCCTTTTACTGGGATGGAGGAGGGGCATATTTTGGAAGCAGAGCAGGAAATCATGAGCTTTCTTTTGGAAATGCGGAGGTTGGGGTTGCCTACAAGAAATACAAGCCAAGATCTCGTCAGGTAGGCAATTCCATATATGACTATCTAGCTCAGAGGGGAGGTCAGGGCTAGACAGTAAATTTGGGAGGAATGAAGACATTGGGGTCATTTAGAGCCCAGACCTGGATGAGATCACCAATGAAGAGACAGTGTAGACAAAGAGGTGAGGCTGTAACGAGTTGGGTGTGCTGACATTTGGAGTTCAGACAAGCATGTTGAAAATGTGCCAGGCCATGTGCTGGTGCTTGGCCATGCATCATTTTATTCAACCACTTAGTCTCAATTTGTTCCATAGTATTATTGGTCATCTCTATGCTTTGCTTCTCAAATCTGACCAAAACTGGATAATCTAGTCCACATGGCTCAAGGACTAATAACTATTGGCTGAATTCAACACAGGATGAATCTCTTATGACTGTGAGTTCTCACACAAGAGAACTGCTTCCTGGAACTTACTGTGAGAAGAAAGAAACAAGACAGGCAGCTGGGGGAGGGGAGCGAGGGAGGCATCCAACTAAGAGGTCTCCTCACCCTACCTGACAGAAATGCTTGCTAATGAACCCAACTCTTGGAAGAAACGAAAGCCAGGAACATTGTTGCTGACAGGAATATTAGGGATAGGCTGCCTCGTTCTGAAATTTTGACCAATCCAGTCACTGATCTTATGCCAGTGTAGAGACAAAAGATCACAACAGCATGGTATGACAGTTAAGAAGGTGGAGAATTTTTGTCTTTCCTCATCTCACCTCCACTTTCTGCTCCCCCAATCAATATGGCGCCTATGGATATAAATGGGTAACTTTGCCCTCAAGCTAATTCCATAGATCAGAAATCGTGGAACAAATCACCTTGGAGTCTAAGGGGTGTCTTAGTAGTGAGGTTGACAATTTACCCTGTAAGGAGAACTACATAGTAATCACTCCAGCACATGACATACAGGTGGCATCCTTTTGGTACAGCCAGGGTTGTCATGTGCCGACATCAGTAAAATGTTAGAGAATGGATATTGACACTCAGTTTCTGTCTCTTTTAAGAACACACTTAAATGTAGATGGAGAGCTGCCGGTAATAAATACTGACTTCCCTTCTACCATTCTTTCTTTTCTTATATAGACCCTTAAAATATTTATATTTGTATATATTTAGCCATATTAACAGAAAGATACATGTGTTCTATGTTTTAGATCAAGGGCTCAGTGAATCCTGCATTTTTCCCATTTTTAAATAGATCCCAACAAATTCTAGACTCATAAGTAGATGACTTGGGTTCTAGCCTTTTCTGTCTTGCTGTCTGATGATCTTGGGCAAATCATTTAGCCTTATTGAGTCTCGGTTTCTTAATGAGTAAAAATAGCAGGGGCTGATGAAGCTTGAGGTAAAGGTTAGTGAATAATCCGGAAGCAGAAACCCTGGGAGGGTTCTGTGAAATCTGTATACACAAATGAATAGACAGGAAATATTTATAAGGAATGTACATAAACACCTGGAACATTCAGATATCAGGCTGCTCTGGATCTCATCAGACAAAATATTCCATCAGCAAGTTGGCTTAGGTTGCAAGCTATAATTATCTTTATAAACAACAAATGAGATACCCCCCAAACCAATTATTTTAATTGAAATAACAGAAATAGCAAATTTTGCCAAAGGGCAGGAGTATGAGTTATTTCTGCAGTCAAATCTAGAGTTAGCTAATATTATGTTTCCATGTGTTCTCTGGGATGCCTTACAGAATGACACATTTGGAGCACATATTCAGCAAACATTTATTGAACACTTACTATGTGCCACTGGGCTCAGCACTAGAGATAAGAGAGCAGACATAAGAAGCTGCACGGTGTCACTGCCCTCATAGAGAAAATAGTCTAATGGGAGGTACAGACAAGGCAACAGAGTCCCAGTGCAGTGTGGGAAGTGCTTCCAGAGAAGAAATAGAAGAGAGAACTTAGTACAGATGTGGAGGTGAGCATGTCAAGGAAGGTATCTTAGTCTGCTTGGGCCGCCATAACTAAATACCAGAGCTGGGTGGCTTAAGCAATAGGGATGTATTTTCTCACAGTTCTGGAAGCTTGAATTCCCAGATGAAGGTGCTGGCCACTTAAGTTCTTGGTGAGAGTCTTCTTTCTGGCTTGTGGAAGGCTGTCTTCTCACTGTGTCCTCACATGGCAGAGACAGAGAGAGTGAGCAAGGTCTCTGGTGTCTCTTCTTAGAAGGGCACTAATCCCAGTATGAGGGCCCCACCCTCATGATCTCATCTAAACCTTTCTTCTTTCAGAAGAAAGCCCTATCTCAAAAGACCATCACATTGCAGCTTAGGGCTTCAACATATGTCTTTGGGGGGTAGGATGCAATTCAGTCCATAGCAGAGGCTTCCTGGAAGAGGTGAGCTCTAAGCTCAGATCTCCTGAAGGAGTTTATTAGGGAAGGTAGATGGCTTAAGGAGAGATGGAGGCAGGAATGGAGAAATGTTCCAGCTGAGTATCCCAGATTACTTACTATTTTCCTACTTCCTGGGTTTTTAAGCAGGATTTTTTCACCACCTGGAGGCTCCATTACCCCTGCCCCTGCCTGATGACCTTGTACCTGTGTCTCTGCACCCTGAACTCAGGTGCTCCTCCCCGAGCACTTCCCTACTCCAGCCATAGTTAATCTCATCGTCCTCCACACCCTCAAAGCAGACATCAGTGCCTCTCTGCAGAGCTCATTTCTATCCGTCCGATCTCATATTTATATATATCTATATACTCCTATAAGGAAATAGACCTGTACATATGTAAATATGAGATAAGATGGACCCAAGTAAGCAAAGGCAAGGTCTTATTTTTTCTTGCCTCCCTGAAAGTGTCTCACACCATACCTACATACAAACCATCCCCAAAACTTAGTGGCTTAAAACAATAAACCTCTTATTTAGTTCCTGTTTCTGTGGGTTGTCTGAGCGGTTCCTCTGGTTTAGCAAGGGCAGGTGATCTTTCCTGGGCTCTCTCAAATGTCCATGGACAGCAGGCAGGCAGACTGATGGCTGGTGATCTCAGATGGCATCACTCACACGTTGGCTATTGGCCATCTGTAAACAGGGACACCTTGATTTTCCTCAGTGTGGTCCTCATGATCTGGCTTCTTTACC
Source organism: Ursus americanus (assembly GCF_024610735.1). Taxonomy (NCBI): domain Eukaryota; kingdom Metazoa; phylum Chordata; class Mammalia; order Carnivora; family Ursidae; genus Ursus; species Ursus americanus. The sequence goes on from NC_142135.1 coordinate 22,079,522, forward strand.
TTTCAACATTTTGTCCATGAGCCCTATCGGCCAACCGTCCTCATTTGTCCACTCCCTTCAGAAGGCAGGGACCATGTGGGTTTTCCTCAGTGCCACGCAAGTCCTACTGGATGAATGAGTGAAGAAACTTTGTTCGCCTGCCCAGAATAAGCAACCCTTGCTGCTGAGGGTAAGATCAAGGATTCTACCAGGACATTTTACACCTCTGCAGTGAAGAGTCTCTGCAGGCCTACTCCTTCTTCAAAGCTCTGTTCGGATGTCATCTCTTTGGAAGCTTTTCATTATTTCCTAGCCAAATTAATCAGACTGTCTTCTGTATTTTCACGGCACTTTGGATAGACCTTTACTTTAGCATGAGTCATATGATTCTACTTACTACTTTTGGGTCTCTTTTGCAACTAAGCTGGGAGGTTCTTGAGGTGGTGTGATAAGAGGGATCTGCTCATAACATGTCTTCAGTGTGTCTGCATTTTGAATCCTGAGCTCAGTTATTTACTGTCATGTGACTGTATAAAATGGGGTCCATTCAATCACATTAGTTCTACAAATATTTTTAAAGCTTCTCCTGTCTGCCAGGCACTAAGCTGGCATGAGGGATAAAGCAGAGTTCCCATTCTAGAGGATGAATAAATAGGGAAGCACATAACAATGTTCCTATTTATGCAAATGTGATATGTGATGTGAGAGGGAATAACAGGGGGACCCACTTAATAAGGTGGCCTGGAAGGCCTCTCCGAGGAGGTGGTTTCTAACTTGAGACTAAAGACAAAGGGAGGCCAACCATGTCTAAGTTGGATGAAGTGTTCTAAGCAGCAGGAGTGATGAATTTGGAGCCCAAGTGAAGGAAAGAGCTGAAGGAAAACTAATATGGCTAAAAAAGCAGGGAGCCAGAGGGAGCATGGAGGGATGTATTTGGAGACATGGCCATCTTGTAAATAGCTAAACCCTCTTTGTCTGTGTGGGGCATATCATTGGTGCTTAATAAGTACTTGCTGAATGAAGGAATGAATGAATGTATAATTGGAAGATTGGAGTCAGTCCTGGTTCTCAACCAAAAGTTGGGCAATGACAGGGTGAGAATTCCCTGTGGTACTTTGCTTTGTCTTCTTACCTGTGTCCAACAGACTGTGGCACACAAACCTATTCTAATGGGCTGGGCAATGTGGAAAACACCCCACAAATGAGTTTTGTGGGCTCTCATTACTCTACTCCACCCCAGTTCCCTGTGCTGGGTGCTGGCTTCCCCAGGACAGGGCTGCTGTGTCATGGGGTGCCATCACTCTTGCTACCTTCTCTCAGTACCACTGTAACTGCTGGTCTGGGCTGTCTTTTTTGCCAATAACAGGACCAATAAACAGGGGTCTTCAGGGATCCAAATTGCTATCTTCCGTGGGTAGCAATTCAGCACTGTCTGGCTACCACTTAAATAAAGCTGTTCCTGATTTCTCTGCACAACCACTCCTCTGAGGAACAAAGTGGAGACAAATCTGAGTGCAGAATTGCTGGTACTTCACTCAGAACTGCATCTGTTTCCCAGTAACTAGCGCTTTGTCACTGGTCCAAGCTTCTCTGCTGATCCCCTTCCTAGTTAGGGTGATAGCCCTCCCAGAAGGCTTCTCATTCCCTTATGCAAATGTCCTGCTGGCAGCCCAGCCCCACCAGCTCATTAAATATGTTTAGATAAATGGGAATCCCAGAGGTGACATAGCTTAGCCTCAGGCTGGGATACCTGGTAGGTTTGAGGCTACCTTCTGTTCTCCTCCTCCCTCCTCAAAACCCTTAATCGTCTCTTCCCTCTCTGAGGAAAAGTCTGGTAAAGGCATTTGAGATACGGGTTATTGATGCAACATAATGTTTTACATCTGCCAGAGACGAAGCTGAAATCCGAGAGAGTGACTCCTTACATGGAGGGAGGTGTTCTCGAAGTCACATAACATGGGCATCTCTCCATCTCACCCTTGCTTAAAGCTGCTCTTTCAGGGTATCGTGCTTGGTCCTGCCAGGGTAGGCGGAGCTGAGGTGAACAGCAGCTGCTGTGCCAGCGAGCAAAACGCAGCTAATCACTCTGAAGCTGAAAGGAAGTTGGGTTGCTCTGTGAATTTGTCCATCACAACAAGACTAGGGCTTTGGAGCCAGGCGTAGTTGGTGTGGAATCCCATTTGATCACTTACCAGGTTTATGAACGTAGGTCACATTGTCTCCCTGTCCCTTACTTTCCTCATCTGTGAAATGGGTACAGTAATAATTAAGAGCACTGACGTCAGAGTCAGGCTCCAATACTTACAATCTGTGTGAACTTGAGCAAGTTATTTTATCACTCTGCGCCTCAGTTTCCTAACAATTAGCACACCTGCCTTATCAGGTTGTCGTAAGTATTACACTAGAAGCACTTAGAACAGTGCCTGGCACAGAGCAAGCGCTGCGGGACTCCTGGCTATCATTGCGGATATTATTCCTGTTAGCGCTTACTGTGTAGGCTGTGTGAGGATGAGTGAGAGAAAACAGGTAAAGAGCTTGCCGGGCTCCGACCGCATTTCAGCCCGCGCCTTTATTAGGGTAACAACAACACGGCGCCCTGAGCATGCGCGGCGCCTGCGCTCAACTCTCTGTGAACTTCTTGAGGTGAGGTTTACAAGTTTAGGAGAGGCAGGGCTCTCAAACTTGTTTTTCACTTCCACACACTCACTCCAACGACCCGGTTTTCTCCAGCATCTTCTGTGAGGAATGTCGAAAGCTTTCATGCGTGTAGGAGCTGCCCTTAATCACTGATAAGGGGAATAACGAGAGGAATACAGCCGCGCGATATTAGAGCACGGTGGGTTTACGGTGTCACGTTAGGGGTGTTCTGATTTCTCTGCTCTATAAAACACCCCATATAAACTATAAAATAAAATATTTACATTTTTACATACCTACAAGTACTGGGTGGGTAGACTGAAGGGACTTGGTAGATTTCCAGATCCATGAGGCTTGGGGGATTCTGGTTTTGCTTCACCTGATGCAAACCGATACTCCATGGATTCTATGGAAAGCACATTTTTCTGCTTAAGTTATTCTTGGGGTGGGGGGAGTAGGAGACCATAGCCTGAATCAAGCCTGCTTGTGGCACTTTGAATGAACAGTCACTCAAGTTTTTGATAACTGGAGCAGGGGAAATGTTGATACATATATATATACACACACACACATACACACACATATCAATCATATATATACACACATATATATAATTTTTCTGTTTATATGCAAAGGAATTTTAAAGACATGCAATCTAAAAATTTCTACTTGCAGCTGGTTAGTTTTCTGAGCCACCATGAAGACAGAGTTAACACCCTGCCAAAGTTTAATCATAAACTGATAGCTGTAGCTTGGGGTGGGGGTGAGGGAGGACCTGATTTAATAAGACGACAGATAAGACAAACACCCACAAATGGTAATTTATGGCTGCAAAGGGCAGTGTTTTAAAATCACCCTGGTGAATTATACGTTTCTGAAAAAGTAACTATGTATCTGAAAAATTATGTTCTTTGGTAATACTTTAGACAATATTTTTTTGGCCGTGTTGCCTCACTAAGGTTATAAATAACATACTCCTTTCTACTTTTATTTTCCTAGATTAGCTAGTTGCCACCAGCTCCGGTTTCCTGGCTGTAATTGAACTGCATTCCGTTCAGCTGCAAATGCTGTCATTCCTCCTCACTGTCACCTCAAGGAGATGTGTGGGGCACAGATTTCAGCTGCCCCTGTGGGAGCTGAGTGCCTTGGGGATCCTTCCTTCTGATCCAGTTGCCCTTGTTGCTTTTCCATGTCTACTCCAGAGGCCACTCTGTTGAAAAGAAAGCACAGGTATTTCTCGCTCCTTCATTCACTCAGTTATCTGCTTGTCCCTGAAAGTCTCCAGCGGCAGAGCGTTGTGCTAGGAGGAGGGCTGGAGCACCTGAAGATGTGTCCAGACGGGGTGGCCAGCTGTGGCAGCTTGCACCGCATTCCCCAGCTGTGTATTGAGGGGGAGCAGAATACACCACCCCAAAATATGCCACTTTGGCATGTGGATTATTTTGAGCTGAAGACAATCAAGGCCCCACAGACTCAGGAGGAGCTGTTCACCTTCCTTCCCCGCTAGGACCTGCACATAGTAAGTGCTGTGTGACTATTTGCTATTATTGTTGATATTACTACTGGGCGTGCCCACCTTGTAGGTCATGTGAGAATGAACGAGATAAAAATCGTGTAAAGGGCTCAACTGCTTTGAAAGAATTTAGCTACAGGACCTGCACCCGGAGAGAGCTAATGCAAAAGTAACTTTTTATCGTAAAGAGTTACCTGCACGGCACAGCAAACATTTGTCTACCAAACATTTGCTCTTCTTATCTTCCTGTGAATGATCTTCCTCCCCTTTGAAGCCTCAAACCCCCAACCCCTTCTCCTTAGCTCAGGATGGCATCTGAGCCTCGATTGCCTGTCTTCGGGTCTCGTGTCTTTGGGGCTCCTGTACGTCTGAAGTTTGTTTTTCTCCTGTTCATCTGTCTTAGGTCAATTTAATTACTAGACCAAAGAAACTAGAAGGGAAAAAGAGAAAAGGTTTCCTCCCCTAGAGCATCCACCTGGAAGAAAGGGCACCTTTGTCACAGGTACGTAAAGGAGCTTCATCAGCTACTGAAGAGCCTGGTTAGGAGCACTGAGAGCCCACGGGAGAGGCTTTGTCTCAAGGAACATCTGCTTCTCGCTGCCATTTAGCCATGAAACCCTGTGCCAGTGGGACCTAGGGCCTGAGGAGTTTTCTGCATTTTCTCACCTTAGTTTGGCTAAGTAGGGATTCGTAAGAATGACGCTAGCAGCCTCAGTGAGGACAACAACAGACAGTGGCCGATTGTATTTTCCAGACTTGACTGCAGGAATATCTCATCCTGCATGTTCTTCCAAAATGTGAACTTGCCACTCCTTCTCAGAAGATGGAGTCCATTTCTCTACCCCCTTGGGTCCCATGACTGCTTTGGCCAGTAGGATGGGGTGGAAGTGACACCGGCATTTCTGTAGCCCTTCCACGTCCTGGTAGCCCCCATTTTCAGCCTCTCAGAGGCCGGCATCCATGGAGACTGAGAGACTCCCCTGTGATGCCCGGGTTGTGAGAAACCCATGTGGGGAGGCAGGGGAGGAAGGCGCAGACACCCGTGTGAAGGAGACGTCTCAGAGATCCGGTGAGCCCTCAGATGACCCCCATCCCAGCTGTCCTCTGGCTGCAGCCACACGAAAGCCCCCAAACGAGACGTGCCCAGCCATGGCCAGTCAGCCCACAGAATCATGAAAGAGAAAACACTGCTATTTTAAACCACTAAGTTTTGGGGCACCTTGTTGTATAGCAGTGATACCCAAAATACCCTCCCTCGCTCCTGCCACTTCCTTTGAAAACAAAATTCCATGTTTTCAAACTGAATGCTCTTTTGCTTCTTGCAACTTCATTGCCAGGAACTAGAGCCATGGAGGGGATGAAGAACGTAGGATGTGATAGAAATCTCAGTGTAATAGATTCCTGGTCCATGGTGACCCCATTTCTCATGAGCTGGTTTTTGGTTTGTATTTTCTTACTTCTCGTTTTACCTTGTTTCTACCTGTCCTGCTCTTTGACATAAGATGCATGAGAACCTATGAACTCCATTCGTTCATATATTTATTTTACTTGTTTGGTCATAGAGGAGACAGTTACTGAGAGCCCAGGACTCCTGGCTATGGGGTGTCAAAGAAAAGAAAGCACCTTCCCTGCCCCTGTGTGACGCGCTGCTAGTCAGGGAGACGTGCGTAGAAACAATGAATGACACCACACGGTAATGCCACAGGAAAGGTACCTAGGAAGTACTTCAGAGGAAAGGAAACTTCCACCATCCCTCTCCTAAGGCCGCCCACAAGAGAAGACTTCAGGGGATTTAACTGGGCTGAGTCCACACTACCACACTCTGTCCTTGGGATGCTGTTGTCTGTGAGGATGGAGCCTGCTTTGCGGTCTGTGAAGATGGCGAGTGGAGCCATTGTTCACTCGCTTGCGATGCTGCGCTGGTGACTCACTTCCTCTTTGGCCATTTGAAGCCATTCTCTTTCCCACTCCACACAAACACTTCTAGGCTCAAGCTCCAGGGGCACTTAATGGTCTGACTTCCTTGATTTTCCTTGCCTTGTATCATTCACTGTTTCATATGTACCTGTTTGACTTCCTTAAACAGCTGGATGTTTCTTGAGGGTCTTATTCTTCCGTTTTATCCTGGTGTGGGTGGTATGGGGCACTTAGAACTCAATAAGCACGTCACAGTCGATTGGTGAATATGGAACTGGATTGGCCCTATCACAAAAACAAAATAAGGTGTTCGGATACTGAGAGAAAGTCTCAGGGGTATTAAGTCATTTGCAGAACTCTTAGCATGTGTTAGGTGTGGTGTTGAGCACTTTCTAGTCATTGACTTATCAAATTGTTACAACTCAATAAGGTAGGCAACATCATTCTTTTTTTTTTTAAAAGATTTTATTTATTTATTTGACAGAGATTTTTTTTTTTTTTAAAGATTTTATTTATTTATTTGTCAGAGAGAGACAGCCAGCAAGAGAGGGAACACAAGCAGGAGGAGTGGGAGAGGAAGAAGCAGGCTCATAGCAGAGGAGCCTGATGTGGGGCTCCATCCCACAACGCCGGGATCACGCCCTGAGCCGAAGGCAGATGCTTAACCGCTGTGCCACCCAGGCACCCCTAACATCATTCTTATTTTGTAGCTGGGGAAACAGTTTTGTTAGAGGGCAAATTACCCTGGTCAAGGTCATGTGGCGAGTGAAACCTGGGTTTCGAATCCATGGCACTTCAGCTCTGAAGTTTATGTCTCTACCCTGCTGCCCCCTTGCCTTACCTTTGGGGTCCAATGTGCCAATCCAGTGGGGCTGTCTGTCAAATAGAGTGCAGTTTTTATGTGTCTGGTTTCCCAATTTCCCCATACTTTCCAGTTCGAAAGCTAATACACTTGGGTTTAAATTTAGCAGTCTCTCGTTCCCAGCCCCTAACTTAGTTTGGATATCGTATCCAAAAATTTGGATCCAATGTGTATATTTCTTGTGGAAGCAAAAAAGTGCAAACCTTACAGCATCTGTTACTTATAATTGCTCTGCATTAAATTACAATTTTGGATTTAAATTTGAAAAAGTACATTTCAGTACCAATACTTTGATGTGGAAATGAACAAGGGTAGGAAGTAACTGATACCCTCCATATTTTTCTTTAATAGAGGAGGTGTGTAAAAAAAATTCAAAGTCAAGGGAAGGTGCCCTGGTCTTTGTCCTTAGTCTTTGGAGGAGACTGTGGATTGTCATACTCGTGCTGGTATTGAGGACCAACGTTTACACAATACATCCTTAAATCTAGGCTGGTTAGCCTTAAAGTTTTACCCCAAACACTTCCTGATTCCCATTCTCAGTCTACAGTTGTCTTTCCCTGCTGGATCTCACTCAGCTCCAGGTTGGGATACCCACGTAGAAGCCAGTACACACATCCTCAGAGTCCTTTGGCCAGCACGTCTGTCCTTATAAATCCAGTGAACGTGACATGGTTGGTGGAACTCATAGAAACCAATTAGAAAAAGACTAATTGGATAGAAAGATGAAGAAAAGATGTAAATAGGGTATAATCATTTGCTAGGGCTGCCATCACAAAACACCACGAATTTGGTGGCTGAAACAACATAAATTTATTGCTCGCAGTTCAGGAGGCTGGGAAGTCCAAGATCAAGGTGCCAGCAGGGCTGGTTTAACTCTTCTCTTGGCATGTAGATGGCTGCCACCACCCTGTGTGCTCGTATGACCTCTTCTTTGCATGAGTGCAAGGAGAGAGAGTGAGCCATCTTTCTAGTCTCTTATTAGGACACTAATCCTGGTGGATTAGGGCTCCACCTTTATGACCTCATTTTACCTTAATTATTTCCTTAGATGCCTCAGCTCAGATTCAGCCATGCTGAATTTGGGGGGCGGTTAGTGCTTCAACATATGAATTCTGGGGGGACACAAACATTCAGGGCATTCACAAAAACAGTAATGAAAATAATCAGAATACAGGCTAAAATGCTTTCAACAACATTAATGATAGCTAATGTTAACGTGGAGATTACTGTATCCTATATGTTGTTCTAAGCATTTGGCATTCCTTCACTCATGGTATTCTTGTAAGACCTCATTGATGAGGTAGGTTCCACTACTATCTTATTTGACACAAGAGGAGCCTAATGCACAGAGAGGTCAGGCAACTTGGCCAAGGTCACACAGCTAGGAAATGTCAATACCAGAACTCAAGCTCAAGATCTGGCCTCTGAACCTGTGTTCTTTTTTTAAGATTTTATGTATTTATTTGACACAGAGAGAGAGAGCGAGCCAGAGAGTAAAAGTGGGGGGAATGGCAGAGGGAGAGGGAGAAGCAGGCTCCCTGCTGAGCAAGGAGCCCCATGTGGGGCATGATCCCAGGCCCCTGGGATCATGACCTGACCCCAAGGCAGATACTTAACTGACTGAGCCACCCAGGCGCCCCTGAGCCTGTGCTCTTGACAACTCTCTAAGATGCTCAGACTTATTCGTAGGTACAAACCAGAACAATACACTAATTTTTAACCATTGGATTAATAAAAATTTAAAACCTTGGTATATCTAATGCTGGCAAGAGGGTAGGGGAAATGACATCTTTACACACCTTGGGCGGAAGTGGAAACTTTTGAAAGGCAAGTTGACGATAACTATTGAAATTAAGTGTGTGTGCACATATACTTTGAGCCAGCAATTCAGCTTCTGGAAATTTACTTTATAGATATGCTTATAAAATTCTGCCAAGATAGTTTAAGGATATTCTCTGCAGCTTTGGTGTGAATTAGTCAAAAACCTGGAGTCAATGTAAATGTCAGCCGGTGGGTCGGGGTTTAAAGAAATCTACAGACTGGGTGGCATCAACAGAAATTAACTTTCTCACAATTGTGGAGCCTCGAGGTCCTGGAGGCTTCTCTCCTTGGCTTGTGGATGGCCCCCCTTTCACTGCCTCTTCGTGTGGTATTCATGTATGTGTACCCTTGGTGTCCCTTCGTGTGTCTTAATTTTCTTTTCTTATAGGGACACCAGTCGCATTGGATTAGGGTCCACACTAAGGGCCCCTTTTTACCTTAATTACCTCTTTAAAGACCCTATCTCCAAATACAGTCACATTAGTGGGACTTGGGGCTCCAACATAAGAATTTTAAGGGACACAATTCATCCCATGAGATAAGTGAAAAAGAAAGATGGATAATCTCGTGATTAGTATAATCTCTTACGTGTAATTTAGAAAGATGCATATAGGCTGGTATATGCATTGACAATTTTTTTGGTAAAGCTTTCCGAGGAACTTGGAAACAGCCTTACTTGGGAGGCAAAACACTAGAAGAACCTGGAGTGTGGTTGAGAGTAAACGCCTATTTTACTTTTCTATCTTTCTGTATCTAATATTCTAATCATGTGGAAGCATTGCTCTATTTTATTGTTCAAATGTCAGGAAGAGCTGCCTATATGGAGGGATTGATGATGATGCATCATTTTCATTTTTGTTGAAAAACTTCATAGATATTAGTAAGATAAAAAGTATATGTTCTTAAAAAGGAAAAACAAGAAAACCGAGGGGAAATGGGCAGAATGTATGCAGAGAGATTACTGGCTTATGCTTAACTTTCATTGTTTTCAGTATGTTGTGATATATTGATAGAATTTTTTATTGTTTTTTTTAAGATTTTATTTGTTTATTCATGAGAGACAGAGGGAAAGGCAGAGGGAGAAGCAGGCTCCCTGCGAAGCATGGAGCCCAATGTGGGACTCCATCCCAGGGCCTTGGGATCATGACCCGAACCACGGACAGGCACTTAACCGACTAAGCCACCCAGGTACCCCACTGATGGGCTTCGAAAAGAACTTCTATAAAGTTTCATAAGCCATGATCCTATCCCATTTTTCTAGTATTTCAATTTATAAAGTTTTCTTGAAGGTTAGCTTATATTAGGAACGTGTTGTGCCTTCTTTTCCCTGGAAACAGTCCAACAAGAAAAAAAGACATTACTATCAACTTTTGACTATCTCCAGTCTATCGATCTGCTTTAGGGATTAAGCATAGCGAATTATTAATCACTGCCGACCTTCTTTTACCAGCAGGCTCCTGGGTCACCTTCTCAGATCAACAGTGTGTTCATTAAACGTCAAAGAATTTTAACATTCGCTCAAAGGAAGTGCAGTCCGGAGGGAAGTCTGGAAGTCTGCCGCAAAGGGGAAGCTACACAACCTGTCTCCATAATTTTTCACTGCTCGCTGCTGGGTATTGACATACCACCACTTCCCTCTAATAGCTCAGAGCCTTTGAATTGAAATATTTTAACAGATTTGACCCACGGGGAAGGGAGAAGAGGAAATGACTTTTATCGAGGGCCCACCACATACCGAATACTTTACATATATTTTCTCATTTAACCCTCACAGCGACCCTATGAAATGAGTATTATTACTTCCCGTTTACAGATGAGGAAACAGAATCAGAAGGTTAAGGAAGAATTTCAAAGTCTAGCAGCTGGGGTATGGGTGGAACCGAAATCCATTACTGGGTCTTTGCATTCAGAAGCCTGTGTTCAGCCCTGCCTCTGCCCGCAGTTCACACCCAAGGGCTCCGTAGGGCCCTCTGGCTACGGGGCTTTGGGGATTGGTGAGACAGAGCAGGACAGCAGGTCCAAGGCCTGGGTTTCCCTTGGAAACAGGACAATGGAAGAATCTTCACTCCAGGGAGCGTCACCAAGGGAGACACTGGTTGGAAGGAAGAACAATGCAGCTGGCGGGGTTTCCACTAATTCCTTCCTTTTGTTGGGGGTGGGGAATGAGGCCGAGAAAGGTTAAGCGAAATTTGCTTTTATTTCTTGTGTTCCCAATTTCTTCTTTCTTTTTGCTTTTTTGTGGATTTAAAGAACAAAGTAGCAGGTTCGGGAGTGCCGGGAGACAGTTTGCCAGGGGATTCTCTGTGGGCTGTGTGGCCTCATTCCTTTTTATCAGTCCGCCGCCTGGGTATACTTGAGTTTCATCCTGGGTTTTCCTTTCAAGATTTCATTAAGAAATGAAACTTTGGAAATCCTTACTTATTTTATTATACATGTATTTTCATGGGAGAAAAGTAAACATATACAAAAATGTGAACCCGAAAATGAAATTCCACATAATTTCTCACTCCAGAAATCAAAATTTGGGGTGTAACCTTTCAAATGCTTTGCCATGAGATAAATGAATTCGCCTCATGCCAAGCCATACTGAAGTCTGAAGCAAAAAAAAAAACCAACAACAAAACAAAACCAAATGTCAACAATACTGATCTTTTCTTTATTTAAAATTTTGGTATTTTGTTCATCATGGGTTTTTTTTTTTTTTGCATTACTTTGATTTTTTAACACCACATTGAAATATTATCTGTTACTTTATTTTTTAGTGCCCGTTATATTGTATACCTGAGGTGAATTCTGTTCTCCTGTGTCATTGTCTCATGCTCGTCCTGGCCTGGGGATACATACAGTACTATTAAAAAGGGTTTCATTTTCAGCTTATTTTACATTAAAAAAAAATCATGCTATAATAAGAGTTTACACTTCTATAGCACTAACTGTTTATTTCTATAGAATCACTGTTCTTTGTACTGTATATGTGTTAACTCAATTTTTCTAACAGCCCGATGAGGTAGGTATGTTTATATTATTTCCACTTTGCAGATGGACAAACTGAGGCATTGAGAGTGACCATGCCCAAGGCCCCATGGCTAGTGAGGGGCAGAGTGGGGATTTGAACTTATGCAGTGGGGCTCCTGTGGTGTGCTCTAACCTCCAGTGAACTCTCTGTCTCTCCTTGAGCACAGTGTCCTGTTGCCGACATAGTTTTCTTACTCTATCATGGGCGTCTTTCAGTTTTCATGTGAAGGACTGCACCCATCTTTAGATTCCTGATATGAATGGAAATAGCAAGGAAAAAACCCCAAACAACTCTCAAGAGCACCTTGACAATCCCCTCTCCTTTAGCCCATGGCACTCCCTCCACCCCTGCCCTTTGCCTAGCAGGACCATTTCTCTCGAGTGGACTTTTGACCATTGCAACTCTAGCGTCTCCTCTTTTGTGCAATGCTCTTATTGTGAACAGAATTGACTTGAGCCAGCAATCTGCCTGCTGTGTATGCAGAGCAAGCCACCTCTTCACAAGCCTAGGGGAAACATTTGGAGCACAGATTGCAAAGCACCTGAATTTGAAATGTTTATTTCTTGGCTGGCTTTTATTTTCTTCCAACTATCAAAGGAACTCTGGCTGAAGTTGACGCATTAATCACTTGTCTAATTTCATTTCTTAAAACCTAGTTATTTTTAAATGATAAGTAACATGATTTACTGCCCTTTTTGATTTAGAAACCTGTTCAAAATGCAGAGTGGTGTCTGCCTCTTTGTTAGCATAGTCTTGGGATGCTTTTTCTTTTGCTTTTTGGGATAATTAAATGCTTATGGTTCTTTCATCTAAAATGCATGTTCATTATTGATATAGTTCATGCACTCTGGACCATTTAATTTAGGTATTGGCTATTTCTAGTAAAATGCAATACGGTTGGCATCCCTAGATAAGTGAGCTAAGAGAAATACCCTGACCCGTTGTGCTTATTTTGCAATATGGTACCTTTCCGTTTGTGGGTAGTTAGCAAATCCTGCTAACAAGGCCACTAATTCAATCCCTAGATGGCTCACTTCCGTGGTCAAAAGTCTGTGCTAGGATTCTGTGATGTGGAACACTGATCACAAAGTGTGTGTGTGTGTGTGTGTGTGTGTGTGTGTGTGTGTGTCCCTTTAAATCTTACACCACTTCCTTTGGTCTGAGTAGAAAATAGGCCAGGCATGGTCAGTTCCCTTTAAGTGCCAAGAGGTGAGACATAGTCTGTGTGTATCACCATGTGAGGGTGGTGGGGTTGGAGATGGTGGGTAAGTTAGGTGGTGTTATGGGCTGAATTATGTACCTCAAAATTCATATGTTGAAGTCTTAACCGCTAGTGTCTCAGAATGTGACTATATTTGGAAATAAGGTCTTTAAAGCAGGCATTAAATTAAAATGAGGAGACCATGACTGGTGTCTTTACAAGAAGAAATCAGAGCACAGACACACACAGAGGAAAGATGATGTGAAGACACAAGGAGAAAATGACCATCAGGCTGGGGGCCTCAGAAGAAACTAACCCCGCCAACATCTTGATCTCAGACTTCCAGCCTTCAGAATTGTAAGGAAATCAGTTTCTGTTGTTTAAGCCAGCCAGTCGGTGGTACTTCGTTATCACCGCCGTAGGAACCTAATTCAGGTGGAAAGTGGGTAAAACAAGGTGGACTTTTGAAATGAATTACATACATTTTTGGTAAGCTAGTCAAGTTAAAGATCTCATTAATTTTACCGTCCCTGGTAATTTATGTGCCTGGAAATAGATTTCCTATTCTTGAATTGTTGTGATTCTCCATGTTATAATGAAGCAGCTTTTGTAGCCAAAATGGACTGAGTGTACTAAGTGGTTGGAAGTTCCAGTGAATCACCTCTGAAGAATGGGCCATGGAGGACTAAGGAGCAGAGCTGTCCTTCTAAGGCTGCTGCTGAAAGACAGGGCGCCACTCCCCTTTGAATAGAGGAGAAGAAAACCATTGCTCTCATGCGACAAACATTGTACTGTGAGTTTTACATAATGGTGTCCTTTGATTTTTGCCACAACCTTACAATGTATTAGCCCTATTTTATAGTTAAGAAAATGGGGCATCTGTGCAGTCAGTTGATTAAGTGTCAAACTCTTGATTTTGGCTCAGGTCATGATCTCAGGGTTGTGAGACTGAGCTCCATGTTGGGCTCTGCTCTCACTGGGGAGTCTGCTTGAGATTCTCTCTCTCCCCCTCTACCTTTGCCTCTCTCCTTTCTCTCTTTCTCTAAAATAAATAAATAAATCTTTAAAAAAAGAAAGAAAACAAGACATGGTAATTATAAGAATTTGTGACCCAAATAGATCTGCCTGTATCCAAACTCCATGTTGTTTTTATGACACCATGATGCCTCTGATTTCTTTTTTTGAAACATTACTGCTTGGTCCCTATGATGGCTAATTTTATATGCCAACTTGGCTTGGTTATAGCGCCTACTTGTTTAGTCCAACAAGAAATTATTTGCCTGGTTGTTTAGCCAGTCTAGAAGTTGCTGTGAAAGGCATTTTAGATATGATTATCATTTATAATCAATAGACTGAGTGAAACGAAGATTACCCTCTAATTGGATGGGCTTCATTCAATCAGTTGAAAGCCTTAGAGCAAAGATTGAGGTTTCCCTAAGAAGGATACATTCTGCCTTAAGACTGCAGTATCAACTTTTACCTGAATTTCCAGCTTGCTGGCCTGCCTACAGATTTTGGACTTGCCAGCACCCACAATTGTGTCAGCCAGTTCCTTAAATCTCATTCTTTCTACATACGTTCTATTGGTTTTGTTTCTCAGGAGAACCCTGGCTAGTTGAGTCTTTAAACTTGAGTCTTCAGCCTGGAAGGTGGGAAGTCTCTCCAGTGCATCAGAGTAAGTTACTTGATGCTACCAAACAAGATCTGAATCTCGCTGGGTTGACACAATAAAAATTTTATTTCCTGCATATCATGATCCAACAGAGTATTGGCAGGTTGGTCTTCTCCATGGTAATTAGGGAACTGGGCTTCTACCCAGTGGTTCTGCCAACTTCCAGGGTTTCTGATGTCCACCCCCAATCCTCTGCATCTGGCTGGGAGAGTAGGGAATTGAGTGTGTTAGAGGTCAGGCCTGCATGTGGGACACACTTTCTCCCATATTCCACTGCTCAGAACTCCAGCATATGCCTGCCCCTAGCTGCAAGGGCATGGAGTGTAGAGTCTTCTTGGAAGAGTCCAGAAAGGAGAGGAGAAACACATGTATTGGAGAGCCCTGGCTTTCTCTGTCACACTCTTACAACTGTCACCATGGCTTATCATGTCAACATGGTAAGGGGGAGTGGTAGGTAAAAAATGGGCAGCGTAAATGGTGGGTATTTTTGAATGGGAACACAGAAGGTTTCTATATGTCTATTTTTAAAGTTAATCCATGGATCTTAATTTTAATGTATGGATACACAATTCCAATAAGAATAATTATAGGATTCTTGCCCTGGAAATTACCAAAATTGTCTCAAAAACTCATTTGGAAAAATGATGGAGCAAACAACCAGAGACAGGTTTGAGCAAGAAGAGCAGTTAAGGTGGGGATTCTGTTCCCACTAGATATTAGACAAGAATATAAAATCATACCTTGCAACTGAGATACTGTATAACACCAACTGGTAATGGCCAGTGCTGGTGACCTTCTAGAAAAATGAATAAGCTCAGACAGAGTCAGTGGTACTATCATTTGATACAATTCTTTCAGAAAGCAGTGTGAGATCTCTTTTTACATATATGTATCAGGAGCCATAGAAACATTCCTACTCCTTGACCCAGAAATATTGACCCTAGGACTATTTCAAGGAATGGATTCAACTTAAAAGGAAAGCTATTTGTAAGGATATATTCATTGCATTATTAGTCTTAATAGGAAAAAAATTGGTGTTAAGTTTGCAAATACCTAGTAATTATCTTTAATGAGAGTCCTCCTCTTTTTATAAATACCCAATGTCTCACCAGCCACTGGTAGGGTAAGAATTGAAAAATAGAATTTTGCTTTAAATTGGCGAGGAAAAGCTGGGGCAGAGCATGGCTGTAATTGAATATCTGCTCACCATTGTGGAATCAGATCATCTTTGTAGATCTAACCATGTTTCTTTCTCTCTTCCTAGTCTTGAAGCACACTGTGGTCATTATTAAGGCAATTTTCCTAACTCTGAAAAGCCTCAATCTTGCTTGCCTTTGGAGATTCTCTTGGGGGAACAGAAAAAAGGAAAGATTAAAATAAAACCTAGCCTCACTAATGTTTGCTGCTGGCAAACGAAGAGCGCCCCAGCAAGGAGACCAGGTGAGGGTTTGATAAATTTACGCCCTGATTTGTGTATGTGCATGAGACTCTGTCAGGGAAAGGATAGTCTGGCTTCTTCTTGTAAGTCACGGACATCTTTGTTGGTTTACCCTTTTGTCCTAAGGTGTGTGAGGTGGAATGCTTGGGCCCTTTTGCCGGGGGGAGTAAGACTCTGGGCCCCATTCTATCCTCCTCATTCTTGACTGAGCAGAAGCTACTGTGCGGATGTTAGTGGGGGAGGATTCCGAGTGCGTTGGACACCTCTTCGCCTGCAGGATGTCATGGTAGTAATTTCCCTGGGTGGTACTAGTTGAGCGAAAAGGGGCAGAAGGTAGGGAGGGACAGCCCACCTGTTGTCTGTCTTTGTCTTGCTGATGAATGTGAGCCTTCCCTAGAGGCATCTGTCTTTTCTTCAGCCCTCTCCTGAGCCACTGCAAGAAGACAAACCCCTCATCGCTCCTAGGTCCTATGAGGAGTCCAGCCAGTAGCCTGGCTATCTAATCTTTTTTTTTCCAAAGGTCTCTGTGTAGAAGACACAAGTGGGAACAGATTTACCAAGAGAAATGGCAATAGAGACAGAAATCATAACAGCAAACAATAATTATAGGATTGCCAAAGACACAGTAACAACTCTTTCCCAATGCCTCCCACTGTCCTGGCCAGAATTCCCGATTCCTGGGCCCTGAGGCCTGTGCTCATGGCTACTGCGGTCCCTGCAACTAAGTGCCAGGCCCGCTCCCTGGTGGTTCCAAGGGCCCTGCCTGAAGTCCTGGGCTTGCACCCCCATGGTAGCGGTGGGAGCTTTAAATAAACACAGCTTAGGGAAAGAGGGAGGGGAATAAGAAGCCTGTGTTCTCCTACGGCACACAACAAGGCTCCTTGTGGCACTAGCACAGGGAGCTCCCCTTCCAGCTGTCCCAAACATTTTCTCTTCCAAGAAAGCACTTTACAAATGATACCTCGGACAACAGGAACAGTTTTGAGTCACCGACCACATAGCAAGCTAGAGGTTTGGGAAAGTCTCTCAGTGCTGGGTCAAGGCAGGCAGCAACTTGGAGGCTGGAACACAGTGTTCTTGTGGTCTCCAGGTGTGATCCAGATGCTGGCTTTCCTCCTCTTAGGAGAGTACTAGTGTGGGCAATGGGTCCTGGCTGCTCAGCCAGCCGGGGATCAGTGTGGATTTCTTAGCTTTGCAGGTCAGCTGGACATTCTTTGTTCTCTCTCATCCTCTCTCCCATTCTTGACATCTCTCTCTTTCTCCTTCCATCTTATTTTCATTAGTTGAGTATTTATTACGTACAGAATATTGTGCTGGGCATTTAGGAGGCTGCAAAGAAGTAAAAAGGCATGCTTTCACTCTCTAAGCAGCTGAGAGCCTGGTTTTGGAGACTGTAACCTGAGCTGGGAGTAGAGTACTTGGTTCCAAAACTTCTCTGTCCTAGATCACTGATATGACCTTAGGCAAGTCGCTGACCACTTTTTGTTGTTGTTGCTGAATTCAGTTTCCCCATCTGTAAAATAAGGGGTCATACACGATTATCCCACCCTTTTCTAAACTCTGTTGCGTTTTTATGGTGAGTGGGTGAATGTCAAATAAGTCATTTGTTCACTTGGTGAAGGAAAGTGGTATTGCAGAGTTCTTAGAGAAGGCTTCATGGAAGAGATGGGACCTGAGTCCCAAAGGATGCATAGGGAATACTAGCAAGGAGAAAGCAACCTACAAATCCAAGAGACTAGAGGCATTTGGAGAGGAAGAAACGATGAGGAAGTTCTGAGCTAGGATGGAGGCGGGAGGAATTGAAAAGAAAGGGCAGATGAGACAGATATGAAAAATAGATCTTGGATATAGGAAAATGAGAGCGGAAAACCACCAAGTGGTTTCTTAATTTTAAACACAAACAATTTCCATGAAGGTGGTATCATTGAGGAACCAGAAGACAATAAATGGAATTCATCTAATGGGAGGGATGGCTCAGTTAGGTTTTAGATCTGTTGAATTGGAGATGGGACTAGGACATCCATTGGAAACGTCCAGGGTGCAGTCAGCAGTGTGTAAACAACCCTTAGTAAAAGGTCCTGAGTGACCTTTTGCTTGGTTAGAGGGAGTTGCTTGGTTAGAGGTTTGTGCTGAAGTGATGAGCCTGGACAAGAGCTCTGACAAGATGTGAGAAAAGGAATTGCAGCGGGTGAAGGGATGAGATGTGGGGACTCCTCGCCATTCAAAGAGGAGCCAGCAAAGGCGACAGGGGAACATTCAGAGCCAGAAGGGGAGCTAGGACAGTGAGGGGGGAGCTGGTTTCCAGTCAGGTGGGGAAATCTGTAGTAGCTACCAAAACATGAAGGACACCTGAGAAAATGCTGCTGGGATGGCAAACGGATGGCCACTGTAGAGCTTTCCTGATTTTGTTATTGGTTCTTCCCTTCTATGGAAATTTCGGATGGGACATTTAGGGAAGTTTGGTGGAATTAGTTTCTCTAAGGGTCTTTTGGCTTGTTCATTTATTTTTAAGAGAAAACCTGGAGGAAATTGAGTTGGAGTGTAAGAAATCCTTATTTAAAAATATTATTGCTAGATTTATAGTCAATTTGGTATAGTGACGACTTCATTCCTTAAACAGTAATTTCTAAGTTGAGATTGAAATGTGTAAAGTATCTTAACTTTTTGGGAGAAGGCATATCACAGTATGATCCTTCTCCCCAGGAAGATACACAAAATAAACTATGGTTCTTCTCCCCAGAAAAATAAGCAAAAAATTAACATACAAATTTATGTGCAATTTCTCTAAAGCCCCTATGGGGCCATGTACTCTACTCAACTGAAGAGTGCCCATATATGGTCCCCCTCCTGACACTGTAACCTGTCTGTGCCCATTTTTCTTATTTGTAAAATAAAGAGAGCCCTTTGTACAATGAAGATTAAATGAGCAAACTCAAGTGCTCAGAATAAAACATAACACATGGCAAGCGCTCGCTGATTGTTATCTCTTATGGTCATGATTGTTATGTTATTGGATGAAATTTCCTCAACTACGTGACTGTTCTCTGGACAAAGCTACAGTCATTTAGTCGAGGAAATTTCGTCTACTTACTCACTCACCCATTCACTCATTCACTTAGTCATTCATTCATTCACTTACTCATTCACTCATTCATTCACTCCCTCATGAATTCATTCATTCACTCACTCTTCATTCACTCACTGACTTATTCACTCATTCATTCACTAATTCATCACTTATTTACTCACTCATTCACTTACTCATTTCTTTTCTTACTTTCTATTAATTTATTCTAGGGTCTAGGGAATAAAAGAAGACTAAAACTGCAAACCTCATCATCAAGAAGCTCTCAACCTTGTGACACATAAACAGACACATTTCACCTGCCAAAGTTTCAGAGTTGAGGTTTCAAATAAGAAAAGGGCAAAGAAATAAGCTTGGAGCAAACACATTGTTTCTATTGATAAAATTTTAGAAGATGAGTGTAATGTATTTGGAGTGTAATGTGTTTGGAATCCACTAATTAGGAGTCGACGAGGGTGGAATTAAATTTTTGTGAGACGGAAGAGTAGCATCACTTTCTGCCAGTCTTAAAAATGAGGTTGATTTAAAAAAGCAATAATGCAAAGAACCAAGGGGACTGTCCATTAGGTGCTCCAATAAGACTCTGGTTATACTTCAACAGTAGTGTCCTGAAGATTATTGTCATCATCTGCCTACATTAGACTGTGAGCCACCAGAAGGGAGTCTCTCTCATTCATTTTCGTGCCTAATACTGACTAATTGGATATATGATGATGTTTAAAAGGGAAAAGAACTTTCCCATTCCTTCTTTAAGCCATTTTAACAGAATGCATTTACGTAGAACTTATTAAGGCAAAATTACCAGTGATTGTCTGTTCATTAAGATGTCTACCTGGCAAACACCTTGTTAATCTATGATTTGTCTAGAAAGTATTAAGATAACTTAAAACATATTGAATAGTTCAGAAGTTTCACCAGCTCTGAATGACCTTACCAATTAGATTAAATTAGCGTAATGTGCATATTTACTTTTTTAGAAAAGCTTTTATCTTAGAGAGGAAGTAGGGAAAAGTCTAAGAATTCACTTACCTTTGGTGTCTTTAGGGTTAAAAAGGGGCTTCATTAAACTTCTTTTTTTTTAAATTAAAATTTCTTTGAAATAGTTTTCTGTACCACTTGAGTCCCATTATGTATTTTTTACATTAGGGCTGAACAAGCTTCTGAATATAAAATCAAACTGGGATTTGCTCTTGACCAGAATGAAGGGAAAAACAGATGTTTTTTTCATGACCATATCTGAGTTTATTAGGAAAATGTACTTTGAGTTAAAACATTTTTAGTAAGAACTAAAGACAAGGTGCCCCATTTTATTGAATAAGGTAGAATGTGGGACAAAACCCAGTCTTCTTGGTCTGACTTCTAAGGACACCCAGTGTCCAAGTTCAACTCACTTTTCTAGTCTATCTTTCTCTGTCTCCCTAACCATACCCTCTGTTCTACCCAGACACATCTACTTACCTTTCCCCAAACTCATGTGCTTCCCAGCCTCTTACCCCTACCCCTCACAGCCCACTGAATTCCTCCCCCAGTGCCAGGATTTAACATTCGGAAAAAATCCTACCATCCTCTGGGAAGTATTCTCCTCTCTCTCTAGGTCCCATGTGGAAATGATTCCTCCACCCATACTTCTTTTTAAATTAATAGTTATTGAGTGATTACTCCAGGCCATTCACTGTGCTAAGAATTTTATAGGCATTATCATAAAAAACCTATGAGGTAGGTAATGTTATCAACCCCATTTTACAGTTAGAGAAACGAGTTTTGAATGGCTGTTTAATTTTTTCAAGATCATTATAGCAAGGAAATGGCAGAGCCAAGATGTGAACCCATTTCCATGTGATTCCAGAACCTGATTTCTCACCCATCATATTATTCTGTTTCCCCTGACCCTCTCATAGCACACTTTTATTTCACAACTCTGTTACTGAAATAGACTTCCTTTAACTAAAAATATATTTTCATATTTTTCATGTTTATACTGCACATTTCTCTGATTTTCAATTGGACCATGGAGCTCTTTGAGAGCAAAGATCATGTCTTCTTAGTCTTCCCCTTTGGTTTCTAGCACCATGTCTTTTGCATAATTAGTAAGTGCTTCCTGAAGAAGTAAAAGTAAAATAGATCGAGTAGAACTAAATGGATTTCCCAAATCTTGAAGGTCAGAATTAGCTCCCAGTGTAGGCTATCTGCTCTCACAGAGTGTTATAGACTGAATTTTTGTGTCATATATTGAAGCCCTAACCCCCAATGTGATGCCAATTGGAGATGGGGCCTTTGAGAAGTACTTAGGGTTAGATGAGGTCATGAGGGTGGAACCCTTATGATGGGATTAGTGGCCTTATAAGAAGAGGAAGATGGAGGGGAGAGAGATATCTTTCTCATTACCATGTGAGGACACGGTGAGAAGGCCATCTGCAAGCCAGGAAGAGATCTCTCATTAGGAACCAATTGGAGGGCACCTTGATATTGGACTTCTAGCCTCCAGAACTGTGAAAATGAATGTCTGTTGTTTAACCCCCCCCCCCGCCCCCCGCCCCTGCAGTCTATGGTGTTTTGTGATAGCAGCCCAAGCAGACTAAGGTACAAAAGTATATTAGAAATGAGAGGTCCTTTAAAAATGTGCGGAGTGTTGGGATGAAAGGAGAACACCAAAGGGGCACTTAGAGAGAGAGAGGCTTGCGGAAGCCTCACTGAATGTATGCCTAGCTCCTACAAAGTAGGTTTTCTCTGCGAGCAGTCCAAGCGTGGTGTTGCATCCAGAAAAAAAATAACAAATTTGGTATCTGATGTTGACAAACAATGAAAATCTTTACTTCAGTCTCCAATAATCAGAAAGGGAATCACAGTGCATTCTCTCCTCCCCACGTAGTTCTTTCAGAGTCCTCCTGATAGAGTGTGGCTGCCTTTCTAAACTTCCTGGTACGGGCTCACACATGGCCTCTGGTTCTTCTTGGTTCTGTCCCTTCTGTCTGTCCTCAGGTGGCACCTGATACCGCTGGCCTTGTGCATAAACACAACATCTCTCTTGGAAGGCAAGCATGTGTTGGAGGTGGGGGATGTGGTCATAGTTGTAGCAGAGTGAGATTATTCTAGAAATTCTGGTGAAAGCAGTTGGGGAAGATTTGGGACGCAGCTTGGCTTTCGGGTACTCTAAGGAGTTCAAGAATGCATGAGCACTTTACACTGGCTTTGAAAAAGGGTATGTGAGCCACATAATGGTCTGTGTGATATGCTGGGATGGCAAGGATGACAAGGGACAGGAAAATCATTTCCGGCTTCTTAACATTACTGTGCAAGTACCCAAAGCTATCCAGTGCTTAGTAGGCACTTTTCCTGGTTTACCTGCACCATTTCCTTTGATTCCTTCAATAAACTTAAGGAAGACAGAAGCACCACAGGGGAAGAAGTTGAGGCAGAGAAAGGATAAATTATGCATTCAAGGTTAAAGACAATAAATGGCAGAACCAGGAATGGAGCCCAAACAGATTTTTTTCTAGAATGTGTGCTTTTAATCACTCTTGTCTATAGCTTCAGGTGGAGTGGTCCTGCTTCACGATCCATACTCTTCTCTCTGGTGAAGGTCCGAAGGAGAGGATATGTCAGTCACTGCAGGTTCACTATTTTCTAGGAGGAGCTCTTTTGGAAGCCCTAATTTTTGAGTCACAACAAATATACATTTGGTACTTTCTTGACTTCCAGATGCATTAGGAGGTAGACTAATTATTTTGACTGAGAGAGCAGCACAAGGGAAGGTGGCAAGGCAAACATGAAAAAGGGATCCTAACATCAGACCCTGTGAACCTAGGATGGGTGAGGGTAGAGTAAGTTACGTACCACCCCTTGATCTCAGTGGCTCAATGGAGTATGCTCTATTTCTCACACGACCTGTGCAGTGTGGGCCAGCAGGGTGCTCTGTAGTCACTCAGGATTTCAGAATGACAGCTCCTTCTTGAGAAATACCCACAAGGTTGCTGTAATAGGTGAAGACAAAGGGGTAAAGAGTGTCCACTTGAAAATGACTGGCATCACTTCTGTTAACATTTCACTGGACAAAGCAAGTCATGTGGCCAAGCCTCATTCCAAGGAGGGTGGAGAAGTGGAATCACACCATCTTTCTGGAAGGAGAAGAACCAGGAAGAGTTGATGAACAGCATCCAAACTAACCCCATGCCCAGAGCGCCTCAAGCGGAGTGTAGATCCTGATTCAGTCCTGGGAAGGGACATGCTGAGCAGAATGCAGTTTGCAGACTCAAGGAAGAGACACAAGTGGAACCTCCACATTCTTTTCCCCACAACAGTTGCTCACTCCAGTGCGAGAAGACAGAAAAATGCACTGAGATGCCCAGAGAAAACATCATCATTTAAAATTATTATCATAAAAAAAGTGTTTCCTATCATCTGCTTATGTGAACCAAGAGCAATTTTGTGGCTGCATGGTATCACGGAGAGCGAGCTCTGTCTAGGCTTGGTAAGAACGAGCTTTATGGCCATTTTCATCTCCAGAATTGTCTACATGCAAGAACTCTTGTTCATAATCCACAGTTCATAAAATTTTATCAAGTGCCAACATTAAACCCTAATTTACTTGTTTCCCTTTAAGTATCATTTTATGTTTCTTTTTTTTTTCTCTTCAAAGTTGAGTTAAGAATCCTCTTCAGGCTGATAAGAAAGCTTTATTTTCCAATTTGATTAATGAGTGCTTTTTCAATTATGTTTCTTTGGAGTTGGAAACAAAGTTACTTTAGATACTTTCCGATGCTTCCTCACTTGTCATAAAAGTTTGGAGGTTACAGATTTGAATTCATCTTCCCTTCCTTTCTCTTCTCCTCCCTGTCCTTTGTCCCCTTGTCTCCTTGCCTCCCCTCACCTGCCCCTTCTCTCCGTCTCTCCCTCCCGCCCTCCCTTCCATTCCTATTTTTCTATGCAATTGTCATTTTACCAGCTCCACACCTACCTTCTATCTGATCAAACCTACTCATCCCTAAGGTCAATGCCTAACATTGTTCCCTTGGGGAAACCTTCCTTGTCCTTCAATGCCAGTTTGTCCTTGGAATGAATATTTATAGTGTCAAGTACTTCCTCTTCAGAGTGCTAATGAAAATGTATTTGTGGAGTTGTTTGTTTAATCTCTCTCCCCCAATAAAAGTGCAAGCTCTCTGAAAGCAGGCATCAGGATTCTCACATTGATTACTAAGGCTGGAAGTTCTAACACAGCCCCTGAGCCATGCCGGGTTCTCAGTAGCTATTGGGCTATCTCCTGAGTCAGCAATGTTATTACTTTCCCCCATCCTTATATTTGGGTGGCCTGATGGCTTTTTGGGGGTTGAGAGGTGCAGGCCAACTCAGAAGCGATTGAACTGACCGTGGAGAACCCCTGTAAAAATGAGAACAATGAGACCAGTAGGAACAAACATACCTGCTCAGCACCAACCTGCTTTCTCTAAGTGCTGAGATTTTGTGGATCGTGGTCAAGTGACAGTTTAGAACAAGACAAACGTGTTGCTTCGAAACTCTGCAGTTTAAAAGTGCTATTGAAGGAATAGTACATGGGGGGAAAAGAGGGAGAAAACTCCCTTTTTTTCTACCGGTTACGTAAGGTCCTTTTCTGCCTGCCAACATGTCTGATATGATGGACTGAAAGCACCATTTTCTTGGTAAAACAAACACAGACTTCTCTTTAAAAACACCTTTTGATACTTTATGAGTAGGGCTGGTATATGTAACCGATCAAGACCCACATATGGCTTATTATGACATTTAGCTGATTAAAATAGTCTAGACATAAACTTGAGATTTCAGAAATGTTTAAGTTAAGTAAGAAATACATTTTAATGTACAGTAGATGTGTACTTAGTCCTGGGCCACCTGTATCCCTACAGGAATTGCAGAGCAGGAAGTACTTTTGACTCAAGAAGTGTGTCTGAAAATTAAGGTTGTAAATTAACAACAGCTTGTCTATTAGATTATTTCAGCCATAAAGGACTCAGTATGTTTCAAAATGCTCATGATTTTCAATACATTTCTGTGGCTCGATTTAATAAAGAGTGATGCTGGGAATGGCTTTGGCTTGAAGGTCTGCAAAAGCACATTTTTAGAAAATCCCAGAGAATAAATAGTAGCTGCTAGTTAGGCTGTGGTAAAACACACCTGTGGCTAATGGAAAAGGAAAAGTTGGAGCCGCCCCTTGGCACCGGCGTCTGGACCCACACCAGGGGAGTGCTGTGGCTTACTGGTCTGTGCCCAGCCTCCGCCCCAGGGCCAGGAGCGCCAGGCTTCGCCTCCTGCCTCCGAGGCTGTGGGTCCAGCCACCGCTCGCTCTGGTTTTGTTTTCTGGGTCTGTAACTGATGAATAATGAGGCCTCATTAGCACGCGAGGTGGCTGCAAGGATTAATTGGCTAATGTTTGGGGAGAAGCACCTTGAAGTGGACCATCTTATGACTCATGGTAGGGCGATGCTGAGGTTTGGTTTAGGTTGTGATTTCGA
This sequence comes from Ursus americanus, assembly GCF_024610735.1. Classification (NCBI taxonomy): domain Eukaryota; kingdom Metazoa; phylum Chordata; class Mammalia; order Carnivora; family Ursidae; genus Ursus; species Ursus americanus. The sequence continues at coordinate 22,105,148 of NC_142135.1, forward strand.
TGCGTTTTTCTGTCATCGTGATCCCTCTGGGCATGGAGGAGGTGGGCGCAGTCAGGGAAAGACAAGGGGGTACATCAGGGGGCATGCTTCGTTAGCTCTCTGAGAGAGAGAGAGCTTGAGGAAGAAAAAAGATGGGAAGAGAGAGGAGGAGGAGTGAAGGAGGGAGAGAAGGGAAAGGAAGTGAAGAGAGAGAGAGTGGACACTTCTGAGGTCTCCGAGGGCCTAGTTCCCAGGTGGTCTCTGAGTGTTTGGAATTGACTGGGATGAGACCGGGGGAGAGCACAACCTGGTGTTTTTGCCTTTTCTCCTGCAGCCAAACTATTGACCTGGCAGGAAGACATGGAGCACATGGTGACCTGAAGCCCATTCACTGTACTTGCTTTGCCAAGATTTTAATTCTGTCTGTATATGTGCACTCTGTTAACCTTTTCCTTTCTGAGCGTTCAGGACACAGGCCTGGCGGCCAAGAGAATGGAGTCCTTCTCCAGGTTTGTGATTTACAGTGTGACCCTAAGTGGGGTACTTGGTTCCCTGGTTTCCTCATTTGAAAAATGAGGAGGATTAGATGAGCCAAGATGTATCAGTTAGCTTTTGCTGCATGACAAACCACCCCAAAGCTTTAGGGCTTACAACGGCAAACATTTATTTAGCTCACAGTTCGGTGGGTTGGCATTTGGGATTGAACTCCTCGGGGTGGTTTTGATGGTTGGGGCGGGGCTTTGCTGACCTCAGCTGGGCTTGCTCATGTGTCTGCGGTCAGCTGGTAGGGCAGCTGGGGCCAACTGGTTTATGACGGCCACGCTTGGACGATGGGATGACTGGAGCCTTTCTTCACGAGCTCACGCATCCTCCAGCGGGCCAGCCCAGGCTGACTCATGTGGTGGTCAAAGGTTCTAAAAGAGTGGAAACGGCAAGGTCTTTGGAGGCAGAGGGATGAAACTGGCAGGATCAATTCACACACCCACTCAGATCGGAGGGTGGAGAAATACACTGTGCTTCTTAATGGGAGCAGCAGCAGAATGTTGTGGCCAGTATTTTCTTTAAACTGCTATACCGAGGTGTCTTTCAGCCCCCAGTAAACAATGAGCAGAAGTCAGGACTAGTAGAATAGAATCTATGTTTTTGGAGTTCAGGTTTAAGAATCTGAGGTTATGAGTCCTGGCTGGCTGTTTTGAATTCATTATGTGACTTTCAATAAGTTTTTCAACCTTTTTGTTGATTTTAAATTGCTATACTAGGCTCCTTTTGCTTATATATTACTAAGAAAACAATCCATGAAGAATTTTAGAGAGAAATTCAGGTATCCACAAGGCCCGGTGAATAAGGGGCATTCGGTAAATAATATTGAACACAAAAATCAATACACGTATTAATACATACTTAGGTCCTTTAAACTTTTTGTTGCAATACAAACTTTTACTCATGGCAGAAATTTAGAAAAGAGGTATAAAGAGAGGAAAATAGAAGTCCTATTTCCTCCATCATCAGAGGTAATAATGTATAAAATTATTTATTTTTTGGTGTAGTTCCTTCAGGAATTTGTTCAGTCTGTATATGGTCTACTGCAAACAAATGTAAGATTATACTGTCATACTGTTTTTATAATCTGCTCTTTCACTTTGATAAATACACTATCCCACCTCACTTTTAGTGATTGCATGGTCTCTAGTGCACACATGGGCCACAGTTGACTCAACCCATCCCCCAGTGCTAGGCACTTAAATATTTTCTTGCTTTTAAAAATTATTTTAGAAAACATCATAGAAACATTTTACCTAAGTTCTTTGAATATATCTGTGACATATTAAGGAATATGTTTGGTCTTCATCCCTGGTTCCTGGCATAGGGCTCCTAAAACCCATGCAATTTCCTGAGTATCAGAGTATCTTTCACCATTCATAAGGAGCCCCATGGGGGCACACCTGAGTTTAGGCTAATTAAGTGACATGGGGTGGGGATCCTACATAGCTTCATAATGGGGCTGTTCACCAGAAAGTCCAAGTAATCAGAAGGTTGGAACTTTCAGCTCTGCCCATCAACCCCCGGAAATGGTAAGGGGGGAGAGTCCTTTTGAGAGGACTACAGATTTTCTTTTTTTTATTATTATTATGTTCAGTGAGCCACTGTGTAGTACATCATTAGTTTTTGATGTAGTGTTCAGTTATTCATTAGTTGCGGATAACACCTAGTGCTCATCACAACATGTGCCCTCCTTAATGCCCAGCACCCTGTTATCCTGTCTCCCCATCCCCTCTGAAACCCCCAGTTTATTTCCCTGGGGTCCACAGTCTCTCATGGTTCATATGGTTTCACTCATATGTGGAACATAAGCAATAGCACAGAGGAGCATAGGGGAAGGGAGGGAAATCCGAAGGGGGAGAAATCAGAGAGGGAGATGAACCATGAGAGACTATGGACCCCGGGACTACAGATTAAACTCTATAAAACTCTTAAACAAAGATATTTGATGAACATCTTGGTTCGTGAGGGCATCCATGTGCCAGGAGGGTAGTACACCCTAGTTCCTAGGAATAGAGACTTTTGTGCCCCAGACCCTTTGGGACCTTGCCCCTATGTACCTTTTCATCTGGCTGTTCATCTGTATCCTTTATTATATCTTTTGTATTATAAACTGGTAATCCATTAAGTAAACTGTTTTTCCTGAGTTGTGTGAGCTGCTTTGGCAAATTAATTGAATCAGCGGAGTAAGTTGTGGGAACCTCTGATTTACAGCCAGTTGGTCAGAAACACAGGTAAAAACCTGGACTCTTGATTGGCATCTGAAGTGGGGGGTGGAGACAGTCTTGTGGGACTGAGCCCTTAACCTGTGAGGGCTGATGCTAACTCCAGGCAGATAGTGTTAGAATTCAGTTCAATTTGTAGGATATCTAGTCAGTATCTGCTGAGAATTGGACAATCGCTTGGTGGTATTGGAAAACACATTTCTAGAAGTGGTGTTGCTACGTCAAAGGCATATTTTAAAGACATCATTGATTCTTAAAAACTCAAGCAAAGTTCAACTATTTGCTCCCACATTACCGATAAGAATGCCTACATTCTTTGGTCTACCATTTTCACCACAAATTTGTAAATGGTTTTGAATCCTTCTGTGATGACTCTATATCTCATTGGAGGTTATACAACTCTCAAGATAAACAAACTGCAGAAATGGGAGGAATCTCAAAGGTCATTAAGTCTAACCCCATAGGCAAAGCTCAAATGCTAGCACCTTCTCTCTGTATTCAATTAAAGGTATTGGGTTTAAAGAAACATAACAGACGTAACGTTAAGGTGTATCTGACAAACATCAGCCCCACTTAGAGCTCTTGAGCGTAACAGAGTTTCTGTTCTTTCTAGGACAAGGGAAGGGGGCGGGGAGAACAGACCTCCAAATGACCCTGGTTTCTAAAAAAGAGCAGAACAACTCCTATAACTCAGTTGTTCATGTCCCTCAGCGTAGCACATTAAAACAATTAGCAGAATCTCTGCTCAGTGATGGGCTTTTGAGAAAACTACAGATGTAAAGCTAGAGCATTCTTCTATCAGAAGACAAATGATGAAAAATAAATGAAACACATCTAGAACAAGCATAAGAAATAGAATAATTCCCCTGGAATTTACTTGCCATTCTTTACAAATTTAGAAGCTAGAACAATTAGCCCTTCTTAATCCCCTCCAATGTTCAGAGTTCCAATCCTTATCTTTTGGCTAGCATGCTGTTCAAGATCAGAAAGTGGATTTATAAAAACAAGACAAAACATAGAGCCATCTCTCGGTCCTACTCTTCCTCTGGATCCTGCTCCTTCTTCCAAAGGGAAGATAGATTCCAAACTGGTAGGAGCACCTGCTCAAACTTCACAAATATATGAGATTGCCAGTTTCCTGACAAGTCTAAGTGACATGTTCACATTGACATTTGTTCATTCCCTCCAATAATCAGAGCATTTTGATGGGGCCAAACCTGTCAGTCCGACTCCTTCTTCCCTTACGCTGAGTTCCTTTCTAGAAGGCTCTTGTTCAGTATACCTTCCTGATAGGTCCACCTCACTAGACACACTGAAGTAGATCGGAATTGTGCTGAGCAGACATGGCTTTGGCTGAACATTGCAATGCTCAGTTTTTGAAAAAGACAACATTTACCAAATTTCTGATGATTTGGCTTTACTCCCATTTTTTCTCAAAATTCCCAGTATCATTCACTCAAGGGTTCTCTTGGTTTCCTCATGAAATTCATCAGAGCATGGAGACTTGAGTCACTCAGGACAGTGATTTGTTTGTTAATAATCTCCCCCTCCCCTTTTTAAACAGAGAAGATAAAAGCAACACCATAACCATGGAGTTTCATGTTTCTTACTGTCCCATGACACTGTCTCTCCTCTTGGGCAGGTTTGAGCCTTCATTGCTTCTCTATCGTCCTTGAATGTGATGGAAAAAAACCCTTTTTTGTTTTCCTGAACATTTGTTTCTAGGTTTAGTTCATTCTGACTATGTTCTCTGGCAGTGTTATTATAACATCATTAATCACAACAACAACAGTAATAGCAGCACAATAATGACATTTCTTTGTTCTCAGGGCCCTTACAGCTTATGTACATGGATCTGTCAAAGTTGGCAGAAATGTCTTCCAGGACTTCAACATAGTTCAAAGACACAGGAAAGAAACTCAGCCATACTGTGGTGGAAAACTCCCTGAAATAAGGGGCACTTTTACTAGTAAAGAATGGCAGGCAAATACCTTGTTTTAAGGGGGAAATTTAGAGAATGCACATGTGCTTTTGAAATGCTTCCCCTCATGGCCTCGTTCAAGCATCCTTTCCTTTGGATAGTGTTCCCTGGTGCTGGAGTCTGGTGCTTTTTCTCTTCTCTGACCTCTCAAAGCACTTTGTTGCATCTCTGACATGGTAACAACCCCCCTCTACTGTGTTTCAAGTTTTTTTTTTCTTCCCAACATGCCTTAGAAACTTTGCTACGTTGTCAGTTCTTCGGCTCATCCATCTTTCTGTCTGTAGTTCTAATACAGTGTCTGGCACACAATAGGCACTGACTCAATGCTCGATTGAAGGAGCGGAACTGGGAAGGAAAGACTACTTGCAAGGACAAATTATTCAGAGGGAAGCTCTCCAGAATACAAATAGGAGACAAGCACTAGAACCAAAGAAATGAGAAGGAAGCTAGAAGGAGCTTAAGTCTTGAAAATCTCAAGTTTACACATTCTCAGTTGTTTTGTAATCAGTTCAGTTTGATTTAATCTAATGTCACGTGTTAAACATCATTCGTGATCTGGCACTGTGTGGGGATGCTGTGTTGGTCTCAGCCTATCAATAGTGATTCCATTGGCTGGGAGCACCTTGGGGGCACTCACCTGGCTGGTATTAGTTGTGACAAGCCCCGTAGACATTTTCCCCAATGTCTGGAGACAATGTTGTGGCTGGATCAGCCTTTATGATTCTTATTATATGATTGTAGGACACACCTCAGCAACAACCTTCAGGGAACTTTGAAGAACAAGATTTATTACTCACATGTTCTGGAGGGTACATGGCATGCCCAAGGGCCACACGGCAAGGTCATGAGTAGAGAGAAAACCTGTAGACCTAGGGCTCTGCCTTTATTAGTGTCTGAGTGTGGCATGTCTAGGGTTTAGCAGGTTCATTCTTTTTTTTTTTTTAAGATTTTATTTATTTATTTGAGAGAGGGCGGGGGGAGAGGGAGAGCAAGTGAGGGAAGGGTCAGAGGGAGAGGGAGAAGCAGATTCCCTACTGAGCAGGGAGCCTGACACAGGACTTCATCTCAGGACCCCAAGATCATGCCTGAGCCGAAGGCAAACACTTAACCAAATGAGCCACCCATGTGTCCCCTAGCAGGTTCATTCTTTATTGGATAATTAAAAGGAGTGAGAAAGGAGAAGCCAGGTCACTCAAACGGTCAGTTATCCAGGTTTCGCCAGGGTATTCTAAAAGGGGAATTCATGGATGGCGGTGGCCTGCTTCTTGTACCTATTTGATTTGCCGGTAGCTGTGTCATATGGCTGGCAGTAAGCTTCTTTAAGATGGATAGCTTTGAAATGGACGCCTCAGCAATCAAAAAGCTTAAGTCAGGCACTTACACTACAGGGGGATATTTAAAAAAAGTAAATTCTGCATCTGTCCTCATAGAACCCAGTAGAGTGGACAAGCGTGTGACAAATAATTATAGGACACCATAATTAGCTCTACACAAGCTATTCAAGGCTTGGAGGTAGTACAGAGGATAGCATGACTGCAATGGAGGGAGTGGAGGGTCTGGAAAGTTCCAGACACATCTCCTTGGGTTTTCTGGAAGTTTTCCAGGTGGACAAAGGAATATAGGTTGTGTGGTGTGCGGAAAACTTGTTCCAGGCAGAGTTAACAGAGTAAAGAAATGCATTAAATCATAAATTAGCATGGAGTGTTTGGGAAAATACAAATAGTTGTTGGAACACAGAGTACAAATCGGAGAATATCAAAAGATGAGGGTTAGGAGGAAGGGAGGGGCAAAAAGGAGAAGTTTGACAAAGAGTTTCCAATTTGTGCTTTTTCTAAGCAGGAATTTAACTTCTACAAGCTGATCGAATCTACTATCTTTACCCCATATTGTGCTATCAGAAAATATCCAAAAATCAATTTGTGTATCTTTTTCCAAGATAAAAATTCCCTGAGAGTAGGAACTTCATGTGTTGCCCACTGCCATGTGAATTATCATCTTTTTTAGTGGCCTTTTTGATGCAGAATCATCTTTGACTTTCTTTGTGAAGGACTGAACTTTATATGAATTCCATAGACAAAAGTGGTGATTGAGACAAAGGAAAAATTTGGTGTTAAAATAGAATGTACACTGTTGGTGGGAATATAAAATGGTGCAGTCACTTTGGAAAAATAGTATGGAGGTTCCTCAAAAATTAAAAAAAAGATATAACTACCAGGTGATCTAGCAGTCCTGGAATTGGAATCAGGATCTCAAAACAATATCTGCCTTTCCATGTTCACTGCAGCATTATTCACAATAGCTAAGAAGTGAGTAAAACCCAAATGTCCATCAATAGATGACTAGATAAAGAAAATGTGGTAAATTCATACAGTGGAGTATTATTCAGTCGTAAAAAAAAAAGAAGGAAACCTTGTCGTAACCAACAACATGGATTAACATGGAGGACATTATGCTAAGTGAAATAAGCCAGTCACAGAAGGACAAATACAGCATGGTCCCACTTATATGAAGTATCTGAAATAACCAAACTCATAGAAGCCCGGAGTAGGTTGGTGGTTACCAGAAGTTGAGGGATGAAAACAACAGGGAGTGGTTCAATGGGTATAACGTGTCAGTTTTGCCAGTTGAGTAAGTTCTGGAGATCTGTGCAACATCGTGCCTATGGTAAATGATACTGTGCAGTGCACTGACAAATTTGTTACGCGAGTAGATCTCAAGTTAACGGTTTGTTACCACACGTACAAAAAAGAAAGAACAGAACAGAAAAAAGAAAGAGAAAGAAAGAAAGAAAAGAAGAAAAAAAGAAAAGAAGGAAGGAAGGGAGGGTGGGTGGGTGGATATGGGCTCTACAGACAGGCATAACCAGTTTAAATCCTGCCGTTGTCAAATATTAGATAGCCAATCTAGGGTAGGTGTTTATTCTGAGTCTCAGCTTTCTTGTTTGAAACAGAGGCGATAAGAGTATCTGGGGATAACAGGGTCTGTGTGGCAGTGCTCGATGGCAGGTTGAAACGGGAAAACACATACGAGCACATTTGGTGCTATGTGCTAATGTATATGATATGTTAGGAAATGCTAGTTTTCTTTGAAAATGCTTTGTTCTGTACTGTAATTGCCAACCTTCTGAAGCATTTTTTTAAAAGTACTTGGGCTGCTAAGAAGTTCCCAGTTCTTAGAAGTCTCTGCATTTTTGTAGTTTTAAGTCAAAGAGATAATTCAAGACATTTGTTACTGGATTAGGTGTCTTAGAGAGAAAACTAGAAAGTAACCTGGCAGAGGAGTTTGTTTGCTTTCTCATCCATCCGTCCATCCATCCATCCATCCAATAGGGAGATACACACACACACACACACACACACACACACACACACACACACACTTCTTTTTCTCTTTTTTCTTTACTGGAAGTTTCTTCTTCGTGTTAGATGAGATTTTTGAAAGGCTGAGGAAAAGACTTTAGGAAAGAGGACGAGCTAGAGGACTCTGGAAGGGCCACAGAGCTGACCCCGTGCAGTGGGAGAGGAAGGGTTTCTGACAACAGCTGTGATGAGGCTTGTCCTGACTTCCCACTCTCTGGTTTTAAAACCCTGGGCAAGTCACTTAAACTCTCTGAGCCTCAGTTTCCTCATACCTCTGAAACTGGGTGACAAAGCTACCTGTAGTGTTGTGGGGAGGACTGAATTGATGTGTAGATGAGGTCCCAGGAGAGAGCTGGACACAAGGTAGACGTTCAACGAATGGTATGTGTTCGTCTGAATGTCTGTCTTCCTATCTATCTAACTAACTGCTATGAGATTTGAATACAAATTTAAGTTTAGCCTCTTTAGACAATTATTTATCACCAAAAAATCCTAAGTGCCAGCAGGAGATTGGTGGCAGTATTTGCTATGAAGATGGCCATCTAATTTCTCCAGAATATGCTTATACTAGTTTCAGCATCATTCTTGAAAGGAAAGCAACAAAAATTCAAAATTTCTCATAGTTCTCAAAAGCCCCTGAAAATACATTCTACAGCCTATGAAGAGTCAGTGGTTTGTACATGAGAACATTGAACTGAATTATTTAAAATTCCTCTTTTAGTCCTAAAATGCTACTTTTTCCCCTCAAAAGGCAGAGGTTCTGTGGAAGCCAGAAACAGAACAAAGTTAGTAGGGAAAGAGTGTTGTAAGGATGTGCGTTCACTGTCATATTTGTTATCTTGTTTAACTCTTATGACAATCCTCTGAGAGAGGTATTAGTATTTTTGTATCTTAAAAACAGAGAAAATGGGATTTATACTGACTAAATGACTTGCCTTAGGCCACAGGATTTTCACAGAGGTGTACGACTGATCTATCTATAATTGCACTGTTACATCTGGGAAAGAAAATTACATTTTGATCATTCATTCATACGTTCAAGCAGCAAGCATTTACTGAGTATCTACCGTTGACAAGGCACTGAGAAATCTCCAGGGGATGCTACTGACCTGATACTCCAATTTGTAGAATGTAAAGTGAATGGAGGGTTTTGGAATTGTGTGAGGTAGTATCCCCACACTATGCATTTTGCCTTTATGAAATAAAAAAGACAGGATTGATTTATCATGAAAGGTGAGAGATGAAGAATCTATGAAGGCAGGTAACAATATATTTTGCCCAGTGGTGCCAAATCTCATCTGTAAAAGTCCTGGCTGCACGATGCTGTTCTTTACGTTGGAGAGGCCCATGCGTTTGTCTTCTGGGCACCCGTGTGTAGAGAACAGCACTCCATTGTGTTGGGGAAGAGCTTCCACCTCCCCTAACCCCAGCGTGTCTGAATGCGATGAAGCTGGCATATTCTTCTTGGACTCCATGTACCTGGCCACAGAAATTGTTCTAGAGAAGACAGGGGGCCCAACCACAGTATCTCAACCCCACTTCCTGCCACAGGGATTAGCAGGGGTGGCTGTGCAATCCAAGCCCAACCAGAGTCATTCTCTGGGATTCTTTCAGCTCAGAACTCAGAGAATAAGGCCCTTTTCTCTCTCAGGACAAAACAGGAAGATGTGAGCCAGAAGCTACTGGTGGCCCTGGTTCCTGCCTCCTGAGCAAGCCAGACTGAAGGAACAAAGTCAGCAAGCAGAGACGAGTAGAAAGCTGAAGTTAAGAAAATCCTGACAGCTTGAGGCTTAGAGGCACCCGGAGAAGGCCCTGTTCCCACCTTCCTAAGCTTCACGTCTGGGGGCCGCTCACCATCCTCCAGAAACTCCCTTCTTCAAAAGCTGGTTTGAGTTTGAGTTTGGTCCAAAAGAATCTGGACCCAGTATAATGCTTGGAAACTGGGGAGCAGTGAAGCGAGGGTGTTTGGGAAGCCTCATTGCCCTCTGCTTGCAGGTCTGAATGGAGGAGAGCGAGACAGAGGGAGGAGAGCAAGGCTTGTTCCCCCCGCCCACTTCCTTGCCGTAGGTGCCTGATAAGAACTACAGATGTGAGGCAGGGCTCATGCAGCGCTCTTTGAGGCCGCGCTCTTTGAGGCGTGGTGGGAACGGGGGTAATTAAAGACTCAAGGAGAAATAAAGAGCGTAGCAGTTCAGCCACTGCGCCTTTCACCTCTGGTTCCTTCTTTTCAGGTTTCTCTAATATCAAGCGCTCCCTTATAATAATATATCAGTTTACACATTCAGCACTTCCTGTGTGCCAGCCACTGCTCCAAGTTTTTTCTGAGCCCACTGAGGCCAGGATTATATTTATTTTATTTTATTTTATTTTATTTTATTTTTTTAAAGATTTTATTTATTCACAAGAGAGAGGGAGAGAAAGAGAACAAGCAGGTGAGGGGCAGAGGGAGAGGGAGGAGCAGGCTCCCCATAGAGTGGGGTGCCCAACCTGGGGTTCCATCCCAGGGCCTTGAGATCACCCCAGCCCCAGCAAAAGTACCCGAGGTAGGGGCGGTGAGTGATTGTGATAGCAAATGCTGTGCTCTTAGACAGCAGACCACTCTAGTCATGAAGACAATAATAACTTACAGAAGTTTTAGGGAAGGAAGAATGAAGAAGAAGCTGGGTTTTCTCCATCTTTCAGGTTTCTTCTTTTTTTTTTCTGCTTTTTAAAGATTTTATTTATTAGAGAGAGAGAGCACAAACAGGGCAAGCAGCAGAAGGAGAGGGAGAAGCAGGCTCCCCGCTCAGCAGGGAGCCCGACACAGGGCTCCATCCCAGGACCCCAGGACACGGGGCTCGATTCCAGGACCAAGGACACGGGGCTCGATTCCAGGCCCCCAGGATCATGACCCGAACTGAAGGCAGATATTTAACCGACAGAGCCACCCAGGTGCCCCTTTTAGGTTTCTTCTTGAAACTGTAAGAAATGTTCATAACTTCATAACAATTCCCCTTTCCCCACCCTGCTCTCCAGCCTCCCTTCTCTCCTTGGCGAATGTTCCCCTACAAAGGATGTCCCATGTAAAAAGTAGCATTGTTCTACGTACCGCCTTCCCGGGGTTCCATTAGTGGGGGCCTGCCAGTTATGGGGCCTTCAGTGGGTAATTTCTGTGTATGGCCTTCTGTTAATTTGCACTTTGGGATCAGAAAATAAGTTAAAAATGTGCCCTTAAAAACACGTTAGAGAATTAACTGCTGGTTTGAGATGTCATCCGCCAAGTTAGGGCCCCAAACACATTTTATACCTGAGTTAAGCGTCTGAAAACGGAGTCCATAATTGAAGCACTGAGCTGACGTTGTCTCTGATGCTACACGGGCACGGCTCCCTGAGCAAGACAAACTCACAACGCGCAGAGAGAGCCAGGGGCAGGGGACTAGTGGAAAATTTGAAGAAACATTCCTTCAGGCACATCTGTCCACGCCCTCAGCTGCATGAAGTAGTTGTAAGGAGCAGTTTCCTCCCCCCCCCTTTCCCTTTGAGCCTGTACTTCTTTTAAAATCTTAATCTGAAAATTATACTCTTCAAAATAAAATTCAGAAATCTGAATCACCAAATCACCAAAACAGCAACACAGAGCTGTGATTGATGAGGGACCCGGAGGCCTATGGTTCGGTTGCAAAATTTAATTCTGGGACTTTATTTTTGTTGTTGCTGCTTTTTTTTTTTATAACTGTGTTTTTACTTCTTTTTCTTTCTTGTAGCTTTCCCCCCTCAAAAGTAAATTACATCTTAGACTTTTGAAATAGCTTCAAAGCAAAAGCCTGCATTTTTAAAAATAACCCCACCTTCTCTGAAGGTGGGGTGTTGGAGTTTATTTCAGGTTTTGCAGTAGGACGCACCTCCAGGCCACAGCGAGGGACGATGGCCAACTGCCTTGGCAAGTTTATTCCCCCCCCCTTTTGTCCTTTCACAGATGTCCACTAGGACCCCAGACCCCCCTTCCCCCTCCCTGCCAAAAGAACATGTGTTTCTGTTATTGAGAAGGGTGGCCTGCCGGCCAGCCAGAGCATGGTGTCCCCTCCTCTGCGTATTTGCACCAGCCTTAGTATTTTTACTCTCAATGGAGGTTTCTATGACAGACACTTGCCTCCCTCCCTGGGACTGCTTAACAGGTTGGTCGACTCCCCCTTGCTCCCTGCCCTGAAGTCCTCCCCTCCTTGCTTTCCTGGTGCCCACTGGAATGTGTTTCATGAGCCAGGCCAGTAGAAGCGCCGGCCGGCACCTCCAGCCTGGCAGCCGGCCAGAGGGGCTGAAGCAGCAACAGACACTAGGTTTCTTGTCAGCCACTGTACGCTGGGGGAAGGACAGCAGCCACCAGCCTCCCCACGAGACTGGCCACACAAACAAACAACGCCAAAGACAAATGCAAACGAACGAAACCATGCACACTCTGAGAGACACAAAGCAAATCTCAAGAATGCTATTTTCTGGGGCTCTCACCAGCCGTGCGCCTGGTGTCCCAGAGAGCTGATGGGGCGGCTGGGTGGTTTGGAGATTCCTGTGGTCTGAACACACACCCTCCTCATCACCAAGATGTGCCTGGAAAAAAGTGGTCATGGTACAGGCCTCTGATTTATTTCCTGATAAAATAACCTTGACTCTCCGAGGCTGTACTTCCCATCCCAGCCTTAGAGAACCGGTCTTTATTCCTGTCCACCAAAGCCTTCTGCAAATTAGGTCATTCTGTCTGTGGTCCTGGAGTCCCAGCTCCCGCCCACCCAGCCAGCGCTACAGTGATTCCCTGGGCTCTGCCAAATGTCGACGTGGAGGACGGTCACAGGCAAATTATAGAATTTCTTTAAGTGGAAGGAATTACTTGACATTTGGAGCCAGTAACGAAACTCTGTTTGGCACTGGAAAATGATAGATTCTGATACGGCGTCTCCCTCCTGCCCAGCGCCCCACCCATTCTCTTTCCTGCTACGCAACATTTCACATCTAATTGGAAGCCTGTCCCAAATTATCTTGAAGCCTCAAAAGATGGCTTGAGTTGCCTGGACCTCATGGTGCATTCCTGATCTCTCTGTCATGTCAACACTCTCCTTTAAATTAGTGCTACTTACTATCTCATTTTAGGCATATTCCACATCTCACAGAGGGGTGGAGCTCGAAATCCTGCTTGGGCAATGAGAACATGAATAATCTTTTTCCTTCGTTGTGTCCATTTTCACCAAATTTAAGAATCTTGAGAGTTGCTATCAGGCAAGCCACATGTCAAAAACTCCAGCACATTGCTGGTACATAAGCAGTGCTTAAAAATGCCAGTTTCTGTTTCCCTTCCCTATTGCTTATGCTATTGTCTATCAGTTATTGGGGAGGAGGGGTGCTATTTATAACCTCTTCTGACCTTCTAGGGAGGGTGGATCTTGGTGCTGGAGGCTCTTTGCTGAGTGTTTGTGTCCTATGGTGTGTACCATACTGGTAAAGCCACATTGCTCTAGAAGGGAGGAAAGATATCTAGGTATGCGGTGGTGGAGGTTCTGGGACCAGAAAAGACATCTGTGGTGTGGTATAGCACAGAGACTTGGGAGAGGCGGCATGTGGAGTGTATGAGGCTGTGGGCTTTGGGGTGCATGCTGTAAACTTTTCCACCCCACCTTGCTCCCCACCCCTCCCCAGGAATTCCGCCATATAATTTGTGTAATGCACGCACGTTCTTGGTATGAGTGGGTTATGTGGCGGGCTATGAAGTCCTGTGTATTTGTGCATCAGGATGAAGTCAGGGTCGGCCTCCACTGAAGTGATTTCTTCCTATCTGCTGTCTCTTCCCTGGCTGTCTCTGCCACCTCGGTCCCAGTTCAACTTCGTCTCTCACCCCCTCTCGCTTTCTCTTTGCAGATTTAGTGGTTCTGGGTCATTAAGCTGTGTGTTCTTTGTGCCACACGCCTTCCAAAGAGAATATAAAGTAGGGTCCCATGGAATGTGAACTCGTGTCTCGTGGACAACTGCAATTGTATTTCTTAACTGGAGGGTGGATAATTGAGAAGAAAGAAGCGGCTGGAAAGAAATGCAGTAAGAGTTTCATTTGTTTGTTTCTTTTAAATTCTTTTGGAAGGGAATTATCTATTGGAGAAGATGGTCAAGGAAACAGTGATGGGGTGATTTGTACTATAATGGAGTTATTCTTAGGAAGAGGTCAAAGCCCAGAAAAGTATTACTACATTGGAGAAGAAGAAGGTACAGACTTCAAACAAGTGGGAGGAAGGGCAACTGAATCTCTACTCTGTGGTGGCCCCATTGTGTGTCCCTGGCTCTATCTTGTACTCCCCGTATCCCAGAGAAACCCCCTCCAACCCAGCCGAGTGAGGTTTTGGCTTCCATAAGATCTCCCCTATGGCTTTGGATGGTACCAGACAGAACCTGCTGTGGTACCTGGAAGCATGGAGGAAGGGAGCCCAGAGGAGGGAGGAGACAAAAGAGGACCTTTGTGGCTTATAATTTTGTCTCAGGCATTGTTAACTAATATTAGTCCTAAGCTCACTGGCCTTGCCACTGATAACCTCTGGGAGCTGTTTTTGGAGTGGGGCCAGGAAGGAATGAGAGTCAGGCCAGCATTGGGAATCTGCGGTCAAAATCCAAGGTCTCTTTTTAAGATTTTATGTATGTATGTATGTATGTATTTATTTTGAGAGAGAGAGAGCATGAGCGGGGAGGGGCAGAGGGAGGAGAGAATCTCAAGCAGACTCTGTGCTGAGCATGGAGCCCAACATGGGGCTCGATCTCTTGAGCCTGAGATCATGACCTGAGCCAAAACCAAGAGTCAGATACTTAACTGACTAAGCCACCCATGCACCCCTCCAAAGTCTTTTTTTAAATAGCTGTCTGATCTTGGGTCAGGACTTAAACTCTCAGAGCTTTAGCTTCATGTCATGTATTTTTTCAGAGAACAGTTTCCATGACATATTTCATGTAAAAGTGTCTATGTTTCATAAATGAACATAATTTATGCCACAGTAATATTGCACATTTTAACTATGTTGGTATGAAAGGGACTATATGATAACAAATCACTATTATAACTTTGTTACCAAAGATATCAGTAAATAATTTTCAGAGCTTATTATTAAAGCTGGAGATCCATATTTTTTCTATGAAGAAAGAGTTATTGGCCAATGTTAGAAAATTGCTACCTCTGAAATTTTTTTAATTAAACATGTATTAAAGAACATGCTAATTACTATGTGCGGAAACTCTGGATACAGTGTACTTTGAATAAGAGAAATTGCTCAAAATGCACTGTAGTAGCAAAGTGTTAGCAAAGTCTTTTCTTCTCAATGTAAACAACTCCAGTATTTGGGCTGAATCACTAAAAGCATCTTTGTTCATTTTTCTCTATGGAGACATAATTAATGAGAGGGCTTCGACTGGATCTGATGTTAACCCCATGAGGCTAATTTTGTATTTAATGGGTCATTTCTTTTGGTCCAGAGCCTTGGGTATTTGTTGGAGTCAAAGATACCACTCTCAGAGCCAAACTCAATGCTCCCCGCACACTGGCTTAAGGACGGGCTTAGCACTTGCCATGGAAGGACGGGATGGGTAGGTAGATCGTGCCTCCTTCAGGTCAGACTTCTGGGTCCTGTTTGAGTTCAGAGATGGCAGACATTTTTGGTTTGAACTAGCTGGTTTAAAGCTAAATCAGGTACCTCCTTTCCCAGACTTGTCTACATGTATTCCCTGTCTTCACTCCATACTCTGTCTGTAAAACAACTCCTAGCTGCATGCTCCGAGTCCCAAATACCTAACCACAGCATTCGAGACCCATCATGTCTGTCCCTAATCAATGTTTTCTCCTTCCCTCATCTCTCTGATTAGCCTCACAATCTACACTGCTATAACAACAAATCACATTTCTTTCCCTTGGAGGAAGCCATTTATATTTTCATCTCCACATCTTTACTTACGTTGTGTTCACTGTTTGGAACGTCCCCCACCCATCCTTGCCTTCTCTGCTGGTTAGTTCTATGCATTATTCAGGACCCAGCTGCAATGTCTTCTCCTCTGAAGCCTTTCCTGTGTTCACAGTGAGGATTAATTACTCTCTTCTGTAGCCCTTTGTGTACATATCATAGTCCTGTGTAGTCCAACAGTGAACTAACTCATTCCTTCCCCACCATCATTAGATAGTGAGATCTTTGAGGACAGTGGTGTGAGATCCACCTGGACCAAGAAAACCCAGCCAGGGAAGCACTTTGTTAAGGGTGCTCTCATCTGGTTTTTTCCATCTTACATACTGAAAAGTACATGGATCTTAAATGTATAGCTTGATTAATTTTTACATATATAGGCATCTCTCTCTTTCTCTATCACTCTCTCCCACTATCCAAATAAAGATATTCAGAACATTGTAAGAATCCAAAAAGTCTCCCTTGGACCCCTTCCAGTCAGGTAGTAACCTCAGGCATCCACTATCCTGACTTCTATCACTATATATTAGTTTTGCCTATTTTGAACTTCATGTAATAGGATTATATAGTATGCACTCATGTGTGTCTGACATTTTTCACTCAACATTGTGTCTGTGACATTTATCTGTGTTGCTCCATTTATCAGTGGTGCTTGTTACTTTTTATTCCCGAGTAATATTCCACTAGATAAATATACCACAATTTATTTACATTTTCTTTTTATGGACATTTGGATTGTTTCTAAGCTTTAGTTCTTAGAAACAAAGCAGCTATGAACATCCTTACACGTGTATGTATGTGCTTCAGTGGTCACGAGCACTATATCCAGGAGAGAGTTGCTGGGTTAAGAGTCATTGTGTATATTTAGTTCTAGTAGGTTCTATGAACCTTGTTCCCAAGCAGATGTACCGATTCCCACTCCCATCAGCAATGTAATAGCTCTGGTTGCTCCATGTTCTTGCTGAGCCTTTGTATAATCAGTCTATTACAGGTTAGCCATTTGGGGAGGGTGTTGTGGTATTTCACTATGGTCTTAGTCAGCTTTTTTCCCCTGGTGACTGATAAAGTTGAGCACCTTTTCTTATGTTTATTGGCTATTTTGACATTCTCTTTTGTGAAGTGTCCATTTATGGTTTTTTTTTTTTTTTTTTTAGGTCTTAGAACTATGGTAGCCAGGTAATATTCACTGAGTCCAGGATTGTGTCAATAACGTTGCTTGAAAAACTTCTTTAATACAAGGCCTTATAAAGGCATCTAAGGAGAAAACTGAGATAAATTGAACTATATCATGTAATAGAAAATATAAACAGTTCATTGTATTTTAACTCAAACATCATTAGATACAATTGATAGAAATTTCTAATCCTTTGTCCTGTGACTCTGGTGAAAGTCCTTGAAACCTTAGACAATTCTTTTAAGAGTTGGGTCTGTCCTGTTCCAAGTCTTGATCTCTTTTCTTTGGGGTCTGTCCTGTTCCAAGTCTTGATCTCTTTATATCACAGACCATCTTCTACCTATATTATTGCATTTAGATCAGGTTCACTTTTTGTATTGGGATCTTTATAACAACCATCAGTTAATGGCTCCACCATTGCTCAAAGTTGGTGTTTTAAGTACAGGAGCTTTAGCAAGTCAATTCTCTTGAAAGGAGGCTTCTTTCCTCTGGTATTCTCTGCTTAATGCTGTCTCTACTTCTTTCTTTTCTAGCAGTGGCCTCTCCCTTGAGGCCGGTAGTTTCTCATCTCTCTTTGTGGGCTTCCCAGTAGCTGATCAAGGATTTTACTCTTCAGCTACTTGACTTTCAATATCATGTGGGCCATTGCCTATAAGCAGTTGGTGCTCAATAATTGTTGACTTACATTCAACTGGGATTTGAGTGGTATGGAATGTTATCTGTACTGGTGTTTTCTTGGTAGGTCTGCCTTCATGAGACAACTTTAGGGCAAGCCATGTATCTTTATGACTATGACTCAAACAGTAGTAGGAGCTATCTTGATCTAAAATATGCAAAGCATTTCTAGCATCTAACTGGCTTGATAGTTCACCACCGTTAGAATATAGTCTTTGAGTTAAGTCACCGCCTTCAGACGTCTCTTATTGGAGTATTTCTATGCTATCTAGCAGGAGAAAACAAACTCAGTGGCATCCATTCACATTTTAGTAAAGGCTCACTTATTAGTTATCTGGTCTCAGAAAGAAGATTCCTAAGTAATGGGACAAAGAAGAGGTGAGTCTGGGTGTAGAGGCAGGGTTTCACACCCAGGAGAAAGGCCAGGGGAGATAGATGAGTGCACTAGTCAGGCACGGGCACCATAACCATGGGACCTTATTCATTCATTCTTGGAGTCAGGAAACCTGGGTACAAGTCACAGGTTGCTGTTTTTTGCTAAGCAACTTTGGATACGTTACTTCACTTCTCTGCAACTTAGTTTTCCTTTCTGTAACATGGAGATAATATCTCATCTGCTTAACTCACAGGCTGGTTGTGGGGACCAAATGAAATGATGTATGTGGAAGTGCCTTGTATAACCTCAAGGACTGTCACACATGTTATATTTATTTAATAATAATAATAGTTCTGTTGAAGTGTGGTGAAAAACAGAGGCGTTGGAGACTAATTGCTTACTTTATAATTTTACTCTGGGCTGTGGCCTGTGAACGCAAAGACTGGCTGATGAACACTTACCTATATGGAGAGTTTTATATTATCATGCAAGCAATAGCAGAAAGGTTCAAATGCATGTGCATAATGGCACAAATGAACCCATTAGTGGAAAATTATTTTTTTAATTAAAAATAAATGTAATGTATGAGGTGGCTTGCTTTATTTCCAGGATGTCGACGGTTAGGGTCATTATTCTTCCTCCATGAATTTGATAAAGTTCCTTTGTTTTGGCATGGGGCAGACCGAGAACAAACTGCATCTGCCTTCAGCTCACGAATTAGATCGGTCTTGGGTTGTTTTACTTTTCCACTTTATTCTTCTTCTACTTGGTTGACATATGGTTGATCTCTGGAGAACAGGGCCCTATTGAAATAGGCCAGACCTACATCACTAGCCTCGTTCATTTTATATCAACCAGATGAAATGTAATTCAGTGAGTGAAGGAAGACTACAGATTTCAACTGAAGATATCTATCTATTTTGATTATTTGAAAATGCATCCTGCTTTTGTTAAGAAGAAAGACCTATGCTGATTTCCCAGGTGTAGGCAGAATCATACAATGTTTGATCTGGAACGGACTATACAAATCATCTAGTCCAACCCCCCTCACTTTGTATTTAGAGAAGCGGAGATATAAAAAGATTTAATAACTTGCTTCAGGTCATATTGTTGGTTAGTGGCAGAGCTGAGGCTGAAAGTCAGGGCATTTTCTCTCACCTGCCATCTAAGGGTGTGCAAGTGAAAAACATTTTTGCTAAACAATTGCTTCTTTACAGCCTTTTGTACCAAAGGTGATTTACTGGTTTTTCATAAGAATGGCTTGTACTTTTTAAAAAGTCAAGTATCTAGAAAACTTAATTCTTTGAGACTAGTCCCAATCTGCACCTTTGAAGAGGAAGGAATGCATTCTTTTTTTTGGCACAGTGCCCAGTCCTTAGCGCTTGTCTAGTGCTTGGGCTGTGACAGTACAGGCTGGGGTGACGCCTGGAACAAACACTTGTATCAGAATCTCCGGGGTGAGGGTTAAAAACGCTGATCCCTGGGTTGTAGCCCAGTTCCGTGGAGTCATGGTTTCAGTGGCTTTTACCTAGAAATATACATTTTTAACACCTTTTAAAAAATTTTTTAAAATATTTATTTA
This sequence comes from Ursus americanus, assembly GCF_024610735.1. Classification (NCBI taxonomy): domain Eukaryota; kingdom Metazoa; phylum Chordata; class Mammalia; order Carnivora; family Ursidae; genus Ursus; species Ursus americanus. Next base: position 22,124,988 of record NC_142135.1, read on the forward strand.
TTTGAGAGAGAGAGAGCAGGGGGAGGGGCAGAGGGAGAGGAAGAAGCAGACTCCCTGCTGAGCAGGGAGCCACACACAGGGCTGGATCCCAGGACCCTGGGATCATGACCTGAGCTGAAGGCAGATGCTTAACCGACTGAGCCACTCAGGCGCCTCTACTAACACTTTTTTAGGTGATTTTTTAAGTGTTTTAATGTTTGAAGTCATTGCTCAGAGACCTTCTTCCTCCTAGTTTCCTAATGCTTTAGACCGATGGATTCCAGATGGACATGTGGTCAGAAAATATTTCAATTTTTGTTTACATTTTTTAATATAAAAAATTAAATAGGAAAGTAAACGTTACTTACATGTAGTACATGGGTTACCACTGCAGGCATGGCACCCCGAGTGAGACTGGGAATTCCTCAGTGAGGACAGTAGACAATGCTGGCTTTAGTTGCTTCCAGTGTATTGCCACAGAATGTACTTTAATGCTAAGGATTGCATCAAAGTATTTAATTTTATAAAACTCTATGTACACATACATGCATTTATTTAAAAAAAAAGACCTCTACACATTGTGATGATTAATTTTCTGGGTCAAGTTGGCTAGGCTCTGGTGCCCAATTGTTTGGTCAAACACCAGTCTAGATGTTGCTGTGTGGGTAATTTTGTAGACGTGATTCAAATTTAAATCAGTAGACTTTGAATAAAGCTGATTACCCTCCATAATGTGTGTGGGCCTTATCTGATCAGTAGATGGCCTTAAGATAGAACGAAGACTGAGTTTTCCACAAGACTCCAACATAGAAACCTGCATGGGTTTTTCCAACCTGATGGCCTGGAGAATTCTGACTCCACACTGCAACACGAACCCTTATCTGAATTTCCAGACTGCTGGCCTGTTCTATGAATTTTGAACTTGCCAGCCCCCACAATTGTGTGAGCCAATTCCTTAAAATAAATCGTTCTTTAAATATACTATATTGGTTCTGTTTCTCTGGAAAACCTTGACGAATACCACACACTAGAAATTTATCACTTTGTATTGAGGTGGTGAGTGGCCATATTTTGCACTGCACAGGGTTTCAACAACGATCTTATTACAAATTTTTGAGTTATCAAACTGAAAGATAAGTTGCTAATTTTATTTTTTTATACAAAATCACAAGTATTTCAAGTTGATATCAAGTAGTCCTCCTTGAAATGCTACCTAAAGATATTTTTGAAAATATATTTAATCTGTCCCTTCACATACATACACATACATACATTTTGTTTTGAAAATAAATAAGAAATAGGACTTTTTTCGCAAATAAAATCTTGCTATGGAGAAAGAATTTTAAAGATGCAATTTTGAAACTAGATTGTGCTTTGTGTGCTTTTGTCTCCCAAAATGATTACAAGTTTTGTCTACAAAAACTTTTATATCTGTGTATTAAAAAAACACAGAAGCAGACTTTCCTAACCTGTTTGAATGTCTAGAATTCCAGTGGGTTTTTTTTTTTTAAAGATTTTATTTATTTATTTGACAGAGAGATAGACAGCCAGCGAGAGAGGAAACACAAGCAGGGGGAGTGGGAGAGGAAGAAGCAGGCTCATAGTGGAGGAGCCTGATATGGGGCTCGATCCCATAACTCTGGGATCACGCCCTGAGCCAAAGGCAGACGCTTAATGACTGCGCCACCCAGGCGCCCCTCCAGTGGGTTTTTAACCCATTTGTGAAACATAAAAATATAGCATCTTCCAATTAGTTTACAAACAAAAATGAGTGACATAAGGAAAGACAGAAACGTACTAGCTGAATTTCCACCAAAACTTTTGCATAATTAACATTTAACAAATAAGCATGGCTATGTACATATAGCCAATGACATGGCTTTTTTCCCACTGGGGTATGTGTATCTGTGGTAGGCATCCATTTCAGTTCTGAATGCCCATAAAATTAAGCATTCAAATACAGAGATCTGTATTTGAGATGAGAACATCCTTGAGTTCTGGTATCCCCAAGATTTCCAAAAGTCATGCTGGACACTCAGTCTTTCCGTTTGTCGTAAAATATTATTAAAGATAATTCAATTATTTTGTTTCATTATTAAAATATACGCTATTAAGATACTTATTGAATTCTTATTTTTGTTATTTTTTAGAAATTATGCAGTGTATTTGTATAGTAGTAGAAGAACGTAGTTTATAAATAAATATATGCATGTTGAACTTGAGTGCTCAAAATCTACTTAAGTTTGGGGTAAGTAATTAAAGGGCGTTTGGAGTACAATGCTTGGATTCTTGAAGAGTAAATGAAGCGTGCCCCCATGTGGTGAGGGGACTGGTCATAGCTGTAAGCCACAGGCTTTAGGGCAGGCCTTCCGCTACTTCAGGACAGGAAGTAAGGAAACAATCTATGCCCAATGGAAAATCCCAAGGGGGTAAAGTGAGGCTGAGGCCAATTATGCCAACTGGAGTCTGTCCAGGAGGCTAATACCTCTCTTCTTGTAGAAATACCATGGGACTCGGAGAGGAGGAGGGAAAAAGAAGAACTTGGAAGCCCATCAGGAAATACAGGAAATTTAATTTTAAAATTAGAGAAAGTTTTCATTTAATGGGATTTAGGAGAACATTGGGTAAGTACTGTTTAAAAATGTAAAAATGTGTACAGCATGGCAGCCTGCCAACAACCTATAGTCAGTACTGTCTCCTCCCCCCTTATCTAGAATGGCTCTTTGTCTTTTTTTTTTTTTTCCCCCCTGAAATATTAAACTGTTTGGCTGGTTGATCCGTTTTAGAAGACACTTTCATATGAAAAAGATACCACGTGATGGTGTAATTTTTTCCTCTTCTTCAGGATCTAACTTTGGTTTAAACTACTGAGGTCTGGTTAGGGTTTGGAGTAAAAGATTCCGTTCCTCAGCTAAGCAGGGTGTTTACTACTGACAAAGAAACTATGAGGCACAAACAAGATAGGAATGGAGCCAGGTTGTTATTGTTTTTTTAAATTTAATTTATAATGCCAAAGTAATTGCCCATGAATAGACGCAGTAAGGCAGATGTGTGCAATGGCTTCCTTCAGAGGCAAACAGGGAGGGATAAAGTTTTCAAAGAGTATATTGTATTTTGTTGCATAATTCTCTCCTTCCTCTTGGCAAATATTTGATTATCATGCAGGGAGAGGAGGCGGGGAGAGAAAGGGATTTTGCAGGGCACTTCAGATAGCAGTTTCCCATCAGAACCTCTGTGGGTTTCAATAAAGCAATAGAAGAAACAGGGACGACTCCTAATGCTTGTCCTTACATTCGGCAGATGGCGTTCCACCAGTCAAAATGTGGACCTCTTCAAGGCTCCCCCCTCCCCAAGTCTGTCTTTGGCTCTCTCCTCAGTCAGGACTAGAAGAGGGGCAGCCAGACTTGGAATCCTGGAGGTCCATAGATGGAGCTGCCCTTGCCTAGAGTGTGGTCTGTGAAGGAGGCAAGTGTCTGTGAACACTAGTCATGTCCTGGAGCCACCACCACTTGTGCCTGGATTATTGCAAACTCCTTCAGCTGGTCTCTCTGCTTCCACTATGCCTGGAAGAGTCTATTCTAGGCATACAGAGTGATACTCTAGGTCAGATCATGTCCTTCCTCAATGGCTCCCCACTTCACTCAGAGTAAAAGCCGAAATCCTTTAAAGATCTTGAGAACCCTACAAGATTTGGCCCTATCTTCTTTCTCATCCCATCTCCCTTGAGCACATCATTCCAGCCACCGAGGGGTCCTGGCTCTGTTTCAAATATGCCAAGCAGAGACTTTCCTCTTAAGGCTCCCTCTGCTTGGAATATTCTTTCCATGGCATATCCATATAAATTGCCCTGTGTCCCTCACCCTCTTTGGGCGTCTGCTGACCAGACCTTCAGATATAACATTGAAATACTCTGCTTTATTGTCCGTTAAAGAACTATCACTATTTGACATACATAAGTATTTGTTTTTGTGTTGTACAGACTCGCTTACCAGGGAAGATCCCATTGTGTTCGTACTTATTAGGACTAGCAGTACAACCCCTTGACAAGTTCGTTATTTGCTGGTTTAGGTTAGAAATGTACTTGAATGTCATAAAACTGCATTTTATTTATTTTAAAAAGAAGGCTGCAACATTCCTTCAATCCAGAGTGGATTTGGGGGCAGTTGTTTTGAATAAGTGAGGGCTTTCTGTGTAGGTTCTTAGAAAGGTATTAGATGGTTGGGGTTTGGCAAATCTCCAGGATATCAGTTGCTATGGACTGGAATTGTGTCCCTTTATAATTCATTTGTTGAGGCCCTAACCCCCAATGTGATTGTATTTGGAGATGGAGATTTTAGGAGGTCGTAAGGATGCGGTTTAAGTCTGATAGGATTGGTGCCCTTTAAGAAGAAAGCTCTCTGCCCGTGTGCATGCACCAAGGAAAGGATATGTGAGGACATAGGAGAAGGAGGCGGTCTGCAACCAGAACGAGAGGTCCTACTAGAAACCATATCATCTGGCTCCTTGATTTTGGACTTCCCAGGCTCCAGACTGTGAAAAATAAATTTCTTTTGTTTAAGCCCCCCAGTCTAAGGTATTTTGTTATGACAGCCTAAGCCAACTGAGATACTGGTCCACCAAACAATGCAAAATGGTCAGATTATTTTGAGAAAGTTCTGGATGCCATTTGACTTCCCAGAACTAGTATTGCCAATACTGTCATCTCTACCTTAAAGGAATGAGCATCCTTTAAGGACAAGGGGAAGACAAAAGAGGTGATGTGAAGTGATTTTATAGAGGGGGCTAAATTTTCTCTTCATGAAAGGACAATATATTTGTTTTAGAAAATTCAATACAGAAGTGAATAAGAAGAAAAGAAAAAAGACTTTATTATTTTCAGAGACAGCCATTGTTAACATTGTATTTCTTTTCAGTCTTTTTCCCCTGTATAGTTAATGATTCTAAGTTTCTTTGGTATTTCTGCTCTCTTCTCAGTGTCCTAGCACGGTGTAACTACTCACGAACATCCCACCTTCCTGCTATGGTTGCTTGGAGTTGTATTTTTACCCCCTTTTAATTTAAACCAATTGTTGTTATTGTTTTGTTATTGTTTATAGTCAATAGTAATTATTATTACAGCCAATAGTTAATTTCATTTACGGATATTAACACATCTTTGTGTGTGTGTTATTCACTGTTGGGTTTTTCTTTGTTTCTTTTTTTACTTTTATTTCATGTTCTTCCTGTGGGTTCATCTTTCTCTTTGTTAAAGTGCATTCTTTAATAGTTGTTTTAGAGAGTGTCTGTGGGGGAGATATATACTCTTGTTCTTTTGTGGTTGGAAAAATATTAGAACACATTAGAACAAGTGATTAACTGAGTATAAAATTCTAGATTGATACTTCTTTTCCCTTGGCACTTGGCAGGCCCCACTGCACTGTCTTTTGCCATCTATGGCTGTGGCTTAGAAATGCTCTCAGGGGCTACTTCCTGGTTATTTGTGTGTAATCTGTGACTTCTCTCTGGCCCTTTTTGAGATTATTTCTTTATCCTCCATGTCCTGCTAATATAGGCTTATTTTTATTTATTGGAAGGCATTATTGCTCTGAGAACTCATACCTCTCTTTCACTTTGAAATGCTCAGCAAATATCATTTTGGGTGTTGTTTCTTTGTCATTTCCTCCATTCTGTACTTTGTAGATTCCTATTTGTTAAATATCAGGGACTCTCATTCTCTTTTCCATATTTCTTAGCTGTCCTATTTTTTAAAGTAATTTTGTCTTTCTGTGTCATATTCAGGGTGACTTCCTCAGGACTATCTCTGACATAATGAATTCTCTCCTCTGCTGGGAACAGTCCAGAATTTATCCTGTCATGACATTTTTATTTCAATAACCGTAATGTATCTTTCAGGTTTAATTGATCATTTTTCATAGCCTCTTGTTCTTGTTTGATTTCTGCTTGCTTATTAATTCCTTGTACTTTTTAATGGACGTGACAGCTTCATTTATCCTCTTTAATGTACTTAATTTAAAAGTCTTCATCTGATATTTTTATAAAATAAGTTTCATATGGGGGAAAGTTGTGTTCAAGTTGTTTATTTTTTTTGGCTGTCTTTTTTGGCTTGTTTCCCCATGCATTTGCAATTTTTATTTCTATACTCATTTTGAGTGGAGGGGGGCTTTAATTTTGTTTGTTTTTCTCTAGTGGTTTTCCAGTTTCCTTCATCGAGCTCTCTGGGTCCCTGAGTCAGAACCAGGGCCAGTAAAGGCAATTGTAGGGATTCCTGCCTCAGGGTGTATTGTGGGTAGAACTGAGTCCCCTGACAAGATATGGTGAAATCCTAACCTTGGTACCTATGAATGTGACCTTGTTTGGAAATAGGGTTTTTACAGATGTAATCAAGGTGAGATGAGATCATCCTGGGTTAGGATGGGCCCTAATCCAGTGGCTGATATCTTTATTAGAGAACAGAATGGGACATTTGGACACAGAGACACATCCTCAAGAGAAGACAATTATATGAAGAAGGAGGTAGAAATAGGAGTTATGCAGCATAAGCCAAGGAACACCTGCAGACAACAGAAGCTGGATGAGGCAAGGAAATATTCTTCCCTAGAGCCTTCACAGGGAGCATGACCCTGCTGACATCTTGAGCTGGGATGTCTAACCTCCAGAGAGAATAAATTTCTATTGTTTTAAGCCAACTGATTTGTGATATTTAAAAATAAAAATTATTATTGAAGTATAGTTGGCATACAATGTTACATTAGTTGCAGGTGTACAACATAGTGATTTAACAATTCTACATGTTATGCAATGCTCACCATGATAAGTATAGTCACTATATTAAGTTATTACAACATTACTGACTGTATTCCTTATGCTGTAATTTTCATCCCTGTGACTTATTTATTTTATAACTGGAAGTCTGTATTTCTTAATCCCCTACATCTATTTGCCCATCCCGCCATCCCCTTTCCCTCTGGCAACCACCAGTTTGTTCTCTGTATTTGTGAGTCTGTTTTTATTTTTGTTTGCTTGCTTGTTTGCAGTTTGTAATACCTTTCTATGGCAGCCCTAGGAACCTCATACACGGTGGTATTGGGATATTAGGGATCCATCACAGGGACAGAGGGTAGCTTGAGTTGGTGCCTGGTTCTGCTTGCTTTCCTGGACTCACCTCATTGAGAGGCACTTGCTGCAGAGGTTGGGCTGAGCTCTTTTTGTTTTTGTGCTTCCTCTGAAGTGAAGAGGCTGAGAAAAGCCACTCTAGCCCCTGACTTCATGCTGTGAGCCTGGCTTATGACTCCAACCCCCTGTACCCTGAGCGAGCCCGTCTTATGACCCCATCTCCTGTACCCTGAGTGTAACAAATACCTACCTGTTGCTGCCATGATTGAACCCAGAGCCTACCAGTCCTGAGATTTCAGTCCTATCTAGCATGTTGCTATTCTGTCCCATCAGTAGTCCATGAATGTACTTATCTTATTATTGAGTCAGCTATGTCTTTTGGTTTTCCTTTCTTATGTTTTATCAATGATTTTGTACATTCAGAGCACAGGGAATGAAGGATGGGACTTTCTATGGCATCCTGGCCAGAAGACAACAGTCTCTAATAAGTGACTTTTGTTCACTAGTAAACTGTACATAGTTGCTTTTTTTCTACTCAACAAAAGTAACATCAATATTGTTCCCTGCTATTGTAAACTCTTTATGAACATAATATCTAATGGCTGTGTAATATTCCATCAAATGTAAGTGGGGTCGTTCTTTAAGGAGACACTTTGCAGTGATAAAAACCTTTGCCATGAAATATCTCAATTTACAGCTTGAAGAATCATTGAAAGCATCTTAAGGCAGAGGTGGTGGAGGGCTGCGGGGCCCCCATTTTATGTTTCAGTTGGAGTGGAGGCAGTAAAGTTCAGTGACTGACCTAAGAGAAGTGTCGCTGCTTGCGTTCTAAATTTCCTGAGCAAGGAGCAGTTAAGAGAGGCTTCACAATCCACTGAACAGCGTAAGTGGTTTCCATGGAATTTCATTTGGTTTCTGAATATAGCCTCAGGTTATGTGCTGTGAAGGAAGTTTTGACATTTTAAATGATTGTAACTTGAAATCCAAAACATTTTCCTTTGGAGATGAGAAACAGGCAACAAACAAACTGTGTTCTTCCACAATAGCTAGGATTCAGTTTTTGACATTCAGAGCTTTCTCCTGAGATTCTAACAGGGACCCTTTGTAGGACTCCTTTGCTCCCTTTCTTTCTTGAAAGTGACACTGAAAGCATTGTGTTTGGGAGAGCAATGTGAGTTTCTGTCTATTTCACAGTAGCATCTGTTTTAGAAATGTGTGGGGCTAACAGCATTCTGAACCCACTTCATAGAGAGAAAAAGAGAATGTGGACGTGTCTCAAGAAATGTTGCCCCATTAGGACGTTTTATGGAGAGTTGCTCTTTTATCCATAGGTTGAGAAAAATAATTTCACTCTCTCAAATTATGATATTGCCAAGGTTGACAGGGCCTTAGCTGTACTTAGAGCAGCTCTCATTTAATTTGTGAATCTCTCCTATAACCTCCCCAAGAAGTGGTTATTAAACTTTTGCTTGAATATCTCCAGTTATGGGGAAACATTACTTATGAGAATAGCTTATTCCATTGTTAGACAATAATTGTTAGAAAATTCATAATATTGAGTAAAAATCAGTCTTTCCATTTGTCCTAATTTCTTGTCTGGAGCCACAGAATAAATTTAGAATTTCTGCCATTTAGCAACCTTTTGATTATCTAAAGACATTTGGTATGGGATCCCTGGATCTTCTTTCTTTAGAGAGTATATCTCAGTTCCTTCAAACATTTCTCATATTTCTTTAACTTCAGCTAAAGAGATGACCTAGCTTGAGTCTGGAACAGAGGTCACAGATGGTGTCTTAAAACACAATGTGGGGCACCTGGGTGGCCCACTTGGTGAAGCATCTTCCTTTGGTTCAGGTCATGATCTCAGGGTCCTGGGTGGAGCCCTGAATCAGGCTCCCTGCTTGGAGAATCTGCTTCTCCTCTCCCTCTGCCCCTCCCTCTTCCTCTGCCCCTCTGCCCTACTCGTGCTCTCTCTCTCTCTAATAAATAAATAAAATCTTAAAAAAAACCCACAAGGGAAGCCAACTATGCCAAAGTCATGCAAGGGCCAGTAACAAAATAAAGTTCAAAAACAGAGATCATTAATGAAGAGGGAGTTGGTGCCAGGAAGTTACTGTAGAAGAAGGGTGAAATCTGAGAAAGAATTTAACAGAAGATTAGAGTCTAATACTTAGGGCGATGGCAAATAGTGGGGGTGAATTCCAGAAAAAAGGGCCTGGATAGGACAAAAGGTAAGAGTCAGAGTCCAAGAGACTCCACCGTATCAGGATAGAGGGGAGCTTTCTGGAGGCTAGACAAGATATCATCATCTAAGAGAACAACTCTACCTCTTGTGACTTGCCCGGCCTGCTTCTTAGTGGGAAACAGATGTGGCCTTTGATAATATGAAATGGCTTTGTGGTTCTTCATGATCCTATTCTCGTCCCAAAGTACTCGAGTCTAAGTCACTTGATTCACGTCTAGCGGACAGCCTGTGGAAGAAACCAAAGTTGTGTTCAGAAACTGCTGCAAAATCCTGTCATGTATGCTGGGGGTTTATTGAAGGACAACTAGATGTCATTGTTAACGGCAGCTTGTATCTAGCGGCTCCTTCCACCCCTACCTGTATCGTAAACAAAGATCCTGAAGAAATGTGGTCTGAAAAAAATCTAAAACTATTGCTTTTCGATTTTAAATAAAACTTTCGCCTGGTCAAACCTCATTTCTTCCAATTCAGCTCAATTTCCTTCAAATTGAGGCCTATGGATTTAGGCTACTATGGAAACTTCTCTCTATATCCATTCTTTTGGGTAGAGCTTGCTCAGATCATGAGCTAAGGAATGTGAATTTGCAATTTCACCGTGGTTAGCTTGACCTTTTTACTGGGAAGTCAAGCAGCTGTGGGCTAAAATTCTGGCTCTGCCATTTCTAGCCATAGAACTGGCCTTGGGCGAGTTTCCTCATCTGAGACTCGACTTGCTCCTCTGTAAAACAAAGAAAGTCATGATTTATGGGATTAAGTGACATGATAGATGTAATGTGTTACACAATACCTAGCACAGAACACATGCTTTATAATGGAGACTTTAAACTCTAGGCCAGTCACAAAACTTAAACTGAACAATGAATATTTGTCAAATAATAAGTGAGTGAGTATCCTCCGTGGCAGCACCCATGGTGAAAGCTATGTATCTGTTGACCAAAATGTCTTCTATAGTATTGTGAAAATTATTTATCCAGGTTGAGGGACCACTCAATACATGTGAACGGATCTCTTTCTATAATTTACATGTTAATAATAGCACCACAGACAGGGAATTCTGAGGGACTAGAACTGTGTTAAATATATGTAAATGTTATCTTCTTTAATTTTCACAACATACCTATGAGGTTGGTATTATTATTATTATTTAAAGATTTATTTATTTATTTTAGAGAGAAAGAGTGCATGGGGGGCGGGTGGAGGGGAGGTTGGACAGAGAGAGAGAGAGCGAGGCAGACTCCCCACTGAGCATGGAGCCCTACATGGGGCTGGATCTCATGACCCTGAGATCATGACCTCAGCTGAAATCAAGAGTCGGACACTCAACCAACTGAGCCACCCAGGTGCCCCAGTATTACTATTCTTTTTGAAGAAGAAGAAAGTACGCACAATGAAGTTTAATGCTTTTCCCAAAGCATATCTAGCTAGAAAACCATATCCAGTTAGAAAAGCAGCTGAGCTCACATTTGAATCCAGATGTAACTTCAAAATCTCCTTTAAACCCAGTGAAGAGGGGATCTTGGAAAGATTTGAGGCTTTTGTGTGGGTTGCTCATTCCTAAGAGAGTTTCCCCAGGAGAGCAGAGATTCCCCTGGGTCTGGGACAGTCAATGTTGGGATCCAGAGTAAGCAAATGGTGAGAGCCAGGGGGAAATGGGTATGACTGGGAGGGGCAGAAATGGTAGAGTCAGGGCAGATGGCCTGGAGGCAGGTGGGAAAGAGTTTGTGAGTGTCCAGGATACCTCTTTAGTACAATATGAATAGAGAACCAACATTAGCCAAGTGTCTAGAGGAGGTGTTCCTGTAGGACCCGAGCCACCAGCGTTTGAACTCCATGAAGGTGGAGACGTTGTCTTGTTCATGCTATGAGCCATGCTTGGTCTATAGTGGGTACCCGCTAAACAACTCTTGCATGTATGACTGAATGAACAATTAAAATATTTGCTCTAAGACCATGGTTCTGAAATGGAGGAAGTCACTGGCCTAGGACAAAAGGACTGTATGTGCTGCTTGCCCACCGTGATGGGCACCCTGCTTTACACTGTTGAAGAAGATAAAGAAGCAAGGAGTGGCATCTCCTATGGCTTCAAACAGAAACATAATGTAGGTATGATGTTTATTGTCTCCTTTTAAGCTTCAGTTTGTAAAACAGGCTCTGATAAGGTTGTTTATTTTCTGTTGCATCCTTGGCCTCCACAGTAGGAAAACCAAAACCAAAAACCAATCCCTTAATGCAAATTTAAATCTTTGAGTGGGAGAAGTGTTCTTTACCAAAGCCGGAAATGATTCCATCGGTTTGGCGAAAAGAGGACACAAAATAGCTAAACCTATTGAAATGCATGTCTTTACTGGGGATTTCTTCTGCGTTTGTACAAACTGCAGTTTAGAAGCCCAGACAAGTCTAATTGCATTAAGAAGTGTCAGATTCCATGTTAATTCCCAAGAGTCTCTCTTCCTCTAGGCTACTTAACTTTGGCCACCATTTCTTAAACTGCATTTATGTTTCATGTCTCCTTGGTCTGTCAGTACTTCTTACACATGCGTCAGCATGGTGGGTTTGGAGCGAGGTGGTTGGGGGAAGTGAGGGATGAAGAGATGGAAGAGGTTGTTTTTGAATGGAAGAACTTTTTGGCCATTTTATATCACCTTTTACGCTCTCGCTTTCAACCTGGGGTCTTATCGTTAATATCCAATGGTTTCTTCATGGGTAGGACCTTAATACTTCAAATGTATATTATAAATAGAAGTATCTTTAAAAATCTCTTTTATTGTGTTCCTCAGTCACAGAAACCTTTTTTTTATTTTTTCATGCCTAACACACACTCAGTGGAGCAGACAATGTAAAAATGTTTTTAAAAAGTTGTCCCAGGACATCATAAGGTGGGGCAGCCTGTCACTGGCGTATATTTAACTAGAATATTAATGAAGGGAAAAGCCTCAGTATTATTGTGGTTAACGCAGTTCTTTAAAACTTCACAGCACAAAACAACATGTTTTACATTACTGCTTACCCCCTTGAAGGAAACGGTTGTTTTAAGGGGACATCATGAGACCGATCTCATTATGTGCCACCATGGCGGCTCACATATCTTCTAGAAATCTGAAATGCTTTAAATACATCCAAATATTTCCATGGCGAGAATTTCCATGTGCAGCGCTGCCAAGCTCTGCTCTAGTCACAGAATGAGATTAATTATTTACCAGAGGTCTCTGTTAATTACTAAAACAAATGATTTACCACCTCTTTTGGATAGGCATGGCAGTATGTAATTATGGATATTGGAAACCGCACTTTGTCATCTACGAATTTAGATGTTTCTTTTCCCTTCTCTAAATGTCAGAAGGGGCCTGAACATTCTAGTCTTTTACTGACATTTCATCCCTCTGCCCAATTCATTAGTGGGAGTTGGGGAGTAGATAATTCTATATGGGGCTGGAACAGGAGCGGATGGACGCCCTGCCCACACCCCCTTGGCATTCACCTGTGCTCTGAGAGGCTGCTCACTGGGCCACCCAGTGGCTCTCTGCTCCAGGACATTTTTTCCTGGCTGTGAAGTGCTCTTAGGGTCTGTGGGGCAAACTGGAAGTTCTATTGAGTTAATTCCCTGAAGCCAATGAAGAAGAATGAAGATGAGGTGGATAAAAGCCACAACTTCCTTGCTCCTTAGGATAACTCAGTGTGGGGAATTCCTACTGTCTCCCAGCGTCCCTGGAGGGATTTAGCTCCAGGTGCTAACTGGCTATACAAAGCCCCCTTTATGCTTTTCCCCCACCCTGCAACAGTTGCTTGAGCTCCAGACTGATGATTCCTACACTTGAATCTCAGAATCTGCCCCTGAAGGAATCCGGAAATCCTCAGGAAAAATTTCAGAACTGATTTTGGGATTCAAGCAGAATGCATCTGAGTTATATTGAGCCAGCTCCAGCTTGTCATGAAGAAGCTCCATGCCTCTTTCCTTTTCTTTTCTTTTTTTCCTAGACTTTATTTATTAGAGCATTTTCAGGTTCATGGCAAACTTGCACTGAACATATAGAGGGTTCTTGTATACCCCGTGGCCCACAGGCACAGTCTCCCCCACTATCAATAGCTCACATCAGAGTGGTACGTTTGTTACAATGGACGAAACTACATGGATGTAGCCTCATGTCCCCAAGTCCAGAGTTTACCTGAGAGTTCACTCTTGGTGTTGCTCGTTCATTCTATGGATTTGGACTAATGTATAATGACATGCATCTACCATCCTCTCTGCTTTTCCTTAAGGACTGAATTCATGCTTAAAAAAAATAAAAACCCTCTAAATTAATATTTAAATTTCACTCCTGTCGCTTTCGGCCCTGAGCGGCTGCCGAGTGGGAGTGCCTGGTGATAATTTGCTGCATTTCATCTGTGTTGCAGTGGTGGGCAAGCCGTCCCTCGGCAGGTTGTTGGGGGTAGCTGTGCATACCTAAATGTGTAGGTATTGTCATCTGCCTTGGGATCTTTAGTAGAAACAGACTATGTAAATACGATCTATTATTATTACTAATAATTACCCGCAGCTGTAACGGTGATACAGCTTGTGTGCCGTGAGTCCCAGATGTGAGCCTCCCGGGGCCCTCGTGCTCCACGGTGATGCGAACTGCAGTGAACTTGTCTTGTCAGGCTGCATCTCCGCACAGAGAACAAAGTCCCCATTGCTCAGAGATGGTGGCCTGTTGTGCTGTACTGCAGCTCAATCCTCATTTGCACTTCCGAGAAGGACCCCCCCCCCTTTCTTTTTTAAAATGTAGAATGGAATAATCAGTTATAGTTCTCGGTGGGAGGTCCCCTGTGTTCTGCCCTAGATTTTCAATCTGGCTGTCAGGCCAAGCCAATTGTAGATGGAGGAGGGTTTTTTTGTTTTTTGTTTTTTGAGTTTTTTTGGTTTTTTGTTTGTTTGTTTGGGGGGGGGGGCTTGGCAATTTTCTTTCTTTACTTTTTCTTGTTTTTTCCTTTCCTCCCGGTCCCCCCCTCCCGCTTCTTTTTTATCCCCTGTAAATCATAGTGCTTGCAGCTGCACTATGTCACAAGCCGTTCATGCTCCCTGCTGGGCTACAAGCCATGGCTTATCTCCCTGCATGGACGGGGAAAGTGACCACCTGGGACCTGGGAGCCTGGCTGAAGGCCCCTTGCTTCCTATTCCCCATCTGTTTACTACCTGTGAGTATGGGAAGCATTGTAGAGCTACAAATATCTTTCTTATTTCCTCTTAAAAGTCTGTCTTTGTCTTATTTAAAGCAATTTTGATCTGGTGCCATTGTGTTTGTTGGTTAATTCACCTTCTCAATCAACTGCCTCCCTTACTGACTGTAAGGGCCACACTCTGGGCCCAGCACCCTGCCTGGCACTTAGTGAACGTTCAGCAAATCTTTGCGTGGAGTGAGCAAACGCATACAGTGCTAGAAGGAATCCTAGTGGTCACATGCCCCACTGTTCTCACCCTGTAGATGAGAAAAACTAGAGCTCAGTGTAATGACTTCTTCAAAGTTGCAGGACAAGGATACAATGAGAAACCACAGGGAAGTAAGTGTTTTCAAGCTATGACATGCCATGGAAATACAAAGTGTATTGCTTTTCTTCTGGTGGTAAACTGGGGAAGATGTCAATATGCTGAGATGGGAACAGACGAGAACCTAGACAAGTTACCTACCCATCCAGAGGGGTGTCTAATGCCCACCTCAGGCCCTACAACAGTTTTTACCAAGCCTATCAGGCTGCACTGGCCACCTTCATGGGATTTTAATGGGCTCATTTTGAGGGCAGGAGGGAGGCACTTCCAATTTGTTTTTCAGCCCCATTTCCATTCTAATTCCCTTCCAGCCAGCTGCATGTTTCAGTAGCTGTCTTTCAAACCATAGCACCTTCAAATGGCTGATCACTTCCCAGGCAGTTATGTTTATATTGACTGCCTCCCTACCTGAAGTGGGGTGAATGTGTTCTAGACAAATACTGCTTTCTATGAAATATGGTTGGAGAAGTGGTCACCAGTCTTGGGGGCGGAGCTAAAGGCATGGAAGAATATTAAACTCTAGGGGCTGAATGTGTGCAAAAGGAGAAGCGGCTTCAGTAAGGCTACTTTATTGGAGTGAGGTGAGGTCTTGTGATTCAGATTAAGGACCAGGTGCCAAGGCTAGAATGGCAATTACAGAAGGAAAAATGCATTAGCTATTACTTCAGTCTGGCGGACTCTAGACAGACACACAATAACGACACGGCTGTACCCGTAAGCCGGTTACATGCCGAGGAGCTCAGTTTGGTTTTGGGAAGCCATTCTTTCAAAGTGGGTTTTTTCCCTCCTTTCATTGATGTTTCCACCAATGAAATGTTCATAAATGCTTTTTAAAAAGCCCAATACTTATGGTCATATACCTTTTTATTTTTTTAATTTTTTTTTTTTTTAAGTTTGTATTTATTCATTTGAGAGAGAAAGAGAGCAAGAGAGAGAGCACAAGTAGGGGAGCAGGGGCAGAGGGAGAGGGAGAAGCAGGCTCCTTGCTGAGCGGAGAGCCTGACACAGGGTTCAATCCCAGAACCTGGGATCATGACCTGAGCCGAACTGAGCCACCCAGGCGCACCTCAAATACATTTTTAAAAGGAAGGCTTCAATGCACTTAAACAGGTTAAAATGGGACCTTTCTTCATCTTTGCTATGGGAGTGTTCTTTGGGAATTTCCAAGAGCGGTTATTTTTGTTGACTATCCTGATCTTATGGGGTACTTTTTTGGGAGAGTATGTCAGAGGATTCTAATTCTGAGAGACACACCTTTGGAAACAATCTTTTGGTGTTCTCCCAGGGTTCAGCGATTTGTGATTTGAATGTCTCCTTGGCTTCCATGGGTAAATTTTTCCTGACTTAAAAAAAAATTTTTTTTTCCTGCCTTGAGAATTGAATTTTCCTGAAAACTTTTCTACGATGCTTGTCTTGGCACTTATTTGAATCAGTAGTTCCATAATAGTTATCAGCATGGTAGTTTTAGATGCATCTAAATATTATTTGGAACTTGAAGAAATGAACATCCAGATAGGTCAGATAATTTATCCAAAGTCACATTGTTATTTTATTTTATTTTATTTTATTTTATTTTATTTATTTATTTATTTATTTATTTTTTCCTCTCTGAATACAAGAGCTGCTTCAGTGAAGGTCTTCCCACTTTTCTTCCTTAGGCCATTCAGACCATCTTGGTTGAAAATGTCTCTTCCCGTGTTAGAGCAGGTCTGACTCAGAGATCTAAGTGCCTTTGTGTAAACTCAGCGAAAGTGATGCTCATTCCTGAGAAATGTTTGATCTTACGGAGGAACTCTGAGAAAATGTTTTTTGTTTGTTTGTTTAGCCTTAATTCCTTTTGCCTCTTGAGCAATGCAGAAACTGAAATGCCAAAGGGGAGGAGGAAAAGGAGAGAGAGAAGGAGGAAGAGAAGGAGGAGAAGCAGGAAGAGGAGGGGTAGGAGAGGGAGGAGGAGGAGGAGAAGGTGAAAAAAGAGCAAGAGGAGAAGATCACAGAAAAGTTGGGCTCCTCTGAGTAATGAACCCACTTTTTCCATAGCCCAATTGCTGGGACTTGAAGACCAGGAAAGTTTTCACCTGCATGATGGAAAATGCCAGGCTGAAAGAGGAGTTCTCTGTTCCGCTCCTGCTTGGTGGGAGGCCCTCCCAGTGCACACTTCTTTCCTGGCAGAGGGAGGAAGAGCCAGAAATATTGGCTTTTCAACTTTGTTATCAGCAGTTGTATTGGGAGGTTATGGTGAGTTTTGGTTTAGTTTTCAAATGAGTGATTGCCATTCCTCTAAGAAGGTCAGAGAGAAAGCTGCTTAAGGATGGGGATAGGGACAGCTCTGACATATTGTCACTCCTTCCCAAGGAAGATCCAAAGGACTTGAAGTCCATCAAAACAGGAATTCCCAAAGTGCATCATCAGGAAATATTTGAGGATAAGGTTTTATTTGGGGAATTTGACTATAAAAGACCACTGACTAGACAATAGGACTCAGCTTGGCAGAAGTCTATTACAGACAGTGTTATATTAAATTGGAATGGCGTGTCAGTGGCTTTTCCCACTGTCCAGAAAAGCAAAACGTCTCCGATATGTAACATATAATTCAGAAGTAGGCACACATGCTCAATGCATGTACCTTACACCATTAGCTAGTTCAATTTTGTAACCCTAGCACTTAGCGCAGTGGCTTGCATGAAGTAGGAACTTAATGATATTTGTTGAATGAAAAAATTACTAAAGTTATTAAAATTCTGATGTTGCAATGTCCTGGTTTAGAGATGGCTAAATCAGCCTAAGGACTTTGAGCCTCTCCTTTCGTCTCAAGTCTCCTACTAAAAATCTGATAATTCGCTGTCCTTTTGTTGTTCAATACAGGAATCTGGCAACCTTAACATCTTTGCAATTATAAAGATAAACTTGATGTTCCAGAGCAGTTGAGAGCAATGGGGAGACCACAATGGCCTCTTCTGTGTGACAGAGAAGCAGCTCCAGGGAAGGACCCTGTTGGCTGAACTTGCAGCAACTGTTTGATAAACTAGTTACTGGAGACACTGCAGCCAGATGCCTGGGGGTGAAACTCATCTGTGATGTGGTTTTGAGAACATCCTGGTTTTTCATGGTGTTTCCTCCTCTGAATTCCAATAACACCTTCTTTGTACTTTTCTTACATCACCTCGCTTGGGAAAGAGCAAAGGGTTTGGGGTTGAAATTCCTGCAGTCAAGTTGGGTTGCTGCTCCCTTACTGATGAGTGCCCTCAGGAAAAGTCACTGGACTGCACTGAACTTCAGGGTTCTATCCTGATAAAATGGATATAATGATAATCTTCTAATCTTGTAGCATTTGTCTAAGGATTAAACAAAATAATAAATGAGGAAATACTTGTCAAATCACAAAGCAACTTGCAAATTATGGTAGCATCTCATTTTATACTTCCATTGAGATATTCCTGCTAGACTGCTCACTCTCTAAAAGCAGGAGGCTATAGATGGTCAGTTTTTATTTTTATGTCACAGTACCTAACAGGGGCACTTATGTAAAATAAGTATTGAATCAGTATCCTGATAGAGTTAACAAATGAACCAGCCTTAAACTGAGAGCAATCTCTCTTTGTCAGCTCTGAGAAACTTAGGGCAATAAGGAGGGGCCCTTCAGAGATTGGGGAGGTTGGGGACATGTAAAGGTGGAGGAGAGAGTAATATAGAGGACATAGAGTATGTACATAGTTAGATAGATAGATGGATGGGTAGATAGATGAATAGATGGATGGATAGTAATAGAGAGGAAAGTGATATCAGAGGCTTGGGAAGGCAACCACCATCTTTTCCTACAAGGACATATAAGAAAGAAATAGCTGGGAGGCCAAGTGGAGGTGCTGAGAATATGAGTTCCTTCTTTCATGGCAGCCAAGCATTCATCTAAATTGATCATGAACAACAGCACTGGCTCGAAGACACCAGCCTTAAAAGCCAGCAGTGCCAAATAAAAGGAATAACCCGAAGATTTGAAAGAACCAAATGCTTGCTCCCCATGGAAGTTTGAAGGAGAATTATAGGTCCGTTGGCTAAGGTAAGATCTTATGTTCTATCCAGCTAGGGATAAAGGGGGACAATGGGAGAGTTGAGGAAGCTCCTTTTTTTTTTTTTTTTTTTTTGGCTGAGCCCCAGCTGTATTTGAGGGCCAAATATGTATTTGGAAGATGTGGTGATTTTGGAAAACTGTAAAACCATATACATATGTTTTTAGTTTACATGGGGTTCAACGTATGAAAGAGTCAGTTGCTTAAGTGTTCCTCTCATTCTCAGGGCAATCCAGGAATGGTTTAGTCTTTGATGATAGTCACTCCATGAAGCTCTGGACTAGGCATTACTGTCTCCATTAAAGTATGTCCTGGTCCTGTGTGCCTGACCAGTCTTTTCCTCGTTCTCCTGAGTCTTGTTTCTGTATCTGTTGTATTATCCTTTGTGTCTGAGGTTGGCACCTCTGCATGGGAGTTCTCTCATTGTGGGTTTGGGTGTGGTTTGCAAAGACAAAGATGAACATTACTGCTGGCTGTCTCCCAAGTGATTCTTCCAGTGGCAGCAGAAAAACACCTGTGGGAAAGTCACTGAAGGCTCAACAGGACCCAGAGAGAGTAAGTCTATCTCAATGCTTCCTTACCCAAGCTTTCGTTCTCCTCTAGGCTCTCTGTATCCACTGTTCTTACAAGATAACCACACTCCTTGGTTGGTCTTAAAGGCTGACTGTTTCTTGACTTTAAGTCACTCATGTTGCCATCATTTTCTGTGTTGTTTCTACATCCATTTGTGTGTTAAGCTAATATCTTCTATCTTCAATAATAAGTTTAGAGCCATGAAGATCACCTTTGATTTGACTGTATCTATCATAATGAGCATCTTGAGGGGAGTGACAAAGGCATATTCATGATTGTATCCATGGGACCTAGGGATGGAGCTACTGCTCTGATATCAACCACACATGGCTGTTGTTCAATAAAAATTTGGAGGATAGGAAATTGAATAATGCCAGGCTTGTACAAGTGCCAGGAAAGTAAAACATAATGGTCATGAATCATGAATGTGTTCATTAATGACCCAGGTGAAAATTCAAAGTGGTCACATGAGTGCAGGGCTAGTGATGACTTAAGATGAGTTTCTGCTTTGCTTTTGACTCCCTTATCATTGACAAGACCCACATTTCGACTGGTAGCGTGTATAGGATCTTTATTTATATTGGGATCTCTAAGTTCTTTGACAAAAAAAAAAAAAAAAAAAGACTTGAGCAGCCAAAAGCAGACTTGCAATAGTTTATATCTTTGGGGGATCAAGAAGGCTGTCTAGAAGTCAATGTGAAGCCTTGCAACTGTGTTGGGCAACCTTTTCCATAGTTTCTTTGCTGGCTCAATAGTTCCCTCTTCAGCTGTGTGTTTTCCCGTAATAAATCTGCTCATTATGTTGTGTACACACAGTTCTTTTAATTTCTGACTGACTCAATTAGTCCTCAGAACATCACATAATTTCTATTGTGAATTGTTATTGCATTGAGAGATAGACCGGAACTCATTTGCATGTATATCCTGTGTAAGCTAGTGCCACCATGACAACACACCACTAATTCATGACCTAAGATTTTTTTAAAATCAATGTCATCGTGCTGAGGTCAGCTTCACCTTGCTCCATGGACTATGCTCATTTTTACACAAGAACTTAAGAAACACTTTAGGGACCAGGATAAGGGGAATTATGCAAATCCTGACCCCTTTCTATGTGTCCAGAGATGGCATAGATGGGTTGAACTAAAAGTCTCATTTATAATGTACAGACAGAGATTAAAAGTGTAACAGTGTAAGGAAATACTTTCTAAGGTTATTCCAGGCATAGTTTACTATATACCAATTAATACGGAAGAAATTACAGGTCACAAATGTCTACACTTTGATTGGCTTGAAATGTGATTTAGACCAGTTCAGTTTAACAAGTACTAACTGAGCACTTATTATAAACCTAGAAAACTTAGCAGGTATTAGATATTCACAGCTGGACAACACAGGCTCAATCTTCAAAGAACTCATCAGAAGCTTTGTTCACAGGTATGAAGAATGCCACATTTTACCCTAAACACGCTTCTGAGAGAATGTAGATTTCAGACCAAATGTATAGCACAGGTACTATACTTCTTCCTATTGCTGATTATTCACAATTTTTTTTTCCACATTAGTGTTTTCACAGTGCCCATTAGTATCTGCAAAATTGTTTACCTGGTCAGTCTCAAACTTATTGTTTATTTGCCTGAAGGCTACTTCCTTTTGTAGGGGCAAACATATGTAAATAGTTTTCAAGTAGGTTTAAGAAAAGAGAAATATGTATAGACTCTAATTATTACAGTGTCAGATTCAGCAAGAATCTTCTTTTATACTTTTACCTGTTGCCATGAAGGTCTATCCTCTCTTTTCCCCTAGCTTGAGTTTTCTTCTTTCTTGGGTTCAACTCAAATCTCAACTGTTTTCTTGGGCCTTTCTTAACTGACCCAGGCCCTTCTCCAAGTCTTAAAATACTGGTTTGTCTGACTGTATTTTGGCACTTAACATGTATTGTATTATTATTTCTCATCTCTGTTCTTCAGTCAGCCCTATAAAAACTCAAAATATAGCCACATTGCCTCTTTTGTGTTCTTTGAGCATCTAGACTAGAACCTCGTATATAACGAGTAGTTAATAGCTCCTATTTGTTAATTGATTTTGCTTTTTCCTACGTGAGGTGTTGGTTACCCATATTAATTAATGCCCAAGGCAAAAAATGTGAGAGCTACATGTGCTGGTCTAAGAAAAATAAAAATCAAAGCAAACCCTTGAAATCTGAGAGCCTAAAACCTCATCTTGATAAGGGAAAGAACAGTTTTATGAGCTCAGGCATCATTTAGGATTTTGGCTTCTCCTCTGTGAATTGGCACTGGACCACACCACAGAAAAGTTTGTTTACTTCTCAGGACCCTGTGCTGGGGCACAATGCCACTCTCTGTTGCCTACTTTTGTCATTTTTTCATGTTTGGCAATTGAAACCCATCCAAATAAAACGTTCTTTGCAAAAGAGTTAAATACAGAATGACCACTGGACAGGCGTTCTTCTTTGAATAGGGAATATCTCTGTACTCCTTGTTTGGTCTTCACACCAGATTGGCAAATTACTGGTTTATCAGTGCTTGGCTGTTCACTAGCAGCATCTTATTGGAACAATTAAAATGGTACAGAAAAGTCATGGCAGTGGAGCTGAAGCTGGGAGTTTCCTGGGAACTATTTAAGATACTTGGCAGTTTATGCCAAACAGGCCTAGGCCATATGTAGGCAAATAATCATGCATTAAATAAAATTTCAAATCTCCAAGTAATCTCTTTTGGAAATCTTTTTTTCTTTTGTTTCCAAAAACACAAAATGAAAGAGCCAGTGCCACTGAGCATAAATCATCTTAAGTTGCTCAGGGGTGACAATGCGGGTCAAGGTCCTGGCAAGATGAAGTCCAACAGAGCAGGAATCTCAGGCTTGACCAACTTCCTCCATGCCGCCAGCCCACATAAACAACTTCCTTCTGGTTCTGATACATACCGTAAGCTTACAACTTCTAAGACCTAAACCTGTGTACGTGTCTGACAACCTACAGAAAACCTTCTTCTTTAGGGTGGTGGAGAAAGGAAGCAATAGGTAAATCTGATCACCCCTTTAAGCACAAGACCCTTTGTCCAAACCCTTACAATGAGAATCCTTTAAGAGTTGTGAAAGTAGAGTAGAATTCTAGTACTGTTCCTTTTCCAAAGGAAAAAAAGCTCTCATGGAACCAGAGGTTTTGGAATTTATTTGTGGCCACAGAGATAATCCTTTTCATAGAAAGAATGAACTAGCAAATAATTCCCAGCCTTGAGCATGCTTATCTCTTGCTGAATCCCCCCACCTCCCTTTTTTTCAAGTTACACAGTGCTTATTGAGACATGCATTTGATTTTCCAGTGATTCTCTCCTTGTGCCTTTTTTTAAAAATTAAAAAAATATATTTTTTTAATTAAAAAAATTAAAAAAAAATTTTTTTTTTTTAAATTAAGGTTCTTGTCAGGACGAGGCTTGGGTTATTTCCAAACTCACCCAAGGTATGGAGGGAAGATCACAGTCCAGGTTAGACTGCATTTGCTTGCCCACAAATTCACATTTGCATTTGCATCTTAGCCAGTCCTCGTTTCTTGGAAAGCATTTTTCACACATGCTGAGCCTTGGTGGGAAAATATAAACTCCTGGCTTTGAAGGGTGCCATGTATGCAAATGTAAAAATGTGGTAGGATAAAATATATCTCCCTACTGGGCCAAGGTTGGCTTTATAATTTCTCATTTCAGTTGGCGTCCATGGATTTCACTATTCTGAAAAATGTTAAGTACAGTGCTGGGTGGGGTTTATGTGGCTAATCTTACTGGTGTGGATATACAGTCTGCATCATCCAGATCTCTGAACTTCCATTTTAACTCAAAGGGGCTTTGAGCCTCAGCTTTCCTTTCATTTTCCCTGTCAGGGAGCAGCTTGACAGTTTCTGGTGGGCTCCTCTTGCCTTGCTAAAGGGATATAAAGGTGCTTTCAAAACCAAAGGAATAGAATCTAGACGTGAGGTGCAAAGTAGTGGAAATGGTTTTGGGAACCTTCTTTTCTTGTCCAGTTTAACTGAACTACTGAACGTGTGGAAAAATGAAAATAGCTATTATTACATGATATAATCTAGTCAGGTATTTTCAAAAGACAAAAATGACCACTCAGAAACTTTGAGTTCTAGCCAGTCCTCTCAGGAAGTTCTAACAAATGACTGAAACTCATGGGCATAGCCATGGAAAATCTAGGCGAAATAAGTGTCACTGAAGTTCATTTAAGTAACACAAAATGAACCAATGAAACCAGTGAGCCAGTTTTGAGATGAGAGAATATTTTTGTTCTATTGAAATAATTTTTCTGGCCATTGACTGTGACCCTTTAAAATGTCTAAGGATTTTGGGTTTTCTATATTGCATTTGAATTATTCTCAACATTGGGCATTCAATGTTGATGTTGGCACTGGAGCTCAGGGAATTGTAGTACCTGTTCATTTTACCAGCCCTGTGTAGGCAAAGCAGATGTGTTTTCATGGACTTTATATTCTAGAGTTAGTGACATAACGAAGGGAACATTGTGCCTGGCATATAGCATATGCTCAATGAAGTAGCTATTGGTCCATTTTAGAAAAAACCCTTGTCATCCAGGAGCATATCATCAGGTAAAGAAGAAAATAGACATGAAACTATTATTATTAATATTTTTAAAGATTTTATTTATTTATTTGTCAGAGAGAGAGAGCACAAACAGGGGGAGCAGCAGGCAGGGGGAGAAGCAGACTCCCCACTGAGCAAGGAGCCTGATGCGGGACTGGATCCCTGGACCCTGGGATCATGACCTGAGCCGAAGGGAGACGCTTAACCAACTGGGCAACCCAGGCATCTCGAGACATGAAACTATTATTAGTGGTACACGGCAGCATGTGATAATGTATCTATAGGTACAGTATACGCAGTCAGAGTGAGCGTGAGTGGTCCAGAGAAGGGAGACAGCAATATGGACTGGAGTAGTGGAAGAGGTCTCATTCAGCAGAAGGACCTGAACTAAGCCTGAGGTTCGAGAGGGGCAGGTGAAGAGAAGGAAGAGCAGAGATCAAGACTAAGAAATTGGTTTGGCGATGTTGAGGGGCAATGAAGCCAAAAGTTTGTAAGGTAGTGGGCCAGATTTGCTCTACACACACCAGCTGCCTGAAAGGAGCAATATTTTCCTCTCTTGGTTAGTCATCTTACCATTTTTTTTCTTTGTGTAGGAAAATAGGCTTGGGTTTATCATCATAGCGGAGGCTGAGGTACCAACTTGCCTGCCAACAATGCTTTAAATGGAGCAGCTTTCCTGGCCACACGAACTACGAAGTCGATTCAGAAGGAGATCCTTTTGTGTAGATTTCCCAGAATATCTGGGACCATTGTCTGGGTCATAGAATTGACATTCCAAGTGCAAGTTAGATCATTTCCATTCTTGGACATAA
The DNA here is from genome assembly GCF_024610735.1 of Ursus americanus. Taxonomy (NCBI): domain Eukaryota; kingdom Metazoa; phylum Chordata; class Mammalia; order Carnivora; family Ursidae; genus Ursus; species Ursus americanus. The sequence goes on from NC_142135.1 coordinate 22,149,917, forward strand.
GTTAAATGCTACTCCTTTAGGTAATTCATTTGAAAAATGCTGGTTCCTGAGCACAGATTCTTTCTTTTCTAGGGCAAATGCTATGCACCCACAGCATAGGGTAAGATAACATAAAAGATATTTGCTCCGAGTTTAATTATTGTACACAAGACTCCAGCAGAGTGATTTCAAAGCCTGTTTGAATGACTGAATATTCAGTTTGCTGTGCCCACAGCTGTCTATTCTTATGCTTTATGGAGGCTTTCCATTCTTCCATTTGTCGAAGATATAAAACCACATCTCAAAACCAATGTAAAAATACTATAAAAAGCATACATGATTAATAGAACATTTTCTACATTAACTGTCTTAACCAATTCTATTAAAAGAAATTTTAAAGAATATCTCCCCCCCCTTTTTTCTCCTTCCAAGTTTTAGGGGGTGTTCCAAATATGGAAGCCTTCTGTCAGAACTCCCTCAGATTGACAGGGTGGCTTTATGATCATGATATAAAAAGACAGAGGTTTCTCCTTTTTTCCTCCCAAATTGTTTTAAGCATTTTGCAACTAAAAATATACTTAAAGCTTGGTACACTTATGAAAATAGAAGTAATATATTTTATCTAAGACCATAGCCATTAAAAAAAAAAGCTACAGGCAATAACCTGGGTACCTTTGTTGCTACACTAAGTCACGGGGTTCTCCCCTCTCAGCGGTGGTAACTGTCTGAGGATCACCTCCCCTCTCGTGTAATTTTTTCCTCCACTGTCCCTGAGGCTGACCCTTCCACAGACTTCATTTCCCACTTAACGATAAATTGAAATGACAACATAACTAAGGCAGGGATGGTCAGGTTTCAAGACACAATATAGCACGTTGAGAAGAAACGATCACCAGAATGCAGAACTTGTAAGAAGCCCAAGATAAAAGAATCTGATTTTTTTTTTTCTTTTGGCAAGCCCCATAGATGTTCTGCAATGACGAATGATATGACTGTTATCTTGACACCATACTCTCCCATGTTGAAACTGTTTATGAGAAACAAACATCATATGAAAAACAGATTGCCAGACACTAAGTAAATCACTATAAAGGGTAGTGAGTCAAGTATTGCCAGTTTTACCCACATTGTCATTGTTATGATGTAACACATTCCTTGAGACTGATATTGTATCCAAATTTGGGCACAAAAACCTCCTCTTGATCAGTTGGCTGAGATTCTCTACCCTATAATATGTCATACACACGGTGACACACACACATACACACACATAGATTTGGACACACACCCAACCTGAATTAGGCACAAAGAACAATCCAGAAAGGCTGGACTATTAAAAAGGTGTGCAGAGATTATACAAACTGTAAATTTCATCCCTGGCCCAGGCACTAAACCCAGTAATCCTCTAAGCTCTGCTAGCAATGATTAATAAACAGTGGGTGTGCTAAACATATGGAAAAATCATCCCATCTGGACCATTTAAAACTAGGACATAGACTTTATCTTTGTTTATTTCATCCTTAGCTAAAAGGCTTATTATGAATTGCAATAATCCAAGAAGCCAACCATGGAAGACAGACAAACTCTTTAGATAAAACCAAAAAAGCAAGTTCTGTAACCGAGGACCAGATGTATTTTTGGGTTTAGCCCTTGTACATATTTAGCCGAGCTTTTCAAGTGGTGAAGATTTGCATGTTTGTTTTGCAATACTAATGAATATGTTTTTGATTTACATTTTAGAAAATGGAAACTTTTATCTTCTTGGGGCTTTGTAACTTAATGACTTCCAGAGGGTGGTTTGGTGTCCTCTTTTAACCCTTCACCATGAGAAACGTATCTGTTTCAGAAGCCCAGCACTCTATCTTGCTGAATAAAACCCTTAAGATCATGTCGTTCTGTCTTTTGTTGCTAGAATAGCAAGGGTTGAAGAGCTTTTGACTTTCAATCTAGTGAAAACATATGTAAATGGCAAATTATTTTTAAACTAGCTTTAATGTGAATCTTGGGGGTATAAAGAATGACTCCACAGATGATATTTATATTAGATGAATAAGGACAACTCTTTTGGAAAACATTGAGGGGTAGGATCTCGAGTATTGGTTCAATTTCCTTGGAGATAAAGATTGTTTTAGGAGGATGAGGAAAATGTCTTACTGAATTTTTTACTTTTGGAAGATATCCTTAGGAGTTCTTTCTTCCTTAAAGTTTCTTTGAAGATGTTACGTGGAAAAATAAGTAAACACATTTCTCCCCCAAGACTTCCTCTGCTTGTAATTTGGATTGGACAAGGACCTTATCAGAAATGGAACAATTTATCCTTGAGGGATAACAGAGTATTTTAGAATAAGAGATAACTAGAGCTTTGAACTCTCATTATTTGACAAATTGGTCCAAAGAGATAGCTTTTCTTTCAAATTCTTCAGTAGTTTCAAAAACAGAATGTGATCGAATAGGAAGTATGCCCTTAAAAGCTTGTGTTGGGGCCATGAAATATCTTAAATGCTTAAGTTTCTGGGACAAACAAGTAAAGGTGTAATATCACACTGAGCATGAAATGCGGGATGTTTAACATTATTTCTACAGTGATTAGCTGCGTTGAGGTTCAATGAAAATGTGCTAGTGAGGACCGAGTTACTGTTTGATAAGGAACCAATGGTGTTCTTACTATGTAATATTTGAAAGGCTTATGATCAAGAGTCCCTAAGCCTGAGTCTTCACATGGGAAATCATTTCACCCCTAGAGAATATTTTTCCCACCCAGACTCTGTTAATAACTAGTTTTAACTTTCCAGAACAGTTTTATAGTGTATTAAAATTGGACACATATTTGCTGTGAGTTCTTAGTTAGCAGGCATTTTCTAACACAGTTTCCTTAAACCAAAAAAGGTTGAAATGTGGTGTAAGAATTTCTATTTTCCCTTAAAAATTCCTCCCAAATTTTCAGCTCTAGTTTATTTTAGGTCCTAGAGAAAAACTACCTAAATGTACTTTAAAAATAGATATTTTTTCTTAGTATTCAGAATCCAAGTCTAGAAGGGCGCTTCTTTTATTGTGATATTAACTTATTAGATCTTAGTATTAAATTGTTTATTAATAATTTAGTTCCTAATTTATCTTTCCTCTTCATCTATGATAAAGAGGAGGGGAAGAGGTAACTAATTAATTGTGTAAGCACTATGTGGCAGGAAGTTTGTCCTTACTATTTTATCTTCACAAAAGGCCTACAAGTGGATCTTATTACAGAGGAGAACATGAAAGCTAGAGAAGCTAACTAATTTGCCTAAGGTCATAGAATCAGGTGGATATTGAGCTAGGATTCAAATTGAGGTCTTCCTGCTTCCCCAAACAATTTTCTTTGCCCCAAATCATGCTGTTTTAACCCCCCCATGTGTCTGAGGCATTAATCTCAAATCTGTTTTTGTAGGTGGTGTTCCTTAAAATCAATATGACCAGCATACCAGGTACCTTGAATAATGTAAATCTGGTTGGGCATAGAAAACCAGTCGCTGGTGGGATTGCCATATGAGTACTTTAAGAGCAGCTAGACAGAGACAGTTGGGGAAGAATAGAAGGAGACATGACATAGCTAGGAGCTGAACACTGGTAGCTTTGGCCAGTTGTTCCTAACTTTTGCACAGGGTCCTTTGAGAATCTGATGGGAGTTATAGACCCTCTCCCTGGAAAATCCCATACACATAAACATTTGCTAAAAATTTTAGGAATTTGCAGACTGGCTAAAGCTGCTCAGATTGATGGATCCTATGCTAAGTCTTTGGCATTTGTTCTTGCTATTCTAGACCGTTGTTCATAGACCAGCAGCATCAGCAATCTCTGAAAGCCCACCGCAGACCTACCAAATTAGGACCTAGATTTTATTTATTTATTTTTTAAAGATTTTATTTATTTATTTGACAGAGAGAGAGAGAGAGCACAAGCAGGCAGAGTGTCAGGCAGAGGGAGAGGGAGAAGGAGGCTCCCTGCTGAGCAGAGAGCCTGACATGGGGCTCCATCCCAGGACCCTGGGATCATGACCTGAGCTGAAGGCAGGTGCTTAACTGACTCAGCCACCCAGGCACCCCCAGGATCTGCATTTTATAAAATCTCCAGATGATTACTGAACACATTAAAATTTGAGAAATATTGGTTAAGTTTAGCAATAGTCAAGTAAGAATGAGGGTGGGATCTTTTTTATGAGGAGTGTTGAAGAGGTAGAGGGTTAAGTGTAGGGAATATTGTGATTGAGTAGGAAGACAGATTTATCAGGAAGTGGGGTGATGTCTGGAGGCTGGCCATAGGATTGTTAACTGTGGACATGTCTCATCTTCAGTCATGATGCACAGGATAACTGGCATGGGTTGTCTGATTCTTCTCATCAACAACCTATACTTACTGGGTTTCAAATGACTAAAGCATTTTGCACACAGCAGTCATACAAAAGTCATAGTTCAAAAAATGACAGTAGATGAGAAGTGATGAAATTGTATACTTGACTGTTCTGTAGTCACTTAAACTATTCATTTTTTTTAAAAAAGATTTTATTTATTTATTTGAGAGAGAGAGAGAGAGAGAGCCAGCGAGAGAGGGAACACAAGCAGGGGGAGTGGGAGAGGAAGAAGCAGGCTCCCAGAGGAAGAGCCCAACGTGGGGCTTGGTCCCAGAATCCCGGGATCACGCCCTGAGCCGAAGGCAGATGCTTAACGACTGAGCCACCCACGCACCCCTCACTTAAACTATTCAATATTGAGTGTGTTCTTTCCCTCTTAAATCAGTTAAGGTTAGTGGATGGGTTTCACATGATGTAGAAAGTGGTTTGAACTATCTTCTTTTAATTATGCATCTTAGATTGATGGCCACGCACTCATCACAGTTTCTGATTTATGCCCATTAGCCCTGGTAGGCAGTTGCAGGAAGTAGCTGAGCAAGGTGTCTTGTACATCCCAGTTATTCAGGGCATTTTCTAACAGGATTGGAACATCCATAGGTTTACTTGTGGGGACTGGCCCTGGCAAGGTTTTCCCTGGGACTGGCATCATCAGGATTCTTAATTAGAACTCATTAGCCCCACCCAAAATGAGAATTTGGGTCATATAGATGGTAGCCTTACACACAGTTTTGTTGTGAATGGACTTACTCACTTTTTTTTTTTTAGTGGCTTTTAAAGCATGTGCTGCCTTAGCAAATATTAGTTAACTGCTTTAGCCTGAAGACCCCTTTGTGATAGGATAGCACACAAGTATTTCTACAGCACATGAATGGTACCAGTGTTCTATTAGGAGAACTTCTTGGGTAGGAAAAGGACTTGAGACCCATAAAATAGCATGACTAAGCAAGGTAAAGTATCTCTGGTTCAGCTATTTGTAGGTGCAATGGATTTCTGGAGAAGACACAGCAGGATTTCAATAACAAAGTAATATAGTCATTTCACATATATTCATTGAGATCTGGCTCTGCTGTAGGTCTTGTGCGGTGAGGGGCATGCAGTTATGACACAGACACGTTCCCTACCCTAAAAGAATTACCGTTGGGTGGAATAAGTGCTATGATAGGGGAGGTATTGAGTGATCTAAAGTAAGGATACCTGGCCCAAAGAAAAATACCTGGCCCAAATTTGTTGGGACAGCAAAGGCTTCCTAGGAGGAAGTAAAGGAAGAAGGAGGTGACTCAGAAGCTCATATCTGAGGGGGTAAAGGGGTGGAAGGGTGCCCAGGCAGAGGGAATGGGGTGTACAAAGGTTCAGAGGTAAGAGGAAGTACGGCACTATCAGACAACGGGAACCAGACCAACCCCAGTATAGTGCCTTCCCCCGGGATCTAGAATAAAACCTTGGAACTTGAATAAGTCTTTCAGGTCATCTAAGCCACCCAAGATACCTTACCACTCATTGTCTCTGGAGCACTTCCTGGGATGGAAAGCTTCCCAAGAAAGCCTATTGTTCTTTTAGCACCTCTAATGAAGTCCTTCCAGAGAAGGAAACGAAATCCACCTTCTGCTTCTCATCACTGGTCCTTGTTTTGCCCTTTTTTTTTTTTTTTTTTTTTTTTTTGTCACTGGGACAATTTGAAGCTTCTCCAGTGGTTAACAGTCTCTGGCCAGTGACACCTCACCCCCCATCCGTTTGGGGACAAAATGCTGAAGGAGATAAAGCAGAGTCAAATTGGACAAGCCATACATACAGCAAATACTTGTACTTCATACATTAAATACTTACAGTATCCTAAACTGCAGTTTCATATAAGCTGTCAGTCAATCATATTTCATGGGGGAGGTGTGGAGGCCAAATATTTGGCTTAAGGAGCTCACATTATTAAGATTATATTAAGGATTCAATTTTGTGCAAGCCTTCCTGTAAATTTCCCCTTCTCATCCACCCAGTCTCATACCATGCCACTGTTGAGTTGGCTTGAATTGTCAGCACACCTGTACTTTCTTAATGATTATGGCGAACCCTCACTGCCAGCTGGAGAGAAAGGTCGCATTTCATGGTGGTGTAATTGGAGAACTGTCTTAGGAATAGAGGTAGCAAAGCCTTGCTGGAAAGTTTGAGAACATAGATGTATTCAGAAGCCACTACCTTTGGTAGTGAATCATTTCTTAAATAACTGATTGGACTTCGAGTTTTTATTGTGGCTGCTCCCCTATATAGCTAGAGGATTAAGTTAGCAGCCAGAATTAGATATGTATAGAAACCCAAGTAGAATGTGGCTTGTAAGAGAGGAAAGAGTTGCAGGTAATTGGGTCTGGTGTGCAGTATGGGGTCCATAATATACTTTCACACCTCCACATATGATTGAAAGGACGATTTTCCTCAGCAAGTGGTCCTGAATCATCTCTGTTAGTTAAAGCCATGTTTGTTGTTCTAATAATAAAAAAGTAACCTTTATTTATTTCTAGAGCCAGCCTGTTCTCTAATGTGGTCTGTTGATGGAATGCAGACATGGGTAAGCATTGTTATAGTGCCTTTTAGACTTAAAAAGTCCCTAAAAGATTTTATATATATACACACACACACACACACACACACGTATATATACACACACATATATATATACATATATATATATACATTATATACATATATGTATATATATATATATATATATACACTTAAGTTACAGAAATGAACTTGGTTTGAGAAGAGATGAAGTGACATCTAAAAGATGAAAAATGCATAGCGTCTGAGTTTAGAAAATTTTAGTTTCATTTACGGCAACACAGTGAAAATATCCGAAATCTAATCTTAAAATAAAACTTGGCTCTAAGAGACACGTGTAATAAATCAGCAGATTAAAGTTGTTTACACCTTTGGCGTTTTTAATCTCATATTTCTGCTTTAAATAGCTTTCCTGGCAATTATATACTAGGTTGTTTTTTTTTTGTCATTTAATTCTAAAAGTTGCATATTGGACACATTCTTGATATCTATTTGACCGTTTCTTTCTCAGCCTCTGACTCTAAGATGATTATTGGTTAATGACAATTAATAAAATACTGTTTGATTAACTTTTTATATGAATATAGTAGGTGTTACTTTGACAGTTTCGAGTAATAAATATTTAAATTAATTCAACACATTTAAAGAGATATTATTTGGGTCTCCAGTGTGTTAGACATGGCACTACATCATATAGAGGGTATCAAACTGAGGGAACGTTTTCCAGGCCCTCAGGGGCCTTCCAATCTTATGGACAATTTAGGACAGATACTCGGAAAAGTGTGATGGAAGGGCCATGAATGCAATCAAAGAAAGCACTGTGAATTCAGAGGAGAGAAAGGATGGGATGCCTGGGTGGCTCAGTTGAATAAGCAGTGCCTTCAGTTCAGGTCATGATCCCAGGGTCCTGTAATCAAGTCCCACATCAGGCTCCTTGCTCGGCGGGTAGTCTGCTTCTCCCTCTGCTTGCTGCTCCCCCTGCTTGTGTGCTCTCTCTCTCTCTGACAAGTAAATAAATAAAATCTTAAAAAAAAAAAAAAAAGGAGGGAAAGGTAATATCATTATGTGCTAAGAATATAAAAGATTTTTTCATATTGAGACATCCCCATCAGATACTTTCTTAAAGAGACTTTTTCTGACCTCCCCTAAAATGGGTCTGATTTCCTTGCTGTTAAAGATCCCTATATGTTTCCTTAAAAAAGAAAATAAAAAATAAAAAAAAACTTTGTTAAGCTATAATTCACATACCATAACATCCACCCATGTAAGCATGCACCCATCTGTATGTTTTCTTGTATGTGTGTATTTGTGTGTGTGAGAAGTGTATGTACAAGTGTGTGTGCACACGTGTGCGTGCACCTGCATGCACCAGACTGACCTAAACCTGGACCTCCTCAAGCACACTGCTCTCCCTGCAGCCCCCTCTGGTGGTAGCTCCTCTCCTCCCTCACCTCTTGTGCACTGGGACTGAGAGGTGCAACTGGTGTCTTCCTAGTTCACCACTTCCATTTCTAGGCCATTCATTCTCCCTCCCTCTTCCCCAAAGCCCTGCAGCTTTGACTCTCTTGTCATCAGACCATCTCACCTTCCATTGCCTCTGTTGTAGTCTTCTGTAGACAGCCTGGATCACTCCTGCCTACTTGTTGAAGACTTTCACCCTGGCTCACTGTCAGTATCTCCTTTCTTGATCCTCCCTTGTTTTAATAGCCAGATAGTACTTCCGATATCCTGCCCCTCAGTTCCTTGAACTCTTTCCCCCCAATGATCTCATGCGAGCACAATTCCTCTTGACCCACTCCCTCAACCACTTCCTCCCAGAGTTATGCTCTAGAGTCTAGATGTCATGCAACCCACCCATATTTTCAGTTTCAAGCATCCCGACATCTGACCCCCACTTCTTATCTTTCCAGCATATTTCCCCTAACAGCCTGATACCATCACTCCTTGAACTCTCTGGGACCTGCAACCTATTGATCCTACTACCTTTTCCTTCCCCCTCCCACCTATTCCCAACTCATCCTACAACCCATCCATCCTATCACCTTACTCCTCACCCCCCCTTCTAATGCCTCCCTTCCCAACTCAAATACCACAGCCAGTCATTATAACCATTATCTTGCACATACTCTCAATTCTTTTGCCCTTCTTACTTCCTTGTACTGACGTGGCCAAACCCCAACCTTGGTTAAATAGAACTCTCTGCCCGTTCTGTGCCTGTACCCATGCATTGATGTGGCTGGAAAACACACACACAGACATAATGGCCATGAACCTTATGTGAATATCTAATGCTTCCCAGAAATCATTTTACATTTCTTCATTTATTCATTCTGCTGTTCTGGACAAGTATATTATACCTTTTCTTTTCAAACCTCTAGTATGTCTGTGTCACCAGAGATGCCTTTGATTCTTATTTTTACTGAAAACGTAGAAACAAAAGGTAACTTACCACAGACCACCACCACATTTACCCGCCTCCCAGCATCTGTAGCGATATATTCTCCTTTCCCTCCTGTTGCCTTACAGAGAAAATGTCTTTGCTCCTATCTAAGGACAGCCACTCTCTGTGTGTGCCGAATTCTGTTTCCTCCCCTACTGCTCTAGGACATGCTTCAGCAATGCTCTTTCTCATATCAGTAATTTCTCTGCTCTCCTGGGTTATTCTCTCCAGCATATAAATATACTGTTACATCTCCAAAAAAAGTCTCCATCATGTCACAGAAACCATTTTCATCAAGGATGCCAATGACCTCACATCCCTAAATCCATTGATCAACTTTCAGTGGCTACACTTGACCCATCAGAAACGCTAGACACAGAGATCACTTACTTCTCCTTGAAATTGTTTTTTTCACTTGGCTTCCAGGATACTCATATTCTGGGTCTTTTCCTGTCATTATTTTCACCTCCTCCTGTTTCCTCTGAAGATTCCTCTGCATCTCCCCACCATCTCATGGCTTAGCCGTTGGTTCTCTTCTTACCTCTGTCACCTGCACCCCTTCCCTTGGTGCTCTCATCTAGTTTCATGACTCCACATATTGCCAATATGCTGACAGAGCTTAGTTTTTTATTTGCAACTTCAACCTGTCTACAAACTCCACATTTGTATCTCCAAATGCCTCCTGGGCCTGTCTCCTTGATGTCTAATAGACATCTCAAATGGAACAGCCCTACAAGCGCATTTCTGATCATTCCTCCCCAAAGTGCTACACCTTCCGTCTCTCCCAGCTTGGTCAATGGCAGTTCTATCCCCCGAGTTGCTCAGGCCAAAATGCTTGGTCACCTTCAACTCTCACATGCCCCACATCCATTCTGTCAGCAAACATCATTGGCTCTTCCTTCAGAATATATTGAGACTCCCTGATACTTTTTCCATCCTCCCCCCCCCCCGAAGGTGATGGTCCAGGCCATGATCATCTTTTACAGACATTGTTGCAGTAAACTTCTAAGCAAACTCTCTACTTCCACTTTGGCCTCCCTTTAGTCTAGGCTTGAAAACACCATTCAGATTCCTTTAAATTTTAAGGTGATGTTACTTCTGTTCTAAAAAATTCCAGTGTCTCTGCCTCTGATGCAGAAGAAAAGCCAGGGTCCTTATAATGACTCACAAGACCCTACCCAACCTGTCCGCTCCCCTTCCACACTCACCTCTCTCATTGCTACTCTTCTGCCCCCACTCTCTCCTCTTCAGCCACACCCCAGCACTCTAGATATCCTCCTGGCTCCAGACCTTTATTCTTGTATTCCATCTGCCTAGGAATATTCCTTTCCTTCACTTGCTTCTTCACTTCCTTCAGATTGCTCAAACATCACCTTCTAAAGGAAGTCTTCCTTGACTGCTAAGACAAGGAGGCCTACGTGGCCACAGAAAAGTCTTATTTTCTTGCAGATGCCCTCTCCAAAGACCTGATTGTCAAAGCCTATCCCCCTGTGGAACTTCTCCTTCCCCGTCATTTCTCAGGGAATATTCAAAGGAAACCAGATAGAACTGAAAGACTGACTTCCTGTGTTGAAGGAAAGAAGATGTGGGGTTCTCCAGGAGGAGGACAAAGGGATTAAAGTGACTGAGGTGGGTATAGGGCAAGGGGACACCAGGTCCAAAAGGAAGGGCTTTGCTCCCCTGGAGACTGGCTAACATGTGTGAGTGGGCTCCTGCTCAAAAGATCAACCCAAGCCCTTTGAACTCAGACCATACCCCTACGTCTCTGGGCACGCAAGATTTGTCATGCTTTCACGAGCCTTTTCCTGCAGTTGTAAAATAAAGCTTCTTCAGGCATGGTGGGGGAAGGGAAGGAGGTGTAATTCATTTTACAAAACACTCTGAAATTCTTGCATGAAAGGTGCTAAGCATGCAAACTGTCAGATTTTATTTTTAAATTGTGCAAGCTATATATTTTCCCCATTAAATGTTCACTTGCCAGTTTTTCCCTTTCTGCCTGAAAAAAACTAAATCTTATATTATCTAATTACTAAGATAAATTTGAAATGTAAATATAATTATTTCTTGTTTATATGAAATATTTCCAATCATTTGGAGGATAATATTACTCCTAACGGCTTCCATATCTTCGTTCTTAACTTAAGTACCATTCAGTTACAGGCCACTATTTCTGAATCAAAAACAGAACAGAGTTGTAGGGTATGACAGCATCCTCTCTCTCCCTAACCTGTCCTGCTAAGTTGCTTGACATTTTCTAAAGTCAGAATGTGTCTGCCTTTACCTTCTTTATATCATCTTAATATATTTTAATTAAAAAGAATACTCTTGCTATGGTGGGAAAATTGGCTCCCCTTTCTAACACTTATGATACCTCTTCCTATTAAGAACGCCCCACGGAATCTACCCTGTTGCTTCTTTTTTTTTTTTTTTAAAGATTTTATTTATTTATTTGACAGAGATAGAGACAGCCAGCGAGAGAGGGAACACAAGCAGGGGGAGTGGGAGAGGAAGAAGCAGGCTCATAGTGGAGGAGCCTGATGTGGGGCTCGATCCCATAACGCCGGGATCACGCCCTGAGCCGAAGGCAGACGCTTAACCGCTGTGCCACCCAGGCGCCCCTACCCTGTTGCTTCTTGACAATTTTTGCTTGCTGCATCATCCATTGGACCGTACCCAAAATGTGATCGCCCTTTAAGACCAGGATGAAATTGAGGCATTTATGAGCCTGGGCTTTGCACTGGGACAGACCTGACTTCCAGCCTCTTCTCTGTCATTTGCTATGTGGAGGATCTTGGGCATGTTACTTAATTGCTTTGAACCTCAGTTTCCTCTGCTGTTGAATAGAAATACATGCCTTACAGGGTTGTTTAAGGATTAATGCACTTCAGCTGAAGATCCCCGGGAAAACACTTGTAGTTAAACAAGTTGGGTTTATTATTTGTTGCAGTGGAGGAGAACATGCTCTATGGCAACTGTAGGGATGTCTCGTAAGAGGGCGTTAGAAAGACCCTGTTAGAGAATTTGGGCTTTGGGTGGGTGATTTGGGGAAGCGTTTGCTTTCGATTAAATACTGTCAGAAAGCAGAGGCAATTCTGTGGTCGCGCATCTCAAGAAAGCTTGTCTATAGGGAGTGGAACCGGCCTGAGTATAAAGCTGTAACTGGTAACCGCAGGGCAGTCTTTCATTTGGGGAGGGCGGAGGTGCGCGATATTTTAGCGAGGCACAGAGGTGTTGCTTGTGTCTGTGCTTGGACAGAGTTATAAAGTGACTTTGCTTTGGGTCATTTTATCATGGTCTCAGAGCAACCTTGTCCCAGGTCAGTATTTTGTGAGATGGTTTATGCCTCATAGGAGACTAACAAGGCCTAGCTGGGAGTGCCAGGCCAGCTTCTGAATGTTGGGGGCTGCCTTTCTTTTCTCTTTTTAAAACATATACCGTTGGCACCGCATCTAGCCCCTGAGGATCTAATACATGGTGGCGATTTTCATCGTAAAAATCTAAATTACACACTCAGCCTTCTCAATTCCAGAATAAATAATTCCAGTTCCTCCACCTGGCCCTTAGGGGACCGGAGGGGAGTAGAGATAACTGATATTTCTTTAAACCTCATGCAAACATCATGCTACACACTTTAAATAGATGCTCATGTGTGATTTCGACCACCATCTGATGAGAGAGAGATTATTATTTCTCATAGTCCACGGGTGAAGAGACTGGTTTTTAGGGAGACGAAGATACTCCCCCAAGGTCGCACACCCAGGAGAATACGGAGGGAAGAACAGATCGGCTCCCAGAAGTCATTCTTTAGAACCCAGATTCCTAAGTATGATGTGATGGTGCCTTCTAGTTCCTGACTCACTGTGAATGCTCTAATCCAGAGCTTGACTAGCACCCCTTACATTTCTTATCTCTCCTCTGAATTACAATTAACATGTATTCCTTGCACTTATTTTATAACAGACCCTTTATAGTATCCATTAGCTGATAGCAGCAAAGCATGCAGCTTTAATTCAAGACAGCCGGATTGTGCCTTCAGCATTAATTGCAGGACAAATCTGGTATAGTTTTAAATTGGAAATTTTTTAATCTTCTCTTTGGGCTGGAGGAGAATGGTGATCCTAGATTGTGAATTCAAAACACATTATGGTCCCTGTGCTACTTTCTTAAAAACGAGTTTACAGTGTTCCAGCATAATAGTTTTTGGACTTCTAACAAAATGGCAACACAAGGCAATATGTACCAGGCTTAAATTGGCATTTGCTCAGCCTTATTATAATGTTGCTGTATCAACATTCAGTTGATGAGAATTCAAGTCTCTGGCGTTCACAGTTACGTGCATAATGTCTGCCTCTTAGAGTTCTTTGTGGAAATAGAGTCTCTACTAGAGAACAGAGTTGAAAGAAGAGAATTAAAATATTTTTAGTTAGCATCTCCTCTGTGTAAGGAATGGTCCCAGGTGCATTTACGTTCTCTCATTTATTCTTCGCAGTAACCTGGAGAGGGAAAGAATTGTTTGTGGTCCAAGCCATCGTCATCTCACCCCTGATTACTGAATTATTGTCTAATTGTGTTTCTTTGCTTTCACTTTTGCCCTCTTCTCGTTGAGTCTAAAAGCTTAAATGATCTTTTAAAATTGTGATTCAAAGCTCACCACTTCTCTACTTCAACACTCCCAATGGCTTTCCACCACACTTGGAATAAAATCCAAATTCCTGGCCATGACCTACTAGCCTACACTATTGGACTTCCTTCCTGCTCCTCTGACTTGATCTCAGCCACTCTCCCCCTTGCTCACTGTGCTGCAGTCACACTGATATTCTTTCCTGTCTTTAATGCCTCAAGTTTGTTCCTATTGCAGGACCTTTGCACTTGCTGTTCTCTCTGCCTGGAACACTCTGCCCCCAATTCTTTCTTTGGCTGACTCCTTGCTATTCAGTTTTCAGCACTTTTTTTTTTTTAGTGAAACTTCCTCTGATTATAGAATTTACAGTAGTTTCCCATTTCTAACCAGTCCTTCTCCAATTCACTGCCATGTTTTTCTTCATAGCACATCCCACTTTCTGAAATTATGCTGCTCATTCACCTGATTATTGTCTGTTTCTCTACTGTTGGAAGAAGGTTCCATGACAGCAAGAACCTCATCTGTCTTGTTCACCTTTGTATCCCTGGAGTGTAGTTCAGTGTTGATTGAATGATCAAATGAGCAGTTTTACAGACAAGGACACTGAACAACCACAATAATAATCAAAATAGTAGCGACTGCAGCTGCCATTTATCGACTGCCTTCAGAGTGCCAGACGTTAAGGAAGGAACTTGAAAAATATTATTTCACTTCTTTATTTAATCTTCAAGCAACCCTCTGAGGTAGGTACATTTTTCTATACTTCACAGAGAAAAATGCTGTAATGTGGTCAAGCTCATTCATTCCTAGAGGGAAACTTGCTTGTCTGATTTTACTGTTCTTTTCACTGTAGAAAATGAGAGAGCAAGGCTATGTCAGGAACCCATGTAATATAGGAAATGTTCCTTTTCAATGGAAAGAGAGGCAAAATCCACTTTTGATATGACAGAAATGTTGTATCACACAGAAATGGTAAGTCTCAGAATGTGTTTCATGCAAAGGGACCAAACGCACTCCAAGCCAAGCTGGCCGAGGCCTGAGCAGAGGAGCAGGTCCTTGTGTGTGAAGCCTGGACTGAGTAGGTTGTACGCCATGATAGATGAGTTGGTGCAAGACAATGGTGAGGCAAGGCCCTGCTGAGCCATGTGTGTGGGCAGCTGAGAACACTGGAAACCCATCCAGTGCTTTATCAAGGGCCAGCCACCATCTCTTGATTAGCAGAACAACATGCTCTGACTCGCCTAGGAGGACTATTTCCAAAGTGCTTCATGAGAAATTCCCACACATTCTGGTTCCCTTTCCTCAGGAAAGTGGGGCTATTTCAAAGTTCTCAGAAAAAAATATCGACTCTTGACCTGTTGGGCCCTGGTGCAGCCTAGCATACTCACCATGTTGGCTTCTGCCTGATCTTCAGGTACCCTAAACCTCATTCTCAGCCCCAGGACCTAATCTTATCTCACTCTTTGGGCTCAGACTGATGTGAGCTTGAATCTGTCCAGAAAGTTCTGTGCTCATTCTGCTTGGCTTCAGGGTCACTGTTGTGGATCCTTTAAAGATACGGATCTCCTTGTTGGAAGTTGTTGGGGACTTTGGCCCCTGGGTAGCATAAAGACATGCTGTGTGGCATGTCGGGAAGGGAAAAGGAAGGGATGAGAAGGACAGGTAGAAACTGATTGTTCTCATAAAAATGGGTAGGCTTTCAGGGTGTCCATTAAAATTGTCAGGATGCTACCCACTTTTTAAATCATTGGGGATTCATGGGATTGTACAACTCAGGAATTGTGCAGTGGCTTAGAATAGAGACGTTAATGTCTTAGTTTGCGTGGCTAGGTGGCTCATTAATAGCAGGCATTGATTGCTCATAGCTCTGGAGGCTAGAAAAGTCAAGGAGCAAGGCACCAGCTCATTCAATGTCTGGCGAAGACCTGCTTCCTGGCTCGCAGAGGGCTGTGTTCTCACCAGACCCTCTCATGGTGAAAGGCAGTAAGGGAGTTCTCGGGACTCTCTTATAAGGGCACCAATCCTATTCATGGGGGCTCCGCCTTCATGACCTAATCACCTCCCCACCTCCAAATGCTATCCCATTGAGAATTAGGTCTTAGGAAATGAATCTGGGGTGGAGGGACACAAGCATCCAGGCTATAGTGATTATTTACCAAGACCATGAAGGAGCCAAAAGCATTGGTGAGAGAGCCGGAATCTTGGCTCTCATTCTGGGTTTGTCCAAGAATGTAATGGTTTGTGCAACAGCCAGCTTGAGAGATGACGTTGACCTGTTATGTCATTAAAGGAGTTGAAATAACCACATTATAGTAAACCCAGGCCAACTATTTTAGTCACTTCAACATCATCTGTAACTTCAAAAAGTAGAAAGTTTCAGAATGGTTATCGCTTTTACGGTGGCCGGGACAATTTATGCTTCATTTCAGTTGTCATAATATGTCTGTAAGGTCAGTATTTTTATTTCCATTTAGAGATGAGGACATTGAAACCCCACCCAGTTATGTGATTTGTTAAGGGCAGACTTGGGATTAAATATGGGTTTGTCCAATGCCATAGTTTGCATTCTAGACCTTGTACTCCAAAGCTTTTCTCTTTGAACCATTCTCCACAATCCATCCTTTTTATTCCCTTCAGTGACTTAACATAATTGCACATTGTTGATTTTGATTTTAGTTTTCTATGGGTTGTCTTATCCATGTCCGTGTTTCTCAACATTTAACACTATTGACATTTTGCAGCAGGTGAATCTTTGTTGCGGGGGTGGGGGGATGCCCTCTGTACTGTAGGATGTTTACTAGCATTTCTGGATTCAGCTTACTGGATGCAAGTAGCATCTCCCCCCACCCCAACTGTGAAAAGAAAAATTGGTTTTAGACATTGCTGAATGTCCCTTTGGAGGCAAAATCTCCCCAGTTGAGAACCACCGCTCCACACAATTAAGCTGAAAGCTTCTTGGAGTACAAAATCTCTGTATCTCAGAAAAACCCTGTGGATGTCTCTGTCTCTGAGGTCATTCAGTAAACACCAGAAAACCCAATCTGACTCAAAATTTCCCAGCATCATTACTACATGGCTATGGGACTTGGAGCAAATGACTTAACTTGGTAAGTCTCTGTTTCCTCATCTGTAAGCCAGGG
The DNA here is from genome assembly GCF_024610735.1 of Ursus americanus. NCBI lineage: Eukaryota > Metazoa > Chordata > Mammalia > Carnivora > Ursidae > Ursus > Ursus americanus. Next base: position 22,167,028 of record NC_142135.1, read on the forward strand.
GTAATAACAGTTTCAAGCTCCCTGTTCTGAGAGTTAGATGAAACGATGTCTGAAAAGCACTTAGCATAGTACCTGGACCCTGGAAGACACTCAAATAAGAAAGATATTTTTACTTAAAAAATTAATATTCAGTTTCTTGTTCAGTGCCTGGCACAGAGGGAGTGCTTAAAAATTCCTAATACATGAATGACTGAAATGTTTAGTTGTCATAGCTGCCTGCGAGGGTTGTGAAACACAAAGGGTCAAGGAAACACGTTGCCAGCAGCATTACTCATTCATTCAGGAAAACCCAATATCGCAGTGGTACTCTTGCTTTAAAATCACTTAGGCCCGGGCCTGGCTCCCATGATCAGTAATGAATTTTAAGTATGGTAGCAAATGTCTATTTTATTGGGGCTCACAGGAAGGGAGCACACACAGAAATCTACCAGATGACTCCATCTTTAAGACTGCCAGGACTGCTCACTGCGAATTTGATCACAGAAGTGCTCTCTGCAAGTGGGGCTGTGGGGTGGGTGGGTAGGGAGTGGGGGAGGACTAGGAGTTTGTGCTGTTGGTTCTTCCAGAGGGAACTGTTCTGAAATGAAACCAAAATGGCCAGGAGAAAGCTGAAAACTTCAGGCAACCCTCTTTTCGCTTCACCTTTTCCAAAAATGAATTTTTTTTAACATCATGCTTAACATAGACCGATCAAGTTGACTCCAACAGGACTGTTGTGTAGACATAGCTTAAATTCCCTGGCGGGGACATCAGACTTCTTGAAAATGTGCCTTGAGTCTTTTATGAATCAGAGATGGAGTTTCATATTCTGAAAGGAAAAGAAGTACATCAATTAGGGGCTCTGGAACAATCTGAGGGCAGGACAGGCTGATGAAATGGGGAATCAGGTTGCCTGGGTTACAAATCAGAAGGTAATATAGCTAAGGCTTTGGAATTATACAAACCTGGTTTAAATCCAGGTTCTTGCACTTACTAGCATTAAGACTTTGGCCAACTTATTTAATCTGTGTGTGTGTGTGTGTGTGTGTGTGTGTGTGTGTAATGGTAATGATAATAATACTTAATTCAGGAGGCTGTTGAGAAGATAGGGTAATGTAGGTAAACTGCTCAGCATGGTACCTGAGGCATAGTTAGTACGCAATAAATACTGGCTATTCTTTTTGGATATTCCATACACATCAGACAAATACCTTCGTTATTCTGGGCCTATTTATGCTGTTGACCCGTGAGAGAATTAGACTTTCTTAATGGTTAAATCTTTTCCAAAGAGCCTTAGAGTCTTGCTGGGTGATTGTAAGAGAAATTAAGACATAGGGTACTTGTTGGGCTAGCATTGTGTGTATGCATATGTGTGTGTGCATGCGTGTGTGTGCATGCATGTAAGCATGTGTGGGCACATGCATGTGTGGGGGGGAGGGGAAATGGGCTTTCCAACTTTTGATTTAGCCGGAGAACCCATATTTTGGGATTTTCCCATGTATTTGAACAAGGGCTTCTGCTGCTAATAAACACATGTTAAAATCACAGGATTATATGATTTTTTATATCTTAGTTTAAAAATTTTAATAAATATATGTATGTATACATATATCCACTTAGTGTGTATATATAGAGTATATATTTACATGTATATGCATATGTAGATATGTCTATATAGCTTGTGTGTATATATACACGTATAGTGTGTGTGTGTATGTGTGTGTGTGTGTATGCAGCTAACATTTACTAAATGCTCTCTGTGTGCCTCAAATTGTACTAGGAACCTTCTGTGGAATACCTTATTTTATCCACACAATACCCCAAGAAAACATAAATACCGTCCCCATTTTACAACTGGACTGAGGCTTAGCAAGCTTAAGTCACTTGTCCAGTGTTAAGCAGCTAGTGAGGAATTTCAGGCCAGAATTGACAGACTTCAGAGTCTTACTTCTCTCTCCTCTCTTAACTAATTATCTGTTCATCTGCTGTTACATTGCCTCTCTCATCTTAAAATTCTGAGTGGATTCGGTAATTTAAAAAAATAAATGAAATCTGCTAAATCCTTATCCTCAGCCATCTTATCTATTTTGGTACAACATTTAAACCCAGAGCTGCTCGTACCGGTTCAGGGTGGATGGAGCTATTTCGGCATTAGCTGTGTTTGTGTGCTTCTCCTAGTTTTCCAGCCTAATCCAGCCACTTAGCAAATAGTCCTGGAATCACTGTCACAGAGCAGGTACTGGGCTGGCTCCCGAAAGTATGACAGTATGGAAACCACGTGCTAGTTATAAAATAATGGTTTTCAGAGGTTTCAAACTTTTTTTTTTTTTAAAGCAGTAGAACTTTTAAAAAATAATAAATTCTGACCTGGGTTCCAGTATATAAAATCAATGAAAGTGGAGGTGCAGGGGGAGTCAGAGCACAGGCAGGATTCTGGAGGACTGCTGTCAGGGCCTTGGCGAGTTATAGTCCCCAGCATCCCTGGGAAACCCTGGGGCAGTCTGCAACAGAACTTGCAGCCGCCGACCTACAGCTAAGCTTTGGCTTGCCACGCTCAGATACTGGCTGTCAGCAGACACTTCCTGGGTCTCCTCATGCTGGCCTGGTGAGCACTGCTCTGGTGACGAGGGAGATACAGATGATGGCCATATGCAGTCCCTACTGCTGATGGGTTCGTTCTCTCTTTTTTTTTAACTAATGAAAAATAATCACCTCCACAGTTATACCTGTGTACCAATAATGCATGTTATTTTTCAACATTCTGATCTGAGGTCAGTTATGCTTCAAGATGCTTATGGCATTGCCTTCACAACTCCTTTTAAAGAAACGCTGCCTTTTCATTTTATATTCACGCCTTAAATTAAAAACATTTCCTTAGTGTGGGATATTTGCCACACCAGATCCATACTCACATCGATGTTCTTTGAAAGCAATAGGATTGCATGGGTAGCTTTATTCTTTGTTTTTAGTGAATATGTCATCAGGAGTAATGTGTCTTACATTAATTAACAGTTGTACATGTACATTGCATGTATTAGTGACATTGCGGACTCCCATCTGAGTACAGACTTGTCAGGGATTGCTCTCATGGAGCCCTTGTAGCAATCTTATGTGGCGAGTACCCATAACGTCTCTATCTTACAGACTTTTCTGATGCACCGAAAAGCTGTGTAACATGCTGAAAGTTTCAAGCTGATAGCAGAGCCATCAGAACATGACTGCAGAGAGGGTGAGACATAAACTCATGTTTGTCCACTCTGTGTTCTCTGCAATGGCCGAGAACTCTCCAAACCACAACCAAAATTTTTGGTCCTTAGATGTGTTATAAGTCAGTAGTTGGGGCAAAATTAGTATGCAAATAATTGGACAGTTGATCAATATTATCAAGTTGATTCTTATAATGTATCTCAGAAATGAAATGATGGGCTTCTTACAATAATCCTGAAAGGAAAATACCAATGAAATAATTGAATGCGACTGAAGTACCAAAAAAATATTTTAAAAGTTTCCTTCTCAGGGAGGCTTTCCTGGGGCCATGCTGCTGACAATTTCCAACCTTCCAACTTGTGGCATTTCATCTCTTTTCCTTAATTTATGTTTTATGTTTTGTCCTTAGTACTTAATGCTCACTAATGTGCTCTATGTTTGACTTTTCACATCTTTTTTGTTTACTGTGACCGACAGTAGGTGTAAACTCTTCAAAGGCAGGGAGTTTTGTCTTTTGCAATCCCAGCTGAATGTTTGGCACCTAAAGAGGGCCTGGTGCACAGTAGTTTCTCGATTAATATTTGTTGAAAGAATGAGTAAGTGAATCATGACAGTTGCATATAGGACTCAGCCATAGTGTATTTCACTTTAGCCTAACCTCTCTCCCTGTGTAGATTTATGATCAGAGTATGGTGAGATGCGGTGACATAAGGTAGGACATCGAACAGACTTCCAGGTGCCAGGTGCCAATGCTGCTTCTGCCTTTAGGCTGTGTGACCTTCAGGGGCCAGTGAGTCCCTCAGGCTCAGTTTCCACAAATGTGAGGGGAAGACGATTAATCGCTGATTGTTATGGGAATGAAGTGATTTAAAACTCTTGCCAAAAGTATGTGCTTAATTAATATAAGCTGGATCTGAAGCAATACTCTTATAAGAGTATTAAAAGCTTCTCTCTTTTAGAAAACATTGATTTTAGCTGAGGGATAAAAGCTAAAGGCAGTGTGACATTTTTATTCTCCTGAGGGGGCCCTAAAACATTTTAGCAATTTCCCTTCTGGCAAATGCCGGAATAAAAACCGGCTGCTTGGCACACCCTCCTGCCCCATTTACTGGGGCCCACATGAGCCTGGAGGGCCCTGGGGAATCCAGGGCAGTTTCACAGATGCTAGGAGAGTACAGGTGCCTTGTGGGGGTCCCACAACCTGCGGAGGCCAGAAGGACACGTAGCTGAATGTCAGCGGACCCAGGTAATGCCCTAGACTGAGTCAGCTGTGAGTGTGTGGTGCACTCAGCAAGTGCGGATTAATGCTGCATTTAAGGACAGATTTTTATGCGTCTCGTACAGGCAATGCTAGTATTAAAAATGGAAACCCAAGTGAAATCAATCCAGAATGTTGATGGTGTTCAAGGTACAGAAATATAATGGTTCATAATATCCCATGTTTTCAAATGAATCTTTATATTTCATTCCTTTGTACAATGCCAGTGATTGGTTATGAATTGTGGAGAATAATTAAGGAGTACTGTTCTTGGTGAAAGACTTTATGAACCAAAAAATGACAGTGTTGGGGAGAGGGATCAGAGCTGAGGTGAAGCTGAGAAAGTGGTTTTGTTGTCTGCGCATGGGGACGCCATCATGAGTCTTTCTAATTTTGATAAGATGAATGAAGGGCCTCCATTAACCCCCACAGCCTGGATTAATAGAATAAATTTTATTTTCTTTGGTTCTAGAGGAATAGATGGCTTTAAACTGTCTCTAAGGACTGTTTGTTAACATCACTTTGAGGAGGGGCTTTCAAATAACAAAGGTGACAATGGGAAGACTGACATAATTAAGGCGATGTAAAGAAGTGGTCTATTTTAAAGAAAGTGCCTACAAAGGCATTTAAGAATAAATTTAGCAGCATGTCTTTAAGATGCCTTTACATAACGTGATGTAAAAGAGCCAGGATTGAAACTGCAAATAAACCGAGATAGTTTTTCGAAGATTGTTTTGCCCCGTAGCATTTCTCTTGTAAATGTTGTGAGAACAGTAGCTGAACAAGGAAGGCACAATTCCAATCCTCCATAAGAAGGCTGTAGGTTGATGACTATCAGTGGTTTCTGGGTGTGGGCTTGGAGCAGGTGGAGAAGAGGGTAGAGGGAAAAGGGTTTCTATAGGAGTCAGAAGGTCTAGATCCCCCCTCCTCTTGTCACCATGTGACCTTGGTCAAATGTCTTCACTGTTCTGCACTTCAGTTTTGTCTCCTATAAAATGCCTACATTTTACATATCCACGTGTCACAAAGCCTTTGTGAACTTCAAATAATGTACTGTTTATGAAAGACACTGGAAAGTTGTAAAGTGAGATTCAAATACAGGGGAGAACAATATTGTTCATTTGGTTTGGACTCCAGTCAGCTCTTGCCTCTTGCTCCAACTCTCAGGTACTATTTATCCAAGTAGAACCACAGACAGGAAGAGAGACAAGACAGGACAGGGACCCGCGCCATTGGAGCCTGAGATGGCCACTGGAGTCTGGCCAGGCCTGAGCTGACAGTGTCCAAGAAGCAAAGAAACAGGATGAAGAGTGATGTGATATCACTGACAGCTCCACAGTGGATTATTCCTTCTTTGAGCATTTGTTATATCATTTGGAACACTTCTGCTTTTGTGGGTCATGAGCTGTCATTTTTTTAAATTGTAAGATTAAATACTAGCATGCACGGAGGCACCTTTCTAGAGCAGTCATATAAAAAGGGACTAGGGGAGGAAGTAATATTGACTGAGTACGATACTATGGACCAGGCATTTGCATGGCAAATATGTCTGTTTAGCCTTTATTAATAGTCCTCCACCTGAGGGGTGCCTGGCTGGCTGAGTCAGAAGAGCATGCAACTCTTGATCTTGGGGTTGTGAGTTTGAACCCCACATTGGATGCAGAGATTACTTAAATTAGTAAACTTAAAAAAAAAAACATCCACTTGAGAGGAAAAGCCAACGACAAAGCAGAAGGAAGTGTGCTTTTTGCGAGAGATACTGGCTCCCACCATGCTCCTGGACATGTGAGGCTGTGGCATCAGGACAAGGGACCAGCTGAAGTGCAGAGTGGTTTTGCCTTACCCAGGCCTGAAGCCTGCCCCCAGAGATTGCTGAACCATCATGTGTACGTTGACCAAAGCTCCTAGGTATCTCTATAAAACAAAATCATTGCTATTTTGTGGCATGGAAACATTGTTAGAAATATTTTTTGAATAGATAGCAATGAATGTATTATTTCAAATACATAAATTGAGATAAAACTAAAAAAATGTAAGAGGATAATAAATTCTGCACAGTGATTTCCTCTCATGGGAGAGAAGGAGAACAAAATAGGGAGGGACTACTTAGATGTAAGTCATTGTCAATATGCTAGTTCTGTAGTTGGGTGTTGGGATCAAGGGAATTTGTGCATTGTTAGAAAAAACCAACAAGAAAAGAAGAAGAAATAGAGCCTTGCATGAAACAAGGACGATGACATGTGTGAACCGAAGATTAGGATTAGTGCAATTCTATGTATCTGATTATTAGAAAAACAAATGAAGAAACAAAGAAATGAACAAATAGAAGAATAATCAATGGAATGAATGAGTGGGCAGATGGATGCCCTCTGTACATTACACTCTTTTGTAGCACGATAGTTTTTTACTCTACAGGTTGATCTCGTGACAAGGCTCTTTCCTGGTGTAATTTATTATATATATGGGGCAGGTAAAATCAAACTTATGGGGATACTGGAATGAGGAAGGATGTTGGAATTAAATGATAGAGTAGTTTCTACTTTTCTGAAAATATGTTGGTCAGCATTGAAATGATGACCAGCCCTTGGTGTGCCTTTCAGTGTCCTAGGACTGCAGCTGCTAATGGCAATGGATGGTGGCGATGAACCATGCCATCTGAAGACATAGACGTCAGCTCTATTTCCAGTTTTCTTCCAGTAGGAATTTCTTAATGCAGTAGGCATACATTTAGCTCCTGCAAGGAGGCAGACACTGTTTTAAGTCTTTTTATAAAGCTAGCCTGACCCAGATTTTACCTGTAGGATTGTTACTCTTAGTTCCGTTGGAGTAATGTATGATCAAGCAATTTACATCTGCTAAGATGGAAAACATCATAAACCGGGTGAAGGTGTGTGATCAAAGTCTGGAGAGGAAAGATGAGCAGCAGGGGCCAGGGAAGTTTTCAAGGGGTGATTTGGGGGGTGAATGACTTTTCTGGGGATTTAATCCATCTAGTCTCATTTTCAAGCCTTCTATTAATGGCTGGGCATCAGTTCCTTTGATAAAGGTTTGTATTAGGAAGCTGGGAGAATTTTAGGGAACCAGAAAAATCTGGTCCCCACTTCTCTGATCAAAGAGGAGAATCATGACTGTTTAGGAGTGATTTCCTTCTAGTGTAAATTGACACTGATTAGTTTCTACTTCTTTCTTCTGTGGCTCATTTTCCTCCCCTCCCTGCCCCTCTTCTCTTTTCCTCCACCTCCATCCCCTCCTCCTCTTCCTCCTTTTCTTCCTGTATTCTTAAGGATCAAATAGATTATTTGTGAAACTGAGATTGACCCATGATTCTTTTGAAAGTCTCAAGAAAGTGAATCAACTTTACATTAATTTTAAAAGGTATTTTCAAGCAAAACCATGAAGAACTTGGCTGAATTATCTAATTTTAATATTTTGGCACATTACAGAAGCAAATAAAGGTCTCATTTTCATATACACAGAGTCTCTCTATATAAAATTCTACTTGTCTGTATATAGACACACATATGTGTATATCTATAAATGTACGTATAATAACTGAAACTTTATTCTGGCAAGAAGTAGTATGCATAATATACTGTAAGAGCAATATTGCAATGCCAGCTAATGTTTATTCTTGAACAAATCTGTGCAAAAGCAGCTAGTTATCTCTTTGGGTTAAAAAAACATTGAAATGGGTTCAGGATGACCGAAACAATCATACCTAGAGAAGAAGGGAGCCCAAGGAACAAATGCATAAAAGAAATACTCATTTTAGTTCCTTAGTTTACAGTTTTGAAATACCTAACAGGTTATAGTGTATTAACTTTGGGAAAAGTTGGGGAGGAATTTGGTAGTTATCTGATGGAACAGCTTTTGTAACTTCTCTATAAAGTGAAGAAACTTTCGTTTGATATATTACTCATTGTTGATTTTACTGAAACTGTTATTTATCTAATCTTACAAAATAGTTTCCATTTAAACATTAAAAAAAACTTGAAGGGTTTTACTTATGATTTAATCTTTCTTTTTCTTCCTTGCAAATGTTACCTTATTTTAAAATCACTAACTTCATCAACTGTTTTTGACAAAAATCTCTTCTTTAGTCCAAAGGGTGACCAATGAAACAAGCATTATTAGAATTATCAATCATACCAAAAATATTAGCTAGAATAATTCTACCTTAGGTGATAAACGGTAACTTAAATTCTGATTTCTTTATAACATGTCTGTTAAATAATATAATTAGATTATGATCAACGTGATACTTGGTAAGTCTGGAGTAAAGCTTTTCTCCACATGGGGAGAAATCACTATTTTTTGAGGATTAAAGGGTTATGAACTCAGGGATACGTAATTAATATTTGTGAACATTGGGGGATGGGGAGGACTATTCTAGAAACTTAGGTTTGTGAGGGGTTCCTGACTAAGCAAGACTTAGGAATTAGCTATCCTCAGAGCCCCACTGTAGTTTGGATCAATCCTTGTCCAGTTTTAGAGTCATTTGGTCAGGGGCCATGGTCAGACTGGCAGTGGAGGGGAGTCTGGGAGATGGGCACTTGCCTGTCCCCTGTACTGACATGACTAGTTCCCCTACACCATTCCTTCCCTGGCCTCTGAACCTCCAGGGAGGAGTTTCTTCATATGGGTGAGTTCCTCCTCTGCACAGATGTCTTGCATGCTGCACTTTGCCCTAAGAACTGATTATAAGAAGAAAAATACTTAGGTTGAGTGTTTTCCCACACATTACTAGTGCATCTTTAACAATCCTCTGAAAATGATCTTGCAGAAGGAAATTACTTTTCTACAGAGTAAAGCCAGTAGGTAATGGTGCAGCTTCATTATGGGAAACAAATTGGATTGCCCTCAGTTATGGAGTGCGGAGAGAACATGGCAGTTTCACTATCACTCTTGTATTATAATGTGCAAGCCTAGAATTGTGGTGAAGACAGAAGATGATCCAAGCATGAACAAGGCTCACCACAACTTGGAGCTTGCTAATGATAGCTTCATTTAGGTTTCAAAGCTAGAGATGAGTTCCAGCCACAGCTGCCTGGCTCTGCTCCTGAGTCCCAGGGAATGAAAACAGGTCAGCCACCACTCTCACCAGTGAGCAGATGGCTCAGAACTAGGAAGGAGGTTTGGCAGTGGTGAAATGTGCAGGGAGAAGCAAGCAAAAGAGTGGATTGGTGAAGGGTGGGGAAAAGATGAGGGTAGCTCATTTACTCATTCAGCATTCATTGCTGTTTGTAAGGTATCAGACACAGGTACGTGCTAGGACGTCAGAGATAAAGGACACAGATCAAGCCCTTTTGGAGGTCCATCTGGGAGCTTTGATGGGAGAAGTGAGGACGTTGAGGGGAGACTGAGAAATATAAAAAATGACACTGTAATGTGGATAGGAGCTGTACTAGGGCTATTTAGGGTGGTATAGAAGATGAAAGCCAGTGGGTAGATCGAGGCTGGTTTCCAAAATGGGTGATGTCTAAGCTGACTTCAGCTGAACTCAGAGGAAGGATGATGGTGATAGCATCTGAGGAAGGAAAAAACAAGGGAAGAACATTTCAGAAGGCCCATCATGAAAAAGCAGGGAGGCACATGCAGGGGAGGGTTGTGTGGTGGAGAAAGGACATGTTCAAGCTAGGTGATTAGAGAGGGAGACCCTGAGTGGGAGCATTTAGAGGAGGAGATTCAGGGAAAGAGGGGACAGTACAGGTGCACTGTAATGAAGGAGTTAGGCTCCTAATTACATAGCAAATAAATAGTTCTGTGAATTGGTTCTTAAAAGAATGACTAGAGCTTTGTCTGTAAACACTGGCTGCGCACAGGAATCACCTGGGGACCTTCGGAAGCACAATGCCTGGGTCCCCTTCCTCCCCCTTCCATAACTGCCCCAGAGATCCTGATCCAAGGAATCTTGGAGGCAGTCTGGGAATCAAGGTTTTTAAAAACTCCCCAAGTGATTCTACTATATAATCAAGAAAAGAATGAACTTTGTGCTTGTGTTTTGTCATGAGTAAAATAGTAAAATATTGCCTAACTCACAGTTAACAGAATAATCTGTAGAATAATGAAAGGATTGATTGGTGTGGGGCATGGTTATCAACCAGGGGTGATTTTGCCCCTGAGGGGACACTTGGCAGTGTCTGAAGATATTTTTGATTGTCACACATGAAGAGGGAATGCTAACGGCATCAAATGGGCAGAGGTCAGGGATCCTACAATGCAGAGGACAGCCCCCCCACCAAGAACAAAGAATTAACCAGCCCCAAATGGCAATAGTGCCAAGGTTGAGAAAGCCTTAGGTTGCAGGTAAATAAGTCTCTGGAGCTGGATTGCCTGGGTTCCGATTTTAGCTCCTCCGCAAAGTAGCTATGTAACCTTCGTTAAGGTACCACTCAGCTTCCTGGTGCCTTAATTTTGTCATAAGTTAAATGAAAATATTACTTCACTCATAGGGATTGAATAGTTAATTCATGTGAAGGCAGAGCTGTCCCTGGCAAGTCCCCTACTCTTATTTGGGAAGTAAGGAATTACTATCCTGTAAATCTCAAGCTAAAATTTTGGAATTCTCCTTGCCTGGGTCCGTGGGCTTGGGGCTTTACTGTATGGAACAAGTAGAAGTAATAATAGCCACTGTTTATTGAGAGATCACTACGCATTAAGCAATATGGGAAGTATTTTATATACATGATGTCATTTAGTCTTTACAATAAGTCACATGATGTAAGTACCACGAATCCCATTTTACAGAAACAAAATTGAGGTGTTTAAAGTTGTGGAACTTGCCCAAGTTTACACAGAAAGTGGAACGGGTCTGTCTGGTTGCAGAGCCTGGTCACTTAACACAGTGTTCTGCAGAAAGCCAAAAATGTGGTATATGGGAAACACTAGACAGGAATGATTAGCATATCAGGTGTTTTGGTTCATTTCTGTCTGGGTTTTCACTTCTGATCTGCTCTAGCTCCACCTGATTTTCCCCAGATCCTGAGTTGCCATGGAAGCTGCCATTACCGTATTAATCTTTGTGGGCAGTCGTCTTCAAACCGACATGTGGGCATTATTTAAGCATTATATATATATATATATATATATATATATATATATATATATATATATATATATATATATATATAATCTATATATCTCCCACTGGATTGCACACTACATATGTTTTGTAACTGAAGTAAAAGCTAAGAAAATGTTTTAAAAGGATAAGATAAAATAAACATACAAGTTCTAATATTTCTTACTGCATCACCCCCTAGGGTGATTGGATCCATTTCGGAGACCACCAGTCTAGACAGTTCCTACTGCTCCTCTTATCGGTACCAGGAGCTCCTTTCTCCTTTATTTCACAAAGGTAAGGTTACATTTATTTTCCAAGTAGTATTGGCTTGGAGACTAAGTGAAAAAAGACAAAGGAAAACATATAATCTCTTAACCTGACTTAACCAAAGCCCAGCCCCAGCTAGCTTGGTTGGGGTAGTTTACAGGATTCCAGCACTCTATTTCTTTTCTGCATTTCAGACTCTTTGAATGATAGGGTGAACGTGGGGAAAAGATACAGGTGGTGGGCGGGAGTCTTATTCACTGCATCAGCTGCACCTGTGGATAGCAGACTTACTCTTCAATAACGCTTATGGACTCTGAACATGTTTTGATGTCTATATTTTTCTATTTGTTTTCTTTATTCTTGGTTTCCTATTAAGATTCCCTTTTGAAAGAGTCCAATGTAGTCTTACTGAAACTAATAGGAAATGGGATTTCTTATACCATGATTGGTTGGGGATAAGCAGAAGGTCAGAGACATCAGCCATGTTGATAGCTGCAGCCATTTTGACTTAGGGTCCCAGGAATTGAAACTAGAATTGGAGCCAGCCCAAACAGGAAAAACCTAAGCAAAGGAGTAAAGCAAGCTGAGGTGGCAACAAGATTTTCTCTCTCAGGCTCATATTACTTTGTCAAAAGTCCTCAATTCACCCTTGTTCATTTATTTTCATTTGAAACTTTCAAATATTAGGCCCTATAATTCCTGGAAAGCAGCATACTGGAAAGATAGAAATTTGGATTTCAATTCCAAGAAGGCAGTTTTGTTGTTGTTGATATGGTAATTGAAGAAACTTGATAGTTTTTCATTCTTGGGAAGTTAAGAATATATAAACAAAGCTGAGGATCAGAAAATTCTGAAGCAATAGTTATTGAAATGAACTATATAAAGATACTTATGAAATCAGACAAGCAGTGAGAGGGAACAAAATGATTAGTTCTCTGCACGTGTAGTCATCTTTTATATCTGAGGATGAAGAAGCAGATGGTCTTGTTATCAGTTTGCATATTTGTCTGAAAAAAAGGAAACACCACAGGTGTAAGACCCACATTCCTTTCCACATGGCACGCATGTAAGAGTCTGGCTCTGGGTGTGTGATTATAGATGCTGCTTATAGAGCCTGACGTCATTTCACAACATTCCAGGGTACACTGAATCTCTGAGCAAGAGACTACCCTCTAGTAACCACACTCCAAATCCATTTATCCAAGAATTTTATGTTGGCCTTGGAGGGAGGAGTCCTCTAATGATTCTTTGACTTTATCCACTCAGAAATAATTATAGAAGTATTACCATTGCCAGGCACCGTGCAAGGCACCTATTTATGAAAAACTTGATCATGAACCCAGATCATATACTTTGGATCCAAGGTGAAGAAGACATAATAATTGCAGTTCCTACCTCATGGAGTTGTTGTCATGACAATGTTGACATCCTATAGTGGTACTTGGAATGGATACTGCATAGCTGCCTGATATGTGTCTGTTTCTTGAGACATTCCGCTTGCTTCTTCAACTTTTGAAAATATAGTTATATGTATCTGAGAAAATCTTTGGCTGTAACGACAGCTTTTTTGGTGGAGATGAAAAAGCATATAAACCTGATTTTACACCTGTATATCCACAAAGTGGTCTGGGATTTCTTATTTACCATGTGGGAATGCTTTCAGAAGAGAGTTTTATCTGAAAACTGCTCAAAGTTACAACTCAAATTCAGGTGTCAGCAGCACGGTGACACCTGAGATTTGGGAACAGGGACTGTCTATAGACCCCTTTGGAAAGCTAGCACACAAAATGGCTGCTCAAAAGCCAAATCCAACCTGCTGATGTATTTTGCTTGGCAAATAGTGTGTGTGTGTTGTGTTTCAAGTGTTTGTAGACAGAACAAACATTCTCTAGTTTTCTACTATCTTTATCACTCACTCTTATCTTATTCCTGTTTAATTCACATGTTAACTGGCCTCTGGGTCTTCAGCTTGGTCAGCTCTGACCGACATGGGAGGGAAAAAGAGGAGTAGGAGCAAATAGAGATAGTAAAAGAGAGGGCTAGAACTGCATAGAATGCAAAGGATGGGAAGCACTGGGTGGAGAGCTTAGCCTGGGGTGAAGTCCGCTAAGAACAACATGGGGCCACAAGGGGCAGGGAGACGAAGGAGCTAGAGGAAAAAGTTACTGATCTCTGTTAGGTATTCCACCCCAGGCATATAACCCTCATTATCCCATCTAATAAACATAAAAATTTCCCACCAAGGGGCATTCTTACAATCAGGTTATAGTCAGGAAGGGGAGGTTTGGAGGTTAAATAATTTGCCCAAGATGATGAGTGCTAGCCAAAGACTGGAGTCTCAAGTCCAGGGCTAGATGACTCTGAAGCCAAACTTTTCCCGCTTTCCTACCACACTGATTGTCATGATGGTTTTTGTTTTTGTTTTTGTACCAAGTCCAATTCTGGAGAAAATTAAAATACCTCTTGGTCACATTCTTTTCACCTAAAATTAAAATGGTTTTATCATGTACTATAGAAAAAAAATGTGTATTATTGCAACTTAAGTTATCCATTTTATTGAATAAACGATTGCCAGTGAGAAAGTCGGAATTACTTTTAATCACTAAGAATATTAACCTCTCAGATGTAGACATACAGGGCAAAGAGCAGATCCAGGTGAGTTTGATCGAGGGCTGCTCAACATATACAACGTGAGACAGTCCAGGCTAAAAATTACAGATAGAAGCAATAGTATATTCCTGATTTTTAGCCTAAAGACAAAGCTAACGCTGCAGCAGCAGAAGAGATGTGTCAGAGCTTCGATTGCAGAAATATCTCCTTAGTAAAGCCATCAAAAGATATTAAGAGTGGGAAAAGAATGACCTATGATAGATCTAATGTAGACAGCCAGGGAAAGAGAGAGAATGAGAGAGTTAGTTAATCACATAGCAGAGCATCAATGTAGGGGACAGGATGTCTTACAAACAAAGCAGGAGAGAAATAAAAAAGAGAGAGAGAGGGGAAAACAAGTAAGTCCCGTTAATAAATCCATAGGATGATGAAATTAATTATGTCTGAAATCACAAAGATAGAGAACTTTCTTTTAATATGTGGTTAACAAGGCAGTGTCATAAAGGAAAATGTAAATAATTAGGAAATAATTAAAAGCCTATAAAAGGAGCTCTTGATAAAGGGTAGTTAAAAGACCACTTAGCGTGTTTGGACATATGTAAAACAGGAATGTGTGTTTCTATTAAGATGTTGGTGACAACAGTTAACAGTATTTGTTGGTCTCTGAGGACTATTATGAAAATCCATAAGAAGTGAAAAGTGGTAACAAATTTGTTTTACTGGTGGGCTTTATAGTAGTACAGGAACTCGTGAGAAGCCTGTTTTACATCAAGCATTTCTTCTGATAAGTTGAATGACCTGAGTAACCCACCTGTGTTGGGTAGTCCCTGTTTGCCCCTCTAGATCAGCTTTCTAGCTTCTTTACCCTGCTCTGGGTCCTGGCTTGCTGACCTGTAGTAATGGCATCAACAAGATTCCCCTGCCCTCTTACTTCTACTTGCTTGGCTAATGGAGGCAGTAGCAGAAGAGAAGAGGGCAGAAGAAGAGTGTGGTCGGAAGTAAATTCTCCCTACTGGGTTGTTAGTGTCTTTGGTTCTCTACCAAGGGCCACAGTTCCAGGCATGTACTTTCTTACAGCTCTGGATGAGTTCATGCAACCATCCAAGGATGGCAAGAGCTCCTAGTGTTTGATAGCTCCAGTGGGCTTCACTTTGATTCTTCCTTCATCTTTGTATCTTGTCCCTTTATAAAAGCTCTCCTTAAATCCCCTATTTGAGTGTGCCCTCTGTTTCCTGACTGCTAAATCACTGAACTTTCCTTTGACCTTTGAGTGGGTCACGTCAGGCTACTTTACAGAGACCTTCTAAGAGCCTACAGAAAGGATTTTAAGTAAAATTTCAAATTATTATAAATTAATAAGATATTATAAAAGGTATTACTGGCCAAAATACAAATACAGAAACTGCCTTGAATGAGAGGGAAGCAAAGCCATGTGCATGTTTACATTAGAGAGGCTGTAGAACAGACAGTCACAGGACTGTCCAATGGCAAACTTTGCTTTGTCCCTTTGGTTCTGCTCTCATAGGATAATGTTGGGTTGGCCAAGAGAGGCTCAGCGTTAGGCTTCTAGGCCATGCCATAGGACAAGGTAGAAGGTAAGATTCTGGATGAAAAAGCACTAATAACTGCATATGACTCCTGCTGCTTCTTGTAAATTGTGCTAGGTTCCTGTGCACACAGAGAAAGTCTTACTTTGGAAACATTTTTCATCTGAATGCATCCCTAGACATGGCCTTAAAATTATGTATCAGCATCAGGTAAACACCAAGTTAACTCCTTGTTGAAGCTGTTGGTTGGAGAAGAGAGTTCATATTCACATGGACGGATAATCATGGCTTCAAATTGTCTTTAGCTGCTTTCATTTGGCAAGATTCCAAACTACTTTCCACATACAGGGAAAGAGGAAGGGAATCACAGGTCTTTGGAGTTGAAACAACTTCAAAAACAAGGAGAGTTCCTTCAAGAACCTCACAGTCCTGCTCAACAGGCAAGGAATGGGGCTTGGGAAGAAAGGTCCCCTCCTCCTCCAACCTTCTGAAAGCTATAGAAAGAATTGGAGGCAGCATCTTACAAATACTTAACTAGTCCTTAGCCAGAGCAGCAGGGACAACACCTCTGTTCAGTGCTTTTGGGAACTGGGGTAAGCCATGTGAATTGCTGCTTCTTGCCCTGAGCCTGTTCCCTTGGCTCCAGGGAATCCCTCCATTCTGTCTATTCCTATTACATTACAGGGCAGTTTGGATTTCGTTTTCACGCTGGCCCCATGTTTAATATGCTGAGCTCGGTGCAAAGCTATCACTAGGAATCATTAAATATAAAATATCAATTTCCCAAGTTAAAAGGCAGCCATAAAAAGGAAAATCCAGTTGGGCTTTGAATGTGCTGAGTGAAGTTGCTTCCCCAGGCAAAGAATTTCAAAGTTTCAAGACTTCCAATCTATATGCTTTAATTATTGCAATATGTAGAAAGGCTCTTGGAGAACCAATACATCAGTGTTATGAGATGGGCTGAGTCATTCAAGGCCTCATTAGCTCCCACCATTTTTCACACAACAGGGAGGCCAGTGGGCAGACGTTGCAATCCTTGGGCTCTTTCTAAAGAATCATAGTAAGATACATCCCATGGGATCCTTGAATTCAGTGCTTTCCTAAGGGAATAGTGGGTAGAAAACTGAGTGAAAATTTGCAAAGGCTTTTATATCTTATAAACACAAACTATACGAATAAAATCATTGACACTGTGAACAATACAATCTTGTGTATATATCTCCCCACCCCTATTCCTCCGTTTTTTTCTCTTCTGGAGAAACAAGGGCATAAAAAGGCAGAGAAATTGCTAGTTATTGAACAGAAATAGTGTTAGATCCAGCATTCCCTTCTCGGAGGCAGTGTTACCCCCTTGTCTTTCCAAGTATAGCAGCCTTGACAGAATGCTGCTCAAAAATGAACAGTCTGTATGCAGGCAACACTTTCGCTATAATCCTCTATTTAGTAGGAAAATAAGAAATTGCTTTTGCATGATTTGGTAGCCTCTGCCATAATATCGTATTACTGAAAAACATGCTATAGTTTCCTTTCCATAGCCCCAAATTGTCTTGTTTAACAATTTAAGGAGGAATTTAAACTAGGTCTTAACTCAAACTTAAAACAAATATTAACCTAGTTATGATTTAAAGCCAAATAATCTGTCCTAATGCATTTCCCTTGTGGGGAGGTACAGGGCAATTTAAAGAGATTTTACAAAAATAATAAATTCTACCTAAGAGAAACGGAAATCTACAATTCTTTTAACAGTGATTCACATTTCCAAGGAGCTGAAGTAGGGAGTCTCTGTTGGCAGACTCTATCGACTGCATGACCTGACATGGGTACAAGCAACCCCACAGGATATATTTCTAGTTTTGATGTAATCTGAGATTTTTTTTTTTTTTTTTTTTTTGCCTTTAAACAATAAGCGAATCAAGTCACGGCCGAATGGATGTAATGCTCTGGTATTTTAATGTATTACAATTTATGGCAGTATTTACTTCAGTCCTTGGCTTGCTGACACTAAAATTATCTTAAACAGGAATTAAAACATAAAATTAGATTAGATATACTTCAACAAGTTTATCTCTAACAATAAATATATACAAATTCTGAAATGAAGTACCCTGCAATTTTCAGCCAGTGCTTAAAGTAATTACACATTCTGTGGTGATAACACATTTCGTTTTTTATTGTGCCACAAGCTGGTGAGATACCTCTACCACGCATGTTAATGCTAATTAGCAGATAAAGTGTAAATCTGAGGGAGCCTCAAATTCTGTTGCTTTGCCAGTTTTCTCTTGATTGGAAATTGCAGGCCGAATTTCCTCTCATTCCGACTTGGCCTATTCAGGCATCGCCTGAGATGTCTTTCTTCGGAGCAGTTTAATCCGTCAGATCTGTTCGTTGTTGAATGCCTTTCTGTTTGTTTTTCATTCAGCAGACTCAAACAGTTTCCTCTATAACTGCCTTTTATAATCAGTCATAGGAGAATTTCAACTCTGCAGAACAATAGGTGGGGATGACATGTTTATGCCACGCTCCCTCATCCCTGTCGGAGAGGTGTTTTTGTTTAGCTGCTAATAAAGTGGCATTTTGAAATGTGTTCCTGAAATGGGAGGGAGGGAGGTATGCTCTGTGGCAAGCTTTGTTTCCACGGATGCATCTAGAGTTCTCGAGCTGGGCAGCACAGCCAGAGATGCCCGTTCCAGTGAGTCTTCGGAGGGACGCTGACGTTGGGGGTTGGGGGGGCTGTCTACTCTGTTCACAGCACATTTCATGACCTCTTTGCTGCAGCCCGAGTCTACCTTTGAGGTCAGTGAACGATCACGTAGGAGGAGTTTTTGCTTTGAGTCGTTGGGCTTAATTAAATTTGAATTTACATTTTGGGCCTACAGCAAGTATCTTTGGGTTTCATAAATTAAGATGTGCTTAGCAAGGTACTTCCACATTCCTTTCTTTATTTCCACCTGCCTTTTTGATTTCTACCTTGACATCAATTACACAACCAAAAACTCTCCCCTGCCACCCCCACCATCTGTGTGTCCTCAGTTCTGTCTGTGCTTGCTAAATTCCTTGCCTCCTGAATTCTTGAGTGACTCTGTGTGAACCACCAGGACCCCAAAGATGTCATCAGCTGGGTTTAGAGAAGAATCAGAAGGGCCCAGAGAGAAAAGTAATTCAGGAATGCTTGGAATTCACATGTCTATGTGGAGGAGTATTTCTGCCTCTTCCATGCCTTGATAACAATGGGTGAGGATTATCAAAGTGCTGTGATTGCTCAAGAAATGACCTATGAGATTAAATATTTATGCAGAACGATAAAAATGAATTGGTGGCACCGTGGTGTTTGTATTAGTCGGCTTAGGCTGCTGTAATAAAATGCCATAGGTCGGGTGGCTTAACAACAGAACTTTATTTTCTCACAGTTTTGGAGGCTGGGAAGTCCAAGATCAAAGTGTCTATAGATTTAGTGTCTGAGGACTCTCTTCCTGGCTTGTAGCCAGCCACCTTCTTTCTGTGTCCTTACATGATGGAAGGAGGGGAAAGAGAGAGGAAGAGGGGGAGGGAGAGTGTGCTCTTTCCTTTCTCTTCCTTTAAGGATACTAATCCTATCAGATCGGGGTCCCACCCTTAAGATCTCTGTTAACCTTAGTTACCTCTGTAAAGGCCCTGCTGCCAATATAGTCGCATTGGGGGTTGGGGCTTTATCATATAAATTTGGGGGCAGGGCACAAAAATGTTTAGTCTAAAACAATGTCTCTTTAGGCACCAAAGGTGCAGAAGAAGAAAGATAGTGATGTGGATTCTGAATATAAAAACATTGTTTTTCTGGACATGTGTATGGCTTTTAATTGTTTTGAGTTATGTTTCTACCTTTATTAAGCTTTAACAGAAAGAAATAACATTAATTTTTGTCTTTATTTAAGTTCCACTGTCATTATAGAAGATTTAAAAAATACAGCTAAGGAAAAAGAAATTGTCTTTAGAAAACTCACCACCCAAAGAGTATCTGCTAATACTTTGGTGAATATCCTTCTAGAATTTTCCTTTGCAAGCATACATGTGCACACACGCACACACACACACACACACACACACACACACACACACTATATATTCTGTTTTTCAAATATGGATTCATAGTGTGTTTGCATTTTAGAAATCTACTTTTTCTCTCTACCAATATATCTTGAATATTTTTCCATGTCATTAAATGTTCTTTTATAACATGTGTTTCCATTTCTTTAATGAAAAAAAAAGTGGTTTCTGCTGCAGAATTTCATGGTCAACTTGTTTAAATTTATGGCAAGAACATTTTTAATTGAAAGTGTATCAGAATGACATGCCCAGTCCTGGAGAGGAAGTGGACCAGCAGGGAGCAAAGCCCTGTAACCCGAGGACCTGCAAACACACAGAGGACAAATCACTGAACAAATCGATACTCGAAGACATGGATAAGTAACTGTGCCCCAGTTTCAAGCAAAATTCATTCTGTCTCTTGGAGACATTATTTGCAACAAGCCTGGAACTCAATAAAGTTTGTGTTCACTGATGTGATATGAAGTTGATTTAATAACCAAGCATCCTGCAATTTACTCAGCGGGCAGAAAAAATAGCTGGTCCTGTGGTCTAACAAATGTGTGAATCTATTGGATTATGTGGGAAAGTAGCAATCAGCTGTTGTTTAAATACTTGTAGGGATTAGTTACCATCTCTTAAAATCAGTTTCATAAAAACACCTTGTAAATTTACTTTCTGAACAGCCCTTGTGTCTGATGCAAGAATGCTAATTTGATGAGGGGCCAGAAAGTGACTGGCAGGAATTTAAATGACAATGGGAACTGACAAATTGAAGCTAAAGATATCCATTGGTTAAGTAAGTGTGACTAGAGAAATTAAAATGTGGGAGAAAGAAGAAACCAAAGGTGAAGGAAGAACTATGATTCTGGGTAGTATAATTTAGAAAAGATGATACCAAATGGGATATCCAGCCATGTGTCTGGAATATTGTATGCATCTGGCAGGGGTCAAATACTTTTGGGACCATGACAAATGGTGCACTTTCAGTGGAGAGAAGAAGACTTGATGGTGAAGAGTCTGAAAACCATGGTATATTAAGAACATTTGAAGAGCTATGGGCATTTACTGGGGAAAAAGAATCATACAGTCAGCTATATTTATTTCATTTGAGGTCTGGTAAGGTACGTGCATACACTTATTCTGTGTTACACCAGATGGCTCAACTGGGACCACGAAAGGAAAACTCTTCTAGTGAAAGCTTCTCACAATCGTCGCACACTGGCTGGGTGACCATTCTGGGGTGTTTGAGGCATGTCTGCATTTGTAGCACCTGCAGTAGGAGATCTCTAACTTTCCTTTCAATTTAGGTTTCCAGGATCTCGCCTTTGGGCAAATTAAAATAAAAGCTCTTTGGTAGAGAGGGATGATAACCCACCAACACAACATTTGTGTTCTCCTTGCATGACATGGAGTGACGTGGAGTGGTTGCTGGGGGGGTGGGGGGGGAAGCGGCTCAGCCAGCGGCTCTGTTTTCCATTCCCTTTCTAGGTGTGGTATTATGACACCTCTCACCCCTGGAACTGGCCTGGCAGGGAGGGGACTCACTTTTGGGGAGGGCTTTTAAGATACAGGCTGAAATTCTTTCTCCATTCCCCTGTCTGCCAGTTGGGTGCAAAATCCTTTGAAGTCTTGGGGATGGTGAGCTAGAGATGAAGGGAGCAGGTCCCTTAACCACCAGTCATTGAGTAAAACTATCTACTAATCAGGAACACCCGTTTTGGACTGTTACATGATAAATCAGTTTTTAAGGTGTTAAGCTGTTAACATTTGGGGGGTTTATTTGTTACAGAATCCAACCTAAAGTTTCATCTGGGCTGATTTTGGGTGGTCCTCTTCACAAAGAAGGAGAGAGAAAATAGATCAGAGCTTCAAATAAAACAATATAGGGTAAGTGCAGAGATTGTACCTGGACAACTAGGCATGAAGAACTTTACTTTGCCTAGAACCAGAGGGAGGCAAGGAAGACAAATTATAACGATAATAATTCTTATTATCAGCCAACATGTGTTGGCACTGTTCAGGGTACATTACATTTGATCCTCACAATAACTCTATGAGGTAACCAGCAGTTTTCCTGTGATAGAAATGAGTAAACTGAGATTCAGAGAGGTTAAGTAATTCATCCAAGATCACACAGCAAGTATACGGATAGACAGGATTTGAATGGAATCTTTATAAAGGCATCATTAAGATCTAAGCTGGTGACTTGAAGAAGATAAAACTTTTTAAATCCTGGCCATACTAACTCTAGAGGGAGAACTGCAAGCAGGAACCTTTCTGTTTTGCAACAATATTGGAACTTTATGCCACAGTGTATTTTGCCCAATCTCTTCTGATAACATAAGATTACTTGCTTTCTTGATTTTCCTGAAACTTGGCTCTTGCAGAGCTGTTTAAGATAACAAGAATTGCAGCCTTAATTGGAGCTCCACAATGCACTCTAGAAGGGAACTCCTCTGGATTCCCTTCACCGGGTAGAAAGTACAGCTCTCAGCGAGAAACACTGCCTCTGACTGTCAAGGATCCCACAGCATCCAGAATATTCAGTCCACTGACTCTCCACTATTTATCTTAAATCAGTAAGAGCAGCTTTCTCTGTGTGTTGAATTGCCTTGAACTACACAACTCATTTATGTCCTTGGTAGCACTAACCTCTGATCTAGCGTCCTTTCTTACCTGCATTTAGCTGCTGTGAATTCTCATCTCAGATGTATAGATTGTACCATTTTGTGGTTTTATTCCTGCATTGTACTAGGCACTGGAAGAATTCATACGAAGTTACTGCTGAAACGAATGGAATTTTCTTGGTCTGACGTTAGGTTCTGGGGGAGGCATAGAAACTACATATTTAATAAGATACTCATGCACACTGGAAGTTGAAAATAAATGCTTTAGAGGATGGTAGAAAACATGTTTCTGTAAAGTCTTAGTCTTTCTGTTTAAACACACAATGTGATAGTTTCTGAGCATCTGTCCAAAGATCGAGCAAATGCTTCTATTCCATTTACCATGTCTAGAGATCTCTCCCAGAAGCTAGAGATAAAACACCCCCCTGAAGCCTCCAGTCCAGTTCAGGAGGCAAAGTGAACATTTATAGTGTGACCTAGTAGATTATTGCTATGTTTTGTTCTGATAGATCTAGTAAATTACTATGCCGTGATACACTGACTTCCTAGTTAAATTTTCCATTAAATCGGTAAGTATTATCTAAGGAATCTTTGTAGGGTTTCTCAACTTTGGGTGCCATTAGTGTCACCTGGTGAAAAAAGACTGTCTTGATGCTCAGGCTGCATCCGGACCAATTAAATCCAAGTGTATGGATTGGAATCAGTGCTTTTGCCCAGGTTTTAGTTTCAATTTCAATCTTAGCAGGATGTTCCTCTCCTACGCCTTCCCAAGTATCTGTACTTTGGGTGCGAGGTGGGTGCGTCTTTCCCAGAGACATCCATCATCAGTGGGGCAGGGTTTCCATTCAGATCTGATAGACATCCACGTACTTGGCTTTCCATCTGGGATTCGAGGCCCAACTCATTAATTAGCGTACCCCACGTCAGCTATTGTATCTCACTGTAATTATAATAAGTTGGCATGACTTGCATTTGAACAAACCTTTGAGTGATGTAGGCCTGCCTTCCGACATTAAATTAGGCAAATATATTTGCCAAGAGCAGAATGGAGGGGCTACCCCAGAGCCTTCCACCAAATAGTCTATCTTTAGAAACATCACCTCCTATCTGTTTGTATAAAGCATTTCAGGAAGTATTGGGGCTGGGATGATGAGAGAGGTGTAAAGCAATTCTACCAGCCACCCACAGGTAAGATGTTAATTACACTGGGTGAGAGCCCAACACCAGTTGAGAACTAGATCCATGAACACTAATATGGGTGATTTTCCACTGAAAAAATATTTTTCCATCTTGGGGGTTGTGCTGCTGACCTGACACAGTGATTTAATAGTAGAGCCATTTAGCATATCCTAGATTTCTTCTTTGCCTAGGACTTCTCAACGACCAGGCTCAGCCTAGTGACAGAATCTCTGGCTCGGAAATGCAAGGCTCTAACGTTCTCCATTGTTTGTGTGTTTCTCCAGATGCCAGTCCACTTCGGCCTGGGTGGTCCAAGCTTGCGTTGCAGGCAGCTGCCGAGGTTCCAGCAGGCTGGAAGCCTCTGACGCAACCTTCCTTGTGAGGACTGATTGGCCAAGAGCTGGCAGCCAGCCACGGGTGTTTTTTTTTTTTCTTCTCTGCAGTGTTTGCACTTTTATGTTTAAGCTGCTACCTTTGCTGAGCTGAATGGAGGCAAAGTGTTTGAGCTTTATTTTCAAAACTAAGAAAGGTTAGTAGGAAGAAAGTGGTACCTCAATTCTCACGTAGGTGTCTAGTAGAAGATGATTGAAGTTTATGTTTTTCGTGAGCTTTTATAGATTCAGGCATCTCGGAGTTTTGTGATTTCCTTCTTCCTACTTTAAGCTTCTTAAGTCATCATTGATTAAAATAAAGAATGATCCAAGGAAGCCGTATGATACTCTTCTTTTGCATTCTCCCACGTTGCTAATAGAAGACTCAAACATAAATGGTACCTAATCTAAGGTGAGCCTCACTTTGATTTCAGAGACAAACCAAAGTGACTATGTCAGTGTTTTGCCTTTATGTGTTTCCACTACCCATTGAGGATATTTGGGCTTGAACCAGGGAATGGAAGAAATTACTTTTTGTTTAGTGCCGTTTATGTTCTAGGTACTTTCGGCAGTCTGAACCGGCTTGTCCTCACAGCAATCCTATGAGGCAGGAACGCTTGCAATTCTGGCTTTACAACAGAGGACGCTCAAACTCAGAGACATAAAGCAGCTTGGCCAAGGTTACAATATAGGGATGCCAGGAATTGAACTCTGACCACTGAGACTCCAAAGTTCATGCCTTACCATTGCCATCATTTGCCTCCCTGGCCTGGTCTGATTTTGCAGCTGCTAATTCACAAGGCTAGTGCTCCAAAGGAGAAGCTATTTTAAATAGAAGGACAGCACTTACTGTCTGTCTCATTCACCACCACATTCCCAGAGTGGGGACTAGAGTATGATATTTATACAGTAGATGCTCAGTAAATATTTCCTAAACAAGTGAACACTTTTCTTTTAACCTGAATGCTAACAGTGGTGTTCTTGAAACATGTAAGCTTTGATCTCAGTTATAGTACTCTTTTATTTTGTGTGTGTCTGTGTGTTTTTTTTTTTTTGTCTTGTTTTGTTTTGTGGGTTTTTTTTTTTGTTTGTTTTGGTTTGTTTTTTTTGTTTTTTGTTTTTTGGTGTGGAGCTTAGAATCCTCTTCTATGCTTTCTGAATGATGCTTAGAAGGAAATGAGAGACCCCATTGTTTTGTTCCAATTGCTATAGTGAATGTCAGCCACTTAAGCTTTTTCTGTTACCCCGAAGAAACCAACGAGTGGACAAATACCTTGGGGGGGGGGATACAGTTTTTGTCTTACCTGATTTGGAAAGTCTTGTCATGATATTCAGAGGCAAACTGGTGAAGTCCTGGGATCATGATATTCGGTGAGCATGTTAGACTTATTTAAAGAGACATGGCTTGCACTAGAAATGCCCATAGCCAATGCATATGATACCAGGTTTGTAAGGATGCAATGTTTTCCTTTTTTATTTTGTGGAAATACAATATACCATAGGTATCAAGGGTTGAGGAATGTGTGATGGCATTGGATGCCTGAATTATATCAAACCACTCTGGCATAATAGAGCTTACCTGTGCCCAGGTAGATTTATGTAGTGGAAGTTGGAAGGTAGCAGAGCAATTTAAATTATCTGTGTTTTTGAAGAAGTAAAATAATCAGTGTCTTTGTAGAGTACTTTTCTTTAGACTATTCTCATAAAATATAAAAAGCTTGTTATGGTAAAGATACCCTTTGCAATTCATTAGGACTACTTAATCTAATCTCTTTTTATAAACTATTTTTTGAAAAAATATTTAAGAGATTATATAGAAAGAACACATTAATAATAGTAATACCAAACAACAGATCTTTTAAAAATACCAGTGTTTGGTACAAAAGAAGGGCTTTATCTGCATTATCTCAGAGATGGGTATTGTTCATCTTTGGTATGAATACTGAAACTGTGAGGGGTTGAAGGTAACACAGCCAGCAACTAGTAGAAACTGGCTTTTTGTCCAGGTTTATCTGAGAACTAAGTTCGTGGTAGGCCCTTATCTGCTGGTGACACTATTTCCTGGTGATACAGTGAAAGCTTTTTGATTACTGTGGTTTCTTTACTATTGTCCTTTCTAAAGTATAATATGCATCTGGTAGATATTCTCTAAATATTAGTTTGTGTAGTTACTAAGTAAATTACTTGGTCTCTGCATACTGAAGGAGGCCATTTAGGTGAAGATGCCCTATTGTATTTTGGTAGAGGGCTGCTAGATCCAGGAACCCAAATACCACTTTGTAAAAGCAGGAATTAGATTTGGGGCCAATGAGGCAATGCAAGTCTTATATTTAGGTAGGAAAACTATGGTGACCAGAAGCATACAGAGGATGTTCTAATATATGACTAGAGATGTGAGTTGATAATGTTCTACAGAGAATATTCTCTCTCTCTTTATGTTTGGTCCAATTTGGAAACAAATTTCAGTATGAGATGTGGAATACCATGGTGAAGAAGAACGAGAAGTCTGATACCAGATGTGTAGGGTTTTTTTTCCCCCCCATCAGGCAATTCTCTGTGAAACCAGCTAGGTGTCCTACAAGTCTGTTCAATCCTTTTTTTTTTTTTTTTTTTAAAGATTTTATTTATTTATTTATTTATTTGAAAGAGAGAGAGGGGGGGCGGGGAGAGAGAGAGAGAGCGCACAAGCAGGGGGAGTGGGAGAGGGAGAAGCAGACTCCCCCCTGAGCAGGGAGCCGGATGCGGGGCTCCATCCCAGGACCCTGGGATCTTGACCGGAGATGAACGCAGACGCTCAACCCACTGAATCACCGAGGCGCCCCAAGTCCGATCAATTTTGACACTAACTGAAGTTAGCACAGACCCCACAGGCTAAAGGCTCAGTCACACAAAACTGCCGGCCGCTTCAGATGCCAATCACAACTGCAGTGATTCCCCCTTATCTGTGGTTTCGATATCGGCAGTTTCCAACGATGCCCGCCATGATCGGAGGCCAGGGAGCAGACGCGCCTCACTCTGTCGAATCATCAGAAGGTCAATTGTAGGCTAACTCTACGTCACAACGCCTGCGTCATTCCCTCACTTCATCTCCTCCTGTCGGCATTTTATCACCTCGTATTGTCGCAAGAAGGGTGAGTACAGTCCAAAATATACTTTGAGAGAGAGCGAGAGACCACGGTTACACAACTTCTATTACCGTGCAGGCATACCTTGTTTTATTGCGCTTTGCGGGTATCGTGTTCTTTACCGATTGGAGGTGTTCGGCAAGCTGGTGTGGCACCGGTTTTTCCAACGGCCTTTGCTCACTTTGTGTCCTCTGTGTCACGTTTTGGTAATTCTCACAACATTTCAAACTTTTTCATTATGGTTATATTTGATTATGGTTATCCGTGGTCAGTGATTCTAACTTGCAGAAAGCTCAGGTGATTGTCTAGGATTTTTTAGCAATAAAGTATTTTTAAATTAAGGTGTGTAAAAACACAACATTTTTTTAAAAAACATAATGCTGTTGTGCACTTAGTAGACTATAGAATAGTGTAAACATAACTTTCATAAGCACTGAGAAACCAAAAAAATTCATTTGGCTTGCCTTATTGCGGTATTTGCTTTATTGTGGCGGTCTGGAACCCAACCTGCGAAATTGCTGTGGTATGCCTGTATATCGTTACAATTGTTCTATTTTATTATTAGTTATTATTGTTGATCTCTCACTGTGCCTAATTTATAAATTAAACTTTATAGTAGGTATGTTTGTGTAGAAAAAAACACCGTATGTATAGGGTTTAGTACTATCCTCAGTTTCAGGCACCCACAAGGGGTCTTGGGACTTAGACCCTGCAGATAAGAGGGGACTATTGTAGTAGATCCCCAGGTCACCCACAACATCTGTCCTACTTAGCTGCAAATTGGAGGTTCCCATGACTCCCCTCCTTGAATTTGATTATTTGTTAGAACACTCAGAAACACCTTTCTTACATATATCAGTTTATTGTATAGTAAAGGGTACAGATGAACAGCCCGATGAAGAGATACATAGGGTGAAATCTGGAAGGGTCCTGAGCCCAGGAACTTCTGTCCCTGTGGAAATGGGGTGGGCCATCCTCTCAGTACATGGTTGTGTTCACCAGTCTGGAAGCTTCTCAAATCCCTTATTATTGGGATTTTTATGGAGGTTTCATTGTGTCCAGGTCTCCTCCCCTCTCTGAAGGTCTTTCTGGTGACCAGCCCATATCCACGAGCCGTCCAGGGGCCCAGCAAGAGTCACCTCATTAGGACCAAAACCTGCTACTGTCACTGAGGAAATCACAAGAGATTTAGGAGCTCTGCATCAGCACCCCGGTTTACAAGAGTTTTAAGAGCTCTGTGTCAGGAAACAGAGGGTGGCAGAGACCAATATATATTTCCTATTACTTCACTTTGGGCCAGACTTTTTTTTTATTGTCAGTAACAGAATGAAATTCAGCCTTTCTTTTCCTGGTCTCCATTGTCCACCCCATGTCGCATTCCAGTTGCCATGCTACTGTGCCCCCAGTTTATCTTATATGTATATTCATTTTCAGTGGTGTCAAGTATTTGTTCCTTTCTGACACCTATCTTGGCACACATCTTACTTTGGGTCTGTGATGACTCTAGGTCATGCATTACAAAAATACTTATTGAGCAGTTAGAGAAGCTGCCTTAGTAACGTCATTGTTTCCTGTGTGTTTTATAACCTAGTTTAATACTATATTAAGGATGCTTTATTTATTTTACTATGCCAAGATGTGTTCTTTACTCCATGCCCAAATATCCATTTCAGGGTTATTTTATGCATTTGGAGTGCCATAAATTTAAAAATGTTCAATAGAATTTCCTTAATTTTGATTCTTTGAAAATTGAGTAACAGTAATTTTTCTGCAGTTTCCAGACTTGAAGCAGTATTTAAAACTAATAAGTTAATGTTTCTAACTGTGTTTTATAATTTGGAACTTTTCTAGTTCCTACATGGTTCTTTTCCTCCCCCTCCCCTTCATTTAAGTTAATGTAATTTATTTTATATGTGCTTTGATGACAGATAAATGTATGTTAAAAGAGATTATTATTGTATTATTACTCCACGTATTTTATTAGTGTTTACTATTATTAAGAATAATCACCAATATTCATAATAGAAGGTACAGTTTGCAAGTGCTTTTGCCTACAACATTATTATATCCATTTAACAGACTGGGAAATGACACTAAGTGAGAAATGAATGGTAAATAGCAGGGTAGTAATGTCAAGCTGGATCTTCTAACTCTAGAATATTTTTTTCTGAATATGCCACAATGTTTTTTTTTAGAGTTAGACTCTATTTATATATAGGTAAAAATAGGTGAATCTTATGAACTATGAGATCAAGATCACCCATTTATCTGAGACTCCCTGTTTAATAAAAATGTAACATTCATTTTGGGGCTCACATTGCATATGATGCTAAATAGACATAGGATTATCTTCAAGAGTTACAACCTTGTCTCTCTAGTCCTCTTTGTTTTCGAAGATTTTATTTGGAGAGAGAGAGCATGAGCACAAGCAGGGGGTGGGGGGAAGCGGGGAGGGACAGAGGGAGAAGCAGACTGCCCAAGGAGCAGGAAGCCTGATGCAGGGCTCAATCCCAGGACCCTGCGATCATGACCTAAGCCAAAGTCAGATGCCCAACTGATTGAGCCACCCAGGTGCCCCTTGTCTCTCAAGTCTTGAGATTAAGCACTTCTTAATTTCTCCCCTTTCCTTTGGTTTTGATATAGTAAAGATCAGAGGAATTGTAGTCGGTGTCTTCCTGTGATCTTGAGCAATTTTCATAACATTTTGAACTTGTTTTCCTCATTTGATATAATACTGCAGTGAGTGCTGTGAGGATTTGATACAACATATAAAATGCAAAGGAACGTGCCATACATATCACACATGATATTATTATTGCATTCAGATTGTATATATAATCTGTACATTCAGATTTATAAGAGTTATGAGATGAACAGTTTTTATGTTCATCGCAGAGCAATTCATTGTGTCACTCCAAGATCACACGGCACTTCAGAACTTTTGATTGTTGGCTTAAAAGGATCAGAGCCATTCAGTGAGCTATTCAATTAGTGGACTAATACCTTAAGAACTGTTGACCATATTTTAGTTCAAATGAAGAAACCAAGCTTGAGAAGTAGTATTAAATAATTTGAAGTCACAGAGAAAATTAAGTGAGAGAAAAGAAACAAACTTAGGTCTTCCGGTTCCAAATTGGTGGGCAACATCCTTAGTGGAAATCACATGGTACTGAGTTTGTATCCCAGTTCAGCGATAACTCAATTAACATGTTTATTTTCAAGCATTTCACACTTATTCCCAGGGTGGGGACTCACAAGTGTCCCATATGTAAGATTGTTTCTTTAGAGACTAAAACAACTTTCCAGTTATCTTAACCTAAACATTCTGGTCCACTCTTAGCTGATGTAACTACTTCCGGATTACTGCCTCAGTGGCAGGGTTTCAAGTACTCCCTCCTCTCCAGGAAGAGAATCAAGTCCTGATATAAAGGGCTTTCCGAAACCCAGACACCAACCATCTGAAGAAGGCGTAAGCAATGTTAGCACCTTCCCCTTTATATTCAGGATAAAAAAGTGGTTTCACATAGAATTCATAAAATTAGCATGAATCAAATATTTGGATTCATCCGTCAGCGTCTGCCCATGCATTGAAACTGTTTACATGGGTGACTGAAGGATTTGACACAAATAGCTTTAGGAATCACAATACGGAAACTCTCTCATGCATGATTAGCAGTCCTCAATGTTTTAGAAAAATAAATAGAAAATAATGCTAATTTGTTTCTGGTTACTTTGAGGCCAAATTGATAAACTTCATGAGCAGGAAGGAGTGATTCATTTAGCAGCATTCAGGAGTTGGTACTATTTCATTAAAATTATGTAGTACTTTTTCCTTGTTGTGGTATTTGTTTGTGTTTTGGGGGGCCTCTTTTCAGCGATCTTGGAAGCTGGTTCTCAGTTACTGGCACACTTATCTCCTTTAATAATGGCAATGAATGTTCGTTCGCTATGTGTCTTTAACAGGATTGAATGCAGGAAGCATACAGGGTAAAGGTAATAAGCTTTTAAGATCATGATTATTATGAATGGTTTCAGTCTTTTAGATAGTTCTATAAAAGGTTTTTCTGTGACAGGTGAAATTCCAGTCAACTGAAAAGGTGATCTTTTAACTCAGGTACTGTGGGACATATCTTAAAGGTTTTTTTTTTTTTTTTTTCTTCCATGAATCTTTGCAAAGCATGTAAGTCTGCATAGGGGAGAAACATCTCTATAGAAAACATGTTCAAGTGACAGGTTTTTATGGTCTAGACATTCCAGAATTTCATAAGATTTACAAGGCTCCAGTAAAATGTGGTAGAAAAACTCATAAAACTCCAGTGGCTTGAAATGAAACATTTCCGCAAAGTGGAAATCAACCTGCTTTGATTAAAACACAGTTCAAAGGGAAGTAAACCAATGTGATGCAACAGCTTTAGTTAAAATAGTGATTTTTTTGACATCCCCTGCCACTCTCCTCCATTGCCTTTCTTATCAGTAAAAATGGCGTACAAAGAAGCCACTTATTTATTTATTAGAATAATTAAAAGTTATTTATTTATTATTGTGATGCTGAGACTGTTTGTTTTTATTTGGTATATTAGGAAAGAATATTGTTTCCCTGAAATAGTATCTTGTTATACAAACACAGACACGTGCACATACACATGCACACTTTAGACTTTCATTTGGAAGAGAAGCACCGTGTAAGTCTCATTCTACTTTAGGGAAGACTAATTTATGTCTCGTGTAAATGTAGTTTCAGTGTTGGATCATGGGCATGTTTTTAGTCAAGCTGAATCCTTTCCCATTAAATTGTTGTGTGCTGTGAGTTTGGAAACAGGTGTAGAGGATACAGTTAGTCTTGGTTCTTCATGGACAGAGCCTTATAACATTTCTTCTGGGGGGTGCGTATGTGTGTGTGGATGGTGGCAGTAGTGGTGAGATGTACATCTTTTAGTCTTTATGTGTATTCCCTTAGTTGATTTTTTTCTTATTTTTATTTCAACAGAGAGGATCATTATGGCTAAGGGCTGAACAGAGAGAGAGAGAGAGAGATTCCATCAGGAGCTTTAGTAGATTGAGAAGGAAGCTTGTCAGTACATTTACGGTTGTCAGGCTCTTGGAATTTGTTGCACACTAAAAAATTTCAAGAAATTATGGTACACCAGAATGCCAGTTATTTAAGGAATAAGATACAGTTTTTTGGTAAGTAGATTCCTCCTGAGCACTAGCCTATCAAATCAAATCCATCATCCTGAGGTTGCTTATGAGTACAGAATCAGAGCATGGAAATATGCATGGTCTACACTACAGTTCTTAAACTTTAGTGTGTCTTAGAATCACCTAGTGGGCCTGTAAAACACATATCGCTGGGCCTTATCCCCAGAGTTTCTGATTTAGTAGGTCAGGGGAAGAGTCTGAGAATTTGCATTTTAACAAATTCCCAGATGATACTGATGCTGCGGTCTGGAGGTCCACTTTAAGGACTACTGTTCTGTAGCAGTAATATGTTGCTTAAATTGCATTACAGCTTTGTGAATTATTTTACCTTTGTCACAGAGTATAATTTTCCAATAATAAGGATACTTGTGTCCACCAAATGTAATTACTTTTCACCCCAGACAATACTTGATAAGCAGAAACAAACTGTTATTAAACAATACCCTTCCTACATCAGCCACAAGACGTATCATTGAGATGTGCTACTTGCTAGGTACATTACAGCATCATTGAGATGGTCATAACTCTCCTTAATAATTATTAGATCCCAGTTATGCTTTATTTATTTATTTATTTATTTATTTATTTATTTATTTATTTATTTGACAGAGATAGAGACAGCCAGAGAGAGAGGAAACACAAGCAGGGGGAGTGGGAGAGGAAGAAGCAGGCTCATAACAGAGGAGCCTGATGTGGGGCTCGATCCCATAACGCCGGGATCACACCCTGAGCCGAAGGCAGATGCTTAACCGCTGTGCCACCCAGGCGCCCTGCAGTTATGCTTTTCTGAGCACATTCCTGAGGTGCTATGCTTTGGTTGGTAACTGGATTTCCTAGGTAGAGTTTTGGGAATCTGCATTTTCTCATTGCAAACACCTTACAAACCATCTCCTTAAGATCGAGGCTAGTTCTCTGAAGGGCAATGTCTTCTACTACAGGTTCTTGCTTCCATTTCAGAGGGTGGCATTTTCCCTGACCTTATCCCCCAAATCAAGTGGGCTGTACTTTTTATAGTTTTTCATGTGCAGTTATGACAAGTAGTGGTATCTCACATTTATTTAGAGCTTATTACGTATCAGAAGTTACTCTAGGCACCTTGCGTGTATTAACTTATTTCTTCTTCACCACAACCGTATGAGGAATGTACTTTTATTATCCTTACATTAAAGATGAGAAAAATGAAGCCAAAGAGAGGTGAAGTAGTTTGCCTAGGGTTATGATAATACATGGGCCACCCAGGATTTGAACTGCAGAGTTAGATATTGGTTGCTGTCTGTTGGTTGCTACTTGTCCCTTCAGTATGGGTGGTGGGGAATGGAGCTTATCCCCAGTCATGTTTCTAGAGGGTAAGGCCTTCATTGCCACTGTGCAAGTTGGTTCTTTACAAAGGAGCCAGGACAGGAGACTGAGAGCAGCTGAAGTTGAGCTGTTCTTAGTTCACCAAGCCATCTCTACACTGTGGGCTCTACCATCTGAACTGTGTTTCTCCAATATCATGCAAAGGCTCTGTATAGGTTAGTGCTGGTTAGAAGGGAACTCTTGCTCTGCTTTCCTGGGAGGAAAGTATGGGAAAGTATAGGAAAAACATTTTAGGTCTCTTTCTGTCTTCCCTTTCTCTGTAGAAGCCATTTCAGTGTATCCTTGCTGGTGTCCAGCTATTCTTGTGATTAGGTGCTGATGATCAAGTTAAATTCAGGGTGTGTGTATGGGTGGTGGAATTAGAAAGCCTAATTGTGGCCTCACATCTAAGCAAAGTGTCTTTGGTTGGGTTCATTAGTAGAAGAGCCTGAGGCAGGGATTTGAGTAAATATGGTTTATTGAGAGAGTGTTCTTCAGGAAACCCTATGAGGGAGCAGAGAGGCAGAATAGGGAAAGGGAAGGAGCTGAGCAAGGAAAGATGTGGCCTCAGGTCAGGTTCATCTGCACCCCAGGGGAAGTCCTAGCACATAGAGACCACAGCAAAGTTACTTCTCCTGGAGACAAGAGGGCTGGGGTAGGGTGAAGGGAGAGAGTGATGGGCTTGTAACTTCTCACATGAAATGACCCCACCAGCTAAGGACAACTCTCCTAAAAGTCATCGGAAAGCTCTGTTTTCAAATTTAGTTTTAACAAATAAATATTTTTATCTTCCATTTGACCCCCATATCCACTCTTCATTTGTGAGAAAAGAGATGTGATTATCACTCTAAAACCCTAGCAGTAGGCAACCAAGCTTTACTCTGCATTAATACCGGCTTGAGAAGGTTTATTTATAGAATAATCACACATTTACTTAAGCTTTTCATTATAGCACCATAGGACTGAATTTGTCTAGAAGAAGGAAATGAAAATAATAATTTGTATGCTTTGGTTATTTTTTTCTTTCTAATAAATGAACGGTATGACTCCTGGTTGTATATTGTAAAAAAGAAAACAAGAGAAATCAAAGTAAACATATAAATGGTACTTTTGTCAAATGTTGAGATTGCTCTAGCCATGAAGCCTCCATGAAACCTTTGTAACATATTGGAGAGTATCAGGCTTTGGAGGAGGACAGAAATAGGTTCAAATGGAGATTGTGCCTCAGTAAACTCTTCAGTTTAGGTAAATTACTTATTCTCCCTGAGCTTCAGTCTCTTCATTCACTAGATTGTCTGGAGACTCAAGATGTATCTAAAGCTTCTCCAACAAGTGCCTGGCACATAGGAGATGCACAAAACATTGAAACCATCCCTTCAGTAAAGATTTATTGCCTGTGCTATTTTAATAGATGCTGAACAATGCACTAGGCACTGGGGCTATCAGTGTGAATATGACCCAGTTCTTTGCCCCCAAGAACTCTTAGTCTAGTGAGAGAAAGAGACACATGAGTAAATAGTTCTAGTGTTAAGTGGGACAAAAGAGGTGTAGCTTTGGGAGACCAGATGAGGAAATATTTGCCTGGGGGGCAGACCAGAAAGTCTTTGCAGGGAAGAAAAAAATGGAATTGGATTTCACAAGATGGGAACAAGCTTTCTAAAGGGTAGAGGAAACTGCAAGGCAAGGATGCACAGAAAGGCTTGTGGTATTTAAACGCTATGTAAAGAGTAATCAGCAAAGAAATGTACAATAAGGACTGTCTGAAAACCCTGCTTTTGGCCAATCTTATGTTCGTACCTGTTGCTCCAAATCAATACCCACACTCCATTTTAGTCCTATGAACTTTTGAACTTCATGATTATGTATGACACCATTTTCCTATCCCCAAACATGATTTCTATAGTGTCAATAAACTATCAGTAAATGATGAAGATTATGATGACACATTAATTCGACTGTATTGGAAGCATCAGAGGTGTGTAAAAAAATTGATTATGCATATTTTGTGTAATTTGCAATTACTAAGATACAGCTTAAATGTAGTGGAGACCTAATGTTTCCATGAATATGATATTGAATCTTTTTAAAGGGAAGACATTTTTTGTATATTAAATAGTGATTCCTAGTATATCTATGCTAGTCAATACTTCCAGTTTGGGGATAGTTTAATCTGAGAGGATTATGGCTTTAAGATCTTTTAATTACTAAGGCGGAACAAATATGTATTGAGCACTTACCATGTGCTAGATACATTATAGTATCATTCAAGCTTTTCAACATGCTTGGGAGATACAAGGAGCAGTCACTACTGTTTGCCTACCTACCCTCTACACTCCTCCTTACTAAAAAAACTCTGCTTTGTTCAGATGTGTGGTGGTATAGACCCATTTCCTGGCCATGGGTGATGAATGACGATTCAACCATAGTATCATGTCCTACCAGTGATTGGTTTAGAGGTGGACATACAACCCAGTTTTGGCCAGTGGAACCTAAGGAGAAATCTGCTGGGGGCTTCTTGTTAAGATTTTCCTTTTGGTGAAAAGGCAAATGTGTTGCACAAGAGAAAGTGCTTTTCAACTCCAGCTTTGGGCATTTTCATGTGAGAATATAATTCTTGGAACCATTATAGCCATCTTGAGATCACGGTGGGGAACCAAGACAATTGCAGAGAAACCAATTTAGTTTCTGAATAGTTGAGCTACAGAATCAACTCTGGAACTGACTTTCTCTGGACCACATGATATATTAGAAAAATAAGCTGCAGTTGTTTGAACCAATTGTAGTCAGGCATTCAGTTACTTACAGCCAAAAGCATTCTAATTATGTATTTCCATTTTATAGGTTAGGTCACTGATGTGTAGGGAGTCCAAATAATTTATTCAAGATCTTTCTCATATTGAACAGGGAGGCAAAACCAGGTCTGTAGGAATCCAAAGCACAGACTTTGTGTCCTATAAATAAACAAGTTGAAGAAAGTATCTTTTCTCTCCCTCATATATTGGACATTATTTCATTTGTTCTTCCTCCCTCCAGGAATTTTCAGAAACTGCCAAGTCAAGTACCAGGGTAACACAGAAGCTCAGAAACACATGGATGTTCCATCAACCAACTTTACTGTATATTAGTTAATGGTTACCATTTATTGACAGTTTGATATATGCTCTGTGCTAAGTACTTCACATGCATTATTTTATTCTCTTGATAACCTTGTGAGGTAAGTTGTTTAGAAAGAGGAAAATGCATTTCTGAAAGGTTAAACAACATGTCCAAACTCATACAGCTCGTAAGTTGCAGAGCCAGGATTCAAACCCACTTTTACTAGTGTTTTTAACTACTGTGTTATACTTTGCATATCCCTTGAATCCTGTTCTACCATAAGCCATCTCTGAAAATCCTGAGAAGAAAATAAATAGTTTCCCAGTTTCTTTTCTACTTTTACAAGGCAACCGCACTGCCAATAGAAGTTTCTGCAAGAATACATTTTACTTTTGCCAAGACAAAAAAGGAATTAACTTAATGTGGTGCCCAGCTGTTTGCCAATAAATTATAATATCTTAGGTTGGAAGAGATTGTAGAAACCATCTTGTCCAGATTTTCCTTCCCAGATTGGCCTCCTCAAACAGAGGTTATTCAACCTTTGTGTAGAAATTCCACTGATCCTGCAATGGCTTGCTTTGACATAGCTCCAGTTGTTAGAGAATTTTCCTTTTTATTGATTTTCTTTTCTTTCTTTCTTTTCTTCTTCTTCTTCTTCTTCTTTTTTTTTGGTAATATTTATTGTAGAGTTTCTAGGTCAATTGTCTGTACAAGTACAAGGTTTGACATCACAAAGATCTAACATGGAATATTGTTTATTTTTGCTTCATTCCAGTTTTGCTCATGATTAAAATGGGGAAGAGAATCTCTAAGAGTGTGGGGGTCAAAATAAAGTTTAAAGGAGAGGCTTACATTTCCAAGGGAATCTGAGTAGGTTGGTTGGTTGCTATTTTAAGGGTAAAACATTTGAAGCAGTGACCTCACAGGCTATTGGGCAGGAGGTAGCTTGCCTTACCTTGTCTCTGGTGCCCTTTTGTGCCTAAGGGCCAGGAGTTATATGGTAGAATGTCCTATTTTAAGAGTATTCCATAGTGTAGCTCCTTAGAGACTGTATGTGTGGCATTTACTTTCTGAATAGAGCTACAGGCATGGCAGTAACAGAGAGTGAAAGAATCTCATCTGGTATCTACACCTAGTTGGGAATATAAGTGCTCAATAAATGTAAGCTCATTTGACTTTTTTCATATTCTACTTGTAAACCTTTCAAGTTCTTACGGACAGCTGTCACTCAATTCACTTCAGCAAATACCCACTGAATGCTTACTGTGTTTGTCTCATTTTCCTAACTCTGCAACAACTACCCCAACGTAGGGATTGCATCTTCCAGTTCTTTACTCTTGTCCCATAGCCCTTAGATAATGGTAGAGGACCTGCCTTCAAAGTTTGACAGTCACCCCAATTGATGCTAATATACCACCACACTGAAATTTTTGTTTTATGGTGAGGGAAGCAGAATTATGTCACCAAGTTATTTTTTGGTCCCCACAGTTTTTAATAACCTTCATTGGATGGTGAATGGTTGCAACTATTAAATTTAATAAAGGTTGCATTGGGGGAGTTTGGAGGATCAGATCATACAAACAATGATTGACTGGTTCCCTGTCCTTCTACATCTCCTATTGCCCCAGTTGAGACCAATGCCATAGGCTAGCTTAGCCTCTAGTCTAGTTGCCCTCCAAGTTTACTGTACATAAGAATCTCCTGGGGAACATTTTGCAGTCCTAGATCTTATCCCCCAAGGATTCTGATTCATATGGAACCTCAGAATTGACTTTTTAAAATGATAGTCCTCCCATAAGATCATCATTTTGAGAAGTATGAAAGTAGGGAAAATTTAAGAACAATTTGATTATCAACATGAAAGCAATCTTATTGTGGGCTAGCAATGGCCACCTTCTTGGATTCAGACTTTGGGCTTTTATTTCTTCTTTGTGAGAAAATATTTGCATTTTACCCCAATGTTGGGCCTTGCCTTATAACCACTCCCTCCCCACATCTCTGAAAAACTGGGGCCTTCGTGCTGTCGGTTACAGCTGGGTCCATGTTCTCTATACTTGTTTAAGATAGGGCTTTCTGGACCCAGAATAAGGTAAGGGGCAGTAATTGGTTAGGTGAAGGTGACAGAGGAAGAATATCTGATTTGGTGGGGCATCTCTGCTATGACAAAGTTGAGCTAGAAACAAAGTAATTCAGCTATTGGCACCATTCCTAAAGTTGTCCTTACATTTTTCTTCATTACTCACTTAATCTTTTGGGTTCCTACCTCATTTTATCCTTATTTTTTGTTTCCTGACTCTGATTTTTGAATCTGTAAAATCCCAATTCTAACTCCTTGGCCTGACCCCGCACCACTTCTAGATTATGACCTATGTCTAATTATTCTATCATGTATTTCCACTGATAACTGATGTAATGATAATTAGGGTGATAATAATCATATTAATAAATAGGTGTAGAGTACATATTATACACTTTACATTTACTATGTCGTTTAATCCTTACAGCAAACAAAGAAAGTAGTTGCTATTCTTATCCCACTTTTTAAATAAAGAAACTAATGCACAAATAGGTTAGAGTTATACAGGTGTTAAGTGGCAGAGCCAGAATTGAGATGCAGGCTGTCTGACTCCTGGAGCTCTGATCTCATCAAGTGCATTTCATTGTTCAATTCCATCTCTACCATGCCGTCCACTGCTGACCAAGTGACAAAAAAAGTCTCTGAAAAAGCCTCCTTTTCTTTTAATGTATGATAAGTTATGGAGATGGGAGAATAAAATTCCCCCAAATTCCTCTTTGGAAATCTGGGAACATTTAACTTCAACAATATTTTCCCCCAAAAGAGCGTTTTTGAAACCATGACATTCCCTGTTATCTTTCCTAACTAATGAGATCATCCCAATGATTCTGGGGGCTAGTTGCATTTATCAGTGGCGCCTTTGTTGCACAATTTCCATTTTTGTTCTTGAAGATACAATAATAGATTTATGCCTGATGGACTGTGATGTGGTTTGCATCTAAGAGAAAAACAATTCTTTCCAAAAAAATACCATATCCCCAAATGATTTCATAATTGCAAACAGTGTTGACGAGCTCTTTGGCTTAAATAAGTTTATAACATATTTGCTGTGTTTTTGTGTAGATATGTTTTGATGTGCTTGCTAAGGAAAAATAATTAAAACCCCTCTGCCATTTCTAATTGAGAAGAAAGAAATGCAACCCATTAGTTGATGTCTACCATAATAAGATTTTTTTTCTCCCTCATTTCATTCCAGATTTGTTTCAAGGATTAACTTGCGTTAAATAGTTTCAGGTCTGAACGTCAGCCATGTTTCTCATTATTGGAGATCAAAATGGCTTAATTCCCTTTGTGTGTTGGTGCCACTAAAACACAAGGGAATCTTAAAACTACAAACTTCTGATAGAAGCACCACATTTTCATAGTCAATCTGCCCAGCAGAGCTTGTGTTTTTTTCTGCATTAAAGGCTGGAACAATGCTTTGTACTGACAAGTCTCAGGGTTTTGGTGTCATGCACAGGCTAGGCAAGACACTCTGTATCTTCAAGTATGTTGTTGTGTACTTTACTTTTTAGTGTTCTTTACATCAACTTTGTGTTTGATCTTTAAGCAGAATGTGGCCATCCATCTGATGGGATGGTAAAGTACTATCAGCTAGGTTAATTTAGTGGCCTTTGGATTTAAACAAATCTGACTTTAAATCTGATTCTACCACTGGTTATATAATGGGGCCAGTTTTGGAAACTTTCCTCATCTGTAAAATGGGCTAATGTTATAACTACTTACTGGCTGTAGAAACTGTACAAGATATTAGGCATGTTATACAATTGATGAGCAAAGGAGGACATGTTGTTAAGTGCTCAGTTAGTTCTAGTGTAGGTTACCCTGTTGTGTTGAAAGACAGAAGGTTGGTTTCAAAGGCTTGAGATTCTTTTCAGCTCTAGCATTTCATTGTGACATTGCTAGATTAGGTATCTGGTTGATTCAGGCTAAGCAAGTAGACACTAAAGGAGAATTGTTGGGTCATAGGGCAGAAGGACAGTAGATAGCAAACCTCTTCTCTGCTTAAGATCTGAACCAATTGAGAGACCAGAATGTCACTCTTATGACAACTGAAACTGAAAGTGAAGACGGGGACCTGTGCCTGTGGCTTCCTCACAGAGAACCCTTGCAGGAGCCGGGGGTTCCACCCTTCCAACTGGCCTGGGGCACTGGCCTCATTCTAGAGGAGCAAAGGACATGTGTTTCGTCCTGACAGCTTGCTTTCAAGAGGACACGACAGAACTCAGCTCCATTGCCTGTTGAGGAGGAGGGAAGGTAGTGAGGGGCTAGAGTGAAACCAGGAGCATCATGCCATTGATCACCCTGCACCTGGAAGGACACAGCAAGAATGGGAATGAGTGCTCCCCTGACAGGACAGGACCGTCTACTTCAATGTCTATAGACTTCAAGAAACACACAGCCCAGGTTTCACTCTGTGAAGACCAGTTTGTGGAAATAGATTCTGATGTTTTAGAGACATTTTACTTTACTTGCAAGTTAAACTGGTTCCTATCAGTGAGCTCAGTCTTTTCTTCTAAATCCACAGAGTCCTAGGAACTTAGTATCCACATACAAAGGTAGGAATTGAGTAAAGGATCTTCCCTCAACTATGCTCTCCTCCATCTTTCCCCTACTACTTATACCATTGATAATCCCAACAATGAATCTTAAATAAACTGCTTCAAAGTCCTCATACTACAGTAACTGATTGGATAGTATTAGCAGCCATACCATTGATAATGAAGTCAAGGATATACATTCAATTCCAATAGGCTTTAGCTTTAAATGGAGGTAAATTGTTTTATTACAAGACTTGGAACCCTTGCCCTTGTCCAGCTGTTTAACAAATGTTTGTCCCTGGTCACCAATGGAATCAGACTAGAGGGTGTAGATAGCTGAGTGTGAGCCATAATTACTACTGTTAACACAACTCAAAGCACATGTCCTACTGACAGGGGTGTGGAGATGGCAGGCGGTATTTGCACAATGCAGACGGTCTGAGGTATGTTTTCAAATTGTGCTTTGCAGGAGGTCTTAGCCACACAAACATTTTCAGAGTTTTAGAATCCTAGTTTATGCATGAGTAGAGGGGTCCCACATGTACTAATTCCTTCTTTTCTATGCCACCACTTGGAGGGTCTCCTCAAGATCAGGAGCCTTTGCCTCTGTGCTGAGGCTCTGCTTTTACTACTTTTATTAGAGCACTGATATGATTGCTTTTCAATTTTTTTAGCCTGTTTTGACTTTTTCACTAGGCCGAGAAGTCTGCAGGAGCAGAGTTGAGGTTATCTTATTTATAGTTGCATCAGAGCACTAAGCACAATGTCTGACCCATGGGAGGGGCTCAGCAAATATCTTGTTGAATTGAACTGAATGAGTTTAATTCCTAAGGCAGGCAGGTGAGTGTAGGCATTCTGGGTTGAGTTCTGGTTTTGTTCAGATTACACCTCCCAAGTCATGTGACCTTGTTTTTTTTTCTAGACACAATCTGCAGACTCAAATGGAGTTTTCAAGGGTCTCCAAGATCCCTGAGAAATTAGTCACGCTAACCTTGTTTGGCGAACTCTATTGCCAATACACAGGAATATCTAGGCTCAGGGCTCTCAATTCCCCAGTGTAAAGAGTCTGATTACATCCACTCTTTGAATCCGCTGCTGTGTCAATCTCTGCGATTCGTTCCTAGTCTTTCAAGGAGGACCAAAACAGACTCAGGCACAAAATGTAAGGGGGTACCAAAACACTCAGTAATCAAGATAAATAATATTTTAATGCAGTATTCTGAAAAGTCAAAATTAAGGCAGGTGTTTCATGATGAACAAAATATCAAGAGTTTTTAAAGACATTTTTGGTGTTCTTGATTTCCCTTTTGCATTCAGATAGTAATTTATTGCTTCACTCTCCTCACCTCATCTTGACCCTGGGAAAGACAGAACCAATAGGGGATCTCTTTGGCCATGGCTTTGTGGATTTTCACCATTTGATTTTTTTTTTCCTTTTTCTTTTCTATATTGGGGGGAAGGTGATTTGGCTTCAGGTTGTATTGAAAGGTAAATGTACAAACATAATCATAAAAGAGGGAAGCAGTTGTCAAATTTGAAGCATCTATATGAGAAAAGATTTAGTAGGGAAAACGTCGCATATTTAATAACTGAAAAACAAAAGATTGAAATAAAATTTAATAACATTCAGCAGTATGGCTACAATATTTATTTCTTTGATGAATTTGTATGGCTCCACTTTAATTTGCTTTGTCCTTAATTGGAACTGATTTTTAAAAGAGCTTTTTCTTAAATTGTTCTGGATTTCCGTTAAGCAGTACAGAATGCCGCTATATGCAAAGTTACTTTAAATGAGAGCAAATGTGTATGAAATCAGCAAACTCTCCAACTGTGCCATTCTTCCCTACTGGAAGAGCTTTCTTCATTTACATAGGAGAACATGAAGCCAGAAAAGGGGAAAATACAAACACGAAATCACCAAGAGCCTTTTGGAAGTGCAGCAGAAAAACGCAGCACTTGAGCGAGAGAAGCCAAGTGGTTTTTGAGTTTGCTGTGAAGCGGCAGCTTTAGGGGGAGAATGACCTTCTGGGGAACGTCCAGTGGCTCTGGCTGGAAGATGAGGGGCTGCCGTTTTGCAGACTGTGGATGAGAGGGAAGGGGAAAAAATTGTGTAATTGTAGCAAAGCATCTTGAAACTTTTCAGTTTCATTTGTTTCCAAACAGGAACGCAAAGTGCTGAGGAAGCCTTACAGAGAAGGGGAAGCCTCAGGCAGTTTTTTTTCTCTATGGAGGCTCAGCTGTGGCTCTATCACAGCCTTTCCCAAGTGTTTTTCTTTGGATCTTTTTACCTGGTGCCAACCATAGACAACAAAAAGTAGAAGAGAGCTGCTTGACTGGAACCAAATCCCAGTCAAAATGCTGAATTTGTAGCACAGGGTGTGTCTGATATGCTTATAGTGACACTCTCTCCCCACCTTCCGTAGTACAATACGATTTCCTGAGGTTTAGGACAAAGGCAAGCTTTCCTGCTGTGCTGATTGTTGGAAGGTGTAAAATCTTGCCTCACAGAGTCTGAAATGAGATGCAAGCTGACCAGTACCAGAGACCAAATTTCTATCCCCTCCTTTCCACTTTTACCCAGTCACAGAAATTACAGATATGCTTGAGTACCCTTTTCTTTGGAGGAGTCACCTCAGGGCTGGTTGCACATTAAAAACATCTAGGGAGCTTTAAAAAATCCTGATGCCAAGGCCCCACTTCAATCCTATTAAATTAGATGCCCTCAAGGTGGGAACCATGTATCCAAAATTTTTTTAGAGCTCCCCAGATGATGGTAATGTGCAGCCAGGGTCCAGGAGTCCTGACCCAGAGCTCTTGATCCCACAGACAGCCCTTTTCTTTCCTCTGGGTTGACTTTCCACCCAAATAGCTCCCTGATCTCCATCAGTGGAAGCTAAAACTGCCTTTCAATTTAATTCAGTTCAATTACATACAGTTCAATTCAATAAATGTTTACTCAACTGCTTCTCTACCTTTGATTTCTGATTGTGTTTCCCATGAGAGTGGTGAGAACCTGGTTTAGGAAGGCAAATATACTTGAATTTATCTCATTTTTAAAACTGTTAAGTGCAGATAACAAATTTCTAAAAATTATGCATTGAATTGGCACATCAAACTTTTTCTGACACTCAAAGCTCTGAACAGATATATGTTTGTATATATGTAAAACATCCTTCTTTTAATGTGTTCATTTATTCAGTGCATGTTATTAAGCATTGATGAGCTGGGATAAATAAGACAAAACTTAGGTTTTGAAGAGTTCCCAGGCTAGTGGGAGACATGAAACGTGAACAAGAAATTAAACTACTGTGAACTGCTAAAGCTAAAAGAGGCATGTATAAAAGGATGTTTCAGATGAATTCAGAAGAAGAAATTGTGCCTGGCAAGGCGGAAAGG
Organism: Ursus americanus; assembly: GCF_024610735.1. NCBI lineage: Eukaryota > Metazoa > Chordata > Mammalia > Carnivora > Ursidae > Ursus > Ursus americanus. Next base: position 22,211,969 of record NC_142135.1, read on the forward strand.
CTTGCAGAGGAAATATACAAGAGTAGCCATTCTCCATGAAGGATTTCAGGCAATGGGAGGAGCGCGTGTGGTTTTTGAAGGTGAGAATTAAATGTTCGGCTGAAATCAGGAAACATAGGAGGAGACAGGGAAGGAACTTGAAGTCTCTTAACTGCCTTTAGAGCTTTATCTGTTGGACCGGTGTTTCTAAAGCACTCTTGACTCATGGCTGACTCAAACTCATGAATTTGCAGCGAACTCTTGGGCGTGCAAAGGTTGAGAGAACCTGTTGTGTGGGATAAGACAAAGCTGGCCTGCTTCTGGAAAGTGATGGAGAAGGCTGTGAGGAGGAGCTAAGAATTTAGGCTCTAAAGTTGGATCAACCTGGGATTTCATGCACTAACTGTGGAACCTTGGGCAAGTTCCTAAACCCTCTTCCCCAACTGTTAAAGTGAAGATACTCCATGCTTACCTCATCGGGTTTTTTTTTTTTTAATTTGTTTTTGTTTTTAATGAAGTCTCATTGTATTAGGTACTGTATAAAGTGCTTAAAAAACTGCCTGAACATGGGAGCTGTCAAAAAAATGTAGCTCTCCCAGTTGAGATACTGAATTTTCTCCTTGTAGTTTCCTTTAATTTTTATTTGTGTATGTTTGTGTTTCCCATCATACCTGGCATTCTTCCCAGTACATACTCAAAGACCATCACACTGACTGATTATTAGAAGTGCGTGATTTTGGACATAGGAGACTGTTTATACAATATAAAATGATTTTTAGGAAGCAGTCAACTAAATCACCATCAAGGAACAACACAGTTCTAGAAAGTTCTCTGATAGGCTTATCAGAGGTTATCTATAGGTTAATCTGAAGTCCTCAATGTCTCTGCTTCCAAAATTAAAACCACCAAAAAAAAAAAGTTACCAGGTGGAGTCCATCTGCAGTATCTAATCTGATCTCTCCATGGCTTGCTCATTCTCTTTACTTTACATTTTAAGACTTGGTGAGGAGGGTGATATTTGAGAAAGATGTTGAAGAATGCATGGATTTTTTTTTTTTTTATGGCTGAGAATAGGCATTCAGGCGGTGAGATTAATATATGTAATGGTATACAAATATATTTAAGAACAAAAAGTAGTAAAATAGTTGTTTTGTTGGAACACAGGTTGTATGTACTGGAAACATAGAGAAATAAACCTCAAAATTTAGGCTGAAGCTACAAGGGTCCTCTTTATAGATTCTGTCTTGAGAATGAAAACTTGGAAAATCTGTGTACATCCTATAAAATAGCTGACATCTCTTTGAAAACTTGGCTCCACATTTCTTTTAAAATAATTTCACCTCAACATATATTCTGTTATTTTTATTTCTCTTTGTGTTTATTTATTTATTTTCTCTTGTATCTTCTTGATGATGTTTGTGGTAAGGTCCCAGTCTTGGCTAGCTAAGAGTTCATCTGCTTCCGATGCCTGTTCTTGTACCACCTAAAGTCACAATCTGTTCCTGGAAGAATATACTCATTTGCACAATAACCAATTGTGATGTGAAGAAGGGAGGGTTATAACATCAATTGGGGTATGAGCAGCTGGTATGGAAGAAGTCTGACAAGGCACAGATCCTGTTTCTTTACATATGTCCTTAATAATAATGAAGGGGTAGGGGGTAAATTATGCCAGAAGGGAGCAGTCATTTTTGAATAGCTAGTTTTCCAAGGGAGTACACATGATGTCAGCAATTAATTAAGGCCCTAAATTCTGTTTTTCTATAAAAATCCTATTTTAGTTGCGGTATCTTTGACGCATCTGCTGGCATAAGCAGGATATATGCCACAAATAAAAATTCAAAAATATCTCTTTCTTGTAGAACTCGGAAACAGAAATTCTGAAATTGAAGGAAACCTACGTAGCATCAGAAGGATCCCCAGATCCTTTCTAAGATGGAGGGCAGTGAAGTCCATGCTAAATCCAGACACCCCTAAGTGGGGGCCCTGAGGAGTTTGATATGGTAGGGAAGACAACTCCAACAGGAATCAGGTCCAGGATTTATAACTAGACGGTTTCAAATCCATGTTGGATGATCCTTCAGAGGTAAGGGTATTTGTGGAAGAAATGGTAAACAATGCCAAAAGTGAAGAATTTATCTCAACCCAGATAATGACAGTAAGAACTTCAAAGTTTCAAGATACTGCTAATAGAGGGTAGAAGGTTGACAGGATCAGGCATTGCAAAGTCCTGTTTTCCAACTTTTACCTAAAATGAGGACCAGTGGATAGTAATTAGATCCCAGGTGGCCTGTTTCAAAATAATCTAAGATACATCTAGAATGATAGATTATTTGAGCCGAGAGGGACTTGATTGTACATTGAGGCCAACCTCCTAATATTTTATGAGGGAATTGATGTCCAGTGATCTCTTAGCCAATTTCTGTCAGAGCCAAGGGCAGAATTATGGTCTTGTAAGAGCTTTGTCTGGGTCATTTTAATGCCCAGCCCCCTCTTTATATATAAATTCCCAAATCATCCTAAAGCTTAGCTGGGTGAGTCCGAAGGCAGGAGTAAGGAGGAGTGGGCATGTTACATGACGGCTATGGAAAATCTGACATGTCAGTGTAAACTACCAGGAACAGCAAGTAGCCAAAAATCACAAAGAGAGTCCAAATAGTGCTGTGGCCGATTTCAGTCCAGTTTTTCTGGTCAGTTTCAAGATCTGGGGGAAACAAAACAGGGATCTTTGTTTGGAAATGGAGAATGGAGTTGAGAATTTCCTCAAAAGCAGAGGAGGGAGATCCTTCTAAGTCAAGGCAGTAGGAATGAAGGGAAAAGAGCTCAGATGTCCAGGAAGTGAGACTACCAGAAGAAAGACAGGGAAGCAAGTCCCAGGCTGGCCAGCTGCTATGGCAGGTCTGGTGGTTGTGGTGATGGTGGTGGTGGTAAGAGAGGGTTTGAGATTCTCGGGAAGAATGAGAATAGACAGAGCCATCTGGGGGTGAGGTGGGTTGCAGAAGCAAGAGGCTGTCTCTCGGAATATTGACAAAGCATCTCAACTTCATCCCTCCATCATGCCCGCTGGTGGGTTATGAACTTGCTAATGGGATATGAACCCAATGATTTCTTATTGATTCCACAGGAAGGAGAAAAAAAATCAGAGTGTTACAGGTCAGGGTTCTTTTTATGAGGTAGCCCCCAAAATGCCCAGAAAAGACTTCTGTTTATGAGGGAGACACATCAAGGAAATACAGAGCTGGAAGATTTTTTTTCTTCACTTCTAAAAATGGCATTTAAAACATTTGTCTCCTGATATCCCCACTCCATTATAATAACACACAGTTAAAAAATCATCTTCAGACATCTTCGTTATTAAAAAAGTCTCAGAAAATATGCTGATAGGATCTCTGCAGAAGATATTTAAGATGAAGGAGCCACTTTCTAGAATGGTGGCTTCTATGAAAACACTAAGTTCTAACCTCTTCATAGTTGCAGAAAGAGAGACTGAGAATTCTTAGTGGCTCATATCTATTGGCAATGATATGAGGCAGTAGCAAATGTAGTATGGGTCAGCATGGAATGTAGATAAGTACAGGGCATAGAAGGTGATCACTAGACATTAGAGACCAAGTATATATAGAGGAAATTATGATCTGGGTTCAAAGAATTGTCTCTACTTCATGTTAATGTTCACTGAATATTTTAGTGAAGACTAATTTTAAGATAAAAACGTATCTATACTGTATTGTTTCTCTGAAGTACTTGTTAGTGTCATTAAACACACACACGTAACATAGTTAGTTGGTTAATAAATAATAGTTTATTTCTTAAATAGGTTCATTTTCTTTCCCCCTCAGTGAGCATTTTTGGTTGAAAACCTTGTGTTAGAAGAACCCCCATCAAAGGCCTGTTAGAAAGTTCCTTGTAACCAGGTGGATTGAACTGGTCCTGGATATTTACTTGAAGATACCCACTGTGGGCAGACTAAGGAAGCAGCCTTTTTACCAAGGATGTGCTAGAACAAGGTCAGGACATTTGAAAAAAAAAAAAAAAAAATCTTGCAATTACACTTTTCTACCACTAGATGATATGCATGTATAAGCAAGATAAAAAATCCTCCTACTTTCCTATCTCCATCAGTGGCCTCAGTGATAATAGGTAAGTTGAGGTATTTAGAATTCAACAACAGATATCATTAGGAAAGAGAAAATGTGAAAATGAAGAACTGTCATTAGTGGTTAGGATAATACATGTGAAAATAACAAATTTATTGAATGCTTATCCTTTAAGTCTGGGGCCATCAAGCTATTGCCTGTGGGCCATATCCCAGCTTACCAACTCTTTTGTAAATAAAGTTTTATCGAAACACAGCCACACTCATTGGTCTGTGCTTCATTTTGCTCAGCAATGACAGAGGTGAATAGAGACAGAGACTGTATGACCTACAAAGCTTAAAATATTTCTACCTGGATTTTTTAACAGAAATGTTTTGTAATGCCTGGTCTAAATACATAGAGTTACACTAACTCATTTAATCCTTACAACTCTATGGTTGTGGGTATGTATTATTATTATTTGTTTTACAGATAAAATGATTAAGGACACAGTGAATCCTGACACATATATTAAATGACTATAGTAGGCACACAAGGCTATAACTCTTGATGTACTATGTACTTGATACTGCTCGGTTTGTGTACCAAGATGAATGACAGTTGGCTTCAAAGTTGTGGGGAAACTAGAAAGAAGAAATGAAAATTATTGCAAGGTCAGGCTGGACTCTGTGATCCATAGGTAGAAATATAGCTGGGATAGAGTAGCTGTCCATTGAGTACTTTTCCCAAAGTAACACTTATTCAGAACATATTTTAAGAAACTATTTTGACGCAATAATTCATAAGACTGAAGATGATTCATCAGATGAAACAGTGTTTAAATTGTGATTGAAACATCAGTGGTCAGGTGGAGAGACACAGAAAGAAAGTCAAAGGAAGGCTTCTTTTTAAATGTCCTAGTTTTCCACAATTAAAGGAAGTCTTTGCTCCTCCAGTGTTAGAACCTCGGTATATCTCAGCCCTCAGGATATCTGCTGGAGGTGGCAGAAACTGGGGTGGGGGGGTGGGGAGCAGGGTGACATTGAGCTTTAGAGTTTTCTAGACTCCTGGGTAATTAACTTTCTTAGAGTTCTAGATCATGAGGAGGAGAGGAGAGAATCAGGAACCAGGTCACTAGACAGTCAGTTTAATCCTTTGTCCCACACGAAGAGATGGGGCCACATTGACTAGGTCTTTCAAGGGTTTTCCACATGAGCATGCCTACTCTCGCCTTCCTTCACTCCAGGGAGACCTCTCCTGTTTGATTCTTCCACATTTTGATGTCCTCCTTCCTGAGGTTTTTCCCTTGTCCTTGCCAAAAAGAAAGCCCTGGTAAACTGTTCCTTCCACTCAACCTTTGTTGACTCTAAGAAAGGGGAAAGTGCTATGTTTGGTGTCTCCTTGGGGTGACGTCAAGGTGTGAGTGGTGGATGGTCAGAGTGAAGGAGCAGGAAGGAGAAACTCTGGGGCCTTGCAGAGGGATGTGGAGAAAGAGCCAGGCCTTCCATTTTACTGTTTTCTCATAAAAAATCAGAAATAAGTGAAGCTTCCTATGGTAAGAATCAATTTTCTTCTAAAGATCATCCTATCTGTGTTACTTCAGAAATTTATATTCTTTCTAACAAAATGGCTTAGAACCTCCCATCCCCTTTGTTTTTTTGGGTGAAAATTAAAATCCCAGCTTCATGACAACAGTGGAGCACTTGGCCCACATTTCACTGTAGAATGAATGTCCCAAATCCAGCTCCCTTTTCTTTAACACACAGGTATGTATATATGTATATATGTATGTATGTATTGTATTTATGCATCTATGGCTGAATTTTGGTTGGGACAGGGTATGTGGGATGGTGTCAAGCTGAAAAATTAATATAGATAATCTGGGCTATTAGAATTTAGGAAGGGAAAAGGCCGGGAGATCAGAGATGGTTTTGGTAAAGATAAGTGCGTTAGGTTCTGAGGGAATTTGGATATGCAAAGGAAGGGGCATTAGAGGCTATGAGATGGAGTGTCAGAAGTGTGAGCTTGACAATGGGCACTTCGAGAGAAGATACTTCTGGTAAAGGCTAAATTTAGGAGTTTAAGAATATCAGGTTAAAGTTCAAACTGGATCTCACAGTCCCAGAGAGAACCAGAAGACTTCTGACTAGAGAAGCATCACTGACCATAAATTCTTCAAGTGCGAGACCCATCGTGTTTATCTTTTCTTTTCTGTGCTTAGTTAAGTGATCATTGACATGTGGTCGGGGCCCAAGCAATTTCAAGTAAATAAATGCACAGAAGTTATATTTTAGGAAAAGTAATCTGGGGTCTAGGTGTGGGATGAATTGGAGAGGAAGACAGAAAACAGAGAAAAAATAGGGGTGAGTCCAAAGACACACACATTGGTTTCCTTTACCAAACACTCCTTGTGAAATGATCAAATTTTAAGTCTCATCGTTAGTACCACAACTGTAGTTGGAAATAGCTGAACATGAACCAGTCATTGCACCAGTTGTAACCAGAGGTAGGAAATGTTTCATAAAAAGTCTATTTGTTTCACTTTGACTACCTAGCCATGTCTTACTGTGTCCAGTTTAGGATATTCCACAAATGCAGCATGATGAAAAAAAAAATCAGGAAAGTAGATTTTGTGCTTGCCTCAATCACAATGTTTTTCTGATTGGAATGAGGAATAGCTTAATAAATGTTATTTCTCTTTATTCATATCATCTTCAGATTTGAGACTTAAGGGATTTTTAAAATTTACTTTTTATTAAATGAAAGCCAAGTAACAAGAAAGGGTTAAATCTGAGTTATCAAAACAGGTTTTCTTCAATTCTTTATTCTTTATTCTGACCTGGTACTTGGTTGATGTGTTTAGCTAGAAGGACTCACTTTCAAAATCTCAGTGTTACTGGGTTGAGAAATAAGGGCTGAAGTCTATCCCTGGTTACGTCAAGTGGTGTCAAATTTGGCTTGCCATACTTACTTCCTGTTGACTCCAAGAGAAAGGCTGCAGTTGGCGTCCCACAGTGAAAAACACGAAGCTCTGAGACCAGTCTGAATTACTAATCACTACATGTCCTGTTCAGTCTAACCACTTTCCAGGCGATTAAATGAACCGCCAGGTCAGTGACTCAGCTTCCGAGGGGATAGCCAGCAGTCCAAGCTGATCTGCATATCCTGGTTTTAATTCCCAAGGTTTGATCCAGAGCTGCCTCGGAAAGATGATTTCCCCTTGGAACTTGTCTCTCTGGGGACAGAAAGATGGACACAGATGATGAAATATATAGTCTACTGGAGAAGGGCCATCTCGCCATGAGTCTTTTGAGGGAAAGAGTTGCAAGAATGTCATCTTTCATCAGCTGGTGTCACTGTTTGGAACCAGTCACAAGTTGGGTGTGGCAGGGCGAAGTTGTCTAAGTTTGAAAGGAGAAAATATATTGAGTAGGAAACATTAATTTTTTTTCTTTTTTGGCTTAACTGTCAGTAGATACAGTATTCCCTGTTTGCTTCAGTAACTTCCAAAGGTTCTTGAAGATGTCACCATTTTATAGTATATTTGCTGAGTTTTCTAAGTGATTGGCTGAACTTTGTTGCTTTTACTAAGCTTCATGTCCAGTTACCATAAAAAGCAGCATGTAGTCAGTGGTGGAAATAGGGGTGGGAGTGTAGGGGCCACAAGGGAATGCAATTCCAGGAACTCCCAGTCTCACATGCAAATTAGATTAAACTGCTCTGTGGCCAGGGCTCCCAGAGCAAATAATTCCCATTCCCACCTCTTAGCATTGTCTCTTGTGGGAATAAAGAAATCACTTTCAATTTATGTCAGCTACTGCCTTTTTTAAAAAAAGTACATTATATGCCTATTATATGCCTGTTTGTCCACCTTATTTAAGAAAACTCTTTACTAGGTAACCTTTTTAAATACTTAAAAAAAAAAAGGATTTCGAGATCCTTAGAAGAAAATACTGTAAGCATATCAAAGTCTTATTTTGTCAGAAAGAAGTTGAGTCTTTTGAATGGCTGGTGCCACCACATCCTTCAGGCGGCTTTCATACTTGGCATAAAACTTTTAGTCATGTCTCATATTCCCTTTGTTTTGATTAGTTAGTACATGATAACTTGACAACACTCAAATGTGAAAGCTTGAGAAAGGGAGCGTGACAGGGAGGGAAGAAGCCCTCCAGCCAGCAATTCTTTCTTTAATTTTTTTTTTTTTTAACATGAGTATTTCTTAAACACGTTGAAGGTGAACCCAAAGAATATATCCAAAACCACACAACCTGGATTCTCTGAATGTGGCTATGTCAGTGCTTTCTGGAAGGGATGTGTGAGCATGTGCACCATCAGAGAGCAAACATGTAAATCACGTCTTTCCCAGGACACCTCGAGCACTGCTGCTTTATCTGAGCAGATGTGCTGTGGGCCTTGCAGATAGCATCTGTTTGTTCTATTTATGGGGGGAAAAGGCATGTATTTGTGAGCTCAGGATGAGCACAACTTTCTTTGTGGATATTTTATTTCATTATAATTAATTTTTTTTTTTTTTCATTTTGGAGCCAAGGAATTTGAGTCGTTGGCAGTTCTAGGTGCCTTCTGAATTCCTTCTTGTGTTCATTCCTCATTTTGCTCCCCTGCTACCCCCAAATTTCACAGAGTTAAAATCAGAACTGGAGAGATGAAGTCACTAGCACAAGAGCAGATAGCATTTATTATTAGTTTCATTCATCATTATTGATTTATCTACTTATTTACATATTTATTTATTGAGGACCTATTATATTCCAGGCACTGTGCAACATTCTAGAACCTGGTAGTGAACAAAAATGCCACTTTCTGCCCTCCATGTATTTTATAGTTTACTAGGGGAAGACACAACAATAAAAATAATCACACAGACATACACAACTTCATCCATGACAAATGCTACGTGATGCCTTAATAGCCTAAAATAGGCTATTATGAGTTGGTCAGAGAGGTAATAGAAGGTTTCCTTGAGGAAAGAATGCCTAAGCAGTAATCTGAAGGATGAGTAAAGCCTAATGAGATATACTAGGAGAGAAAGAGTCTTTCTGGCCGAGAGAAGGACATGGTAGAAGACCCTGTGGTGGATGTAAGCATGAGAGTGAGAAACTGAAAGAGAGTCAATGTGGCTGGAGTGAAGGGGAGGGGGAGCAGGAAAGAGACGGGCTGAGCAGTTAGAACCAAACACTGCAGCACCTTGTAGCTCATTTTGAAGCTTTGTTTTAGGGTTAGTGGGAAGTCCATATAGTAAACAACGGGAGGAGGCAAGAGTGAGTAGGGAAGACCGTTGAGGACTACTGCAGTAGTCCAGGCAATAGACAATGCGTGTGTGGTCTAAAGTAGTGAGGGGCAGAAGAGAGGAAAAGGAGTAGATATATTCAAGAGGTACTTAGAATGTAAAAATGATATGGGGAGGAAGGGAGTAAGTGGGGACAATGATGACCCTAGATTTCTGAGTGGAGAAAATAGATGAGTGGTGATGCCATTCACCGAGATGGAATGCTGGAAGGTGGGGTTAGAGGGGAAGATGATGCATTTATTTTAAGAAGTGTTGAAGTTAGATGGTAAGTTATAGGTTGACTATATGGGTCTGACCACCAAAGGCAAGATTTGGGCTGGAGAGAAAATATTTGTGAATGAATTACTTATAGTTTTATACTGATATGATCTGTTCCTCTTCAGCATCTTTCCAGAAGAACACCTCTATAAGTAGGGGTAAATCCATTGGTCTTGGACACCATGTTAAGTGAATTGTTAAACAACTTATTTTATATGTCAGGGTTTTGAGGGACTTCTGGGAGGCATGTTCAGATCCTATGTGGATGAATTAGGGAGTTGTATAATTTGAAGGATATCAAAAGTTACCTCTGTATGCAAATATCTGTATTCTTCCTCTTAACCTCCCAGAGAGCCTAAAGTTGCTGGCCATTTTGTTGCTCTTTAACTAGTTCCCATTTTATTTGGGTTAGAATGATAAATTTTAGTGTTTGAAGGTAATGTGAAAGTTGTATGCTCCAAAGTTCTCACTTAAAATGAGTCTGCTTTACAAAATCTCTAGACATATAGCCTCAGCTTGAACATGTCTGTGATAGAGAATCTAGCATTTGACAAGTCAGTGTCGATTTTTAGTTATCTTCCCTAAATTCTTCCTTTTATTGGATTTTCCCATCCAGGATGACACAGAACAGTTCTCTTTCCCCTTCCACGCAGCAGAAAATTGACTAGTTTTAACCCATAAATCATCACTATTCTCAGCTAAACTGCCACAGAGATGAATGATTTAGATCCAATTGTCATTGAAACCATTGAAGCCCCTGGACATACATCATCTCACTTAGAGGTCATAGTGACCCTTTGAGGTATGCATTATTATTCTACAAAGAGATGAGGAAGCTGAATCCCTGAGTTAAATGACTTTACCCAGTTACATGTTACATGAATAAAGGGCAGAGCCAGGACTTGAATCCAGGTATACTGACTCCCAGCCCTAGTCTAAGCTACCTTGAGCATCTGGGGGGTTAGGGCTCTGAGCTGACCATTGAGCGATCAGCTGATGGTAACGAGGTAGAGCTTACCCACCTGGACCTTGTGGGCCAAATGATGCCTGCCACCTTGACTTGCTCAGCAAATATTATAAAAAAAAGTAATTACAGATGTTCAAACTGGTTTTTATTTTGAACACCTGGTGGCAGGACAGGAACTGTCTGGTTCTCTACTTTCTTCACCACACCCTTAACCCCTTGCACATCACCTACCAGCACAGCCTGAAGGCACTTGTGCTTATAACTTTGTATCCCTTTAAGAACTGTATGGAACACTAATCTTCAAGTTTTTTCAGAGTTCACTCCCTGTTAGATAAAAAAACAAAATAAAACAAAACAAAACTTGAGCATGTAGCCCATATATTTTATCTGTGTATTTTTAGATTAAATGCAAATATTCACGTAGATTACTATGTTTTAAAATATATCAAATATAAATTTAAAAGACCATAAAACTAGAAATGGAAGTCCTAATATTTTCTCTTCTCACCCCGATGAATCATCTTCATGGATTACCTCCTTATGCTTCCACTGGAGGGACCACTGAAATGGAGTAGGGGAACAGGGGCCGGAGAGGCTGGTTGGGGGACAACACCTGGGCAATGCATGGAAACATTTTAGATGTGCTGACGCTGTGTTTTCTTCGCTGCGTTGCCCAGCTTCAGCTTGGTTCCAAGGCACACACACTGCTAAGATCTCTCTGGAGGTTCATAGTGAGTGAAGGGCTCGTTGCTTTGGTCTGCATTGTTTGTCCTTGGTTTTAATTGCCACTTGTGTCCCAAGCTATGTGGTAATAGGACTAATAGCTAACATTTGTTGACTGCTTACTATGTGCCACTGTGCTAACAGATTTATGCACATTACCTCATTATTCTTATTAAAGCTCTGAAGTTTTGCTATCTTTGTTTTACAAATGGGAAAACTGAGGTGTGGAAAGCTGTGACTTACCCACGGGTGTAGGGCTAGTTAGTGGCACAGCTGGGATTTGAACCCAAGTCTGTTCTCTACCAAATCACTCATTCTGGACTGCTATGTTCTCCTGCCAGGAGGATTAGTGCTTAGATTACTGATAGTGATCTGGGTGGATTTCCATTACTAGAAGTGACTCAAATGGGAAGAATCATCATCTGCACAGACCAAAAGGTTGGGTTCACAGCAGGTGTCGTTAAATGAGAGGAAACAGCCAGGTTTATAGAAATACAAATGTGCTGATGCAGTTAAAAATGAAACTCTTCAACCAAATCTAGGTCCTTCTTTATTTCTAGATAATTTGGTCTCATTGTAACCCATAGTTCCAGGTAGCAAATATATGTTGAATACTTCTCTGGACGAGACTGTTGGAGGCTGCAGTTGTTGTGTAGGGCATCTGAGTTCCATTATAGGCTGTACATGGTTCAAACTTATCTTCCAGTTCTTGAACATAAGACACAGAGATGTCAAGGGATTCAGGAATTCTCTTTATTAGCTGCTAGAGTGCTTCAGCCTAGTGGAGTCAGATAGACCTGGGTTTGATTCCTGACTCTGCTATATATTAGCTCTGAGAACTCTGGCAAGTTACCTAAGATTTTCAAGTCTTAATTTCTTCTTACGTATGTATGTATGTATGTATGTATGTATGTATGTATGCTATCTATCTATCTATCTATCTATCTATCTATCATCTATCTATCTATTTAAAGATTTATTTTAGAGAGAGAGAGGGAGAGAGTGCATTCTCGAGTGGGGGGGGGGCAGAGGGAGAGAGAATCCTCAAGCAGACTCTCCACTGAGTGCAGAGTATGACGCCGGGCTTGATCCCAGGACTCTTGAGACGATGACCTGAGCCAAAACCAAGAGTCGGATGCTTAACTGACTAAGCCACTCAGGCTTAGTCAACCCCTTAATTTCTTCATCTTTAAAGCAGAGATAATAAAACCTGCTTCAAAGTGGGATTTTTAGGATTAAATCCTCTACCATATGTGGAGTGCTTCACACAGTGCTTGGTGCATAGTTGTGCTCAAAATTCGGCATCAGTTACTGTTCTGCATGACCCTGCTTTCCCTAAGAGGAGGCACTGATTGATTATTTGTGGCATAAGCCCATGTCCTCTGCTGCACTGGTTATGTCCTATATGTCCTATTTGCAAGTGAGGAGGAACCTTTTCCTAAACCTCCTCAGTATCTTGCTTCCACAGAAAAACAAATCTGTTTCCACAAAAGAGCAAGAGACACTGGAAGTTTATGGGCTAGAGAAGGCGGCTCCAAGAAGAAAAGAATCTGGCAATCAGCGACACCCTCCTGAGAGGGCCCAGATGCAGGCCAGATGCTGAAACTCTGTAGAGACATGTTAGGCTCAATGAAAGGACTGTTACGCCATGACTTTCATCCATGTGGGCATGAAGAATATTGACTGATCTCACTCAGATTATTAAGAGTGACTTCAGGGCTCTGGAAACATGGGTGTAGGAGGCTGGGACTCAAGGGGTGGTCTTGACAATCCTCCCAGTTGAGCAAAAAGGTTTCTGTAGATGACAGCCTGCTCCAGTGATGGATGCCTACTTCACATGCCTTGCCCCGTGCCACCTCCGGAAGAGTGCGCAGCAAGAACCAGTGGGGATAATTCAGTGGGAGTGATTTGAGATTTCTGTCTATGCAGAAATCATCTCTAGTGACTTTTATTTAGTGTTATTAAAGTTATTTCAATGGGTTCCTAACTACAGTGGCTATTCCTGTAATCACCTTTCTTTAATCAGCCTGTATGGTTGGTTTCTTTTCTGGCTGGACTTTTGACACTCTGCTTAGCCTTCCATTCCACCTTTTGATAAGCATGTTTTGTCCTTCTAAATGTACAAGGATGGTGAAAATTTCTCTTTTTATGATTGGCACATTAGTATAACTCTTTCTAAAAAAGGGCTAAATGCAAGAGCTGAACCCTGGACAAAGAAAACATGAAGTTGACTGTTGTTGTTTCCCTGCCTTCATTTTTCCCCTGCTCATTCCTAGTCAGTTCTTTCCACCGCAGCTAGAATGACATTTCCACCTTTGTCCCTACTAAGTTAATTTTCTATTGCTGCTATAACTAGTTACCACAGACTCATCAGCTTACAATAACACAAATTTACTCACAGTTTTGTAGGTCAGAAGTCTGACGTGGGTCTCAGTGGGCTAAAATCAAGGCGTTGGCAGGGCTTTGTTCCTTTCTGGAAGGTCTAGGGGAGAAAACTTTCGCTTGCTCTTTCCAGATTCTGGAGGTTGTCCATGTGCTGTAGCTCATAACCCCTTTTTCCATCTTCAGAGGAGCAATGTTGCATCTCTCTGACCATGCTTGCACAGTCTCATCTCCCTCTTCCCATGGATGGGAAAGGGTCTCTGTTTTAACCCATGTGGTTAGACTGGACCCATGAAGATAATCCAGGATAATCCTTCCATCTCAAGGTCTTTAACTTAATCACATTTACAAAGTTACTTTTGCCAGGTAAGGTGATATATCACAACCCACAAGTTCCTGGGATTGGGTTGTGATATTTTGGGGTGGCTATTATTCTATCTATCACATCTACCAACCTGCTTTAAGCCCATCATTTCTTTGCTGGACAGTGGCATCCGTTTCCTAAATGGTTTCTCTTTGTGCACCCTTGTTCTACCACCTTCGCCTTTTGTTATTTCTCCATGCTTTCCCTCTGATATAACCACACTGGACTCCTTGCTTTTCTTTGAACACACCAAGCACACTTCTTCCCAGGGCCCTTGCACTTTCTGTTTCTCTATGCCTGGATTCCTTTTCATTCAGATATTTTCATGACTGGCTCCCTCAGAACTTTTCAAATGTCAGCTCTTCAGAGGGGTCTTTTCCTGAACCACTTACATAGTGAGCACCTTTTCCTTGCACTTTCATTGGTCCATCCCTTTGTCTCATGTTCTTACATACTGACTCGTGACAGAGGACATGTTTATTTCTTGTCGCTTTCCCTTAAGTCTTTATTTCACTTCCATTTTGAAAGATAGTTTCACTGATTATAGAATTCTAGGTTGACGGTCCTCCCCCAGCCCCCACCAGTATTATAAAGATATAACTGCACTGTCTTCTGGATTGCATTATTTCTGATGAGAAGTCTGTTTTTATTCTTAGTTTTCTTCCTCTTTATGTAACTCTGCATTTATGATTTTCTCTTTGGTATTGGTTTTCAGAGATTTATTTATCATTTGTGTTGATGTGATTTTCTTTGTGTTTCTTGTGCTCGAGGTCACTCAGTTTCTTTGATCTGCATGTTTATAATTTCATCCAGTCAAGCTATTATGTCTTCAGATATTTTTTGTTGTCTCCTCCTTCTGAGCCTTCAATTATGCACATATTAGTTCACTTGACATTGTTTCACAGTTCACCAATTCTCTGTTTATTCCTCTTCTGCCATGGTATCTTTTCTATGTTTCATGTTGTGGAGTTCTGTTGCTTCATCTTCCATCTACTATTTCTTCTGTGTCTAATCTGCTGGTAATCCTACCCAGGGTTATTTTTTATTTCAGATACTGTGTTTTCATTCCTACAAGTTGGATTTGTATCTTTTCATACTTTCCACATCAGCTCATCTTACTTAGACTTTTTTCTACTTTCTCACACATACGAAGTATATTTATTATAGCTGGTTAGTATCCTTGATTTTTACTAATTTTATCATTTGTGTCATTTCTGGGTCTGTTGCTATTGATTGACATTTCTCCTCATTATGAGCCATATTTTCCTGTCTCTTTGCATGCTTGGTAATTTTTGATTCATTGTAGATACTGTGAATTTTATATTGTTAGTTGTTAGCTTTTTTATTCCTTTAAATAATTTTGAGCTTTTTTCCCCCTAGGACACAGTTATTTGTTGACAGTTTTGTTAAGGGAAATCTATAACAGCCTTTAGTCTAGGGTTAATTTGGTGTTCCTACCGAGGCAAAATTCTTCCAAGGACTCTATTCAATGCCCTGTGTGATAGGAGTTCTTTCTGCTTTGGTTGGTGAAGATAGCAACTTTTCTTCAACCTGTATTTTCCCTGAGGATTGTTTGGCTGCTTCTTTCCATTGGTTCTTTCTTTGACCTTTATAGTTTTCCTCACATGTATGCACTAATCAATAGTTTGCTAAAGATTCCAGGGTAACCCTCTGAATATATCAGAGCTTTTCCAGGGAAGATTCTCCTTTCTAGTACTCTGTTCCAGAATTTTATCCACCTTGGGCTCTCTGAAGCCAGAACTCTGTCTACTCAATTCAGGGACACTGCTAAGCTCTGTTTGGGTCCCCAATCTCTATGTTGTGGTCAGGAAATGCTCCTCAGGTATTAAGCTGGGTCACTTGCAGGGCTCACTATGCTTATTTCCCTTCTCCCAGACAATACTATCCGATGATGCCAGTTGTCCAGAACTATTGTTTCACATATTTTATTGGATTTTTTAATTATTTAAGGTGAGAGATTAAATTCCGTTCTTGCTACTCCTTCTTGCCTGGGAATAGAATTTTGTTCACTAATCTTTGAGACCTATTGTATCAGAACTGCATTTCCACAAACTCCTGGCTCTGTGCTCTGCCTCTGATCCCCACCTCTGGCCCTGCTAGGATCTACCACTCTCTTTCCCATATTTTTCTTGGTATTTGAATTTAGATTTTCTGCCTAGATTCTAACTTGGCTCACCTTTCTGACCCTTTATCTCTGATTAGCTCAGCTGAGGGTTTATGCACTTATTCTAGATCCTGGATCTTCACTCTAACTTCTTTAGCAAGCCTTGGATCCTTTGCTGCAGCTACCCCTTTTTAAAAATGTATAATAATTTGATAGGTAAAAATAAAAATTGTTTTGATTTTGATTTCTTTGACTACTAGTGAGGCTGAATTTTCCCCAAACATACACTGCTTGTATTTCTTTTTCCACGAGTAGACACTATCCATTTTCAATTTTGTACTGCTTTTCCTCTTTCCTTTAACGTGGAGGCTCCATGTTAAAAACTTTAGCTCTTACTGTAGTTTGGATAAATTTGTGGGACGATTGGTCGTGCCAAAATTCCAAAGCTCTCTCTCTCTCTGTAGCAAATGCAGATCTCATCCTTTCAGATGAAAGACTTTTGTGCCTTGAAATCTTCTTGGAGAGGTTTTTGTTTTAGTTTGAAATAGTTAATGTTAGACAAATACATCGATTACTGATTTTTTTTCCCCCATCACCTTACCATTCAAGATCAAATGCAAGGAACAATGCCTAATTACTGAACTTTATTTTAAAACTTATTTTAGTTCCAAAAATAAGTTAGCAACTAAGTCTAAATGAGAGATGAAAATATATCATGTAATGCATCCAACATATTAAAGAGTGATTAATGAATGATCTGCTATTAAAATCTTTTGGGAAGAACTGATGAATGAACTGAGGAGAACTGGGAACTTTACAAACTGTAGCTTTACAATTAAAATATTGGCCTTAATCTTATCTGAGGGATATTAGAGGATTTATTGGTATAGAACGAGTCATTGGATTATCATTACTCAAAGCTGCCCTTGATTATGTTACATATGAACATTATCATCATTATAATGACTTTTAAATTTGCTATCATATTAGTCACTAACTTTTTCTTACACAATGATTTCAGCTCCTGATAGATTTTGATCATATCCATAGCCGACAATTTAACAATCTCTTTCATAAATCCAGAAATTTTATTTTCCCCTTTTAATGTCTCTTCAAAATGACATTATCTTCTGAGATAACAGTTGGAGTAATGCAATTTCCCAGCTTCGATGCTGGCTTCATATTATTGTCCAGATTCGGCAATTTGTAGTTTTCTTCATCTACATAACAGAGTCCAGTTCCCCAGTGATATTTTACAGGTTGGGGTTTTTTTTTAGGGGGAGGAAAAGGTGTCAGTGCATAGTACACCTTTCTTGCCCTTCTAGATGGAAAGTTGGATCCAGTAGTGAGATAGATGGACATTATTGAATTGTGTCAGTTCTATCACTGATAAAGTAAGTTGGAGCATGTGACATTTATTTTTTGGCCAAGAGGAGTTTGCTACTACTTCAACCCTGAATAGACAGATTTTATATCCTTCTGTTTCTGACACAGCAGGAAGAATTCAGGTTTTCCCTAGATGGAATCCCCTTATATTTGGTCAGGAAGGTAATTAGGAAGAGAAGAGATAGGAAAGGACTCAGAGAAGCATACTAGTTCTGTCCGCAGGCTGCTAATTACCATGGGTTACTTAACCTCCACAGCCTGTCTCCTTATCTGTGAAACAGGGATGATACTCCCTGCTCTTCTTACCTGATGGGTGTAAAAATCAATAAAAAATAATACATATGAATTTGCTTTATGAAGAAGTAAGTTATTCCTAAATGTGTTTCCAGTGGCCAGTTGTTTCTAAATGACAAAAATCTGCTTGGAGATTATAATAGTAATGTGAATAATAACAGCCACCCTTTATGTGTTCTTTTTCATATCAGTCCACTGTGCCAGGGGCTTTACATGTATTTTTCTCAACACATATTTTCTTTGAATGTTTATTCTATTTTCTGTATCAATTCTTCATAAAAATTATAACTCCAAGTTATTCTTATCCTCAGTTTACAACTTGAGAGAACTGCTTATTTTCCTCTCAAATAAATGTTAAGTTTTTCACTTTAACTCTGCAAAACTTTGCAAGAGTCTGTTGTTTTTGCTTCTTGGGAAAGGAAATCTTAACAACCTGAGACATCCTACACAAGAGAAAAGGGGGAGAGAATCTTACTTTAAATCATCTCAATGCAAAGGCATTGACTGAAAACAAGTTTCAGTAAAGGGTGCAGAAATTGGGTTCAGGGGCGCCTGGGTAGTGCAGTCCTTAGGCAGCTGCCTTCGGCTCAGGGCGTGGATCCTGGCGTTCCGGGATCGAGTCCCACATCGGGCTCCTCCGCTGGGAGCCTGCTTCTTCCTCTCCCACTCCCCCTGCTTGTGTTCCCTCTCTCGCTGGCTGTCTCTCTGTCACATAAATAAATAAAATCTTAAAAAAAAGAAAAGAAAAGAAAAGAAATTAGGTTCAGGGACCAAGCAGGCTGGAGGAGAGAAGTTCTGTCCTGTGTGTCAACATATGCTCAATAAGAGCAAAGAAAAATCGTTTCCCTCCCATCCAGCCCCTTTGATGTTTCTTTTTGCCCTCCCTCCCTCCTCTCCACGGGATTTGCAGGCACAGTAGTCTGGTTCTAGCACACTGGAGGCAGGGGGCAGCGTTGAGCCTGGTGCCATACCCAGCTTCCGGCTGCTCTCTTTATGTGTCTTCTCTGCTTGCTTCTGCCCCTGTCCTACTCTCTTTCCAGACTGGGGCCCCAGGTTACACTGCACAGAAGGGCAAGACGACCTCTTCCTTCTTCTCTGCTGTGCTTGGGGGAATTAAATACAGTAGATGTGCTCTGTTCTGGCTTTGCCTCATTAAGAGGTCTCTATGGATTAATTCCCAAGAGATCGAATCTCGTTACTTTACTGTGGCAAAGTGAAATTAGTGTAAAGTAACAAGGAGCCAGATTAATGTGACCCCAGGAAATAATCCATAAAAAACTTATGAGGCCTTTAGCAGGCTGTAAATTGGATTTTAGACAGTGTGAGGGGAGGGGAAGAATCATGTTAAAAACAATCAGTTGGTAATGAATAGAGCTAATATTTTAGCACTTCGAAATAGAAGAAAACACCAAAGTAAATAACTCCGAGAACCCAATGGCAATATTTTCTAACATGTGTAAATAATTGAAATTGTGATTATAATTCTAACTGAATTTTTCTTGCTTTATGGCTGCTGGGAAGTGTATTGTTCATTAAGCATCACAGAACTCTAAATCAAAAGAACAAAGGAGAAGAGGAAGGCAGAAGAAAGAGATGGAAAAGAAAAAAGTCTTGTTTAGGGTGACCAGTTGTCCAGCCCGGTCTGTAGGGAGGAGAGAAAACAAACAACTTACTAGTCCACTTCTAGGATAAAGAAACTGACTCTGAAAGAGGAGGAGGATGGTTTGGAGACTGATAGGATACCAATTTCTTTTTTACTTTTTTTTTTTCCTTAAGCAGTGACAGGAAGGGAGAAGTGATAGGCACTTGGCATTTGTACCCAGCAATCCTGTGTCATCACATGGTAGAGAAAGAATGCCATGGATATTTCACAGAAATAGAAAAACAGTCCTAAAATTCACATGGAACCACAAAAGACCCCAAATTGCCAAAGCAATCTTTAGCAAGAAGATCAAAGCTGGTGGCATCACACTTCCTGCCTTCAAACTATAATACAAACCTGTAGTAGTCAGAACAGTATAGTACTAACATAGAAACAGACATATCAATGAACAGAATAGAGAGTGCAGAAATAAACCCACATATATACTATCAATTAATTTTCAACAAGGGCACCAAGAATG
Organism: Ursus americanus; assembly: GCF_024610735.1. NCBI lineage: Eukaryota > Metazoa > Chordata > Mammalia > Carnivora > Ursidae > Ursus > Ursus americanus. Next base: position 22,231,954 of record NC_142135.1, read on the forward strand.
CACAATGAGAAAAGAACAGTCTCTTCAGTAAACAATGTTGGGAAAACTGAATATCCACATGCAAAATAATAAAATTTTACTCTTATCTCACATTATAAGCCAAAATCAACTGGAAATGTATTAAAGACTTGAATGTGAGAACTGAAACTGTAAGATTTTAGGAAAAAAACTCCTTGACATTAGTCTCAGGAATAACTTTTCAGATATGACACCAAAAGCGCAGGCAACAAAAGCAAAAATAAATAAGTGGGATTACATTAAACAAGCTTCTGTACAGCAAAAGACAACAAAATTCTGTACAACAAAATGAAAAGGTAACCTACAGAATGGGAGAAAATATTTGCAAACCATATATCTGATAAGGGGTTAATATCCAAAATATGTAAGGGACTCCTAAACTCAATAGCAAAAAAAAAAAAAACAAATATTCAATTAAACAATGAGCAAAGGACCTGAATAAACATTTCTCCAAAGAAGACATACAAATGGCTAACAGGTATATGAAAAAATGCTCAACATCACTAGTCAACAAGGAAGTGTAAATCAAAATCACAATGAGCTATCATCTCATACCTGTTAGGATGGCTATTATTAAAAAAATAATAGGTAACAAAATGTTGGTGAGGTTGTGGAGAAAAGGGAACCTTGGTACACTCTTGGAGGGAATCCTCGCACAAAAGCCAAAGATAAAGCTTTTGCCCTGTAGGCTCCCTGGGGCTCAGGTGAACTGCAGAAAGGAGCCATCAATGCTACCTGTGAATCCAGCAAGAGTCTGGGGGTGGGAGATGAGGTGTGGGTTTCCAGTGTCTAAAGGGAATGTAAAGCTCAGGCCCATCTGCTCAGCCCTACCTGTCTGGACAGTTTTTTTTTTTTCAGGTTAAATGAGAATTTATACCTTCTCTAGGTTATTCATTTAATCCAATTTTAATATATTCCCAATTTTTGATGGGACTTAAGAAAATGTCTCTGAAATTATCTGGAATAATGAACAGGTGAGAATAGCTAAGGCAATTTTGAAAAATAAGAGTAATGAAGGTACTTATTCTGAAAGTTAATAAAACATATTATAGATTATTATTACTTATTTAAGGGAGAGAGAGAACATGAGCGGGCAGAAGGTGAGGGAGAGGGAGAAACAGGCTTCCCACTCAGAGGGGAGCCTGACGTGGGGCTTGATCCCAGGACCCTGAGATCATGACCTGAGCTGAAGGCAGATGCTTAACTGACCGAACCACCCAGGCACCCCAATAAAACATATTATTAAACTGTAATAAGTAAAGAAATATGATATTTGGGCAGGTAGACAGAAAAATAGATTATAATGTAGTGTTCAAATCTAAACTATAGAGTATATGAAAATTTAATATATGGTAAAACAGATATAACCCTAATGAGAGGGAGAGGAATTATTTAATTAATATATTATTTGGGAAAATTTGATTTGTCATTTAGAAAAGAGTTAATTGAGAGTTGCATCACTTAGGTAGCAAAGTTTCTAGAAAGCAGGTGGATGTTTGTACATGTAAATGTTCTGGATTGACTCGTGTTCTCCAAAAAGATAAAATTTTGTTACAGCAGTTCTTTGAAACTAACAGTATATATACATATTTACATATATGTATGTATGCATATAATTATAATATTTTTAATGGTTGATTTGGACACTGAATTTCTAAAGCAAGCTAATTTAATTTGACAGAAAAGCTTGAGTGGCACTTTGCCTTAACAGGTTTTAAAACATTTTAGATAGCAATGATTATTAAAGCAAAAGACCAATATGTCATTAGAACAGAACGGGGAATTTAATATATAAAAAATATGGGAGGAGAGTAAGAATATGAACAAGCAACTTAGTTCTTCCCCATGTTGACCTGCTTAGGCTTCCTCAGAATGTGGTGTCTGGGTCCTAAGAGTGAGCTTCCTAAGAGCACAAGGTGGATGTGTGTGACATTTGTACGACCTAGTTTCAGAAGTCATACAGTGTCATTTCTGACATACTCTATTGGTCAGAGTGGTCACAAAGACCTGCTTGGGCTCAAGAGAATGGGACATAGACTCACCCCTTGCTGGGAGAATGGCAAAGTTCTAAGAAAAGTTCTAAGAAAGCAGGTGTGATGTGAGCTCGTGCTGCTACTCTCAGAGGAAAGTCGCTGCCACAGTCTGGACTTGGGAAGTCCTCACCGTCTCCATAGACAAGATGTAATTGGCTATAATTGGCTTGCTTCCCGGGTTTCTTGGATTGGTTCTCACATTGACACCTCTGTGACCTCTCACTTTACTCTTACTTTTATTTCCCTCTTGTTATTTGGGGGCAAAATTCCTGGACACTGTTGATAATTTAATTTTGTGAGACATTTTGGGAAAAAACCTGAACTTGATTTCCATCAGGGTTAAAGTGATTGTGGAATTGTCCCAAGCATAACAACACAATGATTCAAATATAACACACAGAGAATACTGAGTTTTTGATAATTTTAGGTGATACAAATTTAAGGAGTTGTCAAAGGAATTGTGAGCATGCCACATAGCCACACATGCAGCCTTCTAAATGTTTCTAATTATGGAATGGCCACAAGAATTTTGAGTTCTCTCCACATTGTCTTGGGGTTCGAGGCAGGCCATACACTACAAAACCTAATTCATAGCCATGTTAAATCTGTGGACTAGAAATACTGTATTGACAGTTCTATGACTTTAGCTTTGAGAAATTCCTTTTAGTCCTTATACCAGGACTCCCTTTTTATTCCCCCTATCCCAATCCCTACATTCAGCCAACTGTAGCCTCAATGGGGAGGTCCTCAGATAATTTGGAAGAATAAAAGATAAGTCTGTTTTATAGAATCTGGAGAAACTCTACTGACTTCAGAACTCAACCCTGTATCATGAGAATCAGCTGGACCATGTAGTGTCTCAAGTTCAAAGGAGCAAACTTGGACAAAACTTATGTAAAGTAAAAATTTTCCCTGCTCCCACATCACCATAGCAACCACATCCTGTAACAAGTAGCTGCTGTTATCAGAAATAAACTTGGAAAAGTAACCTTTACCCCTAAATGGAGTTCTGATGGTTTCATACAAGTGATTTCATAGCCATGATACCCATGGTCTAATTAGCACTTGGAAGCAGTCATTTGGATGAAGGTCAGCAAATTATTGATAGTAGAGATATTGCTCAGTACTCTTTATGTCTTAATACTAATAATGTCAACCCAGTCAATGGAGAGATGGTATAGAATTTCAGCTCCATTTATCTATGCACAAATCAAACAGAAATGAAAGTAAAGGTACTACAGTATTTTAGGTAATGGGAGAACCACTATCCAAATGTGTGTGTGTGGCAAGGTAGATGCTGTAGTATACTCTCAGGCCTAACACAGTGCCTGAGCATGCAAATGATCAATATCTATTTATTAAATGACAAAATGAAGGGAGGAAGAAGGAATTGGGATTATGTAACAAAAAGAAGCTAGAAAAAATATGCAGAATAACGGATGCCTTAGCATTGAGCCATTGCTACATTAAGCATTAAGATATTCATTATTATTGGGCGCCTGGGTGGTGCTGTTGGTTAAACATCTGACTCTTGGTTTCAGCTCAGGTTGTGATCTGAGGGTCCTGATCTCAGGGTTGTCAGCTGGAGCCCCGGTGGCGTTGGGCTCTGTGCTTAGTGTGGAGTCTGCTTGAGATTCTCTCTGCTTCTCCCTCTGCCTCTTCCACTTGTGCTGACTCTCTCTCCCTTTTGCTCTCTCTCTGAGATAAATAAATAAATAAATCTTTAAAAAAAAGATATTATTATTGTGTTATATTTTTCATTAGGGTTATGGTTTTTCTTACCAGGTCATTGGCATTTTGAGGAAAGGGCCAGTTTGAAATCCTTTGCTTGAGTTCATTATGCTGGATTGATCAATGAGTTTTAAAAAGACTATAAATTTTGATGTGGTTTAACTTCAAATAATTCTTTTTTGGTTTAAAAGCACCTGGACAGCATTTTAGATTTTGTTCCTTTTTTGCATCTGATGCTTCAATGGCTGATTTCAGGTGGGCTTAGTAAACAAATTTTGGAAACAAGTGAAGGAACTTATTAAGATTGTATTTTGACTCCTTCTAGATGGAGTGAGGAAATGCAATTGCAAGAGTAATAAAAGTGATGAAAAAAGTCCTTATATAGTGCTTTCCCAAGGCATTTTGGACACTTTGAAGATATTAATTAATGCTTGTTAAAGTCCTATGGGGTAGGAAGGGGGCAAGGATTATTAACTTGTTTTATAGGGGAAATGAAGCAAGAGAGCTCTAATAAACTCTGTCATATCAAGCAGCAATTAAAGAAAAGAATAAAGTGTCAAGCCCCGAACTCCTTTTTCTCAGGGCCTTGCTCACCAAAGCACAAGTAAGATTGCTTCCGCATTACAGTCTTGAGCGAATTTCAGCAAGCCTCATCCGTATCTCTCTCTTACCTTCACAACTTATTCCTCAGATCAGGTGTTCTAAGCCCTTTTTACACTGCTCAAACCCCAGCCCTTTACTTCCCTCCCTCTCAGCAGATGAAATTATCTTCTATTCACAAAGATCCTTGAAGCCATATACGGTGAACTCTCAACCTCCCTTCTCTCTGATTCAAAATTTATTTTTATCTTCATCCATTTTCTGCTCATTCCTCTTCCTTGTTTCAGAGTCTCATCGCCTTGAAAAGTGGAGTCTGCCCATCCCTCTTCTGGATTCCACGCATGATAGCCTTCTGTCGGGGGCGGGGGCGGGGGGCGGCTTTCTGCCACCTGCCGCGCGGCTCCCTCATATCTTAATCTCTCCTTAGCTCTTTCCTGTCAAGCTAAAACCAGGCTCAAAACTCTCCTTCCCTAAAAATACTTTTCCTTGGCTCTGCTTTTCTTTCATGCAACTTGCCTATCTCTCTCTCTTCCTGTGATCGCTAAATTTCTGAAAAGAGTGGCCTGTGGCCTGTGCTTACAGGCTCTTTGTAAAGATGGTTTGGGCTGCTTGTTTTCCTGAGTGGCAGCGGAAGCGCTGGAACCAGACTGCCTGTGTTCATTTCCAACGAGAGCAAGACTGGCCTTATCACCACTCTGGTGTTCACTGGAAAAAAGTGATTACTACTTTAATACTGTCTTTGCAAGCACTGATTTACACCCTTCTGCAGTCTACAGCAGCCCTGCTTGGGGAGACAACTCATTTGCTTTTATTTTCAAATTTGACCTCATGTCTGACATAAAGTCTTGTCTTTCCTATGAAATTCAGTTGAACTTGGATAGTGTTAGGTAGAATAACTTCCATTTTTAAAATTTAGATTTTTATTCTAATAAAATAAGGAAAACAAGAAGAACCACCACCACAAAATGAAAAAAATCTATCTACACATAATGGCTGGCTACCATATATAGCTCTTCAGCCTCTCCTATTAAAAATCTCTGTAAACACAGAGTCAAATAATCACTTAGGTCTGTGGGGAAGTGATTTTTGTTAGACTTTAAGATAAGAACAAAGCAATATTGCTTCACCAGTTACCTGAGGGTCTTACAAGCATTTCTTTTTTATATTTGGTTTAAAATCACTGATTTGATAGATAAGTCCAAATATATCATGGGGATTGTTGTAGAATAAGGAATGTGCTCTGATTGCGGGAAGAGAGAAGTAAGAAAAAAGGGCCAATAATAGCTCAGGGTAGTAGTTGTTTGGGTAAATAAAGCGCCATTATGTTAAAATAAAATTTGATGGCATTTGTAATAGAGACTGTCGATCTAAAGATACAGAGAAATGCAAGAGAGCTTCAACTGCTTCCTCTAACTGGTGACCACTAGATAGTCATTCATTCATTCAACAAACGTTTCTGGAATACTTTCTAAACAAAACACTTGGAAGGCAGGAGTGAATAATATAGCTCTTGTTCTGAAGAAGCACACAATCTAGAGCATGAGACACATGGATAAACAAACAGTATATGTGTGATAAATGCAGTGATTCAGGTTTTCCTGCCGGTGTGATGAAATGGTATAGACTCAAGGAGTCAGGCATGCATCTCAGTGGAGGTGCTGGCCAAGCAGCACTCGAGAGGAGTCTGCCCAGCTTGGAGGAGTGGGAGTGGAAAGGCAGTCAGGGGGAGAGAGAGTGGGGAGATTTGGGGAACTAAGCGTCAGAAGAGGGAAGGGTACAAGATAGGGTGGGAAAAGTAGGTCGGGTCGGGATCAAAAATTAAATGATGTTGAAATAATACCAGTGGCAATAAAAATGGGGATGAAAAAATACGACTAAAGACCTAAGCACTGCAAATAAAATGTTCTGGCTGGCAATGGGAAATGTAAACCATGACTTTCGAACCCCTGGGAAGAGGACTGTAAACCAGACTGTGTGTGGGTCTGAGTGACCTTGACCAAGTTCAGTAATTCCAAGTGCCCAAAACTCTTTAAACCATTTCTAAGGCTCCAGATCTCAGTCCTGATCTCAAATATGCCATGTTCTTATATTTCAAGGGAAACCCACTTTCTACCTATGTTTATTTTTCTCTTTGTTTTTTATGTCCTGCTGCAGGGCAGTGAGGACTAGAGGTGCCTGTTGAAGTTGGTTTGGTCTCTAGATATCCCTTCTAGTCACAAGTATGCATGTGTAATGCTCTAGGCTGTGTTTGCTTTGTAGGTCGAAGTCTGGAATGGCTGTATTTCTACCTTGTTCCTTGAATTTTTCCTACAGATGTCATAGCTAGCGGTAGTGATGTCTGATGCTTTCATGATCTCAAGTAGCTCATCTTTGTAAACGAATTTTTACAATGAAGCTGGCAGTTTATAAAGAAATAGGCCGTGTTTATAAAGAAACAAAACTACTTCTTTACCAATTTTACAGGGTGTGGAATAATGTCTCATAAAATTCTTGGCAAATAACTCTAAACATGGCAGTGAAAATGAAAAATATAGCTTTTGAGATTCTATTTTCATTGTGCATTTGTTCTGTTGAAAGACAGACATAAGAGTAAAACTGAGAGGAAGAAGTATTTACTCAGTTCTTATGTTCCATTTGTTTTCACATATGTAACTTTACATATGTAACATACCTAGGAAGTGTTACTATCCTCATTTTCTAGAGGAGGAAACCAAAACGATTAAATAATTTTAGAATAGCACAGAATTAGTAGGAGTCACAAGTCTAGGTCTTGCCTATCTGATTTTAAAGTTTCAACTTTCGTACTTCACCAAGTTATAAAAGTTTGGGAGCTACTTCTGCTCATAGGACCCTATCCTTCTTCTTTATCAATAAAAGAGTCATACTCTTTGAATTAAAATATCCACCCAGAAAAATGTACATGTACCTTAATGGTATAGTTTGATGGAGTTTTCACAGACTGAGCACATCCATGAACTAGCTCCCAGATCAAGATACAAAGGATCATCAGCATCCTCAAGTGTTCCTTATATACCTGCCCAGTCATGAACCCCCAACTCCAGAATAACCACTCTCCTGACTCCTATCATACGTTAATTTTGCCTCTTTCTGTTTATTATACCTATACTCATGTCATCTGTTTCTGTCTTCTTTCACCCAATATTATGTTTGTAAGATTCATTCATAATATTGCAAGTCTTTGAAAAATTTTATTCTCATTGATATATAGTATTCCAGTATATGAATAAACCACAATTATCCATTCTCTAGTTGCTGGGAAATTGAATACTTTCTGGTGTTTTTAGTAGACAGAATAATGGTTCCCCAAAGATGTCCACATTCTAATCTCTGTGAATATGTTACCTTCCATGGCAAGAGGGAGTTTACAGGTGTGATTAAGTTAAGGATCTTGAGAAGGGGAGATTTTCCTAGATTATCCAGGCAGGCCCAAAGTAATTGACAGAGTCCTCATAAGAGAGAGGCAAGACAAAGTCAGAGAGGAGATGATCATGACAGCAAAGGTTGGAGGGATGCATTTTCAGGGTACAATCTGAGGATGGCAGCTGACCTCTCAGAGCTGGAAAAGGCAAAGAAACAGATTTACACCTAGCTCCTCCAGAGGGAATGTAGCTATGCTGACGCCTTAATTTTAGCCCATAGGACCCTTGTGGACTTCTGACGTACAGAACGGTAAGATAATTGCACATTGGTGTTGTTTAACCCATGAAGGTTGTGGTAATTTATTACAGCAGCAATAGTAAACTAACACAGGGCTATTATGGGTAGAGCCACTATGAACATTCTAGTACCTATATTTTGGTGAACATATATAAGCACATTGCTTTAGAATATACATCCCTTGGGAGGAGATTGCTGAGTCATAGGATATGCATGTTTCAGCTTTAGTTGATGATGTCAAGTATGTTTCCAAGGTGGTAATACCTATGTATATTCCACACTAGAAGTGATGAGAGTTTTGGTTACTTCACATCTTTGCTGACATTTTAAGTTTGCTTTTCTCATTTAGAAATTCTGGTGTGTAGTATCTCTTTGTGGTTCTAATTTGCTTTTCCTCGATGACTAATGAGGTTGAACACTCTTTCATATATTTATTGGCCATTTGAATTTTTTGTGAAGCGTTTGTTGTCTTCTGCCCATTTTTTTCTCCCTACTAGGTTATCTGTCTTGATTATTTTGACTGCAGAATTACATTCAGCAATGCTTTCCAGAAACTGTATTCAGTGCATCAAAATGATCTTTCCCTGTTCTATCCCATTTTTCTCTCATTCTTCGATTTTCCCCAAAGAAATACATCATAAGCCGATTCAGACCTAGTCATGACTTACTGTTAGAAGTTTGCCATTACCTCTTTAAGAGCTTTGCAATTTTTTAAAAAGAGGATATTTGATCCAATTTCTTGACAGTGCCAGAATCTATGCAACCTCTTCTTGTCTAGGTCTGCAAGGTAAGGCCTAGCTCCACATTTAGACTTTTTGGGGCTTTCCACCAAAACCAAAATCTACCACACAGCTACTCTTCCCTTTAGCCAAATTTGACGCCTGTGGATAGAAAGCTCAATGGTTTATGGAATTCAGGCCTGGTGGGAAGACACTAACATAATTGCAATCCTTTAGTTTCTTCCTAATATTGGTGATTTGTGACTTCTCTTTTTCTTTATCAGTCTTGGTAGAGATTTACCAGTCTCATTGATCTTTCAAATGGCCTGCTCTTGGTTTCCTTTATTTTCTCTATTGGTTTTCTGTTTTCAGTTCCATTGCTATGCTGTTATTTTTATTAATTCCCTCATTCTTCTTTGCTTTTCATTGTTTTAAGGTAGAATCTTGTATTATTTATTTGTGATCTTTATTCTTTTTCTAACATAAGAATTTAATGCTATAAATTTCTTTCTAAGCATTGCCTTAAACACATCATACAAATTTTGTTATGTTGTATTTTCGTTTTTGCTCCCTTCAAAATATTTTCTAATATTTGTCTAATTTTCCTTTAGTCTCCTTTTGTGACCTATGGTTTACTTAGAAATTTAATTTTAATTTCCAAATGTGTAGAGAATTTCTTGTTGTAATTCTGTAATTAGTTTCTAGTTTAATTCAATTGTGATCTGAGGACATACTTTGTATGACCCCAAGTCATTTAAGTTTGTTAAGGTTTGTTTTTGACACCAGGTATTTTCTATCTTGGTAAATGTTCCATGTGAACTTGGAAAATATGTCTGTTTTTCAAGATATTTTTGGATAGATTATCTGCCGCTCTTGGGTGGAGTTCTGTATACAACCAGTTCGAGTTGGTTGATGGTGTAGTTCAGTTGCTATTCTTGCTGATTTTCTTCCTACTAGTTCTATTTACTACAGAGAGAAGAGTGTTGAAGTCTCCAGGTACAACTGTGGACTTGTCTATTTCTCCTTTTAGTTCTGCCAGTTTTTGCTTCATGTATTTTGAAACTCTGTTGTTAGAAGTATGCACATTTAGAATTGTTATGTCTTTTTGGTGAATTAACACTTTTATAATTATTTAATGTATCTTTAGGTGAGCGGTTTAACTAAATTTTTCCAGTTGTATATGGAATCTGAGAAAAATACATTTAGGGTATTATGGATTCTTGAATGTAGACTTAGTCCCGATTATATTATATTCTTTTTATAATGCTAATTTGTAAAGGTCTGGACTCTTTTAATGTGAGTTGAACCAGTATCACCTGTTTGGCTGTATCTTAAACAGAAAAGTTAGAAGACCTTGTCATTGAGAAACTTTTAGTCCAGTGAAGTCACAGATATTTGCTAGGGCCAATTTTCTTTAGAACTATATGGTAGGGGGCGCCTGGGTGGCACAGCGGTTAAGCGTCTGCCTTCAGCTCAGGGCCTGATCCTGGCCTTATGGGATCGAGCCCCACGTCAGGCTCCTCCGCTATGAGCCTGCTTCTTCCTCTCCCACTCCCCCTGCTTGTGTTCCTTCCCTCGCTGGCTGTTTCTATCTCTGTCAAATAAATAAATAAAATCTTAAAAAAAAAAAAAGAACTATATGGTAGGAATTGTCTGTTTTTAAAAGGCTTAATTTTAGTTAATGGATTCCAAGTGGATGAAGACTGCTTCCAGGATCCTTGTCCAAGTGCTTCCTCTTCTTTGGTTGTCCTTCATCTCAGCTTATGAGAAAACAGACACAGTTTCTAGGAGAGAGGGTGTCTATCTGTGACAGAGAGGGCCAAAAAAGACAAGCAGAGAGAAGGAGATTGTGGAAGTGAGGCAAACAATGGCCTAAGAAAGATTTTTTCCTTTCCCTACCAACCTTAAGTTGTGTTCACTCAGTTCTACTGCACTTCTGATAGACTGATGATCTGATGGAGTGTGGCAAATACAAGTTTCTAGCCTGTTCTCTCTAACTCACAGCTCAGCATGGAAACCACACAGTGCCATTTGTCCTTGAAATAACCACTCTTTTTTCACAGTCTGCACTGAAGCAGATATGACCATCCTGGAGAGCAACATGGAGATATAGCAAGAGGTTAAGAAGATAAAAAGGAGAAAAGTCTCTGAAAACATTTCTCTTGCTTCTTATATCTGTCAAGTTAATTATGCTTCAACTAAAATAATAGATGGTTACCAAATTGAATACCACCCCAAAAACCATTCTCAGCATTAAACTACCATGGATTAACTGCTTAAATTGTGAGCCTTAGTTTATAGCATCAGCATAGCCCTTGAATGAATTATGGACTTGTATTCACTCCAGAACAATCTATTACCCTCCCACATAACAGAAAATGCCATTTACTGCAATTTGTGCAAACTATAAATCAAGACATTATTACTTAGAGGCATGTAAGCTGTGGCTATATTGCATACTCCTGCATTTGGTAATGGTGTGTGTGTGTGTGTGTGTGTGTGTGTGTGTGTGTGTGTGTTGGGGGTGGCGGAGGAATAGATAGAGATGTAAAAATTCCCAGGGGAATTAATGGTAGCTGCTATCTCCTTATGTTGTAAAGTGGCATCTCTGTTCAAGTGTTCCTTTGGGTCTGAAACAGGTACTGAGCAGTCTCAAAAAATCAACCTTTGAATGTGGTTTTAAATTGGAAGAATTGATTGTGCACACCCTGGAAGGTGGTGGAATCTTTTTGCAGAGATTCCAACCCTGGAGCCATCTGGGAGGTAAGGCAGACTTTTGGAAAACACTGATGCCTACACAAAACTCCCAAAGGTTATAATAAAAATTTTAGGGTGGCATCCAGATGGCAGAATTTTTAAAAAGCCATTCAGATAATTTTAATGTGTATCCAGAGTTAATAACCTCTGCTCTACAGAATAGGAAGAGGAAGAATACAAAATGTTAATGGAGAGTAGTTATGGGCTCTAATTTTCTCAAATCAAAATGGAAATGCATCTTGGTGATTTCAGGTAGAAGCAAATCCACAGGATGCTGCTTACAGTATTTCTGTGAACACTCTGAGGAGTGAAAAAAAGATAAAATTGTGTCTGACAAGAAGTAAGTGCTTAATAAATCCTTATTGCCTCCCTTAAAAATGCAGATAACTAATAGAGACCTATATGTGCAAATAAGCACATACCAGCCTTGCATAAAGCTTTGTCTCCTTGCTTTGGTCCTTCACACAGTGCTTCTCAACCCTTTCTATGTCATGGTACACTGAGAAAACGATGTTGGATGTGCACGCTGGAGTGAATAACCCAAGGCTGCAGCCCAGATGCTGCCAATTCTGAGGTGTCGCTCTCACGTGGGAAACAGCTGTCACTTTTTGTTCCTGGAAGACTGGAGAGTTTATAAGAGTTGCTGGGTATTTCTTGACAAAAGTGTACCCTTCAATATTATTTTCATTTTACTTATAGCACCAATGAGGCATTGGAAGTCAATGAGATGGCTATTATCATCATAAGGTAATAATAAGAGCTACAATTTGTCAAATGAATGCTATGTGCACCTACTATGCTAAATTGATTCTCATCCATCAGCTCCTTCAGTTCTTCTGACCACCTTATAAGGTAGGCATATTTATTCCCATTTCCCATTTCCCAGATGAGGAACTTGAGATCCACGAGGAAAGTGATTTGCAACCCCCACTACTCCTAACCATCGTTCTGTGACACCTGGAGTACTTCATCATTTCCATTCTGTTCACCCTCCATCTCTAATCACTCCTCCTGGATTTGACCATGGCAGAGCCTTGGAAGGAGTATTCTACCTCAGATTTTAGCTACCTGGAACCTTCCTCATTTTCATTTGTGATTCAAACACTGCCTCTTCTTTATGATCTTCCCCGATCACTGTGTTGGTCTCCTCTGCTTTGGAGTCCTATAGCATTTATAATCTGCTCGGTTGCACTCCCACTTTCTGTTTCATGTGGTTAGTACAATTGTGCATGTGTGAATGCATGCATGTATATATGTGTGTGTGCTTTATTTTCCCAAAAAGCCTACAACTCTTTTTTAAAAAAAAATATTTTATTTATTAATTTGAGAGAGAGAGTGAAAGAGAGAGAGCATGAGCAGACAGTGGCAGGGGCAGCGGGACAAGCAGACTCCCCAGTGAGTAGGGAGCCTGATGTAGGGCTCAGTCCCAGGACGCTGGGATCATGACCTGAGCTGAAGGCATATGCGTAACCAACTGAGCCACCCAGGCGTCCCAAGAACCTACAACTCTTGATCTCAGGTCTGTGTCTCGTGCTTCTGTTTCTCCACAAATACCTTAATTAATTACCAGTACATATTGATCCCTACTATTATTATTTTTCAGGAGTTTTTAACAATTTTTTTTCCCTTGAGGAGTGGAATGAGACAGGGTAAGGGGTATACGATAATGGAAAAGGTGACATGTTGAGACACGGCAGACCTGGGTTTTAGCTCTGGTTCTGCCATTCACTACTTGCGTGGCAAGTCATATAGTTCCCAGAGGGTCTGTTTTCTCATTTGTAAAATAGCATGATAGTGTTACCTTGAAGAATAATTATGAGAATAGTATTATCTTGAAGAATAAAATATTGGACCTGAAATGTGTCCTTAGGAAGTGGTACTCTTTTATAATTATTATTATATGTCATAACTGGTTCCCAATAGGATTTTTTATGACGTGACTTTTGTAGGGACAATGTCAGGATAGGTTCTGTTAAAGTGAGTTATCTCCGTGTACTTGTGTTTCGTGTCATGGTTAGCAAGGAATATTGGTGAGACTGGCAGAAGGCAGGCAGCAAAGCAGGTGAGTGAGGGGCATCCAGTAGAGGCTTCATGGAGTCTTACTAGTGAGGTCCATTTAGTCACAAAAGCCCATCCTGGGCATTCATTTGCATTGTACATAATGGCAAGAGCACTGAACAGGGAGTTAATAAAGCTAGATTTATTGCCTGGCTCTGTTGCAAACTAGCTGTGTGACTATGAACAGCAGCCAAGTCCAAGTATCAGATTAGGCTCAGCCAGTTCAGAAACGTCTGTGCTCTGAAGTCTATTTAACAATGCTTTCCTCCTTTGTTCTCAAAGACAACAAAAAAGACTCCTTGAGACTGACTGGATCACTTCCCTCCATGGAACAACATTGTGCAAAGATTTATTAGAGAATGAACATTATATGCAGTATCTTCTCCTTTGTGCCATCTCTTCACGTTCTTCTCTCTTATCGCCTACAACTGAAGTGCTTCTTTAATTTATCGTCAGTATCCAAAAGAGACACTTTTGAGAGTGAAAGGGGGTGCTACTGGCAATGAAACCAGAACAGCAGGGATAAACTGGGATTTTCCTGGACCAATCAGGTTGTATGGCTACAATACCTCTTGATGACACTATGTTCACCAGTCTAACTTCCCCACCAGATTGTGTTCTCTCCAGAGCAGACCATGTCTCACTCATCTCTAGAACCCCAGCATCCTATACGGGGTCTAGGACGCAGTGGGTGCTCAGTAGGTGTTTGGTGCATGAAGGAACTCATGAGTAAACTAGTCGGGGACACATTGGGTAACCTTGAATAGCTCAGGTGAGCTCTTTGTGCCTCTGGAAAATGAGCCAATAATTTCAATGTCCTTCCATCTTCCTAGCCTGTAATTCTTCCCATCTTGGGCAGTTTCTGCTTAAACCCTTCCTCTTAGATGACTGAGATGTGCTCTGTGAGCACCAGAGGAAAGCCCCGGCCCTGAGTTGGAGCTGGTGGTAAGAGGGCTGTCATTGCTTGCCTTGCTCTCTTCACATCAATGGAAGTCTGAATGGTAGAAAGGAGAAAGAAATTAAGAAAACCATGCTTGTGTCTTTCTGATTTATGGTTAGTTAAAAAGAGAGAGGGAAAGAGAGAGAGAGAGAGAAAGAGAGACATGGAGAGGAGGCTCAACAGTGCCAAGGTCATAGAATAAATTGGTGACTGCTGACTGGGATAGGAAGAGCCTCAGATGACTATTTACTAAGGGAAATCTTTCAACCTGAGCTGGGGAAGCTGAGCCTGGGGAGTCCCTCAGCATAAGCACAGGGTGGTATTTTTGTCAGCGGCAGCCCTTTCAGAGAACCATGACTGCAGTCATATTGAATCATGAACTAGATTAGCCACATTAGAGGTTTAGCTACAATATATTTCAAAGTTAAAACACAGGCTGTGGCAGTGGTATCAAAACCTATAATTTCTGATGCAAATGAACAGCATGAAAAATGGCCCCTGGCTACTGGGATAGACAGAGGAATATGTGAGTGAAATAACATGGCAGTTATGTCAAAATTGGAAGAATAACTGTATTCCAGAATAGTAAATTATTATCACGGCCTGACTGGTAGAGTAATCCATAAGGTAAGAGAATGTGTTTTTTTTGTACCTGGATAAAATTACATTGTCAATTTTGTTTAGTCCCGCTTTAAAAACTGAGCATTCATTTTTGAAAATATGTGTGGAACATAAGGTGACATTTGGAAAAAAAGCATAATTTTCAAAGAATACTGATCCCATTAGTTCTTATATTACAGATGTCGATGAATTTAACTTTTATAGCGTTGCTAACACATGGAAGGCATAAAATGGACTTTCAACTACCTAGGGTTTTCAACAACATCTCAGGGAAGTACCTGAGCTTTATAAAATGTTTTCGGGGGGCATACGGTGGCATCAGGTTTCGTAAGAACAAGCCCACAGAATCAGAAATCTCTACCTTCAAGTGCTAGGGCCATTTCTTATTGGTTGAGTGACCTTATGCAACCTACATAATTGTACTGAGCCTAACTTTTCTTATTTTTAGAATGGGGATAATAATACCTTCCTTATTAAGGCCTACTAAAGATTAGAAATGATAATATCGGGAAAGTTTTAGAATATATCTATCTTCATATATCTAAATACTATAAAGAACAGCTGATATCACTGTTATTATTTAATCTTTGCTATGACATGTATCTTTTAAAACTCATACTTTTAGGGTCAACTCAGAGGTTAAAGTAAACTAGTGGGTTTAGTATTTTGTTCACCTTTTTAACTTTTGTGCATGTTTGAATTGACTGTGATAATGGGTGGTGTGTGTATAGTGAGTTAACTAACATTTCTAAAGGTAGCACTTTTTAAAGTTTTTAACAAATTAAACTGTACAATCCTCTCAATCTGAAGGAAAATATAGATATATTTCATCTTTATGAAAATATCATTTATTAAATATCAGATATTAAAATATAAAATATGTAAATATCAGTTATTAAGGTTTTATACTGTTACCATGATTTAGATAAGTACATTCACACACACATACACATAAACACACACAATAAGCAAATTTATGTATTTTGAGAATTGCCTGTTTATCCCAGAGACCAACAAAACAAGGTGGCAATATAGGTCGAGAGCAAGCCTTTGAGCTTAGGCAAACCTTGGCTTGATTTATAGCTTTCTTTTTTGCTAGCTGTGCAATCTTAGACTCAGCCTCTATGTGCCACAGTTTCCCCATCTAGGAAAAAATGAAAGTAATACCTACAATAGAATTGTTGTAGGGATTAAACAAGATAATGCATAAAATGCTTGCATGGTGCCTATCACATGGTATAGTCTGCATAAATATCATCTGTTATTAAAAAAAATGATGGAGGGTTTGAAACTATAATTTGATCAGAGGGAAGAAATATTTACAGGGTTATTCCATACTAAGAAATCATGTAAATATCCAAATAGTTCTTACAAGATGGTTGGCAGAATGCATCTAATTTCTGTGTAGACAATGGGATCTTTTTGGTCATTTTCATGACTGGATGGCATTGTTCACTTGCTGTTTCGACGCCTTTCTCAGTTCCCGAAAACTATTGCACAAAGAAAAGCAAAATTGAACATTGTGCCTGGTTAACTTAATACTATGTTTAGAAGTAACACTCTTTTTTATTTTATCTACCAACAAGTAGGTATGGTCTTGCATTAATGTTATAGGTAAACTTAGATTCAGTGCATTATAGTGTTCAAAGCATTTTTCACAACTGTTATTCCAGTAGGAAAGTATGGATATGATAAAGAAGTGGGACCGATATTGACAAATATGAGGAAAGCTAGTAAAAAATGTTATGGTCTGTGTCAACATTTTTGTAGACCTATATATATCTATATAGCTATCTATATCTATCTATCTATCTATCTATCTATCTATCTATCTATCTATCTATCATCTATCATTTGTTATTTGAGGATTTGAAAATGGTCTACTTTGCCATCTAATACTTTTGATTATAGGCCTGTCATTTCTTTTGTTAAAAAACCTTAAATTCAACAATTTGCACTGGGTTTCCCCCATGGTGAATATATTGCATTACCATAATTCAAGTCATATTCAGTCAACCCTGTGGTCTCAAGGAGCCCATACACTTCAAATTTATTTCCAAGATCATGAAGCCATCCCCTATGGCAAGTGCAAAATGCCTTTGATGTGGTGGGTACAACATCTGTGCAGACAGACACACTTAACTTATGCAGTGCTTTGATTTCACATTTTGATTGAAAGGTAAGGTCTTTTGAACCCAAGTACATTTAACATGAAGTCATAATAAACAATTAGGCGAATGGGCCTTGGTAGTTGGGGAGATAGCACCCTGGTTATAAAGTCTGTCCTGGAACACCTGACAAGGAAAAAGAAAGACTTGTGTACCATCATCTTGGGTTACATGCTAGAAATAACTCAGAATCAGCTCTTGACCCATGCAACATGTTCAACATTAAACTTCAGAGCTCCTAAATGTGTTTTTCTTTTGATTTCCCCAACTCAGTTAATGGCATCAACATCTACTCAGGTGACTGTGCCAGGGCCCTAGTATCGTTCTTAATTCATTTCCTTCTCTTATATTCATTTCTGTATCTAGTTGGTGACCAAAACTACTTAATCCTAAAGTTGCTCACATGTGTCTCACATTGCTTTGTGTTATCTCTTGCTTGATAGTCACTATAGTCTCCTGATTTCCTTCCTGACATAGGCATGGCCCCCTCCAATCCTCCATTCTGTAGCCATGATGAAATCTTTAAGCTACTTTCTTTCCTGCACCAGTTTCTGCACAGGATTTCTCAAGTGAATTCCAATTCCTATTTTCTTGTCCACATCACCTGCTGACTGTAAACTCCTCAGAGTAGGAAATAATTCCAGTACCCAGCAGAGTGACACATATTCACTGTTCAAAGAATATCTGTTAAATCAATATATGATTTTAAATCTTCTGCTCCCTTTCCCTACAATTAAACACCAGACCTTGATATAGGCTTGTCTATATATCTGAGTATGTGTTGGGCACAGGAAAGGTTCTTTTATAGAAATGCCACTGGAAACCTGGATTATTGTGATTTAATGAAATATTATTAAGAGAGATTGGAGCATGAAGTTCCATCTCTCATCTGCAGGTAGTGGAAGTGGAGCAGAACGGATATACAGCTTCTTGTAGAGAATAAGCCAGTGAAAGAAGTGCAGGGAAAGCAGGCTCAGTGGAAAGGATGTTTTGTGCACACATTGCTTTCCTCTTCCCAGTTTATAGATTTTTTTCCTGAATTGTGGTATTTAGTTGGATGATAAGGGAATTCATTTGTCATGTATACAAGTAATTTTCAAGTGCTGTCATTTAGGCAAGGCTGAGTAGGCACCAAAGAGACTACAAAGGGACATGCTTCCTGCCCCAAAAGATTTGAAAGGTTGAGAAGATGAGATTTCAATAAAAGTGTTAGTTATAAAAAGAGTCAAAACAGGAGTTATTTAGATGGTTAGGGCAATTGAGGTGAGAAATGCTGAATAGTTGAGATGCTATTTGGTAACAGGGCAAAAGAATTATACAATTCTCAGTCACTGCTCTTCCACTGCCATCCATAAGATGAAAGTTCACACAGGAAGGAGTGTGAATTTGGAGTCACATGAATTTGTGACTCTGTCATATCCTTGAACAAAGCTGTGGGACATTGAGAAAGCTGCTTAGTCACTCTGATCCTAAATTTTCTTATTTAAAAAAGTGGGAATAAGACATACTTTATTAGGTTATCATTACATAAGATCACATGTGACTTAACATGACTCATACAAAATTGCCTAATATTATGACTATTTGTTTAAATGTCAGGGCTCAGAATACACAGGACTTGTTTCATGCCTAAGGGTTAGAGGAAATATTTAGAGGAGAGCCAAGTTTTTAAAGGAAGATTCAAGTATGCAATAGTTTTATCCAGGATCTAGGAGGCAACATTATGTGCAAATAAGGTAAGCAGGATGGAGCCATCACTTTAGGGGACTGGGAGGTGGTTGTGGGGGCAACCAGGCATATAATGACCAGGGCAGATGCCAAGTCAGGCACTGTCTGGGCTGACCAGGAAGAAAACCTGTTTATGCATTATTGTGGTAGGCAGAATTCTAAGATAAGCCCCCCATTGACCCATGCCCTTGTATCCCCTCCCCTTGAATGTGGATGTGAGTTGCAAATATGATAGGATATCTTTTTTCATAATTATGTTGTGTTATATGGGGAAAGGGATTTTGCAGGCATAATTAAGGTCAACTAATCAGTTGACTATGAGTTGATCAGAAGGGAAAATATCCTTGTGGGACTGACCAAACCAGGTGAGCCCCTAAAAGAGACAAAAAGCAGCAGCAGAATATCCAACTGTTCTTGAAGAAGTAGGTCATCGCCTTTTGAAATGAGGAGGCCACGTGACAAGGACCTGAGAGTGGCCTCTAGGAGTTAATAGTGGTCTGTGGCTGACAGCCAGCAAGAAAATAAGGACCTTGGTTATACAGTCATAAAGAAATGAATTTTACCAACAACCAATGAGCTTGGAGGAGGATCCTGATTCACACATGAAATGATAGCTCAGGAAGACACCTTGATTTCAGCCTCATGAGACCCCTAGCACCTGGCTATCCTGTACTCAGACTCCTGACCCAAGAATATGTGAGATTATAAATTTGTGTTTTTAGCTACTAATTTTGTTCTGCAACAACAGAAAATGAACATACTTACTCTTCCTTGTCTACTTCAGGCAGAACTAGTTGTTTCAACATTTGGATTCTTAGAGCCTTCTGATCTCTCCTTAGTGAGAGCCCCAGTCACCTTATTTCGTAATGTTGGGTTATGTGTCTGTCTTTCCATAAACTCTTTGTAAGGATGTGAGCTCTTTATAGAAGCTAGGTGTAGTAGAAAATATTTGGATTCCTTTAGAATCAAGGAGACCTATGTTCTTTTCCTGGTTCCACCAGTTAATCATTGTATAATTTTGGCAGCCTATTGAACTTCTCCAAACATCAGTTCTTATTTACGAAATGACAATAACACTACTAGACCAGTGGTTCTCAAAGGGGAGCAATTTCACAACCCCCAGGGGGCTTTTGGTAATGCCTGAAGATATTTCGATTGTCCCACCTCAGAGTGGGGATGCTACTGGCATCTTGTACGTAGATACCAGGGATGCTGCCAAAATATAATGTGCAGGGCAGCCCCCCGTTATATGGAATTATCTGGCCCAAAGTGCCAATAGGGCCAAAGTTGAGAAATCCTTTAATAGACTAATAAAATTGTTAGGAAGAATCTGAAATAGTCTACCTAGTGCTTTATATTCTTTGGGAGAGTTCATAATTCCCTTTTGAGACGACTCTCTAATTATTTGAACTTTCTATAAACTACACATACGCTTCCACTTTTCTTACATGATCTTGAGTTTGACTTCTTGTCTCTTTCTCACTCCAAGTCACTGAACACATTAAGAGATAAAACAAATGGGAGTTTCTTGTGCAAGAAATAGCATGCAGCCAGGAAATGGTTTGAGAGTCATTGGCTCTAAAACATAATGGATACTGAATGGTTCCCTTTTTCCTTTCTGAGGCATGTGATTTTGTCTTATTAGCACATATCTGCATGCCTAACCTGTATCAGGATTATTATCAGTACAGTTAGTTAAACTGCTTGAAAAATAAATGCCCTTTTTAAAAAAATAATATTTTGTAATTTATTACTTCTCTGGCACTTTGTTCCTATTATATTGTATTTTGAAAATTAAACCTTATGGTAAAAATGGAAAGAGAATAAACTTGCAATTGGAAACTAACTGTGTTACATTGAGCTATTGATTTAACATTTCCAAACCTCTAGAAAGGAGATGTAATAACATCTGTCCCATAAGATTGCAAGGATTAAAGGAAAGCTGCTAAAGTGCTCCCATCTTTCAAGATCCAGCCCAAATTTCAGCTCCTTAGGGAAGGCTTTGGTAACTCCCATGGTGACCATACTGTTCTACCTAAGGAACTTCATCTCTGGGTCAGCTATTGCACATATTTATAATACGTTTATTTGCTTGTACTTCTGTTTCCTCTATTTGAGAATGTGTGGGTCATTTTTAAATTAAACTTTTTAATTTTAAGATAATTATATATTCAAATCTTTTAAGAAATAAAACAGAAAATTCCAAGTGTTCTTTACACAGTTCTCTCAAAGGTAATATCTCACAACATTGTAGTACCAAATCACAACCAGGATATTGAAATCAGCAGCCAAGATAAGAACATTTCCATCACCACAAGGATCCCTCATGTTGCCCTTTTATAGCAACACCCACATTCCTCCCACCCCACTTATTTCTTCACTTTATGGTCACACTGGTGACCATAAATCTGTTCTTCATTTCTGTAATGTCATTTCAAGAATGATATATAAATGGAATCATAGAGAATATAAACTTTTGGTGTTGGCTTTTTTCATTGAGTGTAATTCTCTGGAGAGTCACCCAGGTTGCTATGCATATAAATATTTCATTGTTTTTTATTCCTGGGTGGTATTCCATGATATGAATGTACTAGATTTTGCTCAACTATTTATCCATTGAAGGGCATCTGGGTTGTTCCCAGTTTGGGGCTATTGTGAATGGACTTGATATAAACATTCGTGTGTAGAATTTTGAGTGAACATAAATCTTCTCTGGGATAAATGCTGGAGTGTTACTGCTGTCATATGGTAGTTGCATGTTTAGTATATCAGAAACTATCAAATTCTTTTCCAAAGTGGATGTATCATTTTACATTTTTGCCAGCAACATATAAATGATCCAGTTTCTCCTCATCCTTCCCAGCATCTGATGTTCTCACTCTTTTTTATTTTAACCATTCTAATAAGTAAGTAGTGATATTTCATTGTTTTAATTATCACTTCCCTAATGTGCCATGATGTCAAATGTCATTTCATGTGCTATATGATATCTGTGTATTATCTTTAGTAAAATGTCTTTTCATGTCTTTTGCTAATTTTATGATTGGACTGTTCATTTACTGTTGAGTTTCTTTTCTTTCCTTCTTTCTTTTTTTTTTTCTTGCCTATGGGTACTTAATTGTTCCAACACCATTTGCTGAAAAGATTTTTCCTTAGTAAGTTGCTTTTATACCTTTGTCAAAAATCACTTTGGCATATTTTATATGGGTCTATTTCTGGGTTTTATTTTCTGTTCCACTGATATATGTATCCCATTGATAATATCACAGGCTTGATTATTCTATCTAAATAATAGGTCTTGATGTTGGGTAAATGGTTTCACCACACTATATTCTTATTTTTTAAAAAAATTTAACAGTTCTAATTTCTTTGCTTTTCCATATAAATTTTAGAGTAATCTTGTCCATATCTACAACATGCTGGGATATTGGGTGGCATTATATTAAATCTATATATCTTTTAGGGAGAATTAATCTTTACTGTGTTGTCTTCTAATGCATGAGTATTATTGTACCTCCATTTATCTAGATCTTCCTTGGTTTATTTCATTAGCATTTTATCATTATTAGCATGTAAGTCCTGTACATACTTGGTTAGATTTACAACGAAGAATTTCATTTTTTGAGTGATTGTAAGTATTACTGTATTTTTATTTTCAGTTTTCATATCTTTGTTGCTAGTATATAAAAATAAAATGAATGTTTTTATGTATATCTTGTATGTTGGTACCTTGCTGAAATTACTTTTTAGTTTATATGAGATCTTTTGCATAAATTTTTGAGGATTTTCTATGTAGATAATTAGGCCATTTGCAAGTAGGGGCAGGTTTTTTTTTTTTTTCTCTTCTGATTACCATGCTTTTTTTTTTTTTTTTCTTGTCTATATTGGTTAAAACTTAGAGCAGTATGTTGAGTAAAAGCAGTGAGAACAGACATTCTTAGCTTGTTCATTATCTTAGGGGGACAACATTCAGAATGTTTCTATTAAGTATGATGTTAGCTGTAGGTTGTTTTATAGATGCATGTTATTAGATTGATTTTTCTGCATCAATTGATACGATTATGTAGGTTTTCTGTTTTAGTTAATATATATAGTGGATGGTATTGATTGATTTTCAAATATTGAAACAGTCTTATATTTTGGAATAAACTCTACTTGGTCATGGTGTGTAATTCTTTTTCTATATTGCTAAATTCTATTTGCTAATATTTTGTTAAGAATTTTTGCATCTGTTTTCATTAGGAATATTTTTATTATCTTTGGTTTTGATATAAGGATAATAATAGCTTCACAGAATGGATTGGGAAGTGTTCTCTTTTACTCTCTGGAAGAGACTTCATTGAATTTTACTTCTTGAATGTTTGGCATATATTTCAGTGAAAGCTTCTGGAATTGATTTCTTTTTTGCAATCTACATTATGAATTTAATTTCCTTAGTAGGTATAGAGCTATTCAAATTAATTCATTTGGGTAAGGTGTGGTCATTTGTATTTTTCAAGGAATTGGTTCATTTTATATAAGTTGTCAAATATAGGTGTGTAGACTTTGTAGTATTCTCTTATGATCCTTTTGATATATGCAGATTTTGCAGTCAGTACCCTTTTTTCATTCCTGAGATTGCTAATTTTTGTTTTCTTTCTCTGTCATTACTCCACACAGAGGTTGGAAGTCCAAACTCCCTACCTGGTTTCTACTGACACTTTGACAGGGATCCGATGTGGATGAAATCCTTGGCCCCCTATTCTGCCCTCTTTCATATCACCCTGGCAAGAGGGTGGTTGTGAGGGATAGAGTGTCTTGTTACAGCCAGATGAGGGTAGAGGGCTTCCTGCTTGACTTTTGTTGCCATGGGTGGAGGTGAGAGTGAGAGAGTGAGAGAGAGAACATGAGCTGGTGGGGGGGGGCAGAGGGAGAGGGAGAAGCAGACTCTCCACTGAGCAAGGAGCCTGATGCAGGGCTCCATCCTGGGACTCCAAGATCATGACCTGAGCCAAAGGCAGATGCCTAACCAGCTGAGCCACCCAGGCACCCCAGAATAGAATGATTATTGTCTAAAATTTTTCTGTCTTACTAGAATGCTCCTTTGTCTAGAGGAAACAAGTTTTTGATGTTTTTATTTCTTTCTGAACCTGATGATATTTCCACATTGAAACCTTCTTTAGCTCTAAGTGTGGGGTATATGAGGAAAAATAAAAGCCCAAGGAATTCACCACTCTGTCCTTCCTTGTATTCTGAGTTCCCTGGCTGATCTGCTTTATTCCTTCTGCCTTACAGAGTCTTTCATGTTTGTCTTATATATAATGCCCAGGGCTTTTTTTTTTTTTCCTCCTAAGATTTATTTGTTTATTGAGAGAGAGTGAGGGGAGAGGCAGAGGGAGTGAATCTTCAAGCAGGCTCCCCACTGAGCACAAAAACTGACATGGGGCTCGATCTCATGACCTATGGGATCATGACCTGAGCTGAAACCGAGAGTCTTGATGCTTAACTGACTGAGCCACCCGGTTGCCCCATGCTCAGGGCTTTTAACTCTCCTTAATGAGAAGAGTAGGGAAAACTATATCCATCTTCTTAGAAACAGAAGTAAAACAGTAATTTTTATTATTTTTATTTTAGCCTGCAGCACCTATACTTGGGGTAATTAATGAAGGTTGAAAAAGAAAGTGATGGAGAAATTATTTTAAACTGTAAAGCAGAAAATAAATGTAACAGATTATTCTTTTTCCATTATTTTTTTTAATGATATGAAAACTAGGAAAACTTCTTCTTGTTAGTAATGATAGTGGCTTTAAGATTGTTTTTGTTGTGTTTTCTCATTTGACTTTATTGGAGTTAATGCTTGTGAAGTGGAGTAGTCATGGTGGGGTAACACAAAAGGAAACAAATCCATTAGCATAGATGAGCTAATACCACAAAGACCAATATTCACTTCAAATTGCTTGGTAAACAGGAAGTACACAGAAAATATGTCTAAGTGAGAACTGTTTCTTTTGAATTAAGGCAAGCAGAGTATTTTTGTATTAATGTAGATACACTCCCTCTTTCATCAGCATATCTGTCAGAGACTGGGTTATTGTGAGGAAAGGGTGTCACTGAGGGGTGAACAGTCGTGTGACCTAGGAGCTAATTTAACCTGTCAAAATGTCACATAGCTGAGACATCTACTGAGAATTGCTACTCCTTTGAGAAAAGAAACAGCAAGTTTAATTTTGTGTAGTAATTAATACTTACCTGAATGGTTGTCTGTAAAGCATATTTTGGTAAGTTGAATTGTTCCATTTGGTTCCATTATATATTTATATCTAATATAAATCCTCAGAGATAAATCTTCATAGTCATGTGTCATAATCTAAAACTTTGCTTGCAGAGAAGCCTTCCCTGACCATACATTGCATATCCCTCTCTTAAAACATTCATCCATAGAATCCAAAGAGGTATCTGTTCTACAGCCTTGTTTCTATTCCACATTAAATATGCCCTTTGAAAATCTGAGCATTCATTTTGATGAAACCAATTTTCTTTTCGTAGAGCTTTCTTGACAGGAGCATATCCTTGAATTGAAGTATTTGAAGTGCTGTAAAATGATTTTATGCTGTTAAATATTTTGGTTCAATATAGGTAACTCTTTTCTTTTTCTTTCTGGTTTTCTATTGTTCACAGAACTACTCAAGACATGTATTGTCCTTCAGTTCTTTCTTACCTTTTATTGTCCATGTCTTCTACCTTCTTCCTTTTTGGTGAGTTAGTAGTGGGCTTTTTTTCTAGAAAATCCAAGCCCTGTTCCATTTGATGTGCCCTGAATTTCACCATTTACAAATGGGCCTTCACAGTAGGAAGGTGTCACTGGCTTATTGATTACCACCCTACTTGAAGGTGCAGTCTTGGATCCTCTTCTTGGCTTCAGTAAAACAGGCTAAATGGTCATGATTCAGAGCATTGGGCAGTCATAAATCACCAGCAAGAAGTAAATGCAGCCAGTTTCTGAAGTTAATCCTTTAGCTCATGTGAATCAATACATTGTCTAAGTGGCCAACTACTAATATTCTCCCTGCATAGAATTTTCTTCACATTTTGTTCATATAGTTTAAATGTCACCTTCATAGGGAAGTCATTGCCTAGGTTGGGTCACTTTTCTTGTATGTGCTCATAGCATTTATTATTTCATTTATTCAATCAATAAGTATCTATTGTGAGCCTATTATGTAGTAGGAATGATTCTAAGCTTTGTATATTCCAGCACCTTCATGTTCCTCTTTTTTAAAAAGAAGATTTATTTATTTGAAAGAGAGAGAGAGCAGAGGGAGGGGCATAGGGAGAGGGAGAGAATCTCAAGCAGACTTCCCACTGAGTTCAGAGCCCGATGCAGGGCTCGATCCCACCACTCTGAGATCATGATCTGAGCCAAAATCAAGTCGGACGCTTAACCAACTGAGCCACCCAGGTGCTCTCTTCATGTCCCTCTTTTAATAATTATTCAAAATCTTATTCACTTAACATCTATTGAGCACCTACTATTTGGTGGACTTTGTGCTATGTACATTCCCCTACGTTGTGGACAGGTTTGCTTTTAGCTTCTTCTTTGTATAGATTGTGACATTCTGACCAGACTTTTAACTTGTAGAAGGCAGAACCAGTGTTTTATTCACTTATGTCCATGTTGTATCTTCAATAGTGCCTGGTTCATAGTAGGTGCTCAACTTTTTTTGATGAATGAATGACTGGATGAAAACACAGGCAGGACTGTTTTTGGTAATAGAGAAAGGTCTGTATTATTGCATGTGAAAGGTTGTCTCTGCCTGTGGTGTCTGTGACACGTCGATTCTATCATAAGCAATTCCAGCCAAATTTACTCTCCTCAGGCATAGAGATGTTTTCCCTCAATTGGATTATGTGCCATTTACCATATACTACTTGATGCCAAAGTATGCTCCCCTGATGAGCATGACATTTTATTTGCATGCACATAAGCAAGTTCATAGTGTTTAATTTGAAAGTGCAATCCCACTAAGAATGCATTTGTTTGTATTTATTTAGATTTATTTAAAAGATTTTTTTTTTTTTTTGGATGGGCACATGAGGGTGATCTAGGATGTGGAAGCCTGAAAAAGTTGATGAAAGCTGGCTCTCCCTTGAAGAATGCAATTTGGATGAAAAAAATATGATCTTTAATAACCTTCAGTCCTCTTTTAGTTCTTATTCCAGAACATTCTATGAGTAGAAACTCTTAGACCTCTTCAGTTGTTTTCTTTTTTTTCCTGTTAATTTTATAGACTGATCATATATGCCTTTGGTGTTTGAAGCAAGTGTTCTGGTGTTTAGGTAGAGTAGGTGTGAAGGGAGCTGGCTGGTGGTTGGGAGGGTATATTTGAGGGGAGTTTTCAAGGACTGACATGTCCAGATTCCTAACAGTTAAGGTTTAACTATCACTCCTTCAGGTCAACTTCAGTTATTATCAGTCAGTCCATCAAGGTAACTTCATGCTTTCTCAAGGGACGGGGCTAACTTTTTATTTTCCCCCTGATTTTCTCAAAAATGTCATAAATGTGATGAGTGGAGCAAGAGGTTCTGTTTTGCTTTGATGCAAATTTCCCCACGTCCAGAGTGAGGCAGCCCACCTTTTTTTGTGCTATAGGTATTCTCTTTGTTGGTATGAGATTTAGGAAGAAAAAGAAAACAAGAAGAAATCAATTGGTTTTTCCTATCCAACAGTGTTGCATGATGTCTCTCTTTAATGGATGACTGTATACCTTGCAGGTTTCTTATGTAGAGAGACTTGCTTGGCATAGGTAATGAAACAGGAAACCCTAAGCAAACACTGAGGGAAGGAATTGGTTAGTTTCTCACAGTCCAAAGCATACCACCCAACTATTGCCTTCATTTCAAGGCAGTCAACAAAGAAGTCAGCCTCCTTCTCCTTTAGGATATCTATTTATTTTGCAATTAATCAGGAGGAAGGGAATTTTTCTGAAGTTTCTTTCTTTCTTTCTTTCTTTCTTTCTTTCTTTCTTTCTTTCTTTCTTTCTTTTTTGATATAAGACTTCTAATTTAAATGGAAACTACTGCTTTTAGGATTAAGAGCATTATAAAGAAATCTCATAGGTTTTCCTTATATAAAGTTTATAATGGTTTAACTTACACAAAAGATTAACCTATACCCCTGTAGGTTTGTACTTTTTCCTTTTTTATGCCAACTTCATCATCACACAGAAACACCTGAATTCAACCACAATATCAGGGTGAAAACAGACATATATTCACATACACCCATGGACCCTTAAGAATATTTTTCTTCTTTTATTACTATAAAAAGTTATTTATAACCAAACCAAGGAAAACCTCAACTCACTGGTGTGGTGAGATTTATTATTACTATCCGAAGTCAAGTAGGTTGGAAGTGTTATATTTGGTTCCAAGCTTCATCCAAATCACAGTGGTTTGGAAATCACCTTAAACTTGACTTTTTTCTTTTTTTCCACTTAAACCAGCATCTTATATTCACTTTCATCTATAGGCATTAAGGTAATTTCAGTAGAGCTTTTGGTTTATAATTTTGTAGCCTACTTCAATGCTGTGAGATTGGTTTACATAACTTGGTATATAGTGCTCTCATAGTTTAATAACTATCCCCACTCTGCTATTGACATGTGTATGTTTTATATCCAGTGCTTGTCCCTCAGCAAATATGAAGAAAGTTGGTTAATTGCATTTACTATTAGAAGACAATAATTATAATATCTTGCTTTTGTATAGTACTCTAGTTTGCAAGGCACTTTTACATGATTAAATCATTTGATCCTTAAAACAGTCTTTTGAAGTTAGCAAGGAGGATATCATTATCTGCATATTAGAGAGGAAACAGTCTCAGAGGGGTTAAGTGGCTTGTCTGTCATGATTAGTAAGAGGAAGAAGCAGGATTGGAGAGCATGAGGTCATGGCCCACAGCTGTCCACTAACCACAGTGCCCCTCAACTCCGTTTTGGACCAGAACCCAAGAAATAAGGAGGTTTTCTCTTAATGGACTAAAACAAGGTTTTTATTGCATAGCACCAAAGACAAAGTATGTACTCTTGAAACTCCCTCAAAAATACTTATATGCCAATAAAACAGCAAGTTGCTATGAATGGGTATTTATAAGTTTAAGGGCGTAACTTTAGGGAGTATTAATGAGGAGAGTTTACTGTAGAAGGCAAGTTTGAAAATTATTGCTTGTGCATGCTGTTTGAGTCCTCTGAGAAGCAGAAACCAAGACAGCATTAGACAGACAAGAGATTGATTGGAGAAAAGGCTGCAAGGGGAAAAGGGCAGGCAGGGAGCTGGAGAAGGTGGGAGGGCCTTCAGTGCACCATGCGGGTCTGACCCCTGGGAAGGAGAGAGGGAAGGCAGATAAAAAGGTGGGCAGGAAGAGTCTCAGACTGGAGTCCAGTTATAAGAAAGTTTGCATTCAGGATGATGGGAAGTCCTAGAGCCAGAATCTTCCATAGAGGGGTCCTCTATCTCACAGGATAGGGTCTGTGTTAGTGAACTTAAGGGCTCAGTCCCTGGCTGGGAGTAGCCTGTGGGAAGCATAGTCTCAGCATGAATATGGTGGTGGATTCAGAGCATAGCAGCTGGGACAAGTCAGTCAATTATATTCCCCACAGCAGGAGATCTGAGTGGTATGCTTTCCTCGCCACCACATATATGCCATGGTACAACATGGATTTTTCCACCTCCTCAAGAATAAGGAGTAAATAAAAACAATAGCAAATACTCTTAGCAAAACACTGAAACACCAGAAATAAAATTAAAAGCTTAGGTGTCACATTAACAGACTGACATCTAGTATAAAGGATGTGCTAGGATTCTGGAAGACGTAGATTTTGGTTTTTCATAGGTTTTATTTATAATTCTTTTAATAACCAAACTGTGTGCTCTGTGATGGCTAGATTGGTAAACTATTATTGTATTCCTAACACAAACAGAGTGTGTGGTCCATAGCAAGTGCTTAGTAAATTACTGTTGAACAAATGGATGACCAAGGTTAAAAAAAAAAAAGAATATATTATTTCTGAATGTTTTCATTTCTTCAGTATTTGACTTCCAAGGGTCTTTCTTTATTAAGCTTATTAACAACAGACTGTAAGTTCCTGGAATGAGGAAGACACTTGGGACTCTAAAGAATCATAAAAGTCAACCTTTTCTGGTCTAATGACCTTGCATCTGAGGACTTGGGTAACTGACTGGGCCTTGTACATTCCTTCTCTCTGCATACTAGTCTGCAGATGGGCTTGCTTTTTCTTAGCATTCTTGTTTTGGGAATCAAGTGGCACCGGGGATGGGGAAGAGAAGAAGATGGAAACTCTGGGTACATAAGTGAGGCTATTCCACATTTGTAGAATCAATAGAAATTCAGTACTTAAATAATTTGTTCATGAGTTTCAGGTTATGTTAAGGTTTATTTGTGTGGCATTCCAGTGTGTGTTTCTGTTATTAAGACCTCTAGTTCCCCAAGCTCTTTGGACACCTTTGATTTTTCCTTTCTCTCATATCCAACTACTCAGGAAGTACTGCCAATTCTTCTGCCGCATTACCTAGTAAGATCCTTCCTTTCATTTTAGAAAGCATTACTTAAATGCCCTGAACTCCTATGAATATCCCTGATGGGTTTGCTCACCTCCAGGAGCTCTTAGCCTTGTGAATTTAAGAAGTGTCATGCACTTGGGCTTCTGTCTCAGATCTGCCTCTACCTGGCAGTGAACTTAAATGCAAATCATTGACCCTCTTTCAGCCTCAGTCATCCCTTTGGTGAATGGAAATAATAGGGACTACCCCAGGGGCTGAGGTGGGCTCGAAGTGAGATTAATATTGGGAAAGCACCTGATGCCACACCTACAGCATGGTGGTTTCTCCCTGCTACCAGGGAGGCCAGGGAACATCCCTGACATGCTATCTGGCTAATCTTCAACAAAGATTATTTCACTCCAATCTTCAAGTTAACTATCCAAGTTAACTGGCTGCTCTTTCTTCAGACATCTCCAGTGGTGTGAGGTCAAGGAACCACAGAATAAATTTCAAGTTTATCAGTCTGTTTAGTGTCCTCTGTAAGCTACTCTTTCCCTGACTTGCTAATGATACATTCTGTTATTTTCTTTAGGAAAATCTATTCCAGTCGAGCTGGTTTACTCATTTTCCCACTTATGCCACATATGGACACACCTCTGAACCTTAGTCACACCTTTGAAGGTACCTTTGAAGAACTGAAGTTCCCCTTTCTTCAAATATCCCAATTCACAACCCACAATGATCCTAGTTCTGTCACTTACCATGTGATCCAGGAAACTGACATCTTTAGGTCTCTTTTTCCTTATCTACAAAGTGATGGTGAATAATACCTACCTCACAACATTGTAGAGAGGATTATGTGAGGTAAGAAATGTCAACTCCATAGGGAAGTACCTGGCATATAGCAGGGCCTTGCTAAATACTAACTACTGTTAATGGGCCTGATTTGCTTCTAAACTCCTCTGCACTTACAGTCTATACAGTGGTGACCACCTGTAGCTCCAAACCCAAACACTGGTGGTTACTCAATATGTACACATGTAGTTCCTTTATTTCCTTGGACTGAAAGGACAACTTTTAACATGAATCCTAAATAATGTTAAAATTAGGTCCCCATATCTATTTGGGAATTAGTATAGCTTTCAAAACATCTTTGTCTATCTGTTTTGGAAAATTTTCAGTCTTTCCAGATGATTTTTTTTAAAGATTTTATTTTTAAGTAAACTCCGCACCCAATGTGGGGCTCGAACTCACAGCCCTGAGGTCAAGAGTCACATGTTCCACCAACAGAGCCAGCCAGGTGCCCCATCCAAATCGATTTTTTTAATGTATGAGGACGGAGATAGTATTTTTTGGTAGTGTCAACAACAGAGCTTTTTGATGTTCAAAGTTTACGTATAGTAAAATTCACCCTTTTTGGCATGTTGTTTTATGAGTTTTGGACAAATATATGGCATGTAATCACCACCACATCAAGAAATAGAATGCTTCCATCCCCTCCCCTACCTTCTTCTGTGGTCTTCCTCCAACACCCAGCCTCTGGCCTCGGTAGTCATTGATCCATTCTTTGTCCCTTTACTTTTGCTTTTCCCAGAATGTTCTATAAACAGAGTCATTTGGCATATAGCCATTTGAGTCTGGCTTCTTTCATGTAACATAACGCATTTGGGATTTATCTATATTGTTGCATATATGGCTGGTTTGTTCCTTTTGATAGGTCAGTAGTATTTCATTATGTAGCTGTAGCATGGTTTGCTTATTCATTTTCCAGCTGAAGGACATTTCGGTTGTTTCTAGTTTTGGGGAATTGTGAATAAAGCTCCTATAAACATCTGTGTACACATTTGTGTACGATTGCAAGTTTTTATTTCACTTGTGTAAATAACTAAGAATGGTATTTCTGGTTCATATGGTAAGTGTATGTTTAACTGTATGAGAAACTGCTACACAATTTTTCACAGTGGCTTTACCATTTTCTCTCCTACCAGCAGGATATGAGAGTTTAGTTACTCCACATCCTCACCAACACTTGGTATGAAGAGAGTACTTTTCACGTAATAAGCACTGAATGTTTTTAAAGTAATTTTAATCAATGGTGCTTACACTAATTCCATTGCTTTTGCTCTGACCACTATCTTAACAACCTCTCTTATGAGTTAACTAACTTCTGAGTGTGACTCAATTTCTCTCTGGAAGCCAGAGCACCTTTTCATTAAAAACAAAATATTGAGTTTGGCAGTTGAAGAGGCCACACAGGTTTTATGCTTCATTAAAACAAAACTCAAAAACCAAACACAATAGGCAGGGGGATGGGGATTAATAATTTAGGATCTTCAATTTCGAGGGAGTAAAGAAATGTACTATATTAGTTCAGTTGAAATGGGACCCTGCTTTAATTCACTCTCCCTCCAGCCATACATTTCTCTGGTTGCCTGATTAGACCATTCAGTGTTTTCTGTGAGTGTGTGTGTAGGTTTTCTTTTTCTTTTCTTTTCTTTTTTCTTTCTTTTCTTTCTTTCTTTCTTTCTTTCTTTCTTTCTTTCTTTCTTTCTTTCTTTCTTTCTTTCTTCCTTCCTTCCTTCCTTCCTTCCTTCCTTCCTTCCTTCCTTCCTTCCTTCCTTCCTCCTTCCTTCCTTCCTTCCTTCCTTCCTTCCTTCCTTCCTTCTCTCTCTCTCTCTCTCTCTCTCTCTCTCTCTCTCTTTCTTTCTTTCTTTCTTTCTTTCTTTCTTTCTTTCTTTCTTTCTTTCTTTCTTTTTTTCCTGAAGCCAACTAACTGCAGTGAGGGGGGGAAGGGTGGGCAGAGATAAGTAATGAGGCACTAACTAGGTGCTAACAAAGGGCTACAGCTAAGAAGAGAGAATGTAGAAATGTGATAATGAAGAGCGTCTGATTAGGTTTCATGGGAAACAGAATATTTAAGAAGCCCTACACTAAAAAGGATATTAAAAGCAGCAGAGCTTCAAATGTATGAGAGTTAACGCCAATCTTCTGGAGTGGGTTGAAAAGGCTAGTGAGGGAAAGCATTGGTGATTTATCTGTATTCATAGTCGTGAGCTAAACAATTTCGTGGAAACCAGCAACCATTTCATTGAGGAGATGTGATAGCTTGGCCCAAGATGTGGATGGAAAATTAAAAACAAGGAAAAAACAAAAATGAAAAACAAATGAAAACTACCTTTTCTGCCTTTACTGTAAACTCCGTGAGTAATCTTGAACAATTTTCACCAGGTTTTTGTCCTGCCAATCTTTCATCTGTGAAAAGAGCTGGAAAGTATTTACTGATTACTTTGTTTTAAAAACAAAAGACGCTTAAAAAAAAGATTCTGTCTAAGACTATAACCATGGTAAATATGATTGAATGGAAAAGGCCAAATGGTGTAGCAGGTAGAACTTCCAAATGGGGATTAGAACCTGGGTACTAGACCTGAGTTTGATGTCAACCAATGAGAGCTTGGAAAACACTTATTAATATTCCTGAATTTTATTTCCTTAGGAATAAGATCAAGGTATTTAAGTGGACAATTTTTCAGACCCTTTCTAGCTTTAAGATCCCATTTTTCAAAAAAGTAAATAGAATGTAAATGATCAAATGATCAATTTTCTTTTGGAAATATTTTTCTATGGTTTTTGGCTAGAGAGGTAGGAGGTAATCCTAATTTCCATGGCTTAAAATGATATGAATCCTCTCATAAGAACTGTCCCTTTAAGTTGTTTGAAAATTCTGATGCATGTTTCATGGACATTCGGAGTTGTGAATCTTTGTAATTATTTCCTAAAGAAATCTCAGGTCTCTGCTGTCTGTAGGCAGATCAGCTAAGGAAAACCACAACACAACCATCTTGAGACTTAACTGGAATGTTATGCTAAAACTATTTTCCATTTTCATTACAACTGTCATAAGAATAGATGTACATGATAGCAATTGTAGTTTCTCCTGTTCCTCATTGCCTCATATGTTCTGTGAATTATAGGGGTATGTGGTATTTCCCATATGCTCTGATTTAATTTACCACCCCTTCCAGTTGGATTTTTACTAACCTGTGAAGAAAGAGGGTGTAACAAGAAACAAATTCCTGATGTGGGAAAGGTCAAAATAGTACTGAATTTAGGGATAAAGAAGGAGTGTCAGAAGGCATCGATGACAGAATTGCATTAATTGCTGTTGCTGTCTGAGCTTTCTCTCTCCCTATGTTTAGGTAACAGCTAAAGAGACCAGAAGATGGGGAGCAGGATCTTAAGCAAAGCAGCTAAATCTCCTGCATTGAGCCTTCATGAATGGGACTTTGATAACTGGACGAGGAGCCTCCCTTTTGTTAGAAGTGCCTTAATGCTAGCAATCAGGGTCTGTTAGGTTGACATCACAGCCAGAGGTGTACTAAGATGGAGAGGAAGACAGAGAGCAGTTCATCCCCATTTAAGGAGTGCTTAAGGCTTGAATGACTACATCGTGATCTATTCACTAAGTTGCAGACATTAAATAAATTTTTACTTACGACATATTAGATGCCATTTTGCTATAGGTAGACAGATGAAATCAATAGTTAATTAAATGATATATTCTTTTACTGAACAACATTGACAAAACCAAATGAATTAGATTATAAGAACAGTACAAATTTCTTTTTCACCTTGAGACATTATTTTTTGGGTATAGTGATGGGCAAATTATTATAAGAAAAGTATTGATTGGGATTATGGCAGAATGAAGTACTAGCCACAGGTGAGGCATTCATGAAATATTTCCTGAGTAGAACCTTTCCTGATATTTTCCACTACTTTTCAAAACATAAGGTATCTTGCACATTTTTATTTTTCTTAATCTACAACAATGTAGTGAAAGAATCCTAGTCTCCTAGCTGTCACTAACTACCTGGTTAGTGATTTGGGTTAGTCATTTTAACTTATTCAGGATTTATTTTTATCATCTGCAACAGAGTAGACAAACTATGGCCTACAGGTTAGATCCAGCCTGCCAACTGTTTCTGTAAATAAACTTTTATTGGAACACAGCTACTCTTATCTGTTTACATACTGCTTATGGTTGCTTTCACCTAAAATGGTCAAGTCGAGTAGTTGTGATGGAGACTGTATGGCAGGCAAAGCCTAAAATATTTGCTATCTGGCTCTTTACAGAAAAAACTTGCTGATCTCTGATCTACAATGTAAGAGAGATAAGTCACTAGCTTTCAAACTTCTTTTTTGGTGAGACTAATTTTTTAACTAAATCTCATACAAAACTCCAGTATACAAAAAAAACAAAAACAAAGTTTCTGTGGTGCAAGAAGTAGTTGGGGTTGAAGGGATCTATCCAATTTGGATCTCCCTGTCTCCTAAGTTGTTGCCAAAGACCCCCAGGGCTCCAATGTGGAAACCCTTTGAAGAAGTCATCTCTAAGGTATTTTACAACTCTGGAATTATATGTGTTTGTGTGTGTGTGTGTGTGTGTGTGTGTGTGTGTGTGTGTGTGTATACATATTTTTTTATTTTTCAGCATATGTGGAAAAGTAGAATTAAGTGATAGCTTTACTTCTTGTTTCCAATCTTCCATTCTTACTTTGTGGCAAGGCTTCATTTGTCTTTAAGCCAATTTCAATTGGTAGTACTGTGGTGACTCTACAACATGATGTATGCTGTGTGGCAAGTCTTTAAAGTCTTCATGTTTCTTGGAAAACTTTTGTATACTGATAAAAGAGAAACTAAAGCTACACTTTTTTTTAAGTGGACCCCAAGGGTAGAATCTATCAAAGCATAATGTCTCAACTGTGACACGCAAGTTTTCCTTTCAAAGCATGGACCAATGGGTAAACTGTTTATTTCCATATACTTTAAGCCAGCTTTTCTGATGATGGAGGCAGCAAAGGAATTGGATGTGGTCTAACAGCATAATAAAATCCAATTCAGTTAGTGTTTATGGAGTGCCCACAGGGTGTGGGCTATTGTGTTAGACAAGATAAAAACCTCTGTGATGTTCATTTTCTCTTTAGTGCATTTCTGAGGCCTGTTTTGCCTTCCCAAATAAGCTGGAGGCTTTCAATTCACTGGAGAAAGTCCTCAGTGAGGGATATGTTCTTGTCCCTTGATTTTTTGGTGTGTAAAGGTGCAGGTAGGATGAAGGTAGAGGAAAGGAATGAATAGCTATGGTTAATCTAATATGTATCTTGTGCTATACTTTTTCATAAAGTGTTCTCTTATTTTTCAACACAATTTAGGAGACAGATCCTAAGTTATAGAAATGTGAAAACAGTAACATCCCTAAGTTGCACAACAAATAAGTAGCAGAACAGGGATTCTAAGTCTGGATGCTTAGAAGTACAAAATTACAGTGTTTATTAGCTCTGGTTCAAATGCTTAAAACACCATATGTACTTATGTAAATATCCACATGAATAAATATGTCCACAACCACATAAAAGCTGGAATTGTCATTCCAAATGCAGAGGACAGCATTACTTTGCATCATCAGCGACCTATATGACTTGAGAAATTATCTTGGTATTCAGTATAAAGAGATAATGGGGAGTTGTCTCAGGAAGAGATCAAGAATGAGAATATACCCTTCCAGGTACCCAAACATTTTCTGTAAAGAGCCAGACAGTAAGTATTTTAGGTTCTGTTGGCCACATGACTCTGTTGTCACTACTTAACTCTGCCATTGTAGTACTGGCTGTAGCTGCAGCCAGATGTAAACAAATGAAAATGGCTATGTTCCAACAAAACTTTATTTATGGACAGAATTTCATACAATTTTCACATCATCAAAATATTTAGGTTTTTTAAAACCATTTAAAAATGTGAAAACCATTCTGAGCTCACAAACTGTACCAAAACAGGGGCAGGTTGGATTTGGAGTGTGGGCAGTTTGCCAATCTCTGCTTAAAACTAGGGGTTCACAAACACTAAAAGTGAACTAAAAATCTTGTTGAAAATGGCTTCCCAATCTTCATCTCTAAAGGTTCTGATTTGCTTGAGGCCTAGAATATGTCTTCTTCAAAAACTCTATAGATTATTTTTTGGCAATGTCGGTCAAGTTTCCAAATGAAAATAGAAAGTTATGGTAAAATTAGGATAATTTACGGAGTTTTATTTAGGTGAGAACCAATTAGAAAGATGTGGGTGTTGCATAAGAGAGCCATAAGGGAAATGCAGGAACCCAGGGCTAGCAGCAGAAGGTCCATCAACACTAGGCCCAAAAGGTAAGGAAGGGAAGTGTCACTAGAACCCAGAAAGAGAGAATCGGTGAGGTCCACCCAAATTCTGTAGTGTTGTAGGAGCCATCCATCCAAGCAACTTTGTAGGGAGGGAGCTGGAAGAATAATGTGCTAACTTTACTTTTTTCCCCTGTCTTAATTTCCTGGAAGGGGTCCCATTGATCAAACCCAGTCAGAAAATAGGGAATCCTGGAGCCCCATTCATGTGGTCCATGCTGGTTAGCCATTTAGCACAGAGCAGGTTGGAGAAGACTGGAGAGTAAATCTGAAGGGTCAAACAAAAGATACCTTGAAGAGTGGCACAGGTATTTTTAAGAACTTTGGTCTTGGTCTCTCCTCCTATTCCTTGGATGATACCTTTTTTTTTTTTTTGAAGATTTTATTTATTTATTTATTTATTTATTCATTTATTTGTGGGGGGAGGAGCAGAGAGAGAGGGAGAGTGAATCTGAAGCAGACTCTGCACTGAGTGTGGAGCCCAGTGCAGGGCTCAATCCCATGATCCCGAGATCATGACCTGAGCTGAAACCAAGAGTCGACACTTAACCAGCAGAGCCACCCAGGTACCCCTTGGATGATACTTTTAATTCTAACTCCCTCCGATTGCCCACGGTTGAGAGCAGTAATGGTGGATAATAGCTGACTATACCAGTTTCCATGGCTGGTTGCCAGGCATTTGGAGGTATAATTTTGTCACATGCTCTGATGGGTTCAGGGGACTTGTAGTGTCTTTTAGCTCCACAAAAGCCATAAAATTGACCCGCACAAGAAGTTGGTTGAATGGTTTGGGTCAGAGACTGCAGATCCAAATGTCAGCATAAGTCCCAGCCTCTGATTTCCCTTCTGCTGACATGCTTGGAAGAAGAGATGTGAAACTTATAAAGCCTGGGCAGAGGGGACCAAAGAGGGAAAACAAGGAAGGCCTTGGGAGTAGTCTCCTGAGCCTGAGGTTGAGACCTCACCTATCTTGCTGTAGAGGACTGTAACAAGTACCCATTGGTTAAAAGAATCATTTGTTGTTTAAGTAGCAGGTAGTTGAGATTAGAAAAGAATTAACTTAATGGTGAGGGAGGGGAAATACCAAATATTAACATATGCTGTAATATACTGTAATATATATTGGTATATTGAAATCTCAGGTCTTACCAGAGGGGCTGGAAGATAAGTGAGACCAATGATTTGGAGCAGAGACACTTGATATACAATCATGATGACTGGGGAAAGTCTTCTGGATTTGGTTATGAAAAGGTCAGTAATGGCCATCAGTAGTACAGTATCAATGGGCTCAAGGCTAAGAAGCAAGACTTCCATGGTTTATAGAGAGAGGGAGGAGGAAATGCAGTATTCTAGGCACACAGGCTTGAAGGAGCTTTCATTGGAATGTACATGCCAACAGCCTGAGCAGCTCACCTCTGACAAGGTGGCCAGGAAAGGAGAGGGAAGGTTAGTTTACAATTTAAAAAGGGTATGAATTTTTTAGAAAACGTTCAAATTTTTAGAATTTAAACTTAGTGATTGCCATCCCTGGAGAATCTAATCACTGCATAAAATAAATTTCCATTGAAAAGTATTGCTCTGACTTACCTTTTAAAAACCTCTGATTTTCAAAGAAAATGATTCCAGAGCTAAAAAGTATTTTGCATGCAAGGAGGGGCTGAGCATAAATATTATCAAAAGGTGCAAAGTAATTTTCTACTAGAAGTTTCATGTTTGTTTGGTAAACTTGAAGAAAGAACTACACAAACTGAGTTTATTCATTTTATGGCAAAATCTTATTTCTTAATTCTTTCGTCTTCCCTATAGATACCCATGTATAGTAGGACTGTCCAGTCTATTTTAGATTAAGAAGAAGGAGAAATAAATATAAGCTAAAGGTTGAACACTAGATCTCTTGAGGTGATTTTGGTTCTTAAGGGTTGAGGAGCTCAAAGGCAAGAGCAAAGAGAACGTTTCTTTGAGAAGGCGCCTCTGTGGTCTAAGACATTTCACATATCCATTTGGCTTTTGGTATTTGCATAATAATCATCCATTTATTTTCCCATTTGTCTAAATTTACACATTCATATGGTTTACTTTATACATAAGAAGACATCACTCCCCTTTACCCCCCATCAGTATGAAGCAATGAAGAAAATCTGTTTGCCAAATGAAAAATTTAAGAGATTTTTCAAAAGGGGCATTAATGAATTGGTGGTAGTTCTGGAAAAAAAAAAAGAATGGCAATAATTTTCAAATTAGTAAGTCTCTTCTTTGTTCTTCTCCAGAAGATTTTGAATGGATTGTCCTAACCTCAAGCCAGAAAGTCTACTTTTCTCTTTAATATCCTGATTATCTCATAAGTCTGTGCTTCATTACATTTTCTGCTCTTCTGTCCTTATATTTTCAAACAGAGCCACTTCCATGGGAAATTCAGGGTACAATTCCAATGTTTCAAAAGGAGAGGAGTCCTCGTACAAAGTTTAGAAAACCAGTTTTGCAAAGAGCTTTTCTCCTATTATCTTCTTCATTGACACTGAAGCAGGGCTTAAGAAATTATTAGGCATTTTCCACTTGGAGATTCCTAGATAATAAGATAAAATATATAGTTGGAATTGGCAGTGAACAGAAAAAATAAAGAAGTAACTATCTGATCAATCACCAGAGTAGCTAATTACCCAAAAATAAGTTTCCATTTTCTTTGATGAATTCTTTCTAGCTCTGGCCATCTGATTAATTACAGTGTATAAATCGAAACTAGCTCCTCAGAGGTGAGAAGCCACTAGAAATGCTCTTATAAAATGTTCAATGAATTCTATCTGTTCCTTAAATCATGGATTGCTACTTAATCACAGGTTACTTTTATTCAGTAGCATAGAAAGGAAT
This sequence comes from Ursus americanus, assembly GCF_024610735.1. Classification (NCBI taxonomy): domain Eukaryota; kingdom Metazoa; phylum Chordata; class Mammalia; order Carnivora; family Ursidae; genus Ursus; species Ursus americanus. The sequence continues at coordinate 22,272,613 of NC_142135.1, forward strand.
GACATAATAACCCCTGGAAATTGCTGAGACTGCTTATTTTAAAGTATATATATAGAATAAAATATCCTTCCTAAAGACATCATTAAAACTAAAGATCTTGACTCTGTTGCTTGATTTAGTTTTAAGAATACTCCCTGTTTCAGTCCCCAGAGTTCTGTTTGGTTACCATTTTGTTGTTACTTTTCATGCCTATAATCTAGTGTTTTCGCAAACTGTTGTGTCACTTTCTTCTAGTTTGTTCTGTAAATTCCTATTAAAATATCATACTTTTCTCAATATGACTATAAGATTTGATCACCTCATAACTGTAATTGTCTCCCAAACCAGGGACTAGGGGAGGGCAGCAGAGGTGGGAGTTGTGAGAAAAAGGAATTAAAATAGTTCTCTTATCTCTTTAGTTTTCTTTTCTTTTCTTCTCTCTTTTTTTTAAGTATACTTTACAAGTAGCAGATGAGACAGAAAAGGGATCAGGAAGTATGGAAGGAACTGTGATGCACTTTTCATCTTCACAGAAAAGCATTTCAGTGAATAATTTCAAACACAACAGAAGAGAAAACAAAACAACCCTGGTATTATGTTCTGATTTTCTATTTCTGTTCTTCCTACATTCTTCATTATGCCCTCCCCTTCCACAAATGCTTTGCAAGACTCTAATCACTTTTAACACCTGAGGATGTGGAATGAAATGCCTGTAAGACAAGCCAGGAGCCCTGAAGGAAGGACCAGCCACATGGGACTGTAGAATTATGGAGACCACCCCAGCCCCCAGCTAGAGGGAGTGATTAGTGATTTAGGAGGAATGTATGCCTAGTGTTGCCAGATCTCTGTATTTTCCAAGAAAGTCTAGAAATCTGGATTTTCATGTGAATTTCTTGAATTTTGAATGTTGGAGATTAATTCAGTTAAAGGAGAATACTGCGTGGGCCAACGGCACACACATGCAGGCCAGATTGAGTCTTCAGGCCACCACTTTGCAACCTCTGACAAACATAGCATTATAGGCTTTGGATAGATCTCTGCGCTGGGGACTTCAGTACTACCAAGAAAGGAGAAACTGCTGTTCTTATGCTTTGATTTCAGTATAAGGAGAGAATGAAACTGACATGAACTCATAAGCACATATATTTGCATGAAAGAGAGACCAAACTCTAGCTCATTGTCTTTGTGAGGAGAGAAGTGTGGAATTATAAATCTATTTGTTTTTTTCTCCCAGGAGCCACTTTTTGAAAGCCTTCATTAGCTCATAGAAATATTTTCTGATTTTATAGAAGCCTTTGATTTATACATTTTTGTTTTATATCAAGGAGCTAGGATCAGTTAAATACACTTTCATCTGTTTTTAGCATACATATCTAAGCGATGCATCAATCTTTAAGTATGTGCTTGTCTTTCAAAATTGTACCATGTATAACTCTTGGCTAATGTGGTTATTAATGGAGCTAGACTTTTTGTTGCTGTTTCCAATTTATACTTGCTTTGGTTGATAAGAAAGACAGGGCAGAGTGGTGAAGAGTAGCAGCTTTTGGATGCAAAAAAATTTGAGAACCAGTGAGAGCAGCTTTGGAGTGAGAAAGACTTAAGTTCGAGTCTCGCCCCCCCCTTTTTTAAACAACATGTTCTTGATTAAAGTACCTAACGTCTTTAAGCTTCACTACTACTATTCAGTGTTAGCAGTATGCTTTGTGTGTTTTGAAGATACTGGATGGACAGAGAGCTAGTGAGCTGGTTGGAATGAAGGCTTTGTTTCAGGAGCGACTAACAACATGTGATAGTGGACAGAGCCGGATAATGGAAGCTCTATGAGGAGTTTGGAGTCTAAGGCCCAAGTTTGGAGTCTAAGTTTGTAGACTAGGGTGAAGAAAAAGAACATTTGAGCAGGGAACAACCCAAAAAGAGAGTGCTTTAAGCACAATGATGAAGCAGCAGTGTGTGGCATGGCTCAGGCTTGGGTAGCTATCATAGTAATCCATAGGAGAGGTCATACCAGTCTGAATTTGATCATGGTTGTGAAAACAAAAAAGGAGAAATGAGATATCATTTAAACGGTGTCACTAGATGTGACTTTCATATGAATAGACTCAATCTGAAATTTTTATGTTTTTCGGAAAGCTACACGGCAGCAAATCTCAGAATTTTAGTATTATTTAGGATTATTTTAAAGGTAATTTAAGGTTGCTAAGAGAGAAAAGAGAGCTGAGGACTGAGAACTTAGTAATGGCTAATAATTAGGAATTGAGAGGGGAAATATACTAGAGGAAATGGGGAAGGACTAGAATACTCTAGTAAGTCCTTTTTTGTTTAAACATTTCAAGGTATTTTTATACCCCTTATATCTTTAATGCCATTGATATGTTAATTCATATCCCATGTATCTTCTAGGAATGCAACAGATTTTCTCTCTTTGTATTTCCCATTTTCATATGTCACCTTAGGGTTTGTCTCTTCTAAGAGGTTTTCAAAATGTCAAAATTTGTAAAGGATTGATTCATGCTTTCTGGTCATTTAAATTTTTATTTATCATAAATTAATTGATTAACTTATTTGTTCCCTCCTTTACCCTGGTGTCTGGCCATTTTATTTATTTATTTATTTATTAAATTTTTTAGATTTATTTATTTATTTTTAGGGAGAGAGGCGCGTGAGTGCACGCACATTGGGGGAGGAACAGATGGACAGAATCTTCAAGCAGACCCTGCGCTCTGAGCATGTAGCCCCACATGAGGCTCGATTTCATGACCCTGAGATCATGACCTAAGCCTGTCAAGAGTTGGGTGCTTAACTGACTCAGTCACCCAGGTGCCCCCTCTGGCCATTTTTAAATATGGCTAGATGAGGCCATGCCTTCCTCTGGCTTTCTTTCACATTAGTTTTCCATCACTCAGTCATTAGTTTGGGAGACAAGTCTTTACAGCATTTCTTTTCCTTCTATAGCTTTTTTACTCTGCTTTGCTTTCATGTTTCTCCCACAGTTGCTTTGTTTTCACATGCGTTTTTGTTGTTGGTGTTGTTCTATTTTGATTTCCTTTCTAGTGTCCTGAGGCTTGCTTTCCTTTCCTTCTCCCCTTTGATATGATTACATTTAACATCCTAGAGGGCAAAGGCTGTTTCTTTGTGACCCCACAGCCCAAGTTAGCACAGTGCTTCTCATATAAGAGCTGGACAGTAAACACATTCAACACACAAATATTAAGGATCTTTTCAAATATGAGTCACCATGTTAGATGCTGGAATACAAATTCAAATAAGTCCAGTAGAGAGATGGGCAAGTAAACCAACAATTGTATAAGGGATGGTAAGAGCTCTTTTAGAGGCCTGCAGAGGTTGGGATTAGGGAAGCCTTCCCAGAAGGGGGAGGCACTTGTTGAGTTTTGAGGGATAAGTAGGTGTGATGAGAAGCGTTAAAACCTGATCTCAGGTTGTGTGAACAGATGAAGAAGATGAGGGGATGAGAGTAGGAGAAGACAGATTCCGTAGGATTTCCAACTAACTGAATGTGAGGAGATGGAGAAGGAAGGGGTCAAGGATGCCCTCTAAATTTCCACCTTGGATTACTGGGTAGAAGGTGGTATCTGTTCAGTAATGTAAGGATTAATGGAAAAGGAATTCAAGTTTAGAAGGAAAGGGGATAATGATGATGCCAGGAATGGTCATTGCTTGTTTATCTCTACTCATTTAAAGTCATTTTACTTCCTACTGGCAGAATATTTAACTAGAAGGGACTCAGTCTTGGGCACTGATGAAAACATTTGGCCATCCATCTGCACATTCCTTTCTTTTTGCATCTTACACATTGGGGAAAGGAGGGCAGTCTTAAGGGGAGGAGCATGAGGGACCCAGATTTTCTTTAAGGAAGGACTTGTTGCCTCAGTCCTCAGTCACGTGGAATGACTAAGCATGACAGAGGTGTAAAAATCCAGGCATTTTGTGCCATGGGAGATATTCTGATGGCAAAATACTTGCTTGAGAACTCTCTGCTAGGTTGACTAAGGCTTTGTGGGATCTACCACACAATTTGATTTCCTCCTCTGCCTGATCCTCTTCTCCTTCCCCCCAAGTGTGATCTCTGATAAAAATCTTGCACCCTAAACTCCTTCTTAGTGTCTTTTAGAGAAGCCAACCCATAACACAGACACTGCCATGCAGATTTTTTAGACCTCTCAACATTCCTGAGATTGCTCATACTCTCTTTCCTCTTGGAGTTCTAGAAGGAAGAGGTCAGGGAATGTACCCTAGAATATAGTGGAATAAGGGGCTGCAATTATATCCTCATTGTTATTGGCCTAATATGATGGGGTGAGGTTGCCTTAGCTTGGGAAGAAATGAATTTGAGAAAACAAGTGAGCAGTTAATTTTATGATTGAATTAAAGATACTTCCAATCTCCAAAAGGGGCTTAGTTTAAAACCAACATATTGCAGCAATTGTCCTAAATGGGAGCCTCCTTCATATAAAGAATATGAAAGAAACCGTGGGAAAGTTTGAAGCAAGTTTAGTTGCTGTGAACCGGAACACTTTAATCTCTTATTAAATGAATGCAGTGTAATAATATAATGATACCTTGCATTTAGATTGCTTATTTATTTTCCCCAAGACATTCCTAAAGCACTTTAATGCAATGCCTTTTTTCCCCCTTACTGCTGACTTTCCTCAGGTGGGGGAAGGAAGAATAGAGATAATTGAATCTTTAATAGCTAATGTCCCATTTTTTAATTCAACTGCTTTCCCAATGCATCTGTATTAGAGCTATGAAATAGTACTAGAAATGATTTTACTTCCTGTCCTTTTGACGATCTAGGTGAGGTTGTCAGAATAAGAAATGAGATGGTTTGTGTGAATAGAGAAATGAGCGCTGTGGGGATAAGGAATCTGGCTACTAAATAATCTACAGGATAATTTACCCCTTGATCATCAAAAAATGACACTTATTCCTAAGCTTTTATCATAATCATTAAAAAGCTATAATTATCGATATTTGTGTATCTTAGTGGTGCACTTAGCAGGTATTCTGCTAAACATTTTATATATACTATTTATTCCTCACACTATCCCTGGATGGTATTTTTTCTCTTACTTCATAGAATCGAAAACTCAGGCTCTGAGTAGTTGATTAAGAGGTCCAAGGTCACAGCTGGTAAGGGACAGCGCTGGGATTTAAAACCGGGAGATAATTTCACTCCAAAGATGGAACTTCTAGTTATATTGCTTACTGCCTCGTAATGTGGAACTCCCTTATCTGCAACTGCTGTCCTGACTCTACCGTTAGAACAATGGTGTGTGTGTGTGCGCGCGCACGCGTGTGTGTGTGTGTGTGTGTGTGTGTGTGTGTGTGGTGGGATAGGATTTGTGGGAGAATCTACTGAAATAGCCCTTAAGAGAACAGCTTGCTGAATATACTTAAAACAAAACAGCTTCACCAATAAAGCCCCAGGCTCCTATCAAGTATTCCATCTTCCCAACCCCCCCCCCCCCTTCATGGAAATCTTTGGCTTTTCCAATACAACTCAGGGAAGAGGATTTGACATCTTTAAGGATGACATCAAAAAATAAAGGAATAACAAACAATAAACATTGCACAACTATGCTAATTCATGCCCCAAAGGGAAGACAACAGGAAAAACCTAGAGTTTGCCAAATGGAAAAACAACTAAGCTGGTAGAGACAGAAATGTTAATTCAGACTTCAAGATGATAAAAGACTTGTTATAAACAATAGGGATTGGAAAAAAATGTTGTACTCAGCCAAATCCCTCAGATATATGTAAGCAACTAACTCCCACTGAGATAGATGGATGCGTCAGTTTTTTCATTTTAATGAAGACTGTTAGACTTTGCATGTTCACAGGGCTCTCTGTGTTCAGGTCCTTTTCTGGTTGGTACTGATGAAGCAATAAAAACAGTCAAATGCTTACACTGCAATCAGGGGAAGAAGTAGGCTCGAAATGGAAAGCGCATGGCTCAGTTTGCTCTGGTTCCTTACATCCTCCCTTATTCCGGAGGGATGAGAGGGGGGTAGGGAAGCATAAGTAGAGTAGCTGACCCTATTTTTGAATTCATGATAGGCCATTATTATTATATGTTTGTTCAATATTGTTATCTTAGGAGCAATCTTCCCTAAATTGCTACCTTCTACATCTGATATTATTTAGAACAATGTACAATTAGTCGCATTTTTGCATGAGGAACTTTTCTTCAAAGCAAACATGATAAACTTTGGTAGTATGGTATCCCTACAAACAATGCTTGATTGAGGCTGCTTAATTTAGTAATTTATTTATCAGCTTAAATGATCCCAGTCGTCTTTGCACATGTCAACATCCATTTGTTTTGTGCATATATTGGGGTCAAAATCAGCTTCTCATTCATAAGAATATTTATCTATACCCACAGATGCGTCTGAGTCTGCATTTGATATCGCCTCATGCTAATCCATAAGGAAAATTTTCCTCTCTAATTAAATTGCTTTTATATTCTTACTGGGAGATATGTTAATTTGTATTGTTCTGATGTAATTACTTTTGTTTATTTTTGTCTCTCCAACCAGATTTTGAACTCTTAAGGGTAGAGAACAAGATTTCTATTTCTTTTATAACCTTGTCCTTCCCCTATCCCAGTTACCAATAAATGCTTTTTAATTCTTGCACCCTGAAGAAGTAGATGTGAAATAAATATTTGTTAAATGACTTTGTAGATTTGTGTATTCAGACAGATAGGGAAATAGCCTTCGAGAGAGTGCCTCATTTCAAGTTATGTGGCGTTTAAAAACCAATACAAATGAAAAAGTGGCTTTGAACCTTTGAAGGACATTGATTGCCAAGCAGGTTTCCTCTGGCATTTCCCCAGGATTGATGACCACCTTCTCTCAGAGGTATGGTCATTCGATGAAACAAATAGCAGCATGTGTGGAAGAGGTGGGACCTACACTGGTGAGTCCATAAAAGAGATGTTCTCCTGTGACTTTCTCCTCAAAGCATCTCATCGTTTCACTTCTGATACTTCATTTATGCATATTTCCCATTGCTTCCTTCATTGACTTTTTACCACCATCTTTCCCACTATCATGTTACCATTACTTAAAATCTGTTTAAAGGGTGCCATTTTTGTAGAATGTGCCTTAGGGAGAAAGTACTTTTCTCCAGCCCCATCTTAGTCTCCTTAAAGTTTGTCTTTCTCCTGGAATTATGAAAAGTGCACTTTAAAGATGATGTTGTGTAGTTTAGAATGCGTAGGCCACACATCTCCCACTTTTTGTCAGAGTAACCCATGCCATCACCCCACCCCCTTCCTGTTCTTAAGTGACTTCTGGGCTGGTACATTGGAAACTAGTAGAAGAAAAAAAAATCATGGGTACAGGCAGCCTTTTCTGATTGATTATTTCATACTTGTGAAACAATTTTCTGTACCAATTATGTCTTTGCAGATGACAAAAGCCATTTAGTCTAATGACCATAATAATTAATTTTCATTATGAAGCAGATTGGTTAATGATGCTGAAGCCTAGATTTCATTATGGAACTAAAACACAAAACTTGCCCACACTCCCAGAACGTAACTTTCAAGTTTGTTAAATCAGGGAGTAAATGCAATCATTACTTTTCTTATAGGGTCAACCGAGGCAAAGTTAGGATGAAAGTGTGAAAGGCTGTAGCAGAGTTTTTTGTTTTTGCATTGTGAAATCAGCCGTGATTCTCAAAAAGGAGTCCCTGACCAGCAGCATCAACTTCACTGTGGAACTTGTTAGAAATGCAAATTCATGGACTTCACCCTAGACTGCTGAACTTGGAAGTTCTGGGGGTGGGGCCCAACCATCTGCATTTTCATAAGCCTTCCAGGTGGTTCTGAAGCAGGCTAAAGTTGGAGAAACACTGGTGTGGAGAACAAAGGAAAGATGGTAAAACAGGTTTCCTTGTCATTTTTAGTGTTCCTCACTTAAGGTGTTAGGGGCTGTAGGTCTCCTCAGTATAAGAACCTCAACTAAAAAATCGAAGAGCAATATTTGACGTATTTTTTAGTTTTATTTTATTGCCTACCATTTGGAATGTTAGACAAACAAGCTGAAATTCAGACCAAGATTTGTCATTTGGGGTCAAGGAAGTCTTCTAACCACTAACACATCCAGGGGGTGGAATTCACTAGATCTATGATCCCAGTAAAATTATAGGCAATTAAAAATTTGTTTATTCACTTTTGAAACAATTATTTACAGAGCTGTACTTTGGATTAAGATCTGTTATAGGTGCTGGGGTTTCAGTTTCAGATTTTAGGAAGCCAAAATCTCTGCTAATATTCTAGAGCAGAGAGGCAAGCTGTAAACAAATAAACAAGCCTATAATCCCATGTGGCAGGCCATGTTGTGAAGATAAATAAGAGCTGATAAAAGGAGAGAGGATGACTAGGATCCGAGGTACTGCATTTTAGATAGTTGATTAGGGAAATTATCCAAGATGAGCAGACATTTCAACAATGTAGGAGAAAAAGCAAGCAGATACCAAGGAGAACATTTTAGGCAAAGTAAACAGAAAATTTATGCAATTGGTATGTTTATAATCCAGGTTTCAAAGAAAGTATGAAATTCGGCTCAGGTCATAAAGCTAATAATGAAACCTAAATATACTTGGCTGATTCCCCTATGTTGAATTCCCTCTCGCTACATCTCTCCAGAGGGTAGTTACCTGAAAAAAAATCTGTGTGCATATATGCTTGATGGTAAGGCGTGTAGTTTCTATTTGATGGATTGAAAGTGTATTTTACCCCAGGCTGGGACTTTTTGAACTGACCAGCTGCAGTTGTTCTTTTGGTCATATGATTGATGCAGTCACTTCAAATGAAAGTCATGGTTATATAACCCTTGATGCTGTTCAGAAGGGGATGAAGGAAGAGACAGAGTTCCCCCGTTTTAGCTGTCATTCTTGGTGACATAATTTTTAAACTGCCATTGATTGGCCATTTGCTATGTTTTAAGCACCGAGCTAAGTGAATTACTGAGATTTCATTCTTTTAAAATGCATTTTTGGTTTTGGTGTTGATTGGAACATACTCATATGTGAGTTCCTCAAGGGCAGCAGTTTTATCTCTTTTCACTGAATTTTCCTGGAGCACTGTGTGTTCACAGTAGGTACACAATCAATATTTGTTCAATGAAGGAATGAAGGAATTGTAAGTCATATAGCTAGCTGGTGGCAAGACTGAGACTTGAACCCAATCTATGCAATTCCAAAGCTTTAACTAATGTACTACACTGTGAGTTCACCTGGAATGGAATGAGGGGGGGAAGATGGAATTATGAATGTTGAGCATAAGAAAAGCTGTGTGGAAGAAGCAGCTCATCTGAAGATATTAATCAAGCAAAAGTAGTGGGTCTCCTCTCCGTGACTGAACTTGTCTTAGGCTTTTGTGAGGCTAAACAGAAGGCTGTAACAATGCCAATTCTCTGACCTCTAAAAGAGCAGACTGGCAAGACTAACTCTCATGGAATAATCAGTCAGCAATACGATAAATTAAGTGGGATGGCATCTCATTTCATACTGTCCACTCTAGAGCTTGTCATCCTTGGAATCACAAACATGAAATTGTAAATTACAGCACTATGTTAGAAACTGAAAGTATATCAATATAAGAATGACCCTCATGCTAGTTTTAATTGGTTTCAGTTAATCCAAATTGCCAACATTTCTAATTTGCTAAAGCATACTGTTCAAATGCAGTGTAATGCTTTGAATGGGTGGGGAGGTCTCCTCTCCTTTACTCTCCTCTCTCCACCCTCCTTGCCCCTCTTCTTCCCAACCCTGTCTTCCCTCCTCCTTTCCTTTCTCTTTGTTTTATTCCCCTCTCTCCCCTTCTCTTCCTCTCTCTTTCCTTCTCTCTCCCTCTCCCTCACCCTTCTTTCTTAAATTATTTTTCCATTTCCAAGTTTGTGATTGTAGCATTATAACTTTTATGTGGATTGTGAAGATGTAATTATACCCACTTTACACATGAGAAAACTAAGTCATTGCAGACATTCTATAATTTGTGCATTTTGTGGTGAAAATGGAAAAAAAAAAAAAACCCAACCACATTTCGTAATTTTAAGTACCTTGTACTTTTTTATATGTTCACGGGTCCCAAAGCAAAATTTCAGGTTCAGCATGGGCACTGGTTTACAGTGTTTAATGAATAATAATACATTTATTAAAGATAAATGAAAATAAAGGCTAGCTTGAAAGTCCTTTCTGACTTAATTTTTAAACTTAGGTAGTTCACATCAATTTTCATCTTTATTGTGGGAATAATAATGGGTCCTCATATATGAGGGATTTAAAATCCTTTTATAAAGATAGAATTATATTTTAAAAACCTGTTTTTGTGGGATTAGGTGGACTTGGGTTCTATCAGAATTCAAGACAGCCTGTTGGCCTGTCATTGGGTATCATTCTTGTCTACACTTGAGTAAGAATTATTAGGTTGGTTCTGTTTTTTTGCCAGTAGGTGGTACTAGCAATTTGTATAGTGTTCGTGAACCTGTCTTCATAGGGGAAAAAAGGCATGCTTGGTTTTTTTGAGGGGATAAATAAACTCTTCAGATACTGCGGTCATTGAGGCGCTTTCAGCTCCTTGGGTGCATTTCCTTGGGCTCTATGGTCTACCTTCCAGGAATACAATCTCTAAATGGTTAAAATGTAATTATTTGAAGAGTTTTGGTTTTACAAAAGAAGAAATAAAAAATAAACAGGAAGGAGCTCATGTCATATTTTTTTCCCCCAAAGTAAATGACTTCTGATCATATCATAGCCAGTACCAACTCATTTTCTGGGGAACATGCTATTAGATCAGATGATAACTTTTTGCAAAAGATGTTCTAATAATGAAGCTGTGTTTGAAAGAAGTGCAGCAAAACAAGTTCATTGCTACTCATATCATAAAGGTTGTCATTGTCCTGATTCTAACAAGGCTATAGTATTTTATAAACAGGTAGTTCTTATTGGAGATGATGTCCCTGTATAGTTTTGTTGTTGTTGTTGTTGTTGTTTTTAAAAACCTTGTTAAATAGCCAAGATACCTAATGGACCATTTAAGGTTCAGAGTAGTTACTTTCCAAAAGTATTTTAATATGAAGCATCTCAGTTGTCAGAGAACCTGGTTAATTTAGAGGAAGGTGGTTGTTAACACTAACTCCAATTAAAATGAATGGTAACATTAATGTGAAGATGAGCTAGTGTCATTACCATCTCTTATTTTCCTCAACTGCCACCCTCCACAAAACAAAATAAGAAATGAAACATGACCACAGACAATCACACTGTTGCCTAGTTTGTATTCTGGGTTAGGCAAAATGGTGGAATTTTGAGCCGAGGACCTCGCTGTAGTTCCTGACTCTTGCAGTCCAAGGGGCTGAGATGGAAGGGAGCCTTTGGCCATGAAGACTGTCACTCAAGTCTAGTTCAGTGACTGGACATAAAACCCCAAGTGAGATGGGAATGCATAGAGCTGCTGGAGTTTTTATTAGTTATTCTCTAAACCCAGCTGTATTATGCCATTTTCTTCTTCATGCATTAATAGAGTTAAGGATTATTTGCTCAGTGCTTGTAAAATGTTCAGTTTTGGTCCAGACTGGGATAATACTCCTCTTTTGGGTTTTCTCCTGCCGGTGGGTGGGCAGGCATAGGGTATCCTTATTTGCCTATCTGGCAGGACTATTGTGAGTTATATTTATTGACTGGAAACTTGGCAAGACTAAGATTTTTTTCTCAGTAACAAGACACTACCCTCAATTTTTACTCACAAGACTCCATGGCAACCAGGTGGAACCTACATCATTAGCTTCCTGAATAATGAATATATTTTAAACCATGACTTAAAGCTGTTCATTTATAGTATATTAAACCGAAGAAAAGTTTTAATGCAAGCCCAGCTTTGTGCAGTAGAATTAACTAAGTCAAAAGGAAGCTTCTATTTTTTTTCTTTTTTGGTCAACTTTATTGAAACTCATTCAACTTTCCAAGAACTAAAAATTAGCTTCCTGTCTTGACTGTTTGGAATTACTTACTGTCATCTGTTTCAGACGTTAAAGGATATGATTTAATATCAGCAATAAGGCCCCTTTTCCTCATTTGGCAGGTGTTAATTATTTAAACACTACTCATTTTAATTTGTTTCCAATCACTCTTTTGAGTGATTTGCTTTACAGGTTTCATTATGTGCATTTCTTGAAAAAAAAAAAACCAAAAGGAAGACAAGTTGAAGCAGTGGAACTGCACCGTATAATCTATCTATTGATAGGTGGGGCAAGGCAAGGCTGTATTTCATGTATTATGATCTTCATGATCTCTGCTGATGGAATATAATATACAATATATCATTTTTATCTTCTTTATAATAAAAAGTTGCTCTAGGCACAAAGCCTCAGGTTCCTGCATGCTAATGAACCTGACTGACTGGAGAAAGCCTTTGCATTTCCTGATCTGTCAATTAGGAATGAGCCAGACAACTAGAGTAATTGAAAATACAGGATAGACATTTTCCCCAGTGAAACCACTCCTTTCTTGAATTTTGGGTATCATCCTTTTTGTCAATTCTTGCTGCTTTTTTCCCCTCCAGCTAAACTGGCTTCTGCTTCATGATGACTCCTGTTTATAAAAAGCCCTGGGCTTGTTTCCCCTAAGTTAGATGCTTGTCAGAGCTTCCTTTGCTCAGATGGTACGGCCCTGTGTGTGCTCATATGGAAAATCAGCTTTGCACTGGACAGAAATGCTGGTGTCACTTAAGTCAGGCACTAGTCTAAGTGCTTGATAGAAAACTTTTTCAGAAGACTAACATCTAAATTTGAAAAGCAGAGGGATACGGAGAAAGAGAAAAAGCTTTCACAATCCCTCTGGGAAAGGAGAAACTGACAACCTCAGGTTTTTTTCAGTAGTACACAGCAAAGTAATTTCATCTCAGTGTGAAATGGAAAAGGTGGGTGTTTGTTTAGATTAAGGCCTTTCGGTAATGATTTTAACACTCATTTGGAATCTCTTAGCCAAAGTATTCCAGGGACAAAGTCTGTAATGAACACTTATCCTCCCAATTAAAGTTTCAGTCCCAATGAAAATGTTACCTGATAGTCTCCTTCTCCTTTTTTAAGTTTTTCAGTCTTTGCTCTGTTTTTGCTTTCATGATTGGTGGCCTCACTTATCCTTTCTCCAGTGACATTACTCTTCCTGTGGCAGCCAGCGACAGAGCCAAACAGGCTGATCTTCCTGCTTGAGAACCAGTTCATCAAACTCACTGGCACTTTAGATTTGAGGGTTAGATGAACTGATTGAATTTTTGGATGAAATGGCTTCATTTCCTTGACTGAGTGGAACAGGGAGCCATGAAGCTTTTATCAATAAAATGTTAATAAACAAAAGCCTTAACTATTTCACACAAGGCTCAGTTATCTAAGTTAACTGTTAATTCAGTTTGCTCGTTTCCAAATCTCCAAGGCCACTTTCAGTTTGGGGATAGAGGGATGCCTGTGGTTGAAGTGGTGGCAAAAGTATGTAATGTGAAATGCACTCTGTAATGAAGAGCACAATAGCCTTGCTTGTCATTCTTCATGTGTCGACAGAGCCTGCAAAGACAACATGTGTGGCTTCATTGGAAATCATCACAAGATTGGGCGGAGGGCTCATGTAGATGAAAAAAAGGATGAGAACTAAGGCCTTTGAAAACATTTCAGTGTTCTTTTGCTCATTCATTTGTTCAACAAATGTTAACTGAATGTATATTCTGTATTACAGGGGGAAATACAATGTTTCACTGAGACAGCTCACAATCCAGTGGATTGAACAAATCTGTGAACAGAGAATATTAATCAGTGTGTCACACGAACCATATATGCCATGTCCGAGACAAGCGAGAACAGAGAGAAGCTAATGTTCTGGGAGTTTAGGAAGGCTTCCCAGAAGAGGTAGTATTTCAGTTGGGTTTTGAAATAATGGGTAGGTGTTTGTCATGTAGAAATGGTGATGGGTTGGGGAAGGAGGTGGTAGAGGGCATTCCAGGCAGAGAGGATGAAGGGAGCATGGGATAGCACTGGTGCAAATGTCAGAGAACACTCAGGGTTTGGAGAAATGTCAGGGTGGGCTCAGATTGTGCAGGGCCATGCTAAGAAGTTTAATCCCTTTCCCCAAAACCAGTGATCCTCCAAAAGGCCTTAAGCAGGGAAGAGTCAGCATTACAGTTGAGTTTTAGGTGATCATTCTGATGACTGAAAGGGGAACATATTCAGCAAGGGAAGAGGAATGAAGTAGGAAAGGCCACCAAGGAGAACTGAAATAAACCAGGTGAGCAGGTAGTTTTGAGCTAAGCTAAGGCATTGGCACTGGGTGTTAGGTATAAACCGGGAAGGGTCTGAATTTCCTCCTATTTGTGCACTAACAAGTTAGTCTGTCACACTTGAACATACAAATACTGACAGAAACCTAAGACTTGGGGTTAGAAACAGATGCTTTATTACCTACAGCAAAAATAGCAGCTAGAGGAGCAACCCGCATCAGTCCCCGTGCCCTAATCCCCACAGGGTGACTCCATAAGGGTCGGGTGTTACCTTTGTGTGTAAATGGGGTGTTCCCCAGGAAAGGACCCTAAATTTTAGTACATTCTGATCTTTTATAGGGTCACTAGCATATCTTCCCATCTTCCCTCCGGAGAGAGATTCTTTATTACCTGGAATGCAAGCCAATCTCCTCCACATGAGAGGGGCAAGGCATCTCTAGGTTTATAACCCAGGCATATAAAGAAATGTCTCTGGAAAGATGCATCTCTAAATCTCTCCAGAATCTCAAGCTTCCTAAGACGTCTGCCATTTAACATGTTCTTCACTCAGGAGGCCCACTGTGTGAACATGGGAAATCCATGGAGGATTGTTTCCCAGGTCAGAAATGGAGAGGAAGGGCTAAATAAAATCCATGAAGGAGAATTGTCAAAGAACAATACAAAATAAAACCTGGGAGGCTGATTAGATGGGGCAGAGGTTAGGGAGGGAGGCCGTGGGAGGCCTCAGGTGTGAACGAGGTTTGTGATTTGGTAGATCTGATGGTAGGTGGGTAGTAAAAGAAGAGGAGGTGTTTTTTTTTTTTTTAATGGTTCTTTTTGGTGGTGATGGTTTTGGTGATGGTGGTGGGGCAGGGATGCAGGTGCAAGGCACAATTTAAAAGGTTAGAGTTCGGTTTGTATAAATTGACTATACCTTATAGTATGGGGTTTTTTGAGAAATGGCTACACGTTTGCATCATTTGTGGTGGCACAAGTATTAGGGAAGGAAAATACAAACAGTAGGCAAAGAGAGCCAGAGTTCCACATCTCATGTGGACTCAGATTTTTTTTCTTTTTTCTTATCTTTTCTTCCTCTTCTTCCCCCCCACCCCCCGGAGGATGGCTGTGGTATCCTATTAGACAAAAAGAACTACGAGCTGTGTATTATTTGGCCCTCATTTTGGGAAATGGGCTTCAAGGGGAACTTGAACTTGCCTAGAATGGGGCTCCTAAAACACCTTCCATCTCCCAAATTGTTACCAAGCAAATACTCCTACAGAGCAGACCCTTGCCAGGCTCTGGACATGAGGGCAGTAAAATGGCGTAGAGGAGGAAGTGCCCAGCTCTTCCTAATCTTCTTATGAGCTGCTGCAATGGCAGAGACTGGGAATCCTGGAATACATTTTCATTTTTATGGAGTGGGAACAGCAACGTGCGGTGCAAAGAGCATTGGACCAGGAGTTAGAAGGTAAAGGTGACAGTGTAGCTGCATCGTTGACTAGTCACAGAAGCCTGAGAGATTGCTAGGCTATCTGAGCCCTCTGTTCCTCTTTTAAATGGGGAGAAGGCTGCTGCTCAGCAGTGGTTTGATTATCGAGTGAAGAATATGTCATCAATTGTGATGATCTCACAGGTATAAATTGTTGCATGCCTTTGTATTTGAATCTGAATTCTATAAACATTCAATGAAGGTGCTTACTACATATTAGGTATTTGAAGTAAAAGATGTGGGTGCTAGCTTTTTCTCCTCCTTTCTCTTTTTATAAGACCATTGTCTTTCCCTTTTCCAAAACTTGTGGGATGGGTAACCATGTGCAGCTTTTTTGTGTGTATGTGCCATGTTTGATTATGTATCCAGAATTCTACAAAGCTTGTACCTAAATCAATATAAGGAAAGCAGAAAATTGCATTGTAAATAGATAAGTATCTTGTCATCCCTGCACTGAGTTTAAAATATGAGAGCTTTTTTTGGGGAAAATTAGTGTGGTTTTTTTTTTTTTCTTTTTCCTGATAGAGGTTTATTTTTAGTGGAAGCTTTCTTTTTCTTTGGCATCTATGGTATTTAAAATACAATTTTATTACCCATGGTATCAAATAACTGTATATTATCCAACGTGTAAAAGGTACTCTGTCTGGATTGTTATTAAAATGTCAATTATGATTGCATCAATTTAGGGCTGGATATTTAATCTGAGAAAATAAACTAAGCATGTACCCTCCCCCTGCATTTCAGGGCTTGGGTTCTAACTTCCTTTCTGGTGTATAACTACTGGCTGCTACATACATGAGACTCTACTTGATTCTAATGTAATATATCAAACCCTTGTTACAACTTGTCTTCAAAAGTTCACATGCTTTTCCTCTTTAGTCAGTTTAAAACATTACAAGCTACCCTTTATCTTTAATTATTGCTCTTTTATATACTAATTGCATAGGCCAGTGCTGGGTGAGTTTAGAATTTCGGTACTGCTTGACCTTCTGAATCCACGCGTTCTATTTCAGACTTAAGCACCTAGTAAAGGTGGGACACTGAGGAAAGCCCAGTTCGGCTTCCCAGGTACAAGAGATGATATGTAAGATTTCTCCATTCTGATGTCTGGCGAGTCCAAGAAGAATGAGGTAAAGGTTGATGAGAAGAGAAAGAATACCTTTCAGAGAAGTATGGAGATGTATAATGTGAGCGTTGCAAGGGATCTAAGTGATCCTTTAACCCAGAGTGACAAAGAAGTCAGTTAACTGGACTGAAAGCAGATTGTTTATTGGGACAAAGTTGGGCAAGAATCCTGTTCCAAGTTGAATCTTGTACCATCTTTGCTCCCCAGGTTGTACTCCTCCTACCTGAAGTTTGAGAAAGAGCTCTGAAGAGGGGAGAGCCAAGGGGCAGGAGAAATGTCGACTTAGAAAAGAGGTGTTAATGGAATTTAGCTCAGATTTCATTTCATGGAAAAGAGATCAGTCAGTGTTATGAGCTACTAAATGTGACTAGATTGCTTAAGAACTAGTGAAGATTTACAAACTCCTTGGGTTATTTCCTCTGAATTGCAGTAGATTTTTATACAGTTCTTCCAATTTAAAGCACCTTGGGTTGAATAACAAATCGGTGATTTTGAACTTTTCTGTTTCACACCTGTTAAGAGTTAATAAATTGCAGCTCTTTTCTTTGCAAAACATTTTCCAAATAATTTAGATACTGCCCGGCCTTGTACATTACAAACAAATTCTTTGCACTTGGGACTTAAAACAGCAACTTGATTAGTTGCTAGAGTTGGGAGAATAATCACCCCAGTTCAAAACACCTGGAATCCTCATCAGTTCTTGGGAAACACTGCCACCATTGTCCTTTGGGTGATGTGAGCTAATTGTAGCATTACTGCGCAATAGCCCTTTATTTGGGACTAATAAAATCATAACCTCATTGGAAAGTATGGTGCTTACCCATTGGACTTCTGCATATGCTCAGTAATGTCTGCATTAAAAAAAAGAAGAGAAATCGAAACCCTCTTCTATTGCTAAGAAAACCTATCTATTTATACTTAAGGGCTATAGCTAGAATATTTCTTGAGCAAGATTATGCAGTGTATGTGTGTGTGTGTGTGTGTGTGTGTGTGTGTGTGTGTGTATGTGTGCATGGATGGGATGAGTGGGCATGTAGTTCTGTAAAGATAAAGCTTGGGGGGCCTGGGACCTGGAGTGTGGTGGTGTGGATGTGCATGGGGGAGTGTACTTGGTTGCAGTGAGGACAGCTTGTCTCCATCTCATTTCAGCATAACAGGCAGGAGACAGCACATCTGAGTTTCCCCAAATGGCTAGTGCTATAGCCTATCTTTTTCAGTGTCACTGGCTTGACCCATCATTAAGATGTCTCATGTTTTTAAAAAGAGACAGCCTACTGATAAGCAGAATGGGCATTTAAAAAAAAATCTTAACAGAGAAAGAAGCCAGCCAGACTGAAACAAAACTATTTAAAGTATTGTTTTGGAAAACATTACTACCTTGTGCTAATCTTTTAATTCTGATAAGTGGCAATGATATCATTGGTGGGCAAATCTTATTTCCTTGATAAAGCCTCTCCTGACCCCTTGATGGGATCTCTTTTGCCTCTGATGTCCAGTGGCATCTACTGTCCCTATCACTCATTTGCCAGTTTTTTTTTTTTTTAAAGATTTTGTTTATTTATTCGACAGAGATAGAGACAGCCAGTGAGAGAGGGAACACAAGCAGGGGGGTAGTGGGAGAGGAAGAAGCAGGCTCATAGCGGAAGAGCCTGGTGTGGGGCTCGATCCCATAACGCCGGGATCACGCCCTGAGCCGAAGGCAGACGCCTAACCGCTGTGCCACCCAGGCGCCCCTCATTTGCCAGTTTTGATCTGGTTTTTGCTCATCATTTAAATCCTTTCCTGCTGTTCGACTTTGTCTTTGCTGGTAAGAAGCTCAAGATTTAGTTGGAGATAAGACCATTCTCTTACATGTCTTGTTTTTTCTCAGCGTAGCTTGACAAACATAGGGTGGGTGCTAAAAAATATGTCTGTTGACTTGATTTGCTATAGAATAACTTCAGTAGAGTAAGAAGCAATTTTGTTCCTTTCCAAAGCAGTAAACAGCCATGAGTTTGTTATTTTAAGGTTGCCTAAGGGCAGGTTTTCAGATTCAAAGTGAGTGTGAGCTATCTATCAAGGAAACAGAATTATTTAGCACAATAAACATTTTGGTGTACATTTGGCCTAGAGGAAATTTTTTGTCTATCTGTATGGCCCGAATTCTTCACATAACGACTTTTTCCTTATTCCCTGTGTTTATGTTCCTGGTTATAAGGGAAATCTAAGTCTAATCTAAAAAAAAGGGGGGATGCACTCTAAATGTAGACTAATGGTGAGTAAAATGCCAGGATAATTTTGAGAGTGTTTCTTAGAAAAATATCAATAAACATTCCAACTTGAGTTTAGAGTTCCAGGGCTTAGATCTTGGGATGAAGGCTCACACTCAGCTCTGTAAATGATTAAGATTACAGGTTGCTACAAGCATCAGCGTCCTGTGTGCAGAAATGTTTCTGCGTACAAGGTTTACTACAGTGAGGAAAGTGCCATCCAGTGTGTCTCATTACCCTGGGAAGTTTCAGGAATTCTTAATCAGTTGATTTCATGTTTTTAGGCTAATTCCATTTCCTATTCTGAAGACTGAAAGAAAAACATCAGTGCTTAAAAAAACAGTTTAGGATTCTTGCTTTTATCTTAGGGAATGTGATTATTAATGGCTATTTTAGAAGTGTTTTTAAATTTGGAGCCATTTCCCCCCCCTCCTTATTCATGATTCCTGAAGCTTTAACCAGTAAGCCTTCTTCCCTTTCTTTTACTCTTCCCTCTTGCTCTTTCAGACCCTCAGGCAAGCCTTTCATCCTCCTTCTGTATGCCACAAAATAGGGGAGCTCGTTCTTGGCCTGTAGCTTTTTGTGTGTGTCAAAGGAAGGGATCCAGACTTCTTTAATGTAGCAGCACCCATTGGGTCAATCCATCTCACTCCTTTCTATAACCATCAGCCATCCCCCCAAAGTCCCTTGGCACCCTTTTCCTTGAAACCAAGGCCCACAGAGATCAGACAGCCTCTCTTGCCTTGCCAAGCATCACTCAGCCTCAGCTGAAGTAATGTTTACATATATGATCATTCCATGCCATTTAAAATATGTAATGGATACTGTGAAAACAATAGGCATATTCAAGCTTCAGTGCTGTGCACAAATGAGAGAAATATTCCAATACTCATATCAGAGCCTAATAGGTATAATTTTGCTCGTGATAGAGTAATGCACAGCAGCTTTCCCCAGACTGCTGGGTAAAACAAAGAAGTGGTTGTCAACCTTTTCAGAATCAGATGTTAATGATATTTCGTGTCTTTGTTGAGTCTGTGGAAAGCAGCTACTGCACCTAGAAGGGAAATGACTTCCATACCAACCGCCCTCAGCCAAAGTCATTCGGACTGGGAAAGCTGGCCCGAGTCCATATTTACATTTCAGAGAGAGGTGTGAAAGAAGATTTCAAGACAGAATGGGCTGAGCTGCCTCCCATTTGCCTTACCCTATGTTCAATCTTATCTATGCTATGAGGGATCTTATTATTTCCAACATATAGAAGGGGGAAATGTAAGGTAAACAAAGGACCGGCGTGTTTTGGCAAAGGAGGGAAGTGTTTTCTGTGTTTCGTGTATTTTTGGAAACCTCTGAAATCCCAAAGTCATACATCTTCCAAGGTTAGGAAGAGGGTTTATTCAAGCTTCGCTGGTGCTCAGCAGCTTGGGGAGCAGGGACTTTGCTGCATCTTTTGTAGCAAGCAGCTAACTCTTCAGCTTTCTTCTCAAGCGGGTTGTAAAGAGCTGCAGCCGTCAAATAGTTTGCTTTCCACGTCTTCCTAAACCCTCCTTTCACACATTACGTTATGTCTTCACTTCAACAAAATTCTGTTTTCATTTGTTTTAAGAAAAGGTCTAAATTCTACTTCAAGTCCACCCAAAATGTGGGGCCTCTTAGTACGATGTTGTGGAAGCTGCTGGGAATTAGGCCACTTTTTGACCAGATATATATAATTTTAATCCTAAATCTTTAGACACTGCACAACTAATGATTCATATTCTGACAGATACAGATCTAAGGGTAGGAGTCACACCATTCTTAGGAAATCACAAACCCTACTAGGATTTTAAAAAGCGGAAGCTATACCATAACCATAGTTTAAAACTGTGCTTAGATTGAATCCCACTTTCAGAATGATTGTAATCATCTTTAAATAAAGATCTTCCCACAGTTGTCCAAATTAAAATCAGGAGATAGTTCCCCTGTCATGTGTGCCCACTTATGAAGATCGTGCAGCTCATCTCTGTAACTGTGAAAATTTTATTATATAAATTAAATTGTAAGCAACACGTCTGCCAACATGGAACTTCTTGTGTTTATGTATGTACTCGTGTCAGAGTTCCATGTAAGTTCTGAAATACTTTGTGGACGTAATTGTGATTGTCCAATGTGTTGATTAAGACATTTTCCAGATTTGATGAATTACAGGGACTTTGGTACAACAAATGCAATCATTTCAGTTATTGTGAAGTCTGTTTCTGATTGCCATAGCTAAGTGTCTTGCTGCTCAAAGTATTGTTTGTGAACCAGATTGGCCACACTTGAAACTTGTACAAATGTGTAATATTCGGCTCCAAATAAGATTTACTGAATCAAGTGCTGGTCTACCAACTGTACTTGCAGCAAGGATCTAGTGGATCCCAAATTAAGTGTTCAGGTCGTTTTGAAGTTTAGAGAACTTTGGAAGAAAAATATGCATTTTTTTGTGGTTAGGAGGGAATTATTTTATATCTGATTGAATAATGTAGTAACATCCTCTAAATTATGTGGCTTCCCAGAGAACCTACTTTATTTTTGAGGACTGTGCTTTTGGCAGAATCTGACTCATTAATTTATTAACTTATGAATTCTTAGTGGTGATTCTTGGATAGAATATGCAAGATTGTACATTTACAATCAGGTATCTCAATGGTTTAGATGAAATACTTAAATAGCATTGGAAATCTAAAATAGTAACAATAGTAACAGTAATAGGTAACATTTATTTGACACTTGGTAGGTGCTAGGCACTCTTCTAAGCACTTCACAGAGATGAACTCATTGCATCTTCCTGACAATCCTATTAGATGTTTTATTATTATGACTGCTTTACAGATGAGGAAACTGAGGACAAATGGGAGGCAGCTCAGCCCATTCTGTCTTGAAATCTTCTTTCACACCTCTCTCCGAAATGTAAATATGGACTCGGGCCATATGGACTATGGACAAATGACTACTCCTTACACTGCTTCAGGTATGCTATGCAAGTGAGTGCGATGCTCAGGTGGCTCATGCAGGAAAGGAAGGAACTAAGCCCAAGATGAACCTGGAAAGGCAGGGACTATAGTTTCATGGGCCATTGGTGGTGTTGAGAGTGATTTATGCTTGTAAGAGCACAGTTCAGTGTTTTGGCTTGACTGTTTCTTTCCTGTATCTCATCATGTGTATATTTTCTGGTTTTGGAGGTAAATTCTCAAAGGCAGTCACTTCCGTTCTTTGCTCCCTTTGTACCATGCCTGACTTTATACTGCAGACAGAGAAGAACTGGGGAATGCTTGTGGGGACAATAATGAAATTGTTAATCTGCACCATGGAGAATTTATAATATTATCTTTTTTTTTTCCCTTGGAAAATGTTCTCCTTGAAGAATTCTATTTATTTAACTAGGTAAATGAATCTGCTGGTCAAAGTCATGGGGAATAGTTAAAATGTTGACGCTTCAATTTTTACTAGCCCATGGTTTTAAAATAAGTCACACTTTTAATGATCAAATGAGCTGTTACTAGTCCAAAGAGTCCGTGATCAGAGTGTATCCCAGGTATTTTGGGGAGTCCCAAAGAGGTGGCCCATATATCCCTGTAAACCAGTCTATCAGCTGTAGTTACCACTTGGCTCCCTTTTTTTCCCCCTGCTCTGACTTGTACTTATCCACAATTGCTCTCTGCCAAGCCCTTGCACGAAGTGTTAGGGAGTTGCTACTGCAAAATGTATAAGGAAAAGTCAAGAAAAGTCATTTGAAGAAGAATGAAAGAGTTTTGTCCTATCAGATTTATTTTTAAAAATTCAACTATTTGGACATACATGATTCACACGTATTTAAAAGAAATAATTCAGGGAGGTCTTGTGTAACCTTTACCTAGTCCCCCCCCCCCCCCATGGTAACTTCTTGCAAAGCTATAGTACATTATCACAACCAAGATACTGATACTGATACTGATTCAATCAATATACAGAACATTTCTATTACCATGAAGATCTGTTTGTGTTGTTGCTCTTTGATAGCAACATCCATGCCCCCAGCTCCCACCACCTCTTGAACTCCTGGCAACCATTACTCTGTTGTGTAGTTCTATAATCTTTTTTTTCAAATCATGAATGACATAGAAATGGAATCATATAGTCTGTAACCTTTTGAGATTGGTCTGTTTCTCTCAGCACACTTCTCAGGAGATACATGCAGGTTGTTGTGTGTGTCAATTCTTTGTTCCTTTTTTAAATTGCTGTATAGTATTCCATGATATGGATATACTGCAGTTTGTTTATTCACCCATTGAAGAATATCTGGTTTGTTTCTAATTTTGGGCTATTACAAATAAAGCTGCTATGAAATTTGTGTACAGGTTTTTGTGTAGACATAAGTTTCATTTCTCTGGGATAAATGTTAAGGAGTGTAGTTGCTGGGTCATATTATAGTTACATGTTTTATTTTTTAAGAAGTTATGTTCTGTAGTAGATATTTCACTGCATATAGGATTGTGGGATGACAGTTCTTTCAGTTCAGCAGTTGAAAAAAATTTGATGACTTCCTTTTTGTTTCCATGGTTTCTGATGAAAAATGTACTGTTATTAGATCCCCCCACCACCTGTGGTATTGGTAAGATATTTCTCTCTCAACACTTTTAAAATGTATTCTTTGTTTTTAATTTCCATAAATTTGACCACGATGTGTCTTGATATGAATTGGGATTTGTTGGGATTTGTCCTCTTAAGATTCACTTAGCTTCTCGAATCTGTAGATTTACGCCTGTTGCCAAATTTGGGGAAGTTTTAGCCATTATTTCTTTGAGTACTTTTTGTTTTAGCCCCACCCTCTTTCTCCGTGTCTTCTGGGACTCTGATGATATGAATGTTAAATCTTCGGTTATAGTACCACAGTTCCTTGAAACTGTTGATTTTTTTTTTCATTCTATTCTCTCTCTCTCTCTCTCTCTCTTTTTTTCCAGATTGGATAATTTCTGTTGTTCTATCTTAAACTCCGTGATTTTTTGTCTCTATCTCTTCCATCCTGCCCTTGAGTTTATCTATTCAGTTTTTTACTTTGGTTCTTACGTTTTGTAATTCTTTATTTTATTTTTTAATTTTTTTGAGAAGGTGAGAGAGAGTGGTGGAAAGGGGCAGAAGAAGAGGGAAAGAGCAAATATGAAGCAGGCTCTACACCCAGTGGGGAGCCCAATGTGCTGCTTAATTTCACAACCCTGAGATCATGACCTGAGCCAAATCAAGAGTCGGACACTTATCCAACTGAGCCACCCAGACACCCCAGCTATTCAATTCTTTTTTTTTTTTTTTAAGATTTTATTTATTTATTTGACAGAGATAGAGATAGCCAGCGAGAGAGGGAACACAAGCAGGGGGAGTGGGAGAGGAAGAAGCAGGCTCATAGTGGAGGAGCCTGATGTGGGGCTCGATCTCATAACGCCGGGATCACACCCTGAGCCGAAGGCAGAGGCTTAACGACTGCGCCACCCAGGCGCCCCCCAGCTATTCAATTCTTAAACTTCTATTTGGTTCTTATTAAATCAACTACTTCTTTACTTAGACTTTGTTTGTTTCAAGCATATTCATACTTGTGCACTGAAGCATTTTTATGATGGCTGCTTTAAAATCCTTTTCAGATAATTCTGACATCCCTGTTATCTCAGTGTTGGCATCTATTAATTGTCCTTTTAAATTCCATTTCAGATATTCCTGGTTATTGATATGATGTGTGATCTTAGGCTGAAACCTGAACATTTTGTGTATTATGTTATATGAGACTGAATCTTATTTAAGCCTTCTATATTAACTGGCTCATTTTGATACTGCTCCAGCAGGGGAGGGGAAAAAGAAGTATGCAAGTGTAGAAGTCCAGGTTCCCCACTGACCTTCATTGACACTTGAGCAGGGATGGGGAATCTCCTAGATATTACCGAAAGGGATCAAAACTTCTAGCTCTACACTTGACCTCCATTAACTCCCTGTTTGGCAGAGGTAAGAGTGATTCATTTTTGCTTGCTGCATGGTTTCCACTGATACCTTTGGGGGTGCCAGTGGCTTCATTACCACTGGGTGGTGGTGAAATTCCTGATTCTGCTATTCCTCCCCTGACACCATTCCAGTAAGGAGGAGGTGGGATGCCTCCTTACTCTCAGGTTGGGGTGGAAGTCTAGAATCTCTGCTAGGTCTTGCTGACTTGGGTTGGGGATGTGGCTATAGTTTTTCTTTTTTCTGTGGTATTTGGCAAAAGTAGAGGGATTATCATCTAAAAGTTTTATGTTGTTTTCTAGGATGCCCCTTCCTGGTCCTTTGGCTACATAGAGCAGGCTTTGTTGGGGCTTTTCTTTTCTCTGAAATTGTTGGTGTTTCTGGGTTGTCAATATCTTCAGTTCCAAATCTGGAATATATGAAGTGAAAAGAAAGCTTAGGGAGCTCTCACCACTATGTTACTCCAAACCGCTTAGCCACTCTCCTTTCTTCCTTCTTTAACTGTTTTCTTATATTATCTTTATATGTAATGTTCTATGATTGTTATTTGCATTAGTGGGAAGTTTAGAAAAATTTTGCCTACTCTTTTTGGAAGCAGAGAATTTGCTCTATTAGATATTAACAATTATTATAAAGATATAGAAAATGTAGCAAATTTTTCATTCAACCCATTGATTTTTGGTGAATAGGCTTTTTGGCCAGTTGATGTTTGGTGAGTTGCCCTGGAATAATTATATCCATAGATAGGAACAACTACTAGGGAAAACTGGGTGGAAGAATTTGTAGGCAGAGTGGAGCTGTGCTCTGATATCCTTTGGACAATTCTTCTTGAGTGGCCATAGAAAACTGTAAAAGAGTAGTAAGAATACTTACTGTTTTTTATAGCAATTTCCTATTGCAAAATACCTCTTAAAAGATCTGATATGTATAAATGATTCATATTAATACACCAGGTATCTCTTTGTGAGGGATAACTACAGTTTATTAGTTTAACAATTTTAAGAGTAACTAAGTAAGACAAACCATAGGTTCTTAGATTGGTCCTTGGGAACAAGAGGGTTCACATAACTAACACTGAGTTACTAAGCAAACTAAATTGCTGAGACTTCCTTTCAAGAGTAATGAAACAATTTGTGGTGTTGACCTTTCATTTTCAAGGACTGCTGCTACTTCATGTTCTGCCTATAGTAATGATTCAAAATCTTAGATTTTTATTTTATTTTATTTTATTTTTTTTAAAGATTTTATTTATTCGACAGAGATAGAGACAGCCAGCGAGAGAGGGAACACAAGCAGGGGGAGTGGGAGAGGAAGAAGCAGGCTCATAGTGGAGGAGCCTGATGTGGGGCTCGATCCCGTAACGCCGGGATCACGCCCTGAGCTGAAGGCAGACGCTTAACCGCTGTGCCACTCAGGCGCCCCTTAGATTTTTATTTTAACACCAGACAGTTCATCTTCCTCAAATAGTGTCACATCATAGGTTGGAAAGCAGTGACCCATAAACTGCATTCAGTACACTGATAGGGGTATTTCATACCATGGAATGTTAAACAATTTTTAGAAAATCTTTAATTCAGTACTTTGTGTAATAAAAAGGGTTTTTGCTTTATTCTGAAAAAAAATTTTGAGTAATCTAGTAGTGGCTGACCCACATTTCATTGGCCAAATGTAGTTCTGAACTGAGATCTGGTTAATTCTAAATAGTTTTATTTATGTTATCTCTCCATTCTTAAATGAGTGAATTAGTCTGAATACTTTCCACAGAATACTTTTGAGGGAGGTGTATTCCTATAGCTATAGTAATATAAGAAAAGAATATGCTGTAAGGTGTCCTGAATTGTATCCAAAGATTTTTTTTTCATTTAAAATAAATATATTACCTATGTTTCAAGGCTTATAGTGCAAAAATTAGAACCTGGAATCAATTTATTATCTACTTAATGGATGTCATAATTATTTTAATATTGTCTTATATTTCTTAGTGTATTTTCTATTTCAGCTATATAAGCTATGTTTCATTAAATAAGAAAATAACCTATGTTTCATTAAATGGGATTATAGATTAGACTCATATCCTAAAAACATTAGTATTTGTTGGCCATATATGGTAAGCACTGTGCTAAGTGATTGTCAAAACTTACCTCACATTGTCTCCTTAAATAACCTGATTTTCACATTGGGCAAAAGGAGACTCATGAAAATAAGTGATTTGTCCAAAATCCATACACAGAAAACCAAGAGCTGTGTCCACTTAGATATGTCTACTTGGAAACCCATAAACTTCCTTTAACAGTTTGTTTTTTTGTAGTTCTCTTAATTTACCCCTCCACACTTTTTAGTTTACTTTGTTTATAAATTTTCCTTTATGGATGCTACATGCCAGTTACTCTTTTCCAGCTTTTTTGAGTCAAGACTGTTTTTCTTAGAAAGGAAATTATGTAGTAGAAGTTGAGGATATTTCCTGACAGATCTTACATTCCTTTCTTTTTTTCTACCATTGTTTTCCCCAAAGCTCCCTATACATTTAATTCTTTAAAATCCTGTGAGTTTGAACACTTCTGTTCTCTGTCATCACTGCAGTGTCTCAGAAAAGTCTCTCATTCCATATGCTTTCAGGCACTCAAGGAACCAAAACATGAAAACCTGGAATTTGTCATTACCCATTTGGCCTCTGGTCCATCAAATCCAGTAGCTTGCCTCCAGGAGAGATCAGTCCTTGACTCCTCAAAAGAATCTCTTCTCTCTATTATGTATTTGGTTAATTGGAAAATGCTGTTTTTTAGGTAAAAGATCCTGCATCATTTGGATAGCAACCAAGTCAGCCATATGGGAGGGAAAATAATCTAGTGAGTTGCAAAATAAGAAATCATGGTCCATGTGTTCCTTCTGATGGCTTTCTTTGGGATGTGAGGTACTATATCGTTGCATTTCAGTTTATAGCTTTTTAAATGGGGATATCCTTGGCTCTATTACTAAGATTTGAGAATATAATGAATATGCATATAATAACTAAATCCCTTTACCAAGAGAAGGAACTCTTTTGGAGAATTCCTTTTCTTGACCACCAAGGAATGTTATCGACTGATCTGACATTCTTCACAAAGTTAGTGATTTCACCTTTTCTCATTTCATGCACTAGTCCATTTGTGAAAATGTGTTGAGTACTTTAAAATCTTGGATGAAGGTTTTGCTGTAGAAATAAATTGGCCAACAGAAGCCAATGACATTGTTTCCTGTATTTGCTCTTCTATTCCTATTCCTTGTCTAAGACCAATGGCTTACTGGAGAATAAAACACACTACTAATAAGTATGGCAGAGATAATGACAGGATCAGAATGGAGATATCAGCTACATTGGAAATAAGAATTCTGTTTATCTAAGCATTGCTATAACAACTCTTTTTCTAGAGAACAGAACATCAAAGAAGAGATATATATTCTTTACTTAACAGTGAGGCCAGTGAAAGAGGAGAGGGTCTAGAAGAGCCTCTGGTATCAGACTGGGTGACCAAGTGAACCATTCGGTAGGTATTATTTGTTGTCAAGAGATCTCCTTCCCAAGGACTAAAAAGAAAACAGCCCCAGTCTTCCATGAGAAGTGGAGCAATGCTTAGCTGAGATTGCAAACAGCGTACTCGCTAAATTGAAGGCTCTTACATGTATAAACAAATCAGGAGATTAATGAGTTAAAAAAAAATTGTTTATTTCTTTTTGGAAACTACCGGAATCTTAAATTGTAGTTGTCATTCAAATACTGAAATTGTGTAGGTGCTTCAAAGTGGTGATGTCAATGAATTCATTCAAACTGTTTTCCTAGAATGAGTCAACTTTAAGAAATGTCAGAGATTTCATAACCACCAAAGCAGCCTTTGTAAATCCATCTTGTTACTTATGTGAGGGTCAAATTCTTCTAAATACAGTGTGAAATTCACTCCCCTGGAGAATAGGATAAATCTTTCTAGAACGTTTTAAGTAGGATCATGTCTAGATGCAAGGGAATTAATAGATTTTTTTTTTTTTTTTTAGCTTCTTAGGGGCTTTGTATTTCTATGAAACTCAGAGGAGAAACATCACAGATGATGAGTGGACACAGAACACTTTGGTTTTGTGATCGTCTTTTTTTTTTTGTTTCCACATATCTTCAGAGAATCTCTATTACTGTAGGTAGGAATTTGACTAGAAAATAGACAAAGCTGAAAATGTCCTCTGGAGAAATTGCCACAAAAACGGTATAGCTGAACCCCTGGTTACAAAGTATGGCTTCTTATACCTCAGTGGTAAAACACCCCTAAGGTCTATGTGTACTCATTTCAGGATAAGATTTCATAGCTATTCTGGAGCTAATTATTACTTAGAAGTCTATCCTTGTTGGGGTGCCTGGATGGCTCAGTCAGTTAAGTGTCTGCCTTGGGCTCAGGTCATGATTCCAGGGTCCTGGGATCCAGCCCCGCATTGGGCTGTCTGCTTTGCAGGGAGCCTGCTTCTCCCTCTGCTCCTGCCTGCTGCTCCCCCTGCTTGTGCGTGCTCGCCCTCTCTATCTGTCAAATAGATAAATAAAATAAAAGAAGTCTATCCTTGTTTATAGATGTACTATTTTGAGTTCAAAATCTTGTCACAAAAGACCAGTTAGTAAAAAAGCTTGACTAAATCTCTTGGTCAGGGAATAGAAGTAAGAAGTATAATGTTAGCCACAAAAAGAAAAATATCTATGGAAAAAGCTGAAAAGAAATGATGTTGTAGTCTCTCTCACACAAAGCAGGGGTTGTACATTTTTTGGGTCCTCTTTTTCTTGTGCTGAAATAGCCTTTGATCTATAGTCATAATTTTGTCAATTATTTGTACCTTTCATAATTCAGACACACCTTTACTCTTTGTTGAGCCAATAAATACCATCAACATACTCTTAAAAATTTGTCAACATTACAGGCAAAATAGAACTTTGACTTTTCTCCTGAAACATCTGTGACACAATTCAAGGAAATTCAACAGGTTAGTTAGTGTACATGATAAATTTGCATAGCATCCCAGTTACTATTAAGGAAACCTCCACAACATTCTTCTATGATGCCACCAAGCCTCTCTTTCTGGGAGGGGTAAGATATACAGGGAGACACAAGAAATGGGTTTTTGTATATTGATTCAGATACTGCTGTGAGGTTACAAATACAACATGAAGGCCATTGAGGGTTGGTACCTCCTGATCCTGACCATTTTGTTAGCATGTGAGCAACCTTTGAAGGAGTTAATGAATAGTCACCATTTTGAAGGTCACATTTATGTGATTTAATCACCTTTAAATACTCAAAGAAAAATGAAGAGATCTGGTCCTTCTCTTGAGGTGCTCCAAATAATAAAACATCATGACAGACTTAGAGGTATTGGATTTTATCGTGTCTTTATACTGAACACACCACATCGGTCATTTCTAACTGATAAAGCTTTAATTAGTCAGGTTATTTAAATGTGAAATGGTGACCTAATTGAGTTTTGTGCATGATAATAGAAGAGAACACGTGAATAACAAGGTCCCTGCTCTACGGATAGATGATAAGCAAGTTGATATCTTTATATTTTTAAAAATTTTAATAAAGTAGCAAAACTTGATTTGGGTTCATCTTTTTTCTTTGACATTAGTACTTTACTCAATTAGGGTAAACATCCCAAACATGTTTGTAATGTGAAGAAATTAGTATGAAAGAAGTTTGAAATGCATCAGAGTGATAAATTTACCTCAAACGACTATGAAGTACATTATTAATATATTAAACTAGCATTAGAAATCAATTCATTCTAAAAAAAAGAAACTGGGCGTGCCTGGATGGCTCAGTCAGTTGAGCGTCTGCCTTCCGCTCAGGTCATAGTCCCAGGGTCCTGGGATCAAGCCCCTGCTCAGTAGGGAGTCTGCTTCTCCCTTCACCCTTTTCTCTGCCCCTCCCCCTGCTTGTGCTCTCTCTCAAATAAATAAATAAATAAAATTTTAAAAAATTAAAATAAAAAATAAAAAAAGAAACTAATTAGTTCTGTGCTCACGAGGAGATAAAACTGCTATCCTCACATAGTGGTAGCAAGATGGTACAATTTTTGGAAGGAAATTTGAAAATATGTGATTCTAATGAACTAAATCTGCTGGAATATTATCTTAAGAACATAGCCCAAAATTTGGGAGGAAAAGCTATATCTACTAATATATGCATAGTAGCATTATTTATAATAGTAAGCAATTGGAAATAAATTAAATGTCCAACAATAAGGTAGTATATATTATAACATGTTACATGACTATTAAAATCATACTTATGGGGTCTATTTATCAGCATGAAAGATGCTTATGTCACAATGTTAAGTGAAAAAATTTTAGAAAATTATATGTATACTATTATTATAAATATGTTTACTAGATGTGTGTTTGTTTAGAGAAGATTTGAAGCTAAGTAAAACTAAGTAAAAAAAAAAAATATGCACAAGAAAACAAGCCTGAAGGAAATACACATAATTACGTATTTGGGGGTGGTTGTTCTATTTTTCATCTTTTATAATGTGTTTTAATTATTTTTATAATAAAAAATTATAATTAAATAATATATTATTTTCATAATAAAAATTATAATTAAAAAGTAAATCCTACTGCATACAAAACTTCACTCCTGAACCCACAGAGAGAAATGTAGATACAGGAAATTATGGAATTCCAAGAAGAAGAAAATCAAAGGAGGTCAAGTTGAAAGTTAATGACAAAGAGGTGAATAAAGAAATATATAAGCATGAGGGGAACATTCCGGTGGGATGCCAGGCAAATATGAACAGATACCTAGATGGCCTTGGAATTCATGTAGACAAGTGAAATTTGATTATCAGTTACATAGGGAAATTGTTAAAAAAAAAAAAAGGCAGCTAAAATATATGATGGAAGCATGGTATGAAAAAGAATTCAGCAACATGTCAAATGGAGAGATGAGGGACAACACATTACCTGAGTCACACCCAGCTTCTTGAAGAGTTCTCCCAGCCTCATCTGTCGATTTTGCTGAGCTCTGAGTTGCAAGGCAGGTTATCAACAGTAAGGACTTGGGTCAGAGCCAGAAGTTATCCCAAAGAAACTTGGCTGAGCAGGAGCCTATTCAAAGAATTGAAGATAAAAGGCTAAACAAGTTGTAAAATATTGAGCTGAAGTGGTGGCTACTTGTGAATGGAACATTCATATTCCACCATTATGACTTTGAAAGAGGAGTAGTATCCAAAAACTAGCAAGCTATCTTTGAGTTGACCTTGGCAGTAAACAAGACAAGTGGTTGCAGTAAACATGTGTTTTTTGAGACTTCATATAATGGTTACTTGCTCTGGAGTTTCAAACTTTCATCTATCTACCAAGTGTGTCTGCATGTAATTAATAAATAACACAAATGTATTTATGTATGTGTACAGAGGGAGGTGTTGAAATAAAAGGGTTAGTTGATTTAAGAATAAATGTTGTATTCTGAAGGGTAATCATTTGGTCAAATGACAGACTCCCTGCCCTGATGATATGAGTGTTTTTTTCATATTTTACTAGCTTTTCATGTGTCTGTACTGACATGCTCAAAAGTAGTCTACCCTTGACTCTGTTTTCTCACCTCACATTTGCTGTTTACTGCTCTCTAATTCCTTGGAATTTGGATTCCATTTTCACCACTTCATTAGTGTTTTAAAAATAATTCATTACTTACAAATAGCTATTGGCTTTTCCTTTTTTCCTCTGCATATTTCCGTATGCACAAGCATCGTGTGACTGTTTACTCTGTGCCAGATATTGCACTAAGAGTATCATTAGATGCTGCTTTGAATTCTTTTCCAGTCCAGGTTGGAGCAAGTGGTCCTCCCAGGTTGGGCTGGGGTAGTTACTTTGGTTCACTTCTCCCTTGAAATCAATTCTAAGTATAGTACCAAATTAAAAAAAAAAAAAAAAAAGAACAGAGGAGCTTGCTTTCACAAAGAAAATCATGTCAGTTAAGATGAGTTTCTCTTTACTATAAAACCACATTTGGAAATTACGTGAGGAAGGAGAATCTTCACAAAGGAGATGCCTTGACTGTTAGTAGCATTTGCCTCTTTGTTTCTTTCCCAGCTCAGTGTTAAGTGAACATCAAACAAAGGAATATTTTTGGCCCTAGTTATCTAGTTATCTGTCCCACTGGTAATATTAACCAAACAATTATCTTTGTGTTGTGTAGACCTGAGTAAAAAGGGCCACAAAGAGCCCTTGCTATTCTATTGATAGAGGGAAATTTATTTTAGGATTGCAAATATCATAAATATGGGAGGTTTGAAAATTATAACAAAAAAAGATTTCTTTGTATCTACTTCAGTGCGTCCAAAGTTTGAATTGGAGAAGAGTAGAGGCAGGGGAGAAGAAATGACATTCTACCCAAAGGCGCATTCCAGGAGTATGTTTTAACACAGCCTCTCATCTGATGCCCTCCCTTGCCTCTGTGTTTTTGCATTCTGTCTCTTTCTGCCTTTTCTTTCCCCTCCTCCCTTTTCCC
Organism: Ursus americanus; assembly: GCF_024610735.1. Classification (NCBI taxonomy): domain Eukaryota; kingdom Metazoa; phylum Chordata; class Mammalia; order Carnivora; family Ursidae; genus Ursus; species Ursus americanus. Next base: position 22,306,229 of record NC_142135.1, read on the forward strand.
TGTCTTGCCAAACTCCTGTTAAAGTCGGGGCATAGCTAGGGTGCTGTGACAATGGTGGAAAGAGAGAAGAGAGGCACTGTTTCTATTCAAACTCTTTACATCTCTTCTCATTCTTTCAGCAAGCATCGCATATTAGCTGTGGAGAACACACACACACACACACACACACACACACACACACACACACACACACATTCTGTGCCAGAGCAGATCTCCTGAAAATTGCTGCCAAGTGGCCGCCGCCCAAGAGACTGCAGAATTTCTGGCACTAGGCAGAATCGATGGCTGCAGCCAAGTGATTGTTGCTGAACTTACCTGTGTCGAAAGGTCAGCCTTGCGGTGCTAAGGCTGGGCACAGTCACTGAAGGCGAATTGGATTGTGAATGGAGGCCCTGAGGCGTGTTCTGCACTTTGCAACTGGTCTGGCAGGCTCCTCCACCTCCTGAGTCTGCCACAGGCATGGGAAACACCTGGGCAGTGACAAAGGCAGGTAAGGCAGCTTCGCCAAGGTACAGTATCAGCCACCTTTGTTTTGCCCAGAAAACTGTACAGTAATGTCCACATTCTTAGCAAGTGATTCTCCAATGCACTGTGTCAGCATGAAAAGCTCTAAATCTTTGCATGAGACATGTACCTCAACTTCAACTCTAAAATCATGTGTTATTTGAGTGGATCCTACACTGATTTGTGACTTAAATAGAAATGTTACCAATTCGAGAAAATACAAATGAGTCAGAGCACAGCTTAGAAACTGTTTTGTGTATGTATTTGTGTGTGTGTGTGTGCGCACATGTGCGTGTGCGTGTGTGTGCATGCCTGTGTGTTATGGCGGGTTCATGGATTTAAAAAAGAACCATGGGTTATCAAAAAAATATGCCAAAGTGTAAGAACCAGTTATTTAAACATTGAGCACTTTTGTTCCTCTATTCTTTCAAATGAAAAATAGATAAAAGAAAAAATGCAACCTAATTTGCACAAGGGTCAGAGGGATGGATGAAATTACAACTTCTTCATGAATGAAATGTAAGTCATCAGATGGGAACTCCTTCAACTTCCTGTGACTGCCTCTGTGCCCAAGGAACCACCCTTTCCTCCTTCCTACTGGCTGCTATGAAAGACGAGTCTATCTGCTTCATCCTACCATCTAAGCCTAACCCCTCCACCTTCCTTGTCACATACCCTTCTGCCTCTTTAGGAACTGTATTCTATTGCATGTCTCCTCTTTTGGTAACTTCAACCTACTTCCTCCCTTCAGTATTTAAATATGATCTAGTCTTTCTCAACTTCTAGAAAAACCTTCCTCGATTCCGCAGTACTTTTCGACTCCCCTGTATCTTCCACAGCCAACCTCATCTGAGTGTCAGTCTATACCTGTCACCTTTATATTGCTTCCCGTTCTCTCCTCAGCACACTGAAGTCTGGTATCCACCATCACCACCTGACTTTATTTATTTATTTATTTATTTATTTATTTGACAGAGATAGACAGCCAGCGAGAGAGGGAACACAAGCAGGGAGAGTGGGAGAGGAAGAAGCAGGCTCATAGCGGAGGAGCCTGATGTGGGGCTCGACCCCGGAATGCCGGGATCACGCCCTGAGCCGAAGGCAGACGCTTTAACCGCTGTGCCACCCAGGCGCCCCTACCACCTGACTTTTTAATTTAATTTAAAGAAGTTTTTTTTGACTTCTCAATTTTTATTCTTCACTTGTCTGATCACTCAGCACTGCTTGATCCTACTGACTATTTGCTCCAGTAGAGGTGTTTCTTCCCTTGGCTTCACATTCCACTTGGTGATTTCTGCCTCTTTCGAGAAACTCTTCCTTCTTGGTCTTAGCTGCATGTAGACAGGTAATTCAGGCTGATTCTCAAATATCTAACGTAATATTTTAATTTTGTTTTTATAATAGAGGGTTAATAGAGTATCAGTTAATATCTGTGAGATGCAAGTAAACTTTTGATCATCACTTTTAAAGTCATTATATTATTGTCATTACTTTATAGTGGTGTAGGCACGTGGTGGGGGGCAGTCTATTATTTGACTCAGGGTCTATTCTTGCTCCTCTTTTTTCCCCTGGAAATGCTGAATACTTCATTAGGATTATCATTTTTAACTTAATGGGATCCTTCACAGTATCACCTATAATTTCATCTTAAAGGTATTATAGCACCATTGGTATTCATGTTATTATTAGCTTACATTTAGTAAGCATGTGCTATGTGCTAGGTGTTTCACACTTGTAATGATCTCAACTCTATTCTGATCAAAAATGTAATATAAGAAATAATAATTACTTATTCTAGTCCAGAACAAGTGTGCAGAGTCAGATATTTTTATGTTCCAATATCAGATTAGCAAAGATAGGATTCACACAAGGTCTACCTAATACCTGAAACCCATGTTCTTTCCATTGTGCATACTTACAGTCTTTGCTATAACCCAATATCCTTGTTCAGAACTCCACGTCTTAAGGTTGTCTAAATAGTTAAATAATGGCTTCTTGTGTGGTCCTTTCTATTCTAAATCATGACTTTAAAGTGTTACAGATGAAATCAACATAGAAACCCCTCAGACCCCAACCTTTTTGGAATGACCAGAAATATTTCTGAGATTTCTTTTATAAAGTTTTCTTTTCCCCTGTATTGGTTGTTGGTTATTGACTTTGACAAGGCTTGGTACACTGTCAAGTATGTTTCAAAAAAATTACTCTAAAAAGCACACACTTTGATTGTGCGCGTGAGGTCTTGGCATTGGAATGAGATAAAGAGGACTGATGTGAGGAACCTGTAAGAGAATGGATAGAACTAATTGGCTGTAGGGCAACTAATTGGCTAGTAAGGAGGAGTGATTTTGCTCCCTTCCTCCCAGGGAATATTTGACAATGTCTGGAGACATTTTTGGTTGTTACAACTTGGGTAGTGGGCTCTGTTTCTGGCAACTAGTAGAGAGAGGCGGGTGATACTGCCAAAAATTATAAAATGCACAGAACAATTCTAATCTTGTTCTCTAGGACAAAGAATTTTCAAGCTCAAAGTGTCAACAGCGCAGAGGTCAAAGAAACCCTGCTGTAGAAAAGAGGGAAAAAGGAAGAGAAAAGGAGACTTTGCAATTTTGAGTCTCTTTGACAACAGACGTGGCAATTTCATCCAGAGCAATTAGAAGCTCAGAAGTTTTGGTGCATTATTGAATAAGGGGATGAATCATTTCAACCAGCTTGAGCTTGAGGTTAATGGGAGAGACACAGCTGGCAGAACCAGGAGGCAGAAATGTTGTTAAACTAAAGAAAGAGGGAGAGGAAATGTGGATATAGAAGTAATTCACCTTAGGGTGATAGTTGAGACCACAGAAGTGGTTGAAATATTCAAGGACATGTGGGGAAAGAAGAGTAAAGGCATTTTACTGGTGATTTAAAAACATATATCCTTCATATAAATAGTGTATTTTTAAGTGATATACAGTAAGAATTATTCCTGCCATGCCCATCTGTTTCAACGTGAGGAATCAAAATTTGAATACCAACCTTTCTAAAATAAAGGTTTCTGGACAGATTTAATTTCACTAGTGTTAACAGTTTGTTTCTTCTACCTTAATACCACACTTTTTGAAGCAGAGGTTATCAAATTTAATATTTATTTTTGCTTAGGATTTTCATGTTAAGATGATAACTTGTCAATGGCAAGAGGGGTTGAAGATATTTTGCTGATATTTAACTCAAGATCAGAAAAAAGGATGTGCATAAAGAGAGGTATAGCCTTTCTTTCTTTCTTTCTTTCTTTCTTTCTTTCTTTCTTTCTTTCTTTCTTTCTTTCTTTCTTTCTTTCTTTCTTTCTCTCTCTCTCTCTCTCTCTCTTTCTTTCTTTCTTTCTTTCTTTCTTTCTTTCTTTCTTTCTTTCTTCTTCAGTTTGTCTACTTTCTGGCTTGGTTTCAAAGTACTTAATAGTTTCAGCTTATACTTGCTAAACATGGAAACATTGAAACACCACACCCTGTGTTGCTTATAATGAATAGTGTCTTTTGCACAAACATATTTTTATCAAAGCACCTAGAGACAACCTGCCACACCTGTCATGTTATTACTCAGCTGTACTCTCTGGCTGCCCAGTCTGACTTTGGAGAAGTTGTGGGATAGGGAGCTCCGAAGTTAAGCCCCCTTGTAGCTGAATTACTTTAATGACCCAGGCTGAGAATCATTCCACTGCATATCTTCCTCCCTCCAAAGCAAGACCCATAATCATATTAAGAGGTTCTTATTTATGGACACTTGTAACTTCATTTATCTGATCCTAGAAAACTCCTAGGTTGTTTAGAAATGTAGCTACTGAAGAATAAAATGTTGGCAGATAGGACGGCCACTGGTTCTGCAGAAGGATGAGTTGGCAACATCTGGGCCTTCCAAGGCCTTCAGGCGCAGCGAGATTTGGAGTTTCCCAGATTGGAGGAACCAGTTTGGTTCCTCTTAAGTCTCATATAAAAATTTCTTGACTTTATTGCTTGTGTCTTGTGAAGATTCATGGCTTCATCTGCTCTGTCTTTTGAATAATATTTATAGCTTCGTTAGCCATGGCCTTTAAAAAAAAATCTGAACCTTATTGTTCAAATAGATGTCTCATCATGCTGAATAACGCATGACCCACACATGCTAAGAATAAACTGGATGGTGGCATGAAATCTTCCACCCACGTAACTGGAAATGCATGGAATGCAGAACTGGATCTCAACTGCAATGCTCTCTGCAGAAATGGCTCTTCACGTCTGTAGAGGAAACCACCTACTCGTAATTCATTAGAGGGGTCTGGAAATGTCTGTGTGGAAATCTCTCCCTCAGGCCTGCTATCGTATCTGAAATTCTCACCATGACATTCAGTTCTTTGTCTAAGACATCATTTCAGTAAAAGCACCTTTAAAACACGTAGAAATATCCTGTAACGGTAGAAACATTGATTCAACTGAAGCCTATTTTTAATTTAGCACAGCTAGGCTTTTCTTTTTTCTAACTTAACCCCTCTTTTTTAGAAAGCAGATTTCTGACAAACTAGAGTTAGGAGAATATTTGATCAAGGTAAGAAATCAGCAATATTCAGGCACAGTGGGCATTGCTAATGGGGCCCTACGTAGTGGCAGTAGGTGGACAAGGCTGGAAAAGATGGGGTAGGAGGCAGGATCCATTGAGGCAACTGTGCTGCATGAGGAAGCAGAGCGTGCCCTTTGGGATATGGCCATTAGAGACCTATCCTTGAGACACAAAGTTCGGTCATTTCTAATAATAGCAACACAAATAATAAATCAATAACAGTGACTTTGAGTATTCTTTACTGGGTTCCAAGACCTTAGCTATACCTGTCACATGCATTATCTTAATTCTTACAATGACTACAGTTGAATAAACAGACTCAGAAAGGGTAACACCTATCCAACTATGAAGTTAATAAGTGGGAATAGTTGGCATTCTAAATGAGGTTGTTCTGACTCCAAATTCGTGATATTAGCCATCATTCACATTGCCTCTTTATGATCTTCCCCTTCGTTCTGTCTCCCTCTTGTCACCCCTTCAAATTTACGCTACAGCTATATGCTGTTTTCCCCACCTAGAATGTCTTAACCTTCTTTTCTACCTGCTAGAATATTTTTTTTTAATTTTTTGAGAACTAGGTGAAATGGTGAAATATCACCTCCTTTAAAAATTTTTTCTTTAATGTATGATCAGTTGCATTCATATTACAAGTAACTAGAGAGATATAGCTCTATTCCCTGCCAGATTGTAAGGCAAGAATTCTTTTTTTATTATAACGTTTGTAGAACAGAGTCTAACTTTGCCTATTGAACACAATGGACAATCATCAGACATTTGCAGTATGAGTAAATTTGGTCATAGGTATCCTGTAAAATTGAAGACTAAGCAATTTTCATCCTAAAATTACCAACAAAAGATTAAATTATGTTTACTAGAGTTGGTTTTAGAAGGCAGGAACTAACATAGTACTTTCAAGAATATTTTCATTTTTGGGTGCCTGGGTGGCTCAATTGGTTAAATGTCTGTCTTTAGCTTAGGTCATGATTTTGGGGTCCTGGGATTGAACCCCATGTGGGGTTCCCTGCTCAGCGGGGAGTCTGCTTGTCCCTCTCCCTTTGCCCCTCCCCCTGGTCTCTCTCTCTCAACTAACTAACTAACTAAATAAATAAAATCTTTAAAAAACTTTTTTATTTTTTAATTAACTAAAATTTTCATTAGTTATCCAAACAGTTTTTATCAAAGTCACTAATTTGCTTGTGACTGGATAATTGAATTTTATTGTACATTCAAGTGACGTAAGGATGGAAACACACACACACACATATATATATATGTATATATATGTATATATATATATTTATACCTTTGAGGACCTATAATTGTAAAACTTCTGCCAAAGGGAAATATGCCACAATGCATGCACTGTAAGAATGAGAAAAACAAAATGCTTGCCAATTTATTATTCAGTGCATTTATGAATAAATGATATAAATGGGTGTGAGGAGATATAAATATGTATGCTACAGATAGAAAAACACCTTATAAATAACTTTAAAAGAAACATATAAAGGTGCTGTAAGTGTGGGAAACACATCACATATGGCCTTAGTTACATAACTCGAAACATCAGAGAAACACGTGGTTGCTTTTTGTGATCCTGGGAAACCAGAGATGTGTTTTTCTCCATTTCTAAGGTTTTTTGTGTATGCCTTGATGATAACAAGCTCTTTAAAAATTTCAAACAAGATGGATGTGTCCCTCCACCTATTTATATTTTTCGAATAAGGAATTATGTTTGTTTTAAATTTCTCAAAATTAAATATAAATTGGAAATGTAAATACTTCTGAAATGGAGAAAAATTTATTGGAGGGTTTATCTTGTCCCTGCAGTTTCCTCTTCCTTTCTTCATCCAGCCTGTGGGGTGTATTTTAGTAACTTTGTTAAACCAAACCAAACTGAGTGTGTACATATGTGAGTGTATCTCTCCTTACCCTTTGTTACTTAAGAACCAAAAGTAGCTGATAGCTCCACTGGAAGCTTAAGATATGAATATTGACATGGTGTGTTTATACAGAATATCCTCTGGGTCTAGACTGCGTATCACGCATTCAGCCATTCATTTACTCCATGCACAATAATTGAGAACCAACAACTTTTCAGGCTGGGGTACAGATAAGAATGTGCCATAGACTCAGTCTTGGGGAGGAATAGGCATAATTATAAACCAAAAATGTGACAAGCAAATATTTTAAAAGATGTTCTATTTGAAGATCTGGTGCCTAAATACCTTAGATTCTAGGTGAATCCATCAAGAGTCATACCATGGGGGCTTCCTGTCCTGACTGACATCTGTGTCATCTAAAGAGCTTTTTATTTCTGATCTAGATATTGGACTAGCAGAGAGCACCAGAGACGGTAAGAAGCTGAATGTATTTCTCAGGATATCTAAAGATGAAGCTTTTGAAAGTCCTAGTTATGCACCATTGTATGCACAGAGAGGAGAAAAGTTACTTTGTCCCTTTTACTCTATCTGCTCTAATTTATAGGGCATCACTGCTTAATGATTATGCAGACAGCCTTGAAGCTAGGCTTTTCATGTTTATCACGTAGCTCCATCATTTAGTATCTGTGTTACTGCAGGCAAGTTATTTAAGTAGTGCCCATTTCCTTGACAGTCAATTTCCTTGACTGTAAATGTAAAATAACAACACCTGCTAATAATATTGTTGTGTAGATTTAGTTAATTAATGCATACAAAGCCATTAGGACAGCGCCTGACATATAGGCAGTGCTATTGTTCTATTACCAAGTTTTTATGACACTTGTTTTTGCTGGGCCTGAGAAGGCATCAGACTTCTTGTCAATATAATTCTCCAGACAACCACCATCACTACATTGGAGTTGCGTGTGAGGTGAAATTAATTTGTCATCACTATCCTATAGAGATATAAAGATCTTTCTACTATTATAAGAAAAGTCCTCTGAAAAACAGTTTTAAGCAGTCTTACAGGACGTTGCTCTTATTAATCTGCCAACTGGTCCTTTTATAATAAAGAAGTCATCTCATAACTCAAGGGTACTATCCCTCCCAGAGGTATTTGCATTTTAACAGACTTACTAAAAATATACATGGTTCCACAATCCTGAGGTATAGTTTTCCGATGGTGGATTTCCAGGTATCATGATCGGTAGTGAGGGAGCTTGAATCTCCCACAATGAATTGAGATACACAGGCCTGAAGCTGACCCAGTTTAGTTGCATCCTCTGGCTATATGCAGGAGAATATCTTCTGTGCAGAAAAGTTTCCCCAATTTTTAGTGAAGAACTAATGGACTCCTACAAGTAAGACTAGAAATGAGCTCCTTGCATATTTGAGGAAGCAGCCACTTTGACTTAAAGTTCTAGGACCAGAAGACAATAGATTTAGAACCTTGAGATACTTGCATCTTTTCAGATACAGAGTATACATATAGAATATCACATAAAATGTTATATGTAGTAGTTCTTTATAATAATTAAAGACATAAAGGATTATGAAAGTTTACCAATCAACAGAAATGTATTAGGAAAGAAAAAGGAAAAATGGAAAAGGAAAAACTCTAAATATGCAAAGCATTGTTGACATAATGATAAAATGAAAGTCAAATATTATAGGTAGCACATTAGAACCAAGGCTAGGGTGAAAAGTTCTGACACAGAGAATGGAAGAGGGGTAGTATTTAAAGAGCTATAGCTGGATGTGAATTTTCTAGACCTGATGAAAAACCGTGTGAATTCACAGATTTTGGAAGAGCAGTGTAGCCTGAGTAGTATAAACAAAAAGAAATTCACACATTGTAGTGAAATTGCAGAACATCAAAGACAAAAAAGACCTTAAAAGCAACCAGAGAGAAAGACAATTAAAATGAAATAGTAAGTGGAGGGATAGTGTCTTTCTCAACAGCAATAGTGAAAGCAGAAGGTGATGGAATAATATCCTCAAAGAGTTGAAGTAACTTAAGAACCGTTCATCTAACTGTATACTTAGCAAAACTATCATTCAAGAATGAGGGTGAAATAAAGACATTTTCAGAAAAATAAATTTACTACCCAAACCCAACTAAAACCACCATTTGAAGGAAATTTTGAAGGAGTGTTTCCCATACTTTTCAGTCTTTGGGACCCTTTGACTCTCTTGAAAATTTTTGAGAGCCCCGAAGAGCTTTTGTAGGTATGGGTTGTATCTGTCAAAACATCTTAGGCACCTGAGAAATGTATACATTGCACCACAAAATCGTGTTTTCAGAGCTATAGGCATTTCTGGGTAATGACATTGTATGGAAATATGGGGACAGACCACAGAGGAAACAGATTTGAAGTTGTCTTGGAATTTGGGTCAACCAAGAGGTGCCAGAAGGGTGTTTCAGTGTACATTTTAGCAATGGGAAAAAGACAGAATATTCATGGCACTTACAGGGGACCATAATGAAACTGACTTGACCTATAAGTAAAACTTATTTGGGGGAAATTTGAGTCAGGAAGCGCTGGAGTGTGGAAGTCTTTAAATATAAAGATGCCATAAGCCTCAAAATTCAGAGAGAGAGAGAAACCAGAACTTGTGCAAAATCTAGTGCTGTAAAAATCATGAATCATCTAAAGGAATAATCACCAATGAAAAGCAGTTTAATATTGTACAAACCACATTTGAAAGATGGTAAGCCTGTCATGTATAATATATGAGAGTTACTATAGGTGTTTTCAAACTTCATGTCAGTTGTGTCCTGTGAGCCCCATAGCCTTCATCTTTAGGCAGATAACAGAATGGTTATAATGATCTCCTGCCTGTGTGGTCTTCTGCAGTGTTTTCTCCTCTTCTTTTTATCAATTCTCTTATATTCATCTGGTCACCAAATTTTCATGTGTGTCTTTGAGTTGTTTTATGTTGCTGAAAAACGCTTGATGTTGCTGTATCCAGGTAATAAATCCAGTGTGGTGAGGGAAGACCTGGAATAACAAGACCTTTTTTTGGCTGCTCTATTGATTACACATGACCTGAATCAGCTCTTTATTTTTCAATCTTTTCATCTCTGACCTGGGGAGAGCAGCCGCATTACTGTTAGATAATGTTGAAAAACACTGGCTCGTTCTGATAAAGGATGATTGTTAGAAATCATTGACTAAAATCTTAAAACTTTTCATTGCTATTTTAATTTAAGCAACACTGTGCCATACGTTGTGTTTTAATTACTAGCTAGGTTTCTAAATGTAGACTGTAATTTGATAAAATATCTGTAATGTAGGCAAGCTACTATAGCTAAATACCCTTGCCATTTGCTTATGCATACTGTATGTGTACATGTGCACCATATGCACACATATGCTGACTTGCTGTATGGCTGGAAGACTTGGACCTGTATTTGTAGGAGCTCCATTTGTGGAGGTTCAGAACAGTGTTTATAGGAGTACGAAAGGGAAAAACAGGAATGGCTTTGACAGGAATCAGAATCTGCAAACTTTCCTCCTCAGCCATCCTCATCACACTCCTCCTGCTCCTGACTTTGACAATAATTAATATGGATATAGCACTTTGGAGTTTATGAAACACTCTTGCATAATTTTCACCTAACTGTGGGAACGAAGCCAGCATAACACCAGCATGTGAGAAATGGCGGGGACGTGTGGGTCGGGGCTGTGAGCAGGCAGCACTTACATTGCAGGGCAAGTATTTGGTGATAAGGAGTTTGGCCTTTATTGTATATGCAATGGGAAGCCCCTGAAAGGTTTTAAGCAAGAGAGTAACATGAATTAATTTATATTTTAGAAAGGCTTGCAGGCTGCCACATGAAAATGAATTGTCAGAGGATAAGGGTGAAAGCATAGAGATCAGTTAGGAGGCTACTGAAGTAGCCTTGCTGAGAGGTAGTGGTGACCTGGGGTGTATTCACCTTGAAGCTAACAAAGCTTTATCTTAAGGGTCCCCTGCTTACAGAAGCCACTTCCCAGGCTGGGGTAGAGCCTGAGAAAATATTCATAACATCCTGTGTCTCTGTGATATTAATAATAAAACTTTTTAACTATTATCTGTTAAGACAGCTGTTTCTTTCCACTCGGACTTTCCATCTACCATATGAGCACTTGGGTGGGGTGATATTAGAGTGGCTATAGTCATTTTTAGGATCTTGTCAAGGGCAAGTTGAGCTGGGTATATGTAGTTTTAACTACAATTTGGAAAGGTGTTTTGGAATGGTTCCATTAAACAGATGAAGCATGCTTCTTTGATAATCTTTACATTTATTGGAGAACCAAAGAAACATAGATTAAACACTAGTGATCAGAAACAAAAGTGAGGATTAATAATAAAATCACTAGAAATTATTCTGACATCCAGAAGTGAACTGTGTCACCCCCAAATTTTCAAATTTCATTAATTCATTAAATTTTGAGAAGAAATTGATAGTTCACTGTTTGATAACCCAGTCAACGAAGAGGAGGGAATCATTGTGAACATACTGGGAAAAGATTTAAATTTCTTGCTGTTTTGACAAGAGGAAGAGAACATAATAACTAATACCATGCCATTCTCAATGAGAACACCAACAAACTGCTTAATGAGTTTTGCTGATCCAAAGAGTATGTAAGATTAGTCACTGCGTGTGTAGAAAGCTTGAAATGTTCTGAAATCTTAGAGCTCATCTACAAAAGAAACTAAAAAATGGTCTTTCCAAATTTGACAAGCATCTGAAACATTTACATAGTACTACAATAACGTGTGTTGATGCTGAAATAAAAATGTTAAGCTATCAGCAACTATCCTCAACTTGCTGGAGAAAAGATTGAATTATCTATTGTCTTTACCAAAAACTATTTTATAAAACTGTTGTCATATGAAGAGGTGATCAAAAAGTACGCAGCCAATTATGTAGGAAAAATTATAGAGACGTGTGAACATGTTAATTAATAATAATAGTGGGGCACCTGGGTGGCTCAGTGGGTTTAGCATCTGCCTTCAGGTCAGGTCATGATCCCAGGGTCCTGGGATCAAGCCCCATGTCAGGCTCCCTGCTCAGTGGGAGTCTGGTTCTCTCCCTTTCCTTCCCCCAGCTCATGCTCTCTCTCTCTCTCTCTCTCTGTCTCACTCTTTCTTAAATACATAAATAAAAATCTAAAAAAATTTAAAAAATTAATAAAATAGTATATCATTTTTCCAGGTTTTTATAGACTTTGTAGTAGTATTCAGCTTAAAAAGTGTGTATGTGTCTATGATTTTTTTCCTCATTCAAAAAATATATTCTTCCTCTTCTTTTTTTAACCTAATTTTGTATGCATAGCTTGTGTGACCTTTCCTTAAAATATGGCCTCTCTAATTGAACAAGCTTCAGGTTCCACCAAACCTGGATCTGCCCTTCAACTTGGGTTGTGGCTGAGCAAATGAAGAAAAGTGGACGTATTCAGGGTGTATTTTGAAAGTAGAATAAATTCCTATATGAGTGTCTTTTTGAAGGGCTATAGCTCATTTCTGGGGGCGGGGGGCGGTGTTGAATGAGTTAAAACTGAGAAAAAAACATAATTCCTTTAGAGTCATACAACTCAGAACTGGCTAACTAGGATTGAATCTAGATGTGTTAGGTTCAAACGCCTTTGTCATTGTTTATTGAATGACATTGCATTGCATTGCATGACATTGAATATTGCATATTTGAAGCTTCAGTTTTCTTAGCGTGGTTTTGAGGGTTCAATTAGACGATGCCGACAAAATGCTTCATGTGCTGTCCAGCACATGGTTGAGTGTGGCCTGTTAAGGGTTGCTATTAGTAAGATGATAAGAGGTTTATTCTTTAGGTGCAGGTGTTTTTTGTTGTTGGTGTTTTAATTGGGGGGTATTTATTTTTCTGTCTGCTTGTCAATCTCTCTGAGGGAGTGAGCCCACTCTGCTGTAGGTTTCCATTTGTTTCCAGGGGACAAAGGAATTTCTTTTCTTTGCTGCCTGCTTGTCACGTGTCCTCCAGCCAGCGCCCATTGCAAGGAGTGGCAGCTCACAACAACAGAGCCCTTAGGCAGACCAGCCTATGGAGCATCAGTGGCAGATGTGCTGGGGGAAACCTGCATGTGGGACAGAAATTGTTCATGTTTCGGTAGGGATGTTGGTGGTCCTCTCACAGTTTAAAGAGGTGGGAGCATGAAGTCACACATTTCCTAATGATGCAAGAACAAGGGAAGCTTTTAGGACTCCAGTGCAGTTCTAAAATAATCAGATCTAGCTAGTTTATTTAGTCAGATTTAAGATGAGGAATGAGATGGGATGAGTCTAATTTTTACAGGTTCTACATAGCAGGAACATTCTCTAAGTGGTCTGTTATTGAAACTTGTTTAGATGATTGACAACTCTTAATGTCTCTTTGGACTTCTCAATTACTTTTGTAGAACTTATTTTGTCACTCTTAACTAGGAAGAATAACATTTATCTCTTTGGAACCAAAATTTCATTAATGTTTTTATTTTCTTTGTGTTATCATAATGAGCTCCTGCTTTATCATCCAACATGCTGATAATCCTCTCTTTCTTAATTCTAAATTTTAATTCTAAGATGAGAGAATTGAAGGCGTCCAGATATACAGATACATGTTTAAATGCATGCACAAGTTGTTTTTGCTGGAAGAAAATGAGAGCTCCAAAAATGGGGTGTTTCTGTAATGTTCCTTTCCATCTTCACGTAGCAAAGACTACTTTTGTTCTCCCAGGCCACCACACCCTTAATTGGTCATCATAAATCCTGTGGGCTCCCAGCAGTTTGCCAGAGGAGATAGCAGTTCTTTTTGTTTGTTCTTTCACTTGTTGGTACTCTGCTTGTTGGACTTCTAAATTAGGATAGTCCCTGATAGAGATTTCAGTTTTAATTTGAATTCTGCACTTTAATTACATGTTTTCCACCTGCTCTTTAATGAAGGTGGCACCCTCTAATACGGGCTGGGACAACTTCTTTTTCTTTTCTTTAGCAGATCCACATTTCACTACCAAATCTTCAGAACTCTGGGAAATAATGCAAACCAACTGTGACTTCTTTCTTTCTGGGTCTCCCCAGTGTGGCACTTGAAATTATGTAAGAGCTGGGTCAGTGAGAGAGAGAGAGGACGTCTGACAGAAAAGAGAGGTGATTCAAAATTAAAGAAAGATTCAGTTACAACTGAGATTTTTGGGCAAAACCCCACTTACTGAGTTTCTCTTCTGTATACAGGTTTGCTTAAAATATGTGCTGAGATCAAACACCATGATTTTTATAGCATTAAATGTTAAATGTTTCTCATTCAAACATTACGGTAGGTAAGCAAGGTATCTTCGGAATTGTATGGTAAGCTTTTGTCTTCAGGCTGAAGGACCGTTCCTTTTACGAACCAACTTTTGTATGAGCCTTTTATTTTTTGTAGAAAAAAGAATAATACCCGCTCTGAATTTCTAGTAGGATTATGTTTTGCCTTCTCCCCAGGCCCCTCTCTAAAAAAGTATACACACACACACACACACACACACACACACGTATCTAAATGTGATTTAAGCATGCCACTACAAATATGCTTATATTTACATTAACAAAATATTCGACTTTTTTTCTTTGACATGATGTTAATGTTTTATAGTTACAATTGAATGAAGGCCCCAACAGGGCCAGGAAGTGATGTCACTTTTCTTTCTTTATACAGAACGTGTAGACTCTCTGGTAACTCTGCCTGCAGTCCCCATTCTGGCCTGTGAAGACGTTAGGAAAATCAGAGGTCTAGAGCCCAGTGGCATATGTCTTCCCTTTGACTGTGATAGTCTTGGTTCAGTGTAATCACTTTAGGTCAATGTGGAAGTAACAGTCAGGTATCCTGGAGCCAACTGCTCAAACTTTGCATCACTTACTCTGTGGAAAACAGTAGAAGTTTTCTTTCTCACTGCTTTTCATCTGATAAAATGCCCAGTGCTAGATCAATAGTTTGATCTCTTAACCCCAATAGGAAGAGGGAGGAATGGCCTGATCATTGCACAATTCATCACTTATTATGTTTTGGCAGTCTCTCCCCCCCCCTCCCCCAGCAATCTCCTCAAGACCAGCTTCTCCTAAACTATAGTATCCAAACATTGGGAGTCTGACCTACTTCTTGAAGACCATGCCCAGAAATTTGATACTGTAATTACTCCTAGAATGAGCAAACATGCTCATCCTTTACTTCCTTATGGTAGCTATTCAGCGTAGAAGCAGTGAGTGGCCCTTGATTAAGCATTAAGGGGTTTTGTTGTTATTGCTTAAATGAAAAAATAAATATTTCATTGGGACATCATTGGTATCTTGATTTAGTTTCAAAGTGAACGCAGCTACATGCCTCGAGTGACTGCTTTTAAACAATTAAGTCCTGTCTCCACCTTAACATTTTGTTCATTAGTCACTGTTGAACCTTTGTCCTTACTTGTCAGTATCTGAGAAAACATACACTTTAGCTCACAATGTCTACTCATTCTCTCCAACACTGTGATAAGAGTTTCCTCACTCATGGCCAATCTGTCAGAATGGAAATTCTGTATCACGGGTGGGATTGGGAAATCTCACTCAAGCTATGTCCATGTGATGCCAGTCAAGATGAAAATGGAAAGTGGTGATTTGGATGGTTCTAGATGATGGGATTTTTTCAAATATCTAGATATTTACATCTTTTAGATTAGTAGACCCCAAGTTCTTAAGTTCTTGGTCCGGTAAAAAAATTGGGTCTCCCTAGGACTCCCCATTTTTACTTTTGTCAGGTTAAAAAAAGTAACAAGTTCTACTTACTTTTGCCATCATTTCATGCAAGGAAGGGCATATAAATACCAAAAAACAAAACAAAACAAAACAAAAAACCTAAAAGGTCATAATCTCAGATTAAAAGAGTTATTTTAAGTGAATCCACTGTTTTGTTGAAAATGTATTGCCTATTGTTCTCATTTCACACCAGACCTGTGAGAACTCTGTGTTGGGGCCGAACATGGCACCTGCTTTGGGGACATAGCTTAGTGTTTGGATGCCTGATATTTCGACAATGTAGACCACAGATGCCTGTCAGTGTAGGAGTTTTACTTACGTGTTTTTCCTTCTTATCGGTATGCTGAGGTAGTTGCTTTATATCAAGAGTTCTGCTTAATGGGTATGTCTTCCTATAGATAGCTTTTAACTTCACGGTGTTTCTCTGGGAAGATAACTCAGCTATGCTTGTAGGCTTAGTGAAGATTACTCATTCTGAAACAGGATCAGCCTTACCCTTACGTGGAATAGGCAGCGGCTTATGTGGCATGATTTGTGAGGTGCTGAGAAAGCTTGAAAGTAATTTTTCCACTCAGTTGCCACACAGCTTGAAATCAAAACATGAACATTTATTCCTTTGGGCACCTTGAGGGTCCCTCTGTCTCCTCTTCTTTACACTCTGATCTTCAAGTCATCTCCAATCACCCTAAAGACTTTAAATACCTTATAAAATGTACCTATGACTTTGTTTTTATTCAGGTATGGTGAGGCCAACAGATCAGGAGAGAGTCGTCATTGAAAGATGGTTTGTACTCATAGTTCCCAAGAGGAAGGAAATACTGCGTTTCACAGAGGCACATGGGGAGAAGCATCAGGGTCTGCCACGAAGCAGAGGAGCAAGGGGAAAACATGCACGGGATACTTCATTGTGGTTTTCATAGGAAGGAATAGGCTAGGCAGTGTCGGCAGGCTGAGTAGGTTTGTGATTGAATAGTGTAAATAATTGAAGTGGGATCTGGGCTATAGGGATGCTCCGTAGTTGTCTGGTATCTGGCTGTGGGTTGGTTAGGGCAGGGGAAAATTGCTTTGGGAGCGAGAACCTGATAAAGGAGGTAGTTGGGGTTTGAGCTCTGGATTAGTTGGTTTGCATGTGAAAGGCATGCTCCCCTCCCCGGGAGACCTTGGCAATCTGTAGGAATGAGGTAATTCCTGGGAGGGGGCAGTCTTGCCCTGGTCAGTGAGGCTTCAGATAGCACAGCATCAAGAATATAGAAAATAAGGAAACAAGGTTAATACACCAATCCCCAGATTGGTATCTGCTTCCCAGACCTCCCTTTCATGCATATTCATCTACCCAGCTGCTGCTTGGCATCCTCATTTAGATGCCTCAGGGCATTTCAGAATTAACCTGCCTAAAGTGAAGTACCAATCTAGCCCCAAACCTGGCCTTCCCGTTTTCACCATCTCAGTAAAGACTATCTCCAAAAATAAAGCTAGAAACCTGGGCAGTGCCTTTCTTTTCCTTACTTCCCATGCTTAGTCCATCTGCTGCTCCTTTCAGTTCCTTCTCCAGAATGTATCTTACATTTATACACCTCTCCTTATAGCCGCTGCCACCACGTGAGTCTAAATCAATACTTCTTATCTGATCTTCCAATTCCAGTCTTCTCTATGTGGGGAAGACACAATAAACAACAAACCAACAATTATTTAACAAACAAACCAACCAACAAAAATCCACAAATGAATATAAATGCTGTAAAATTATAAATATTCTTCTCTTCTCCCATTTTCTCAGTCCCCCATCCTCACTGCCCTGCAGCACAGAACATAATTTATTATCTTGTCACGTGCTAGAGTAAACTTTTAAAAATATTAAGCAGAACATACCACTGCCTTACTTAAAATCTTTTGTAAGATTTCCAACATGCTCCAAATCCAGTCCACTTTATTACTGTGGGCTAGAATTCCCGCATGATATGACCACAGTCTAGCGTTCCGGCTTCATTCCATGCCATCTTCACCCTCACTGACTGTGTTTCATAGCCTTTTTGAGTTTCAAGAATATTTTAAACTCTTTCCTGCTGCAGGAACTTGGCAGTTGCTGGTAAACTCTATGTGAAAGCTTTTTCCTAGACTTTGTGTGCCTCTGGCTTCTTCTTGTCCCCTAGGTATCAGCTTAAAATCATTGCTTTATTTTTTTTAAAGATTTTATTTACTTATTTGAGAGAAAGCAAGAGCGAGAGAGATCACAGATGGAGAGGGAGAAGCAGACTCCCTGTTGAGCAGAGAGCCCAGTTGGGGCTCAATCCCAGGACCCCGAGATCATGACCTGGTCTAAAGGCAGACACTTAACCAGCTGAGCCACCTGGGCACCCCAGCTTAAAATCATTTCTTTAAAGAGTAGTGCTGTGATCATCTTCTCTAACTACAACCCTCCCTCCCCTCTCCATATCATCTATAACATCAAGTTCTTTATTTTATATTATTATATTGATGTTTGGTTTTCTGGTCTTTGTTGCTTATGGGGTCTTCCCTGCATGAGTGTAAGCTCCAGGGGTCTGGCCACCACCTGCCTCATCATCATTATAGCTCCTTGCATACAGTGGGTGCTTGATCAGTATTTTTTAGATGAATGAATTATTTAGACAATGCCTTTTCTTACGATTTGTTCAGCTTTATTGTGATATAATTGATGTATATAACACTGTAAGTTTAAGGTATACAACATGATGATTTGATACAGATAAATATTGTGAAATGATTACTGCAGTAAGGTTAGTTCACACATCCATCACCTCACATGATACTGCATTTCATGTGTTTGTGGTTGTGTGTGTGTGGTGAGAACATTTAAGATCTACTCTCTTAGCAACTTTCAAGCCTGCAATTAAGTATTTTTTTTTTAAGATTTTATTTATTTATTTGACAGAGATAGAGACAGCCAGCGAGAGAGGGAACACAGCAGGGGGAGTGGGAGAGGAAGAAGCAGGCTCCCAGCGGAGGAGACTGATGTGAGGCTCGATCCCACAACACCGGGATCACACCCTGAGCCGAAGGCAGAGGCTTAACGACTGAGCCACCCAGGCGCCCCTGCAATACAGTAATGTTAAATATAATCACCATGCTGTACATTACCTCCCCAGAACTCATTCATCTTATAACCGGAAGTTTATACCCTGTGACCAACATTTCCCCATCTCCCCTATCCCCTAACCACTGGCAACTACCATTCTACTCTCTGTGAGTTCACAATTCTTCTTTTTAAACTTTAGGGCACAACTCCTAAGACATGAAAGCCTAGTGGAAGTTAGCTTATCAGTTTGTTTTCTTCCTGGTTGGAATAAACTCAGGGAGAAGGTAACAGAGAAGAGGGTAATGGCTGGATTTATGTAAAAGGTATGCAGAGAATTTGGTGTCAAAATGGATCATTTGTAGGTTTTAAGTTTTAATTTGTTTTATTTCTTTTAAACTATCATTTCTTAAGAACTTACTGAGTGCCCATCAGTGCCAACTATTTTTTAAAAATGATTTTATTTACTCATCATAATAACCCTAAAACATATTATTATTCTGTATTCAGTATTATTATTCTGATACTACAGAAAAGGTTTATGAGGGGGATTTGTAAGATGACAATTTTTATTTGGTTTTCAGTTTTTTATTATCTAATAGCATTCCATAAAAATAGCACAGAGAGTCTGTGGGCTCTTGAGCCATGTAGGATTGGGCTTTCAGTCCATGGCACCATTACCACCTATATGACTTTGAATATATTTCCTAACCTTCTTAAAAATTATATTCTTTAGGGGCACCTGGGTAGCTCAGTCAGTTAAGTGTCTGACTCTTGATTTTTTGCTCTCTTCATGATCTCAGGAACCTGGGATCAAGCCCCACATTGGGCTCTGTGCTCAGTGGGGAGTCTGCTTGAGATTCTCTCTCTCCCTCTCCCTCTGCCCCTCCCCCATGCTCTCTCTCTCTCAAATAAATAAATAAATCTTAACAAAAATTATTTTCTTTATATGAATAATGGGAAAAACATTAGTGCCTACCCAGAGTTGTGGTGATCATTAATTTAGATCAGATGATGGTGGAAGTTACTGTGACACAAGTGTCTGGCACGTAGAAAATGTTCTGAAAATAGTAGCTATTATTATCATTCCAAATTTTGTAGCATTTAGGAGCACTGCACAAAAAGAAAGTGTGGTGTCCTTGGTTTAAGGGAACAAGATGTCCCAGTTTAAGAATGTTATAAAACTATAGCAGAAATTTCTATACTTAAATGTCTTTGAAGAAGCTTGTGATACATATTTGTATTAAAATGACATAAATGAAAAAGCTGATAACATATCACATAAAATGTATACAAAGTATGGCTCAAAATGTAATTTCTGAGTTTATAATGAATACGTTCATAACAGCTAATGGATCAATCTCATTTGCAATCATATTTAAAGAAAAAGATTCATCTCAATTTCTATTTTGTTTCTGAACTTGTGATAGTTTCATTTTGGTATCAGAGTCGAAAAAGCTTTGAGTTATGCTCTCTCCTCTCTTCATTCTTCCCCACCTCCTGCCACTGTCCAGGTCATACAGAATTGCGCTTAACAATCTAAGAGCAATTTCCTAAGTCTTTGTCCAAACTTGTTTTATGGGAACTCAAGTGATGTGGCTGCTTCCTCTCCTTTGGAAGCCAGCTCCATGGCCCTGTAGCTTGCTCAGTCAGCAAAGATTATCCAACACTGTGCCTTCATTTTCTCTTTCATAATATCATCCTATTACTCTTAGCTAACACCCTTTGCATTATCCAAAGTAATTCGCTTCTTTCCTTGATGTGTGCACCCTTCAGGTATTAGTGGACTGTTACCATGACCCCCCCTTAATTGTCACTTAGTCAGGTTTTACATATTCAGTTCTTTTCATCTTTCCTCATAAGTCCATCCCCCCAGGCCTATAATCATTTTGTTACTCTTCTTTGAGCCCTTTCCAGTTTGTCTGCCTCTTTCTGGAAATGAGGCTCCCAGAAATGACTGCATCATCACACATATATTCCACACAGAGCTCTGTGGAGTCACAGAGCTGCTTGGTTGGAGAAATGATACCACGTTGAGCCAACCTCAAAATGACATGGTGCTGCATTCTACTTTACATTTGCTTGTGTACATGGCTGATCTACTTGCCTAGAGAGAAGGAACTATGCACAGTGTACTTTTTTTAGAGTGGATAAGAACCGTCCACCTTAGCGGCATGCTGGAATCACTTGATGATCTATAAAGAATGCTAGTACCTGGCTCCCATCCCCAGGCATTCTAAGTTAATTAGTGTGGGATGTGAGCCTATCCATCAGAAGCTTTTAAAACTCTCCAGGTGATTCTAATGTGAAGCAAAGTTTGAGAACCGCTGCCTTAAACAACAGGTGCTTAGTAAACATTTGACAGGTGAATGAATAAATCAACACTGTATTACTTATCTTTTCTTCAGCTGATATCTCAAAGGGGTAATTGTCTTCCAGCTTTCTGCCACTACTATTTATCTGTGTTTTATATAGATACTTCAAACTTTTTGGGTCACCACTCCTTGATTTCTTTTTTTTGCCAGAATTTCTAGAGGCTTTAGAGGAATTGTATCACATGCTTGACCTGTCAGTTTATTTTATTTTATTTTAATTTTATTTTATTTAAATTCAATTAATTAACATATAGTAGACCTGTCAGTTTTCTGACAGGCTTCTTAGTTTAATGATGCTCTCATGTTTAAGTATCTCATTGTACATCCTTCCTTGTGCTTGGATATGATATAAATCAGAATTTCCCCTCCCCTTTTGTTTCCATTCATGCATTTTTACAGCACTTGTCAACCCAATGAAGACCTACTTTCTTAAATGACGACAAGCTTTTGCAATGATTTTTCCTGGCAAATTTTGATTCAAGAGCAGCATTTCTATCCAGATGAAATTACTTAATTCATAGTAGAGAAAATTTCAAGATAAAGTTTAGCATATTTGTATATGCCATATCAATTCAGGAGTAGATTTTTAAAGCAGTCTTTTAGTAGATTTTTAGAGTAGTTTTAAGTTTATGAAAAAATGAACAGAAAGTACAGAATTCCTGTAGGTTGCGTATGTGCGTTTGTGTGTTTCATTTGGGACTGAGGCTCAAATATCGTATACAGGGAAATATCTTTTGAATCTTTGTTTGGAATCTAATGTTTTAAAGAGTGAATGTTACACAGGGAGTTATTAAACTTGACAATAATATGAAACTGCGTTGTGCTGGGCTTTTAATTATAATGATAAAAAGTGGAGTTTATCTTGCATGGTTTGGAGTTTATTCTTATTTACGTGGATGTTCAAATATTTTCACATTTAGCACTATCTAAAGAAACACAGTCAAAATACAGCTCTCACAAGACTACATCAAACCCACATTTCCATCTTGAGAGGTCTTCCTTCTAGTGATGGCCAAGACACTGATGGCCAAGTCTCTAGAACATGAGGCAAGATAAAGTATCACCAAACCGGCAGTTTGTTGGAGCAAGCTCTTGACCTTCAGTGAGGATACATTGTCTTTAACATGCAGAAATTCTTTGCTTAAGGCTTGCATAAGATTGAATGGCCCACAAGTAGTTCTAACTCATGATTTCTTTGTTTTCCGCATCCTGCATTTACCAAACACTGACAGTCTGAAAAATCGAAGAAAACAATATACTTACCAATTGCCTCAGCCAGTTACGTTTGAGGTTGGAGGAAGGTCCAGGCTTTAATTAACCCCAGTAATGAACAGAAAAGAGAGAAGCAAGTCCAAAGAGATTCTTACTCAGTTGCCCATAGTATCAGATAAATGATTTTCAGAGGTTGAGTCTCCAAGTCAATTGTCCAACGACCTTCACTTTATAAAAGGGAAATAATATAGTATGTGAGAATGACGTCTTTATTAAAACCTGTGCAGCCGTATTCAGTAACATCCTTGTGACTAAAATTCAGTTTTTCTAACATTTCTTTTAGTCTGTCAGCTGCATTTTTAATATGATCCCTAGCTGAGTCTTATGTACACTGGAATAAAGCTTATTTGCAGAGTACAGAGTAGGATGGGTCAGACAGTGTTGAGCATGGTACGCTCTCCTTATTTTGCTTTGCTAATCATATATTGAAACAGAAAAGCATAAGCAAGAACTATAGAAATTCAGGTGGTGACTCTCCTATGCTAATAACTCATCTTTAAATGACTTTACACAGAAATATCCTAAATTCTTAGTTTAATATTTTAGCTCTCGAACCAGCATGGATCCCAGACAATGAAAAAGGAATACGAATCAAAGGAAAGTAATCTGAATATAATCAATTCCCTAATGGAAAAGTGAAGTGGGATTATGATCAGGTGAACATTGTAGAAAAAGTTGCTTTAGTAGATTTCTATATATACTTAAGCTAACAGTCCACTTCTGTTAGTTCAATTCTTCTTATTTTATCTTGCCCACTCTCTTTTTTTAAAGGTCTGGTTAAAAAGTGTTTCTAGTATTGTTAAGAAGAGATATTGCAGTTAATTGGACCTAACTGATTTTTTCCCCCCAAAGTTCCAATTCCTAGAGTGGTCAGAACAAGAAAGTAGCAGTCCTATGGAACTTGTCTGAACAAGATCTATTCCAGCCTGACTGTGTCATACATTACACTAAAAATACAAAGAAAGTAGACAAAATTATAGAGGGTTATTTATTCTCATTGAAGAGACAAAAAGGTTCTAAAGCAACTCAAATGTATCAATTATAAGAGGCTATATACTCATTCAAGCATCCTGCATTGATTAAAATAGTTCTGAAATTTCAAGTGTTGATTTTTTTCTTTTTTCTTTTTACTTTGTTTGTTTGTTTGTTAAGACCAAGTTATATTCTTTGAAACAACCTCTGGATTGAAAATTTTCATAATTTGAGAGTGGCTTTGATATTAGGGAATAACCTGATGATATGGTCATCTTGTTGGGCACTTTTTTTTTAACTGATCAAAAGCTAAGTAGCAATTATAATATAATGAAATTGATTTTCTTTTGCGATTCATAAATGGGCTCCAAGGGTGATTCCAAAAGCAAAATTCTACTGATATTTTAAGCAAAAATACTATGACTACAATTGACAAGGTATTTGTTGTGATACAGATCAAATCCTTTTGGGCTTGGGGTTGTTAGAAAACAAAATTTCAACTGAGTAAATTTAAAGATCAAATTGGCTTTGTTCAATGACTCATGAATTGGGCAGCATCCTGTCTAGCAAATAGAAAGGAGTTCCAAGGAGTTGTACAAAATGGAAGGCTTCTATGGGAGAAGGGGGAAGAGATAAAGAAGGAGCAGATTACCCTAACTTCCTTGGGGGATGGGAGGGTCTCTGTGGCAGATTACCTCATTAGTGCTGATCAGAAAATTCCAAAATGACTGGTTAAGATTACATTCCTGGAGAAGATTGAAACTGCAATTAGGTTAGGGATTAAGCCTTGGTTCGATGATGTGGATTTAGTCAAGTGACTCCATTTTGGTTTTGTTGTTTCTTTTTAACAGAATGTAGGAACCTGTTTCAAGTCATAGCTCTGCAACTATTGTTTGTGAAACCTTAAGCAACTTGCTTGCTTGAAGTTTCATTTTTTTCGTCTTTAAAATGAAGATTACATCAATCTACCACACAGGATTATAGTAGGAATTAAACTATGTGAAAAAATGCTTTGTAAATATGTCATTATGCATAAGCATATCAATTTCTGAGCTGTTTTGAAGAATTCCATTTGTATGAACAAGTTCAGTTTTTCTTTTTAAAAGAAGTTCATATTTTGGTGGTCTTATTAGTAATTATGTTTATTTAAATAAATACTATTTAAAACATATTTCCAAAAATTTGCATTTGTCAGGACATTGGTCTCTCCTAGAAGATGTTGAAAAATAATGACATTATATTTTAAAATATAGAATCTTCACTCTTCCACTTTTTTTATGCAAGTAAATTCAAATCATTGACATTTCAATACTCTAGACTTTGGGGAGCCACTGCTTATAACATAGGAATTGAGAAGTTATTTAAATGAGAAATATGAATATGTTTGATGAAAATACTGGCCATATTTATCCCTTTAGTCTAAATTTCAAAAATAATTAATAAGATAAATTTTGATGACCTTAACTTTTATTGATTATCATTTATTTTTGGAAAATGCCTTCCCTGTGTGACAATGGAAAAGTGACATTATTAGTGACTGTAATCCATAGAAAGTCTTTAAAACTTTTCAATTTTCTCTTCCAATACACTGTTTTAGTAAGTGGGGTAAAGTGGAATTGACTGTTTAATATGGCTTTTTGCTTCTTCTTTCTTTCTCCATCACATTAAAGTTTTCAAATCCGGTAAATGGGACAAGGGACGCCAAAAAAGAGATTTGTTTTCTCCCCAAGTGAAAGGCTTAGCCCGAAATAATTTCAGCTGCCTCTTTATGATATCAAAAAGATTTTGATAGTGTTAAATATAATTTTGAAAGCCTTAGTTTATTCTCTTAATTTTTCCATATTTCATTTTGACATAAATAGTCAAACTTTTGGGTGAGAGTTCAAGTAACAGGGTTAATCACTTAACCCCCATCAATAAGGGCTTTTCTAGAAAGATCCTTTCGCACTATGGCAATAAGCTATATACACATGAATAAGGTAATGACAAATAATAGAGATAGAGTGGGGGAGGAGAATCAGGCCATAGGTAAGGATAATGTCATATAGATAGCATATTTCAAATTCTCAAGAATACTCACCTTCTGAAGATTAACTCTTTATTAAAATTTTTTTCAGCCTTGGCTGTAAAGCCTCTCATTTTCTAGAATTTGTTTTCCTAGTAATACACTCTAATACACTTATTTCACAAGAACCAAAGTAGAGACTCTATGTGGAATCTGTGCTTGTATTCCAAGTCAGCATAAAGTGTATCCAAAATATTATTATCTTAAAAGGAAGGAAATAATCATTTTGTATCAGACATTTAAAGATATATATATTTTTTCTATACAATCAAAAACCTGGAATGAGAAAATAAAATTTTCTTGTTTAAGAAATCACTTCAGAAATAAGAAAATGGGCCCAAAAAAGGCCTGCTAATAAAAACTTTAAGGCTTAAATTCTAAAATACATTTTTAGTTTTTCTCCAGATAGAAATTTGCTATGTATTTTATATTCCCATTAATTTGTTTTCCTTTTTAAGATTTTTTTTTTTAAAGAGAAGGCATCATATTGTCTTTTTTTTTTTTTTTTCCTGATGCCTAGCACAGTTTCTTGATCCAAACAGACATACAATAAATGCTTGTTCTTTATTTGAACACGCCTACGTGGTACTCTTTGAGAAGGCACCAGGGAAATTTCCTGCCCCGCAAACTCAACCAAACATTTTATCAAACAGCATTTTCTCTCAGCTCTGGGGTAGAAATTATTCCTTAGGGCTTTGTCAGACTACATTTTAGCTATCAGTTAAGAATTGTCTTGGTAATAGCAGTAAATGAATATTCATCGAGTACTTAGTGTATGCCACTGCTATGCTAAGCTCCTCATGCACATCATCTTCTCAATCCTCATTAACCCTTTGAAGTATAAAGCACAATTGATACCCCCATTATTCAGAAGATAAAGTGAAGATCTGACTATCCCGTCCAAGGTTACTCAGGTAGTTGCTGAGGCTGGGGTTGTCTCTACAAATTTCGTTCCAGCTGAGCACTAACAGACACAGGGTGCTGATAGCGATAACAAGTGCCAAAGATATTAATCTTCACAGATTTGTTTAAGCTACCCCAAACTGCCCCCCACCGTATCCCATCCACATGATGAGAATTATTGGTGGAAATACAGACTCATCCTGGCCTCGAATTTCCTGTCCTCCCTCTGGAAGCCTCACCCTGCAGCTTCTCTCCTTCAGTGCTTTGCCCTGGGCTTCTGCTCCAGGGTCTTTGCTCAGCTGGTTTCCTGAAGGCAGCTCCACACAGACGTGATGGAAGAGACCCTGTGATTGATGCTCCTCTGTGTAGTTACAGAGCTCTAGAACACTTGTATATATCAGACTGGGGCGACTTTGATCTCTGTGTAGGTCTAGGGAGTGGACTCTCCCACTCACTCCCTTCTCTTCTGTGGCTCTCCCTGCCGTTTTAAAACTCCTTTTACCTTAGCTCTCTCCCCTTCTCTCTGTAGATATTTCTTCTCCCTGTTTTTACTCACATTCAAGCTTGCCGCCAGCTACTTCTCTGAATGTGTTCCCCCTATCACGGACATGTACCTTCTCTTTCTCCCCGTATTCTGATGGGCAATTTAATCCAGCAGCAGTGTTCAGGCATAGAACAGTTTAGATGGTACCCAATGAGGTGGTGGTGGGGGGGTTGGTAGCACACAGCGTGCGGTGCTCACCTGCATCCCAAGGCTAAATTACCTGCAGTACAGTAACTGCTTTGTTTATGGAACAGTAGATACTATCTCCGCTTTCTTAGCAGTCTCTATCTGCCAGTGCTTTCCCCAGTATCTCAGAAGTACAAATTCCCACTAGACTGAGCCCTTGGAAGGGAACCCAGATTTTCAAACCTGATATTTAAATGATTCTGTTTGACTGCTTGCACTGCACAGTTAAAACACAGACCTTTCAGGAAAATAAACTTCATGAATATTCACTTCCCTTTTGCTGATTTAAATGCCTCATTGAGCTGCTATGCACTTCACTTTTAGAAAAACAAATGGAAATTGGTTGATGCATTTTATCAAGTTAGACAAGTTTTTTCTTTTTCTTTTTTCTTTTCTTTTCGGTTTAACTTTTTATCGTATGTCTCTAGCTCTCTTTATTTCTTTTTTCACTCTGGCATTCTTCCTGGAATCAGAGGCAAATTCGAAATGGTTCTAAATTTAGGTTTTCATACTCAGCAATGCCAGATACTGTATTTTTGCATATATGAGGTAGAACAAAGCCTCTAAAAGTCACCTGGAGAGTTAGCACTATCCCTTATAAAATCTGAGCATCAGGTCCACGTCGTAACATCTGTTACTGTCACATTGCCATGGAGGTTCCTCGTGCCCCCACTTCCTCCAGCATTTTTACCTGGAAGGAATAGGTTAAAAAGAACACCTCAAACAGGTCTGAAGGAATCAAGACATGGGTGGAAAGTGGGCACATGGAAAATTCTCTCTTTATGTTGATAGCAGGAGGGCAGGTTAGGGGACTTATGAGTTTACTGTATGGTTGGAACCCTCAGGATCTTCCTAGCACAGGTGTCCCTGAATTACTGCCTGGTAGGAATGCTTTTGCTTATGTGTTCTTCACTTTGCCTTACAACTCCTCTTGCCATTCAGTCACTCCTGGGGCAGATACCCAAGTGCTAAGGGATTGATCTTGGCACAGATTCCCCTATCAGGTTCTAGGGAATGCCCGTGACCTATGAGATGGGGCCAGCAATACCTCTAACACTTGGGTCTTGCAGTTTTTACTCTTGGCCACCATCTACAGTCAGTCTTCCCGGAGGCCTGGGTAGTTCCACTTGTAACTTCAGTCAGATCATGTCACTGCCCAAATTTGAATCTAACATTGTTCCCATAGCCACAAAGACCTTCATGCTCTGGTTCCTGGCATTCTCGGTGACCCATTTTCCCCACTCTTCTGTATGCTCACTCAGCTGCAACCTCTTGGTTCTTCTTGCCAACTCTCAAACCTGCAACCTTTGAAACTGCCATTAGCTTGGCCTGGAAACACTTCTTTCTCTCATTTCACTCAGGACTTTGCTCAAATGACATCTCCTCAGAAAGGCTTTCTCTGGCTACTGTGTCTAAAATAAGACTCACCTGTCTCTCTTTGTTCTTTTACTCCCGTGGCTTTCAAACTCATTTGCCTGTTACCCACAGTAAGAAATACATTTTGCACCATGACCCCATACAATGTATACAGATGACTGCAACAAAAATTCATAGAACAAGACCTATGTTTACTGTGGGAGATGCACTCCAATATATCTGATCCCATTCCATTCTACTCCATTTCATCTCATTCCATTCTGATTATTTCATTAAACATCATTCTGGCTACATCCCCTCAAGTTGATTTTACCACCAACTGAGTGGTTATAACCTATTGCTGTGTTATAAATACTGCCTTACTCTGCTTTATTTTTTCATAGCAGTTGTATTTTATATACTGTTTGTCATCTATCTTTTTTTTTTTTTTCCAGAGTGTAAGCTCTGTGAAGGACACAAAAAATGCAGACTTTAGTAGTATCACTGTTGTATCCAAAGTGCTGAGGCACATATAATAGGCACTCAATAACTATTTGTTGAATGACCAAGTTCTTGTTTTCCAATAATTTGGGGGAAATTCTGTATATTCTGTATCCCTCTTGAAGATTCATAATACCCATTAGAATAGTCAAAATTTCAAGATGTTCTCTAGTAAAGAAAGTGTTTGGTTTTGTTAACCCCAGGATTCAGAAATTTAATGGACTCCCTCAGAACTCTTCTTTATTATACACCTTTAAAACATCATGGGGCATCAGTGATACTCAAATCACAGTTCAGAAAAAAAAATCTAAGCAAATACACCAGTAATGGGTTTGAGCATAGGTAATAGATAGTGGGGTCACTTTCTCCCCCAAATGGAGGCATTAACAATTCAGTTAGTGGATGGTGGGTAGGCTCAAAGATCCTGAGGGAAGGTCTAAGTGTTTTGAGCTGTAGGAATGGGACTCTTGAGTGAAATGGAATAGTGGTGGCTATATTCCAGTATGGAGGAGATGTTCAGATAATTTTACAACTGGGATAGTTGTTCTTGTCACTATCCCTGAATATGAAGCCTGAGCAAAGAATTACGCTGCTTTATTTCTCTAATCTTTTAGTTATAGATCCATAGTTGGGGGTAATGATCCTCAGCTAGATGGCCAGAGATCAGGGGAGGGAGCAGAAGACCAACATCACTTCTTTCTTCTCTTGGTCTAGAGGAGATTAGCAGAGAGAATCTCTGTGAAGCAGGAGGAAGAGGCAGAGAGTCACAAGAGGCTGCTTTGGCTGTTGTTGTTCATAACATTTGCCTTTTAAGAGGGGATATTTAGGGGTGCCTGGGTGGCTCAGTCAGTTGGGTGTCTACCTTCAGCTCAGGTCATGATCCTAGGGTCCTGGGATTAAGCCCCACAAGGGGTTCTCTGCTCATCAGGGAGCTGGCTTCTCCCTCTCCCTGCCTCTCCCCCGCTTATACTCTCTCTCTCTGTCACATAAATAAACAAAATCTTAAAAAAAAAGGGGGGGATATTTACATGAGCTAAATCTCTGGGTAAGAAATTAGGCCTTAAATCACTGTTAAATGCTGTTATTATTTTCTTTCTTTCTTTCTTTCTTTCTTTCTTTCTTTCTTTCTTTCTTTCTTTCTTTCTTTCTTTCTTTCTTTCTTTCTTTCTTCTTTCTCCATTTTAAAACCTGGGAGACTCTCTCACTTATGTAAGAGGCACCTACATTCAGTACTTTAATTCTGGGAACAGCATCTCAACTTTTATGATTGTGAATTTTTATGCTTTCTTAATCAGTCCTTGGTTCTAGTTCCTCCTGTTCCCTCCTCAAAGTTGTAAATTGGTCAGCAGAGTTGTTTATCCGCTATGACTCTTGGCCCAGTTCTGTGGGCCGTGAGGTAGTGTGGCACTTCTCTCTGTCACTTGAGCCTGATGGGACACCTATTTCATTTGCTGTGTTTCTGCAATTGCATGTTAACTGTAAAACCATGGTCTCCCAGCTTAGGCTCCTATTCGAGAGGGAGATTTGGGCAGCATCATAACACTGTAGATATCATTCTTAAGTCAGAAAAATGTTTCAACACCCCTGCTCCACAGTTCATCAGTTATTAAGAAAGATGATTACTGTGAATGTTCTAAAGTAATGACGTTGTGCTTTATTCACTTCATCTAATGTGAGATGAAAGGCACAGAGAGTGACAACTATAGGCAGAACGTTCCTTCAAAGGTGACACAGTCTTAAAAATGTGGGGTGCACATGGTCTTTATGGATGGGAATATTAGCCCTGTGATGACCCTAGTGAAGGGAAGTGTCTGAGGATGTCTAAAGAAGTGCTGGAAGTTGACTCTTTCAAACAAAAGTAAGGAAAAAGGAGCAACACTCAAGAGCAGTTGCAAACACTTGGATTCTTTCTCATTGGAACAATGTTGCATGAGTCTCTCATGGAAAGTGCCTCAAAGGCGTCCAGAAACCATCCTGCTATCATAAAGCCCAAAGATTAACACCATGCATGGCATCAGTAAGACAGAGAACCAGAGTACCAATGCAATTCTGACACTGTGCTGAATCCTCTGGTGACTATGTCTGTGGTTTTCTCTTTGCTGAGAGAGCCCATTAGTTCAAAGGCACAGAGTTCTTTGGACAAAGAACCTTGCTTTTCCAGTACCTCTTGAAACTAGTCTTTGATAAGGGACAAATCTGAGCTCACTCTCATTTTGTCACTTGTTGGCTCTGCAGCTTTGAGAGACTTACTTAACCTCTCTGTGCTATTGTTCCTACATTCATAAAATTAAAATAATGATTTCTATGTATCAAGGTTGCTGTGGTCACTAAATCACAAAACAGTAAGTCCTCAAGCTTTAACATTCTGTGTTCAAATCCCAGTTCAGCTGCTTGTCAACTGTGTATGAGGTTGGCTGTCAGTCTCCAACCCTGTGCCCATCCATATCTACATCATGAGGTTGTTGTGAGGATAAAATGTAATACTTCCTGCATAGTTCTTAGCCCTGTAGCTTTTCCAGAGTTACAGGTTTGCCATAAGTATCAACCATTGTTAACACAATATTAAGGTGCTTAGATTCATAGTAGTTGTGGCATAAATCTTAGTTCTCCTGTCTCTAAAATATTCCTGTTCAGGGGTTTATTTATTTAGTTATTGCCTACTAATGAAAACTTTTCTGACTAGGGATGTTCTTATGGATGTTAATTTTGCAATTTTCCCCTCGGAATTTTGTGAACCTTATTCTGTGGGAGACTCATAGGTCAGAGTCATTTTGGCATAAGGGACCCTTTGTCTCAGATATTCTTGCACGAAAGAGAGGATGGGCCATGACTGATTTTACCAGCAGTTTAAGATAATTGTCACAGACATTTGGGAGGTGTGACAGGAAGGAGCACAGACTGTGGGATCAGATGAGAGGGGTTGAATCCCAGTCCGAAAACCCCTTTCCAGCTGTATCAGCCTTAGGCTAGTCTTTTTTTTTTTTTTTTTTTTTAACTATCTGGGGCTTCCTGGAGAACTATAATGAAGATAATGCCTCTATGAAAGGCTGATTAAATGAGATCACTGATGTGAAAAGTGCCTGTGTTTTGCAAACTATAAAGCCCCATACAAAGAGATTTGAAGACATAAAAATCAAGGAATTATTTCTATTACTTTAACTTCTCAGAATAGAATGATTTGGGAAATAAAAGAGGAAATCGGCAGCATTGTTTTAGTGCGTTGTGGTAGCACAGCAAATGTTTTGCTTGTTTACAAGTTTTTCCCAGAAAATAAGGGTAAGCATCAGAAGAAATTAGGATTCAGATTTGGTTATGTCTAAAAACTGCTTCTTTATTTAAAATGTATATTATAATATATTACATTTTAAAGACAGATCATGGGCAGGTATCTGGAATTTAGTGCAATTCCAACATTCCAATTAGGTCATAATATAAAACTTGAAGTACACAGAACCAGACGGTGAGGAATGACATTTGGCATGGATTATTCCCTGTTCTATGATTATATCATGATTATGGAAAAACATAGCTAGATATACCTCTCTGCTTAACATTTCATTTCTTAGGTTGAAGGTAGATAGAATTTGTTCATACATGGGCTTTGGGAGTGAGGTAGACATTTTGACACTTGCCAGATATTTTCAGGATTCCATCTCCTGGGTACACTGGAAGATTGCAATTCCTGTTTCCCTTGCGTTTGCCCATGTGACTCCTTCTGGCCAATGAGATGTGAGCAGAAAAGACTTCTGTTCTGTCTGGGCTACAGCGTTTGAATTGCTGCTTTGAGACCCTCAGACCTCCATTTTCTTTCATGTAAAGTGACTGACGATGTTAGAGACTTTGGTTGCTCTGTTAGCTGGGACCCTGAATGATCAAGAAAAGCAGAGCCCCCTTGCTGAGGTGCGGTGCACATCAGCGTTAAGGGGAAAGACATCTCTGTAATTTTAAGCTACTGGGAATTGGGAAGTCATAACCTTGCCTAGCCTGACACAGAGACAGACAAATCCATGTTTTGTGTTTTGATCTTACCTCTGACACATACTGGGTGACTTTGGACACATTACTTAACCTTTCTAAGCGTCCATTTCCTTATCTGTATTATCATCTCATTGGGAGATTATACTAGTGCTAAATTCATAGGGTTGTTTTGAGAATTAAAGAGCAATGTAGATAAAGTACTTAGGCTAGAACCTGGCATATGGAAGGCATTAAGGAATGTATCTGTTATTATTACTATTTTATTAGAATCCTAAGATCTTAGTTTTTGAATGCAATTTAGATGCCATCTACTCAAACATACTTTATTTTTCATCACTGACAGAGGAATAAGAGTCGTTGACTGCTAAAGCAAGGTTCTTAATATGTGTTAAATGACTGCCACTGAAATTGCATGATAAACTTGTGCAAATAGGGTTCCTGGCTTCACCTCCAACCGTGTGTTGAACATTGCTTCTAGAAGGTCTCAGCTGATTCTAAAGTTTTGTAATTCTGAATGCCTTGCTTAAGTCAAGATTTGTCCATGTGATCCTTCTGGTATCCCTAATACAAAAGGGGAAAAAAAAAGAAAAAAGTGAATTTGGCCTGACCTATTGCACATTGCCCATTCCCTTTCCTAATGGCCCTGGGTGTAATTTTTCTGGGTCAGGAGGCGTCTCTCCCCCAGAGAGCAACTGTATGACTACTGCTGGGCATTGCCTCATAGGAATCTTCCAGCATGGGCTCTAGTGAGGCAGTCAAGATTACAGCATGCTGGGAGAACTGGGGCAACAGTATCTGGTCATAAACAGGACACAGAAACTGACCCTCCTAGAAGAGGTAGACAATTATGAGACGTGTCCCAGTGGGGGCTGCATAACTGTGGTTCAGTTCTGGACTGGTGTATAACCCAAGACGGGAAGCCTAGAAAGACTAGCTAATGGTCCAGCCACTTGAGGGAATTGGTGCTGGAAGAAAAGAAGGTGTAATAACTAGATAAGGTTTGTGATAGGTGCCCCCTGGAATGACAATAGGCAAACAGCCCTATTGGTTTTAGAGGGGGATAGAATGGTCTTCAAGTCCCTGGATGAAGATTACATACATTTGAAGATAGCTAGTGCTGGAGCAGGGCTGGAGACCATCTCGTGTAAGCGTTCTCTTACTTAGGCTTGTCACCTTCTTATTCCAAAAATATTTACAAAACATGAATTAGATGCCAAGCACTATGCTAGTTGCTCTGGATCCAAAGAAGTAAACAAAGATGACCCTGTGTTATCAAGGAACTCAGATTCTGGTTGGGGAATAGAAACAAATTTACAGAGCACATCATGGGATTGAACAATTCTGACTGGCATCAGATAGCATTACCGATCTGCTCCCAGATAGCAGTGTTCCCTATTCCCTTATTCTCCATGCTCTGATAGCTGTTATCATACTTTCGTAAGCATGTTTTTACAAGCATGGGACTTCCTTTATTCTTCCCAGTCTAAGCCACTCTTTTGGGCCTGTGCCTGTTTATAGGCTCCTGCTCCCATGACTCCCTTCTTTAAAAAAAAAAAAAAAATTCCTAAACTCATTAAATAAAACTAGAAAAAACACTGTTTTCTTTAGATGTCTCCACCTTCATTCACTTCCACTTGAAAACATAAGTGGTTATGTTGCCAGGATTTTCTCTTTTTTTTAAGAGACTCTCATTTATCCCCCTGGGCCTTCTTTCCTTTGAGAATGTGAACCCAGGAAATCATACTCAGGTTTTCTCCAGGCATTTTAAAAATCAACTTGCCTTAAAGCTAAGGCCCACATTGATTGCCATTCACATTTAAACACTCAGAGTACTCTCATTCCTCCTTGTTCTTACAGGATGCCTTATTGTTTTCCCGAGTTTTATCATTTTTTATGGCATCTTAGGTAGGCCATTCTACAAAGGAAGAACTTGAGATCTAAGATACTGTCTTGGCTTTATTTCACTGGCAACAGTGTCATGTATTACAAGGAGATCAAAATATATAGCTCCAGTGACCTGCCCCAATTTCTGGTTATCTGTTGTTTATAAATATCTACTTCTCTTTGACACTATGGAGCATAGTGTTTTTGAGAATGCATTCATAGGAGTCCAGCAGTGGCTATGCAAAAGGAAGAATGAAGGACTTATTCAATATGCGTTAGTAGGACTGACTTTGGTGATAGAAGTCAGTCAGTCAAGCTGGCCGGGTCCACAGCAAGAACTTTTATTGCTCAAGTAAATAGTCACATCTAAATAATTAGTAACACATTCTCCTAATTACTTCCCAAATGGCCAAGGTATTTGGTTTTCTAATATAAGATTCTGAAGGCTCAGATATATGTGCTCTGTGACATGTATTTGTGTACATTTTCCTCTTTTCTTACCTTATCTTTGAACTTCTGTACACAGAAGATGGATCCATTTACTCTTTTTGACTCTGTTTTTGCTGTTTGACTTATAGCCTCCTCTCACATTTTCACCAATTCTGACATGTCTCCTCTCTCATTCTGGGATTTTAATTATCTTTGTCTTGCAGTTTTTGCTCATTAGACCTCCATCTTGGTGCAACTGTGTGTTTCTTCAACAGAAGTCCTCAGATTTCTACAAAGAAGGAAGTCACATCAGGTTCAGTGAAGAACCATTAGAACCTTGTGGGGCTTGAGGTTTGAAGGGACTTCGAACTTTTTGGGGATTGTGTGTGTGTGTGTGTGTGTGTGTGTGTGTGTGTGTGTGTGAACTGCTGAAAGGTTTCTATTTCTAAGGGGAGAAAGCATTTCTTCACAAAAGCTCAAAAGACTGGAACATCAAATAACTCTTACAAAACATTTTGATGAGTTAAGTGTAAATGAATCAGAAACATATGGATTGAATTTCCCTTAAAATACACATGGGTTTAAAAATTAAGGGGAAAAGTGCTTGGCAAAATTCTCTTTGGGTTTGGCCAAGTCTGATTCCTTTGAAAACTAGTTCAAGACATGATGCCAATCTTGAAATGCTTCTGGGTCCACACATCTCTGGTTCAAAGTGCTCTCTTCTTCAGAATCCTCTATTTCCCTGCTTTGTTCACTGTTGTCAGGACTATGTCCCCTCAGTAGTCCTAATCAGAATGATATCTAAGAATAGAAAGTTCATAGGAACTGCTAATGATCAGGTCTTTGCAGAGAGCATTGAATGGGCACATTATGATTCATTTACTTCCCAATTTATCGAATATCTATTATATATGAGACACTTAGATAACAAAGATAAATCAAGTATGATCTCCCTAGTCAGAAAACCCATAATCTGCAAGTAAACCACACATTCATTATGATAGGAAGTGAGGAGATGAATGTTGTATGGGCTGGAGTCCTGCTGGGCTGCAGAAATCACTCCAGATGGTTCTTCTAGCTCTCTTTCCTTCTTATTGGCATTTTGATGGTTGCTTGCTAGTTCACATGCTCCTGAATTTAGTGATGAGTCTGTTTACAGAGACACAGATGGGGTTAAGGAAAAATGAAAGGAAAAGACTATAGGAATAGGGGCTAGCCATTGTCCCCGTAGGGCTGAAAGGACAAAGGGAAACTGGAGTCAATGGAACCCATGGAGAGTTGGAACCATGAAAAGAGGCCACCATGTGGAAACTGTGGCCATGGCTGGTTGCAGCTACTGTCAGAGACACAACATTAGAGCTGAAAGGGACAGGGAAAAACTATAAGGGAAGATGGGATGCAGTCAGTGGTACAATGACTGGGATGCAGTCAGTGGGCAGAGAAAAGCAGAGAATTAGCTGGGATGGATGATGGAGTGCAAAAAGAAATTAAACCAATGTTCATCTAAGGAGAAATAATTTCTGCCTCTGTGACTGAAGATGACAGTGTGGATAGAGCTTGAGGCATCTTTGAAGACTAGGGTAGGAAATTAGAGACTTATGGGAAGGAGTTGGCTCACATGATTATGGAGGTTGAGACGTCCCATGATCTGCTGCTCTCTGTAAGCTGGAGCTTCCAGAAAGCTGGTGGTGTAGTTCTAGTCTGAGCGTGAAAGCCTGAGAACCAGAGGGTATAAGTTCCAGTCTAAGGGTTGGAGAAGACTGCTGTCCCAGCTCAATAGTCAGGCAGATAGAAAGAGGAAGAATGCTCTTTTCCTTTGCCTTTTTGGTCTATTCATGCCCTCAATAGATTGAATGTTGCCCAACCACACTGGGAAAAGCAATTTGCTTTACTCAGTCTGTAGTTTAAAATGCTAATCTTTTCTGGAAACATTCTGACAGATACACCTAGAAGTAATATTTAGCCAGATATATGGACAGCCTGTGGCCTAGTCAAGTTGACATGTAAAATAAACCATCAGAGGTTGAGCTTTATTAACTAGACAAAGTGAAGTCAGTGAAGATGTTTGAGCAGTGTAATAAAATCAAAGTAGTGTTTTAGGAAAGTTAGTCAGGTGATTTTGTATAAAATGGATCAGAAATGGGAGAGCTTGGGGATCAGGTAACCAGAAGAAAATTAGAAGGCTTGATTTATATAGCTTGATGTCTTGACTTATCTATTTTGCACAATAGTTATTGATTTCCTGATGATAGATGACATTTTAGGTATGTACCCCCCAATGCAGTTATATCTCTGTTTTTAGTTAAATCACAATTAGTGATTGTGTCATCATGATTTGTAAATATTGTTGATTGCTGAGCCAAATAGTGTATCAGGATTTCATCTTTTTCTTATAAACTATTTGTTTTTCTTGGAGTTTCTAATTGGGTCAGTTTTTTTTTACTTGCATATTTTGTTAGCCACAAATTTTAATTATTTTCAAATGTTCATCATATCAATTGTTCTATCAAATTTCCCTTTTTGCTAGGGTCTTCTCTTCTAGACTTCCCAGTTGTCCTTCTCCAGTCTGGACTACTTCTGTTTTTTATGGCTTTATCCTGAGAATTTGGTTCTGATTCTTTGGCAATAGATTTTTGCTCTTTCTTGGATTCATATACTTCCCTCCTTTTTATTTCATTGCTAGAGTATATTCCTTAATAGGCTTACTGAAAAGAAAACATGTTTGAATAATTTTCTGTTTACTTGAATTTATTCATTCTAATCTGCAATTGGCTGATGGCTTGGTTGGCTTAGAATGCTTGGTTCATAATTTCCATTTCTCTCTGACTTTTGAAGGCAGCAGTCTGATGTCCTTCATATTTTGACCCTTTGTATTAAATCTCATTCTTTCTTTTCTAGAAGCTTCTCAGGTATCCTCTTTTAGCCCCAGTGTGCTGAAATTTCATAGTGATGTGCAATGGCATAGGTGTTTTTCATTCATTGTGCTGGGCATTCAAACAAGTCTTTTTTAGTCTAGACGTTTGTGTTCCTCAATTCTGTGACATATCCGTGGAATTTTCCTGTGATAATTTTCCTCTCTTTGCTTTTTTTATATTCTCTTGGAGTTCATATTAATTGGATATTAGATCTCTTCAATTAATCCTTAAATCTCATTTTCCCCTAGGTTTTCATTTTATCTGGAAAATTTGGAATTTTTTTTTTCATTTCATCTGACTTCTTGCTTCTCAATTTTTTCATGGTATTTTTTATTTCAAGAGCTCTTTCTTTCTACATTGTTCCTTTTTCATAGTATCCTCTTCCTCTCTTAGAAAAAAACCTCACATATCTGTCTGATAATATGAATTAAAATCCTTTTGAAGTTTTTTTCCTTGTTTCCTGATTTATTTGTTTCCTCTGTGTGCCCCCTGCCCCTTTCCATTAACTGTGGTTCTTTTTTTTTTTTTTTTTTTAATGTGGGAGGTTTTTTCTTAAGTGTTAGCTGATCCATTCATATTTAAGACTAAGGCATTTCAAATTGTATTTAAACTGTGTCTCCATTCAGTTTGATATTCCTCAGAAACAAAAAAAGAATGAACTACTGATACGTGGAAGAGCAACATTGGTGAATCTTAATAGCACTATGTTAAGTGAAAGAAGTGGGACCAAAAACTGCATTCCGTGTAATTCTATTGAGAGGAAATTTTTGAAAAGGCAAAATTCTAGTGACAAAAGCAGATTAGCAGTTGCCAGGAGCCAGTGACTGGAGCAAAAATTTGACTGCAAAGGAATATGAGGGCAATTTGGGGTGATGGAAATGTTCTATATTACACAACAGTCAAAACTCATCAAATTTTACACAAAAAATTGGGGAATTTTACTATATGATACCACAATAAAACTGATTTAACAAAAAGTAAATTGGTGATTCTTTGTTTTTTGGGGAGGTTGGTTGACTTGGAGTCTTTGAAGTGAGCTTCCCATATGGAAGGCCATCTATTTCATTGGGAATATCCTACAAATAGCAGTATGTGGAGATCTTCACTGCTATTAAGTGTCTTAGAACAGACAATTGACTGGTATTCTGTATGTGAGCTGGGAGTCCTGTCACTCCACATGCAGAGCTTCCAATTCTTTTACCTATTTTAATGATCACTTTTCATTGTCATCTGTTGCTTCTCAGTCCATAGTTAGTCCATTTAAATTTCCTTAAATAAGCCATTTTAGAAGCATGTCTAACTTGAATCTTGAGATATATATTTTAGTTTATATGTAATAGAGATTTTCCATGAAGAAACAAAAAGAGAAAGAAATGAAAACTGAATAAACTACGTACCTATGTTTTTATTAGGATTTCTCTAACCTGTGGAATGGGGTTTGAGATCATTTTCCCTGTTGATATTTAAGATCCATGAGATGCATATAAAGAGGCACTGGCAGTATCTAAGAAAACACTTGCCTATGTCACAGTACAATATTTGTAAAAATTGGAAAATATTTCAAAAATATAAGAAGTACAATATAAATATAGGAGACAGCTATGCATCCCTTACCCAATTTTATATGATATTATCATTTTACCCTTTTCTCTTAAGAATTTTCATAAGAGATAAAAATATT
Source organism: Ursus americanus (assembly GCF_024610735.1). Taxonomy (NCBI): domain Eukaryota; kingdom Metazoa; phylum Chordata; class Mammalia; order Carnivora; family Ursidae; genus Ursus; species Ursus americanus. The sequence goes on from NC_142135.1 coordinate 22,346,103, forward strand.
TTAGATATTCTTAAACTTCTCCCTGCCTCATTAATGTCTCCCATTTCCTTTCCAGAAACAACTGCCCTCTGATGGTACTGTCACATTTCCTTACATGTTTTAGTACTTTGCAGTAAATGAATAAAGACATGAATAATATATCTATCTTTTTTTTGAGTTCATATAAAATTATTTATGTAAAAATTTATATGAATACCATTGTGAAATCTTTTATCACTTGATTTTTCTCATTCAACTTTGTTTTTGAATTTTTATCCATACTAATATATAAAAATAGCTCATTCATCTTAGTAGTTATAAAACATTCTATAGAAACAGTAAATCAGAATTTATGTATCCATTTCCCTCAGAGGACCATTGGGTAGGTTATACATTTTTGTGATTACATGCAATACTTTAATGAACCTTCTTGCATGTGTCTTCAGGAGCACAGATGTGGGGGTTTCTCTAGCACAATGATTCTCACACAGTAGTGTGCATTAGAACTAGGTAAGGTGGCTGCAACAACAGAGATGTTTGGGCCCTACCCCCAGAATTCTTGATTCAACAAGTGTAGGTGAGCCCAAGAATTTGAATATGTAACAGACTTTCAGAACTGTTCCCCTAGGGTTGATCTACAGGTGAAATTTTGGCAATTGGGTATACATCCACTATCAATGTATGCATCCTTATTTCTCACTGTCTTGACAAAACTTGGTGTTATAAGTCTTTAAAATTATTGTCAATACAATAATTTTTTTCTCACCATATTCCTCTTCTTTAAAATAAACTTATCTCTTCTTAGTTCTTCTGACAAAGTTCAATTTGTCAAGTTGGGTGAAAAATTGGGTTTACATTACCAATTGGCTCTATCTCTTTATTTGGCATTGAAGTATTTCTCTGTAATACCATGTGTTTATTTGCGCTTGATTTCTTTTTTACAAAACTTTGAGGTAGATTTTTAAAAAAAGATCACAATGCAATAGAAATAATTGTGTGTGTGTATATGTGTGTGCGTGCATGCTTGAAGGTAGAAACAAGAAGAGTATGCCAACCATGAAAGTCATAAAATTATTGGATTCAACATAAAACCCTATTCAGACCTTTCTAGTGAGGATGAAGAAGGATGTGTGATAAACATTTGACTCCTTTGAGGAAACATAGAAGTTTATGGTGGAAAACAATTGTATCCTAATACCAAACACTGTCAGAAAGTCTTACATAGAGCATTTCATAGGGAATAGTGAAAAACAATGTCCTCAATAAAAACATATTAACAGGAAAGGAAATGCATTTCTTATGGTGGCAGTGAATAAAATTGTAATTTAATAAAAATTGATAGTAAACAGCTAATGTAACATATTCTACCCCTTCCCATGGTCCAACTTGATTCAGGATTAGAAATAAAGAGATCTTTAGGTAGACACAATTTTTTTCTAACTTTGTAGTTGGTAAACTAGGGCTCTTGAGTCCAATCCACCCTGCCACCTGTTTTTGCAAATAAAGTTTTATTGGAACAGAGCCAGACTCATTTGTCTGCATATTACCCATGGCTGCTTTCCTGCTACCAGTGTCAGAGTTGAGTAGTTGCAATAAAGACCATATGGCCCGCAGAGTTGAAAGTATTTACTGTCTGGGCCTTTCTAGAAAATGTTTGCCACCCCCTTCTCCAAATTATCATTCATTAAATTATTAATTTCGTGTTTACTCTAGGCATATTTTTAAATCCCGCCCCTCACTTTTATAGCACCTGCGAGTATAAGCCAAAGTTGTGGTGGGCACAATGGTCAAGGTGAGGCACTTGGCCAAGATGATTCATTAATGTCCTTATTCAGGAAGATAATGTAATCTCACTCTGTACACTCTTCCTACCCAGGAATTTCATCACCCAAAGAAAAAACAACCTAAGAACGCAAAGATACCCTGCATTCTGAATTAGGGAGATTTTTCTGTTTGTCTCAGCAACATATTCCTTCCTTTTTGCTCTGCTCAGAAGGTGGTTCAACCTCTTGCCATCCACCCTCCCTTAGTCATCTAGTCTTGGCAGTGCTTCCTGGACTCTCAGTGAGCGGGACATAGGAATCCTGAGATGGCATCTTTCTCGTCATCTGGACTCAAGTCCTAGTCAGCCCTATAATTTTTGCAACTTTGGTTCCGTGTAGACCCAGGACTGAATTCCTCTCAGTTCCCTGATGTTAAGTCATCTTTGTTAAATTTTTTTTCTTTTCTTTTTTTTTTTTAAAGATTTTATTTATTTATTCGACAGAGATAGAGACAGCCAGTGAGAGAGGGAACACAAGCAGGGGGAGTGGGAGAGGAAGAAGCAGGCTCACAGGGAGGAGCCTGATGTGGGGCTCGATCCCATAACGCGGGGATCACGCCCTGAGCCAAAGGCAGACGCTTAACCGCTGTGCCACCCAGGCGCCCCTGTTAAATTTTTTTTCTTAAGGACTCGTTAACTGAACAATTCCTAACTGGTAATATGTTCCAGTGGAAAAAGCACAGAATTTAGAGCCAGAAGTCCTGTTTTTAAATTCCTAACCTTGGTACTTACCAGATGAATGACCTCGGGCAGGTTGCTTAAACTCTGAGACTCAGTTTTCTCATCTGTAAACCAAAGATACTAATAATACTTGTCATCTCTACCTATTAAGATCACTGTTAGAAACAAATGAGCTATGTGAAAATAATTTATAAATTACAAAATAATACACACATGCTCATCATTATCACCAGTTCTCAAAGGTTCCCTCAGTGATTTTTCCTAATCTTCAAAGGCTTTTCACTTGTGTTCAGGAACCAGTTCATTAATTCTCCATTGTAGCCTCCTTACCAAAGGGCCTCACCATTGCATTAGCATCTGTCTTCTCTGGGAATGTGCTCTCCTCCAGGCACAGCCATCTTCTACAAATCACTGTCCTAGAACCTGAATGTCTCATAGCTGAGCTGTGGGTTTCAACAATTTGAGGGTGGGGTCAGGGAGAGGATGTTCCTTTTGCTTTTCCCTAACTCCATGTTATCTCATGGCCCTGGCCCCCAAAGCAATCCTGATTGTGCTCAGAGTCTCACATACTCTTCAATGAACACTTTCTTTAATTTCTTGCCCAATTCCTTTCTCTGAGCTCAAAGCCAGAGTGTAGAGCAAAAGTGGGAAAGGGGATGCCAGTGCCCCTAAATAAATACTTCCCATTATCTTTGTCTCTCCCATCCCTCCTCTTAGGATCCAAATCTGTGCCCTGAATTCCTTCTTTCATGAGGCTTTCTTTCTGCGCCCCTTTACTTCACCTTTTTCCTCCCACCATCTAGGAGGAGGACTTGGGTTGGATTCATCCCATTTTAGGACATGGATAGGGTCACTTAAGAGTGGGTAGGGTCACTCTTTATTTAAAAAAAAAAATCATCACTTGTGAGGTCTTTTATTCTTGTTTTTTTCCTTCCTTAAGATATTCTTTCAAGCATGTATATTATTTTTTCTTCCATCTCTAGTATCATGCAGCCAGCCTAAGAATGGGCAGATTGCAAGATTTGGATTGAGTCAGGGGTGGTAGAGACCCCATTAGTTGTTAGGGCAAGCTATCCATCTCATCCCAGCCATACTAGAACTCTGCATTGGTCGTTGGACTAAACTTAAAATTAGATTAGAAAGAAAAAATTGAAACTTTTTTGCTCTTTGCTGTTGCTTCCTCTGTGGATATTTCCTCCAGGGCTCTCACAGAGAAGGTGTAACTCAGATGTCTTTAGGCCATTAATAATTCACACAGTTTACATCTATGAACTCACAAATAAATTCCCAACAGTGGTCACTGGCCCACTGTTTTCTGCAAATGGCTAATCTCTGCATCCTGGGCTAAGCTCAACTGGGACACTGTGTTGTAAACTGTAATCTAAATTTTCTTCAATTTTGAACTAACTGCTTTTTACAGAAAGGAAAAATGAGTATTACAAAAAAAAAATGACCGTGTGTTTGCCAGATAAAACATAATTTGCTTTATTTTTCCCCTTTGCACCATTAAGAGATTTATTGTCTCCTATTTATTTTCAGCACTTTTCTTCATTTCTGGGAAGTCTGACCTGCCTAAATCATTATTGCATCTGAACAGAGTTTTGCAGACAGATTTCCAGTAATGGGCTCAAGTAATGGGCTCTATTTGGCATTTCAATGGCCCTTTAATGGCACAGAGAAGGGCAGTGCTTCTTACATGTTTCCTGAGAAGCAAACATGAGTGGCCCCAGGGGCCTAGTGGCATAATCTGAAGCAGACCACCACAAATTTAAAAATTCTTTGTAGTCATATATTATAGAAAATTTGCATTTCACATCACAATATATTTGTGTTTCCTTATATATAAAAATGTCTAAATGCTTTAATTGATATTTCAGGCAGATGTACTGTTTTTATCCTGCCATACTTCTGCTGGCTATTGTTTACTGTTTGTGAGTAGAGGTACCCCCAGTCTGAGATCTGGGGGCAAGGAAACTGGATTTGAATCTTGATTCTGCCACTTCTAGACATTTAAACTTGGGCAAGGCGCTTACCTTTTTGAAGTGTAGATCCTCATCTGTAAAACGGGCTGTTGTGATGTTTGAATCTGAAACTGGGGATTCTTTTCTGTTGAGGAATTGTCCAATGTTGAGAGGGAAGGGCTGATTAGAACCAATGGGGAGGTATGAATCCTCGACCATTTTGATGATGATTAAGTGCATTCGTTTTCATGAAGTTTAATTGTGCTCATTTTGTAAAAGTTTCACTTTATCATATTAGTTCCTTGGGGATGTTTATAGTGTTTCTCCTCATTGGCATGCTGATGTTAGGAACAAATCTCATGGGAAATTTTACACAGCTGCCAGCTTTAGGCTCCCAGACTCACCCCTAGTGGACCTAAATTCTGCAAATACGATTTATCAAGGAAGTTTTCTGTGTCCATTACTTGCCAGGTACTCTGGGTCAGATTGACAAATTGTGAGCTATAGTCTATACTCTCAAGGACTGGAGGTCTTTCTTATTAGAGGAAGTCCACAAAGCAGTTATAAGAATTCATCATTAATAATGTGAGTATGTACAAGTATAGTATATAAAACCAGTACAAATTTACCAAAGCCCCACTTAGCATGTTTCTTCTGATTTTCAAAACAAACTTGAAAGATAGAGATCATTATTTCTGTTTTACTGAACTGGACATCAAGCCTCTAGTTCAAGACCATATAACATGTGCCAAAAAGAAGTAGATCTAACAGTGTCATATGTCAGCCACCTGAGTTACTCTGTGTAAATGGACTTTTCCCACACCGATCCTTGAATTGGAATATTTTGGGTCAAATAGAGGTAAGAGTGATAACCTCTCAGTTTCCAGAAGCAAAGCTGATATAATATTTATTCAGTACTTACTGCATTGATCAAAGAGGCTCACTGCTGTAAAAAAATAACCTTAAATTTCAATACCAGGGCTTACATTCTTCCTTGCATCCCCTCCCCATTTCTGGCCTAATGCCTGATAAACAACCAGCGAGACAGAAGCTATTAGTGCTCACTAGAATCCAGCGCTATTTCATTTTCTTCATTTTCACTTGCAATTAGATCAATCATGTGACTACTCAAGCCAATGGAAAGACTGAGATGGTTTAGAATATGAAGTGTCTTTCCCATTCTTCCCTCTTCCTGTGTGTTAGCCTGATAATGCCAGAATGACCCTGGAACCACAAGATGGCAGAGCCACAAGATGGAAGACACCTGGGTCTCTGAGTGACTGCTTTGAGGAAAGCTTCCAGGACAGCCCTCCCAGTATGGACATCCACACTGGATTTTGTAGAAGCAAAAAATAACCTTTTATTGTGTTAAGCCACTAAGATTTTGAGTTGTTTGTTATATTAGCAAAACTATATGACCAATAGAGAAGGTACTGAATGAATGAATACTTGCTATGTGAGAGACATTCATGTGTTTCACATTAAAATCACTTGGGAATTTTTTTTTTTTTTTAAACCTGAGTGCCCAGGTTATAGACCAATTTAATTGAAGTATCTATGGGGTGATATTCAGGCATCGATCTTTTTTTTTTTTTTTAACTTTTTTGGTGATTCCATTGTACAGCACTTTTCTTCATTTCTGGGAATTTGGCTAAATTGGAAAATCAGTGTGTTGTATTAGTGCTACTCTAAAAAGAGTGGTCTGTGGATCTTGTTTGAAAGGCAAATTCTTATATCTCCAGATTTGTGGAATCAGATTCCCTTGGAGTTTGTGTTTTAGCAAGCTGTCTGGGAGGATTCTTAGGAATAGTAAAGCTTGAGAAACACTGTGTTAGAACACCCTGCTCTAGTGATTCTCAAAGTATGGTCCTCTATAATCAGAGTTACTTGGAAATGTTTTCTTTTTTTTTTTTTTTAAAGATTTTATTTCTTTATTTGACAGAGACAGCCAGCGAGAGAGGGAACACAAGCAGGGGGAGTGGGAGAGGAAGAACCAGGCTTCCAGCGGAAGAGCCCGACATGGGGCTCGATCCCAGAACTCTGGGATCACGCCCTGAGCCGAAGGCAGACGCTTAACGACTGCGCCAACCAGGCGCCCCCACTTGGAAATGTTTTCTAAAGGTAGATTTCAGGGTCCAGCCCCAGGCCTACTAAATCGGAATCTTATGATGGAAGTGCCTGGGTATCTACATACCTACAGAATTTTCTAGATAATTGTTGGCTCACCAGAATTCATACTTATCAATTACTGACACCACTTCCCTTCCTTAGAAACACCTACTTTCTTTCCCACAGTTCCTCTTCACCAACCACCCAATCTTACAGAGTTCTGCCCCTAAGATCCAGGATGAGAAGGATGATAATTTTCTATTTTTAACCTTATGTATAGTTTCCGCTTGTAGTTGCTTTAAATAGAGAGCTCCTCCAGAGCTTTCAACTATTTGTTTACAGATCATTAATTATTAAACGTGGATACTCTGGGGCAGAGAAGTTTTTGGTGAGTCAAAAGTTGCATGTGGACTTTTAACTGTGGGAAAGGGGTTGGTGTCCCTAATCCCCATGTTGTTCAAGTGTCAACTGTATATGTGCAGGTGCTCCAGAAGGAAGGGCTCTGTGCTTTGCAGGTAGCAGAAGAACCTGGGCTGAGGAGGCCAATGGACAGATCCATTCCTCATTTCTCTGTAAACTGCAGGGCCCAGAGGCAGCTCACTACTTCCATTGAACACTCCTGTTCCACTCTTTCTAAGTGGAAATGAGAGATGTGAGGAGTGAGAAATCCTGTATATTAGGAACAATCTCGGTATATCCAGACAAAATTACATGTAGTAGAAGACCATGGTTTACATGTTTGGTGGGACAGAGCCCTGGGTCTCAGTCTCACCTGCAGATACCTTAGTCTGCCATACAGAAACACACTGCAACGTGAGTAGGGTATCAGTGAGCTAAAATCCTGGCACACTCTTGGCCACAGGGCACTAAGTCCTAGGAGGCGACCGCAAATCTCAGAAAGTGACTGAAACACAGCAATTTATAATACTCCTGTGGTTAGGCAAAGTCACCATGTTAGAATTTAGAATTTCTAGTCCCTAGGAGGAGAGGTGGGAAGAAGGTAGCATGGTAACTGGAAGCTTGGAATTTGGAGTCAGATGGACCTAAATTCATACCCTAATTCTATCACTTTATCAACTGTTTGGCTTTGGGAAATTATTTGATCTTTTGAAGCCTCTATTTCCTGCTTCCTGAAATGGCTATAATACACACATGTGTACATAATTTGTAAGGTGATTGTGAAGAGTAAATGAGACAATATCTTTAAAAGACCTAGTAGAGTCCCTGCTACAAGTTGAATAAACAGTAATCAGTATTCTCCTTCACAATAGTTGTAATTCTTGGATAGGTAAAAATGGAAGGCAGTGGTATAGAGAAAATATGTCTGGGATACTCTGGTGGTTATAGGAACAATCACCATGGCAGAGGCCCAGTTTCCCATAACTGATAGAACTACAACACATGAAAGAGGCAGAAATTCAGTGACCCTCCATAGACACCCAACCAGGGGAAGGTGGCAGCTAGCATATTTGTTGCTGGTCTATGGCAGTGTGTTTGGGGACACTGACACATCCTTCTTCAGCGAAGCATTGAGTGCCAGTGAGCCATCATGAAAAGTGCATAGGGTTTGGACTTAGGTTTAAAGGCAATCTCTATACTCCATTAGCTGTGTGATAGGTTCAAGTTGCTTGACTTGTAAAAACAACAACAACAACAACACGGATGGGTGGGGTAGGGGGTGGGGGGGAGATAAAGAGCCTTATCTTTCAGAGCTAGAGCAAAGATTAGAGACAGGAGCCTAGGAAGTGCCTGGTAAATGGCTGAAACTCAGAAAGTGGCAGTTGTCATTGAGCCCAGGCAGAGCTGAGCCTACACAAGGCACTCAGTTGCTCAAACCTTAAGGAGAGAAGAGATACAGAAGCCTAAGAGGCAAGGAGGGTTGGCTTTAGTAGTAACTACAAATTAGGCATTATTTTTGCGCTTTCCAGTGCTTCCCAGGGTTCTCAGTACATGTGGCAAAAATTGTCGATTACCATATAACTCTTCCTTGAATATGCAAACAGCTTGGATTCCACACCGTGGTAAAGGCTACTTGCAGTTCTGATTATGCTTCCCTGTGCTTTCCACTGTGTATGTAGCTTCAAAGGCTGTTCTTCATCTTTACTGCCTCCCAAGTTCAGTTCCCAGTATATCCTATTAAGGGCACTCTACTAAAGAGCACTTTTCTTTTCTTTCTTTCTTTCTACTCCCCCCCCCCCCCTGCTGACACAGGGGCTTAACAGATTAATTCATTAGTCCTTAATATCTTCTCCTTCTAAGGCCTGGTTCAAGTCAGTGCTCTTTGATTAGCACTATCTTTTCCAGTACTGTGCTGAGCTGTTTTGCATCTCAGTTCTGCTGGCATTT